>NC_091288.1:142732706-143932706 GCF_032444005.1 Ranitomeya imitator | reverse complement strand
TCAGCAGACACAAAGCATCTCAAATAGGTTTCCAAGGTTTGATTAGTTCGCTCAGTTTGGCCATTTGTCTGAGGATGGAACGCCGAAGAAAAAGACAAATCAATACCCATCCTAGCACAAAAGGCCCGCCAAAACCTGGAAACAAACTGGGAACCTCTGTCAGACACAATATTCTCCGGAATGCCATGCAAACGAACCACATGTTGAAAAAACAATGGAACCAAATCAGAGGAGGAAGGCAATTTAGGCAAAGGTACCAAATGGACCATTTTAGAGAACCAGTCACAAACCACCCAGATAACAGACATCCTCTGGGACACAGGAAGATGCGAAATAAAATCCATGGAAATATGCATCCAAGGCCTCTCCGGAATGGGCAAAGGCAAAAGCAACCCACTAGCGCGGGAACAGCAAGGATTAGCCCAGGCACAAGTCCCACAGGACTGCACAAAAGATCGCACATCCCGCGACAAGGAAGGCCACCAAAAGGACCTAGCAACCAAATCTCTGGTACCAAAAATCCCAGGATGACCGGCCAACACAGAACAATGGACCTCAGAAATTACCTTACTTGTCCATCTATCAGGAACAAACAGCTTCCTTACAGGACAGCGGTCAGGTTTATTAGCCTGAAATTCCAGAAGCGCCCGCCGCAAATCAGGGGAGATGGCAGACAGAATCACCCCTTCCTTAAGAATACCAACCGGCTCAAGGACTCCAGGGGAATCAGGCAAAAAACTCCGAGAGAGGGCATCCGCTTTAACATTCTTAGATCCTGGAAGATATGAGACCACAAAATCAAAACGGGAGAAAAACAGGGACCTGTCTAGGGTTCAGCCGCTTGGCCGACTCAAGGTAAATCAGATTCTTATGATCGGTCAAGACCACAATGCGGTGCTTGGCTCCCTCAAGCCAATGTCGCCACTCCTCAAATGCCCACTTCATAGCCAACAACTCCCGATTGCCGACATCATAATTGCGTTCCGCAGGCGAAAACTTTCGGGAAAAAAAGGCACATGGCTTCATCAAGGAACCATCAGAATTCCTCTGTGACAAAACGGCCCCTGCCCCAATCTCAGAAGCGTCAACCTCAACCTGAAAAGGAAGAGAAACATCCGGCTGACGCAAGACAGGGGCAGAAGTAAATCGGCGTTTAAGCACCTGAAAGGCCTCAACAGCCTCAGAGGACCAATTAGTCACATCAGCGCCTTTTTTCGTCAAATCGGTCAGGGGTTTAACCACACTAGAGAAGTTGGCAATGAAACGGCGATAAAAATTAGCAAAGCCCAAAAATTTCTGAAGGCTCTTCACAGATGTGGGTTGAATCCAGTCATGAATGGCTTGGACCTTAACAGGATCCATTTCTATAGATGAAGGGGAAAAAATAAACCCCAAAAAAGAGACCTTCTGAACTCCAAATAGGCACTTAGACCCCTTAACAAATAGAGCATTATCACGAAGGATCTGGAATACCATCCTGACCTGCTTCACATGAGACTCCAAATCATCGGAAAAAATCAAAATATCATCCAAATACACAATCAAGAATTTGTCAAGATAATTGCGGAAAATATCATGCATAAAGGACTGAAATACAGAAGGGGCATTAGAAAGCCCGAAAGGCATCACTAGGTATTCAAAATGGCCTTCGGGCGTATTAAATGCAGTTTTCCTTTCGTCACCCTGTTTAATACGAACAAGATTATATGCCCCTCGAAGGTCAATCTTGGTAAACCAACTAGCCCCCTTAATCCTAGCAAACAAATCGGAGAGCAAAGGTAAAGGGTATTGGAATTTGACCGTGATTTTATTAAGAAGGCGATAATCAATACAGGGTCTTAAGGAACCATCCTTCTTGGCAACAAAGAAGAATCCCGCTCCCAATGGTGACGAAGACGGCCGAATATGCCCCTTCTCTAAAGACTCCTTGACATAGCTCCGCATGGTGGCATGCTCTGGCACAGACAGATTGAAAAGTCGGCCCTTAGGGAACTTACAGCCAGGAATCAAGTCAATAGCACAATCACAGTCCCTATGTGGAGGAAGGGAACTGGACTTGGGCTCATCAAATACATCCTGGAAGTCTGACAAAAATTCAGGAACATCAGAAGAGGGGGAGGAGGAAATTGACATTAAAGGAACGTCACTATGTACCCCTTGACAACCCCAACTAGTCACAGACATTGATTTCCAATCCAGCACTGGATTGTGTACTTGTAACCATGGAAAACCCAGTACAACAACATCATGTAAATTATGCAACACCAGAAAACGGTAATCTTCCTGATATGCAGGAGCCATGCACATAGTCAGCTGAGTCCAATACTGAGGTTTATTCTTGGCCAATGGTGTAGCATCAATACCCCTCAAGGGTATGGGACTCTGCAAAGGCTGCAAAGAAAAACCACAGCGCCTAGCGAATTCTAAGTCCATTAAGTTCAGAGCAGCGCCTGAATCCGCAAATGCCATGACAGAAAAAGATGACAATGAGCAAATCAGGGTCACAGACAGGAGAAACTTAGGCTGCACAGTACTAATGGTAACAGATCTAGCGACCCTCTTAATACGCTTAGGGCAATCAGAAATAGCATGAGCCGAATCACCACAGTAAAAACACAGCCCATACTGATGTCTGTATCCCCTCTGTTCCGCTCTAGTCAAAATCCTATCACATTGCATGGGCTCAGGGCTCTGCTCAGAGGACACTGCCATATGGTGCACCACTTTGCGTTCGCGCAAGCGCCGATCAATCTGAATGGCCAGAGACATAGATTCGCTCAAACCGACAGGCGTGGGAAACCCCACCATAACATCTTTAAGGGCTTCAGAAAGACCCTTTCTGAAAATTGCTGCCAGAGCATCCTCATTCCATTTAGTGAGCACAGACCATTTTCTAAATTTCTGGCAGTATAATTCTGCCGCTTCCTGACCCTGACACAGGGCCAACAGTGTTTTCTCAGCATGCTCTACAGAGTTAGGTTCATCATACAATAATCCGAGCGATTGAAAAAATGCATCCACATTAAGCAATGCTGGATTCCCTGACTCAAGTGAGAATGCCCAGTCCTGAGGGTCACCACGCAGCAGAGAAATAACTATCTTTACTTGCTAAATAGGATCACCAGAGGAACGGGGTTTCAGAGCAAAAAACAATTTGCAGTTATTTTTAAAGTTCAAAAACTTAGATCTATCCCCGTAAAACAAATCCAGAGTAGGAATTCTAGGCTCTAAGGCCGGAGTCTGAACAACATAATCTTGAATACTCTGTACTCTTGCAGCAAGCTGATCCACACGAGAAAATAACCCCTGCACATCCATGCCTGCATCCAAATCCTGAATCACCCAGAAATTAAGAGGAAGAAAAAAGACAAAACAAACCAAAGAAAAAAAAAATGGCTCAGAACTCCTTTTCTTTTCCTTCTTTTGAGATGCATTCAGCTCATTTTTGGCCAGTTGTACTGTTATGATCTGGTGATTAAGGAGCGACATGTGACTAGCTCTGAGCAGGTGGTAGCTATACTGACCGCAGTCCCTAAGCTCAACACAACACTAGAAGTAGCCGTGGGGGGTACCTGACACTCCCTAGACCCCTCGACACAGCCTAAGAGCTAACTACCCCTAAAGACAGAAGCAGGAAAACTATCTTGCCTCAGAGAAAATCCCCAACGGATAGATAGCCCCCCACATGTAATGACTGTGAGAGGAGAAGGAAATGACATACGTAGTATGAAACAAGATTTAGCACAGGAGGCCACTTCTAGCTAGATAGAAAAAGTACAGAAAAGAGCACTGTGCGGTCAGTAAAAAAAAAACTAGAAAAAGTCCACCGCAGAGAAATGCAAAAAGTCTCCACACCTAACTAAAGGTGTGGAGGGCAAACTCTGCTGCCCAGAGCTTCCAGCTAGCTGAATAGATCCATATTGATAAGCTGGACAAAAGAGCAAAAACTACAAAATGCTGATCAACAAAGTCCACAACAAGTGAACTGCAAAAAGACAAGCAAGGACTTAGCTTTGCAGAGCTGGTCAGAGTGTCAGGAAATCCTAAGAGCAATGACTCCAGGCAGGAACAATTGACAACTGGCAATGAATGAGAGAAAAGGCCAGACTAATATAGCCGAGCCAAGAAGACGATCAGTGAAAACAGCTGCAGAAGCTAAATCCAAGAAGCAGCCATACCACTCAAAACCACAGGAGGGAGCCCAAGAGCAGAACTCACAAAAATGCTACTTACAACCACCGGAGGGAGCCCAAGAGCGGAATTCACAACAGGCCCCGACATGGGATACTCACCACACACGGGGATATGAACACACACACAAAATGCACCAAACACTACCATGTGCTTGAACACATATACCACCCTCAGCACACATTTCACCACACATACACCAACCTCGCCACATTAAAGTCGAAACACAAAAGTCACCACTCAAAACTCGTCACGCGCAAAATTCGCAACATGCAAAACTAGGCTCACGCAAAACTAGCCACACATGCAAAACTCCCCTCATGGAAAAATCGCCACACGCAAAACTTGCACACGAGGAAAAATTGCCACATGCACAAAAGTTGCAACACATGCAATAGGTGCCTCACGCAAAACTTGCACATACTCAAAACACACCACACATAAAACTCGCCATGCGCAAAACTCGCCATGCGCAAAACTTGCTGCACACAACTTGCTACACTAACCTGTCACATGCAACTCGACACACAAAAAGTTGCTACACGCATGTCGCCACACAAGACTCATCTCACAAAAGTCGCTACGTGCATGTCGCCACACGCAACTCAACACACACAACTTGACACATGAAACTCGCCCTAAAACATACAAGTCTAGTATTATCCTTGAAAAATAAAAATCTGATTAATAAGCAGACAAACTACAAGAGCAACAAATGTACCATATAGGAAATACGGCAGCTGTCAGTCACATGACCCGTCTATTATGTGTATGTGTGACCTAATATATACTGCCAGGGGGGAGGGCTTCTGTTGTGAATTCTGTGGCAGAGCTCCCTCCTGTGGTCACAAGTGGTACTTCGGCTGATTCTCTCTGGGAGCTTCCGTTTGTGGAGGAAACTGGTACTGCTGCTTCTGAGTTTCCTCCCTCAGGTGATCTGGTGAGGTCGTTAGGTGCTTCTCTACTTAACCCCACCTAATGCTTTGATTCATGCTTCCTGTCAATGTTCCAGTGTTGGACTTGTGTTTCTCTGGATCATTCCTGTGGCCTGCTGCTCTGCATAGCTAAGTGCTTCTTTGCTATTTGTTGCTATTTTTTCTGTCCAGCTTGTCTATTTGTTTTGCTGGAAGCTCTGGGACGCAAAGGGTGTACCTCCGTGCCGTTAGTTCGGTACGGAGGGTCTTTTTGCCCCTTTGCGTGGTTTTCTTTAGGGTTTTGTGTAGACCGCAAAGTTATCTTTCCTATCCTCGTTCTGTCTAGAATATCGGGCCACACTTTGCTGAATCTATTTCATCCCTACGTTTGTCTTTTCATCTTACTCACAGTCATTATATGTGGGGGGCTGCCTTTTCCTTTGGGGTATTTCTCTGAGGCAAGGTAGGCTTATTTTTTCTATCTTCAGGCTAGTTAGTTTCTCAGGCTGTGCCGAGTTGCATAGGTAGCGTTAGGCGCAATCCACGGCTGCCTCTAGTTGTGTTTGGAGAGGATCAGGGATTGCGGTCTGCAGAGTTCCCACGTCTCAGAGCTCGTTCTATTATTTTGGGTTATTGTCAGATCACTGTATGTGCTCTGACCGCTATGTCCATTGTGGTACTGAATTGCCTTTCATAACAGTACAGGAAGCCAAAAGTACTAATGATTCTCAATAGAGGGAAAAAAGAAGTTCTGAGACCATTTTTTTTTCTTGGCTTTGTGTTTTGTCTTTTTTTTCCCCTAGACATTTGGGTGGTTCAGTACACAGGTGTAGCGATGGACATTAGAAGTCTGTCTTCATTTGTGGATCAGCTCTCGGCAAGAGTACAAAAGATTCAAGACACTATTGATCAGAAATCTATGTTAGAACCAAGAATTCCTATTCCTGATTTGTTTTTTGGAGATAGAACTAAGTTTCTGAGTTTCAAAAATAATTGTAAGTGGTTTCTGGCCTTGAAACCTCTTTCCTCTGGTGATCCAGTTCAACAGGTTTTGATTATTATTTCTTTTTTGCGCGGCGACCCTCAGGATTGGGCATTTTCTCTTGCGCCAGGAGACCCTGCATTGAGTAATATCGATGCGTTTTTCCTGGCGCTCGGATTGCTGTACGATGAGCCTAATTCAGTGGATCAGGCAGAAAAGAATTTGCTGGCTCTTTGTCAGGGTCAGGATGAGATAGAGGTATAGTGCCAGAAATTTAGAAAATGGTCAGTGCTCACTCAATGGAATGAATCTGCGCTGGCAGCTATGTTCAGAAAGGGTCTCTCTGAAACCCTTAAGGATGTCATGGTGGGATTTCCTATGCCTGCTGGTTTGAATGAGTCTATGTCTTTGGCTATTCAGATCGGTCGACGCTTGCGTGAGCGTAAATCTGTGCACCATTTGGCGGTATTACCTGAGCTTAAACCTGAGCCTATGCAGTGCGATAGGACTTTGACCAGAGTTGAACGGCAAGAACACAGACGTCTGAATGGGCTGTGTTTCTACTGTGGTGATTCCACTCATGCTATCTCTGATTGTCCTAAGCGCACTAAGCGGTTCGCTAGGTCTGCCACCATTGGTACGGTACAGTCAAAATTTCTTCTGTCCGTTACCTTGATCTGCTCTTTGTCATCATATTCTGTCATGGCATTTGTGGATTCAGGCACTGCTCTGAATTTGATGGACTTGGAATATGCTAAGCGTTGTGGGTTTTTCTTGGAGCCCTTGCAGTGTCCTATTCCATTGAGAGGTATTGATGCTACGCCTTTGGCCAAGAATAAGCCTCAATACTGGACCCAGCTGACCATGTGCATGGCTCCTGCACATCAGGAGGATATTCGCTTTCTGGTGTTGCATAATCTGCATGATGTGGTCGTGTTGGGGTTGCCATAGCTACAAGCCCATAATCCAGTATTGGATTGGAAATCCATGTCGGTGTCCAGCTGGGGTTGTCAGGGGGTACATGGTGATGTTCCATTTTTGTCAATTTCGTCATCCACCCCTTCTGAGGTTCCAGAGTTCTTGTCTGATTACCGGGATGTATTTGATGAGCCCAAGTCCGATGCCCTACCGCCGCATAGGGATTGTGATTGTGCTATCAATTTGATTCCTGGTGGTAAATTCCCAAAAGGTCGACTGTTTAATTTATCCGTGCCTGAGCACACCGCTATGCGCAGTTATGTGAAGGAATCCCTGGAGAAGGGGCATATTCGCCCGTCATCGTCGCCATTAGGAGCAGGGTTCTTTTTTGTAGCCAAAAAGGATGGTTCGCTGAGACCTTGTATAGATTATCGCCTTCTTAATAAGATCACTGTTAAATTTCAGTACCCCTTGCCTTTGTTATCTGATTTGTTTGCTCGGATTAAGGGGGCTAGTTGGTTCACCAAGATTGATCTTCGTGGTGCGTATAATCTGGTGCGAATCAGGCGAGGCGATGAATGGAAAACTGCATTTAATACGCCCGAGGGTCATTTTGAGTATCTAGTGATGCCATTCGGACTTGCCAATGCTCCATCAGTGTTTCAGTCCTTTATGCATGACATCTTCCGAGAGTACCTGGATAAATTCCTGATTGTGTACTTGGATGACATTTTGATCTTCTCGGATGATTGGGAGTCTCATGTCAAACAGGTCAGAACGGTTTTTCAGGTCCTGCGTGCTAACTCTTTGTTTGTGAAGGGATCAAAGTGTCTCTTTGGTGTGCAGAAGGTTTCATTTTTGGGGTTCATCTTTTCCCCTTCTACTATCGAGATGGATCCTGTTAAGGTCCAAGCCATCCATGATTGGACTCAGCCGACATCTCTGAAAAGTCTACAAAAGTTCCTGGGCTTTGCTAATTTTTATCGTCGCTTCATCTGCAATTTTTCTAGTATTGCCAAACCATTGACCGATTTGACCAAGAAGGGTGCTGATTTGGTCAATTGGTCTTCTGCTGCTGTGGAAGCTTTTCAAGAGTTGAAGCGTCGTTTTTCTTGTGCCCCTGTGTTGTGTCAACCTGATGTTTCTCTTCCGTTCCAGGTCGAGGTTGATGCTTCTGAGTTTGGAGCAGGGGCTGTTTTGTCGCAGAGAGGTTCTGATTGTTCAGTGATGAAACCATGCGCTTTTTTTTCCAGGAAGTTTTCGCCTGCTGAGCGGAATTATGATGTGGGCAACCGAGAGTTGCTGGCCATGAAGTGGGCATTCGAGGAGTGGCGTCATTGGCTTGAGGGAGCTAAGCATCGCGTGGTGGTATTGACTAATCATAAGAACCTGACTTATCTCGAGTCTGCTAAGCGTTTGAATCCTAGACAGGCTCGTTGGTCGCTGTTTTTCGCCCGTTTTGACTTTGTGATTTCGTACCTTCCGGGCTCTAAAAATGTGAAGGCGGATGCTCTGTCTAGGAGTTTTGTGCCCGACTCTCCGGGTTTATCTGAGCCGGCGGGTATCCTAAAGGAAGGAGTAATTGTGTCTGCCATCTCCCCTGATTTGCGGCGGGTGCTGCAAAAATTTCAGGCTAATAAACCTGATCGTTGTCCAGCGGAGAAACTATTTGTCCCGGATAGGTGGACAAATAAAGTGATCTCTGAGGTTCATTGTTCGGTGTTGGCTGGTCATCCTGGAATCTTTGGTACCAGAGAGTTAGTGGCTAGATCCTTTTGGTGGCCGTCTCTGTCGCGGGATGTGCGTTCTTTTGTGCAGTCCTGTGGGATTTGTGCTCGGGCTAAGCCCTGCTGTTCTCGTGCCAGTGGGTTGCTTTTGCCCTTGCCGGTCCCGAAGAGACCTTGGACACATATCTCTATGGATTTTATTTCAGATCTTCCCGTCTCTCAAAAGATGTCAGTCATTTGGGTGGTCTGTGATCGCTTTTCTAAGATGGTCCATCTGGTACCCTTGTCCAAGTTGCCTTCCTCCTCTGATTTGGTGTCATTGTTCTTCCAGCATGTGGTTCGTTTGCATGGCATTCCAGAGAATATCGTTTCTGACAGAGGTTCCCAGTTTGTTTCGAGGTTTTGGCGAGCCTTTTGTGGTAGGATGGGCATTGACTTGTCTTTTTCCTTGGCTTTTCATCCTCAGACTAATGGCCAGACCGAACGAACCAATCAGACCTTGGAAATCTGTCTGAGATGCTTTGTTTGTGCCGATCAGGATGACTGGGTGTCCTTTTTGCCTTTGGCTGAGTTCGCCCTTAATAATCAGGCCAGCTCGGCTACCTTGGTTTCGCCATTTTTCTGCAATTCTGGGTTCCATCCTCGTTTCTCTTCAGGACAGGTTGAGTCTTCGGACTGTCCTGGTGTGGATACTGTGGTGGACAGGTTGCAGCAGATTTGGACTCATGTAGTGGACAATTTGACCTTGTCCCAGGAGAAGGCTCAACGTTTCGCTAATCGCAGACGCCGTGTGGGTCCCCGACTTCGTGTTGGGGATCTGGTTTGGTTATCTTCTCGTCATATTCCTATGAAGGTTTCCTCTCCGAAGTTTAAACCTCGTTTTATTGGTCCTTATATGATTTCTGAGGTTATTAATCCTGTGTCTTTTCGTCTGACCCTCCCAGATTCTTTTTTCATACATAACGTCTTCCATAGGTCATTGTTGCGGAGATACGTGGCACCTATGGTTCCATCTGTTGACCCTCCTGCCCCGGTTTTGGTGGAGGGGGAATTGGAGTATATTGTGGAGAAGATTTTGGATTCTCGTGTTTCAAGACAGAAACTCCAGTATCTGGTTAAATGAGGATAATTCCTGGGTTTTTGCCTCTGATGTCCATGCTCCTGATCTTGTTCGTGCCTTTCATGTGGCTCATCCTGGTCGGCCTGGGGCTCTGGTGAGGGTTCGGTGACCCCTCCTCAAGGGGGGGGTACTGTTGTGAATTCTGTGGTCACAAGTGGTACTTCGGCTGATTCTCTCTGGGAGCTTCCGTTTGTGGAGGAAACTGGTACTGCTGCTTCTGAGTTTCCTCCCTCAGGTGATCTGGTGAGGTCGTTAGGTGCTTCTCTACTTAACCCCACCTAATGCTTTGATTCATACTTCCTGTCAATGTTCCAGTGTTGGACTTGTGTTTCTCTGGATCATTCCTGTGGCCTGCTGCTCTGCATAGCTAAGTGCTTCTTTGCTATTTGTTGCTATTTTTTCTGTCCAGCTTGTCTATTTGTTTTGCTGGAAGCTCTGGGACGCAAAGGGTGTACCTCCGTGCCGTTAGTTCGGTACGGAGGGTCTTTTTGCCCCTTTGCGTGGTTTTCTTTAGGGTTTTGTGTAGACCGCAAAGTTATCTTTCCTATCCTCGTTCTGTCTAGAATATCGGGCCTCACTTTGCTGAATCTATTTCATCCCTACGTTTGTCTTTTCATCTTACTCACAGTCATTATATGTGGGGGGCTGCCTTTTCCTTTGGGGTATTTCTCTGAGGCAAGGTAGGCTTATTTTTTCTATCTTCAGGCTAGTTAGTTTCTCAGGCTGTGCCGAGTTGCATAGGTAGCGTTAGGCGCAATCCACGGCTGCCTCTAGTTGTGTTTGGAGAGGATCAGGGATTGCGGTCTGCAGAGTTCCCATGTCTCAGAGCTCGTTCTATTATTTTGGGTTATTGTCAGATCTCTGTATGTGCTCTGACCGCTATGTCCATTGTGGTACTGAATTGCCTTTCATAACAGGCTTCCTGTTGGATGGGGATTTATCAGGATGCCAATTTAGCTTACAAATACTGAGGTAAAAATACTGACCAAATAACGTGTGAACGAGGTCTAATACAGGAGGAGATGACACACGTATATACAGGAGGAGATGACACACAGGTATATACTATACACAGGAGGAGATGACACACAGGTATATACTATATACAGGAGGAGATGACTTACAGGTATATACTATATACAGGAGGAGATGACACACAGGTATATACTATATACAGGAGCAGATGACACACAGGTATATACTATATACAGGAGGAGATGACTTACAGGTATATACTATATACAGGAGGAGATGACATACAGGTATATACTATATATAGGAGGAGATGACATACAGGTATATACTATATACAGGAGGAGATGACACACGTATATATTATATACAGGAGGAGATGACATACAGGTATATACTATATAAAAGAGGAGATGACACATAGGTATATAGAAGAGAAGATGACATACAGCAGGTATATACTATATACAGGAGATGACATACAGGTACAGTACAGACCAAAAGTTTGGACACACCTTCTCATTTAAAGATTTTTCTGTATTTTCATGACTATGAAAATTGTAAATTCACACTGAATGCATCGAAATTATGAATTAGCACATGTGGAATTATATACTTAACAAAAAAGTGTGAAACAACTGAAAATATGTCTTATATTCTAGGTTCTTCAAAGTAGCCACCTTTTGCTTTGATGACTGCTTTGCACACTCTTGGCATTTTCTTGATGAGCTTCAAGAGGTAGTCACCGGAAATGGTCTTCCAACAATCTTGAAGGAGTTCCCAGAGATGCTTAGCACTTGTTGGCCCTTTTGCCTTCACTCTGTGGTCCAGCTCACCCCAAACCATCTCGATTGGGTTCAGGTCTGGTGACTGTGGAAGACAGGTCATCTGGCGTAGCACCCCATCACTCTCCTTCTTGGTCAAATAGCCCTTAGGCTAGTTTTACATTTGCATTTAAAAACGCAGCGTTTAAAACGCATCCGCAGGTGGTGAAAAAAACGCATGTAAACGCGTACAAACGCTGCGGTTTTTAGACGCATGCGTTTTCGCATGCGGTAAAAAAAACGCCATGTTTTTATGCGTTTACATGCGTTTTTTCCTGCGTTTGCGTTTTTGATACGCATGATGAGAAATTTCACAAGAGAAAAATCAAGATCCAGACACCGCCAATGGGACTACAGAGGGCGTGTGACATGACTCTGTGGACCAAAATATGGAAAAATTGTAGCTCTCAAAATGTGGTAACGCAAAAAATATTTTTTGGAATAAAAAGCGTCTTTAGTGTGTGACAGCTGCCAATCATAAAAATCAACTATAAAACCCACTATAAATAGAAATGGCTAGGGTTAGGGTTTGGATCCCTAGGGTTAGGGTTAGGGTTTGGATCCCTAGGGTTAGGGTTTGGATCCTTAGGGTTAGGGTTAGGGTTTGGATCCCTAGGGTTAGGGTTTGGATCCCTAGGGTTAGGGTTAGGGTTTGGATCCCTAGGGTTAGGGTTAGGGGTAGGGTTAGGGCTAGAGTTAGGGTTAGGGTTTGGATCCCTAGGGTTAGGGTTAGGGCTAGGGTTAGGGTTAGGGTTTGGATCACTTTATCACCTTGATGGTGGGGGGTGGCTTATCAGTGTGTAGACTTGTTTTTCTCTATTGAAACGCATGCGTTTAAAAACGCAACCAAACGCATGTGCTTAAAAACGCATGCGCTTACATAGACAGCAATACGTTTTTTTGCCGCAAAAAACGCATGCTTTTTTTGCAGCAAAAAAAAGGCCTCTAGAAATTACTACATGTTGCATTTCCGCAACAAAACGCAAGCATAGAAACGACGCATGCATCGTCAAACGCGGCAAAACGCATACAAAAAAACGCATGCGTTTTTAATGTTAAATATAGGGAAAAAAACGCATGCGTTTATATGCGTTAAAACGCAGCGGCAAAAAACACAAATGTGAAACCAGCCTTACACAGCCTGCAGGTGTGTTTGGGGTCATTGTCCTGTTGAAAAATAAATGATGGTCTAACTGAACGCAAACCGGATGGAATAGCATGCCGCTGCAAGATGCTGTGGTAGCCATGCTAGTTCAGTATGCCTTCAATTTTGAATAAATCCCCAATAGTGTCACCAGCAAAGCACCCCCACACCATCATACCTCCTCCTCCATGCTTCACGGTGGGAACCAGGCATGTAGAGTCCATCCGTTCAACTTTTCTGCTCCGCACAAAGACACGGTGGTTGGAATCAAAGATCTCAAAGTTGGACTCATCAGACCAAAGCACAGATTTCCACTTTTCTAATGTCCATTCCTTGTGTTCTTTAGCCCAAACAAGTCTCTTCTGCTTGTTGCCTGTCCTTAGCAGTGGTTTTCTAGCAGCTATTTTACCATGAAGGTTTGCTGCACAAAGTCTCCTCTTAACAGTGATTGTAGAAATGTGTCTGCTGCTAGAACTCTGTGTGGCATTGAACTGGTTTCTAATCTGAGCTGTTGTTAACCTGCGATTTCTGAGGCTGGTGACTCGGATAAACTTATCCTCAGAAGCAGAGGTGACTCTTGGTCTTCCTTTCCTGGGGCGGTCCTCATGTGAGCTAATTTCTTTGTAGCGCTTGATGGTTTTTGCCACTGCACTTGGGGACACTTTCAAAGTTTTCCCAATTTTTCGGACTGACTGACCTTCATTTCATAAAGTAATGATGGCCACTCGTTTTTCTTTATTTAGCTGCTTTTTTCTTGCCATAATACAAATTCTAACAGTCTATTCAGTAGGACTATCAGCTGTTTATCCACCAGACTTCTGCCCAACACAACAGATGGTCCCAACCCCATTTATAAGGCAAGAAATCCCACTTATTAAACCTGACAGGGCACACCTGTGAAGTGAAAACCATTTCCGGTGACTACCTCTTGAAGCTAATCAAGACAATGCCAAGAGTGTGCAAAGCAGTCATCAAAGGAAAAGGTGGCTAATTTGAAGAACCTAGACAATAAGACATATTTTCAGTTGTTTCACACTTTCTTGTTAAGTATATACTGTAATTCCACATGTATTAATTCATAGTTTTGATGCCTTCAGTGTGAAAATACAGAAAAATCTTTAAATGAGGTGTGTCTAAACTTTTGGTTTGTACTGTATATACTATAAATAGGAGGAGGTGACTTACAGGTATATACTATATACAGAACAGATGACATACAGGTATATATTCTATACAGGAGGAGATGACATACAGCAGGTATATACTATTTACAGGGGAGATGACATACAGGTATACACTATATACAGCGGAGATGACATACAGGTATATACTATATACAGGAGATGACATACAGGTGTATACTATATATAAGGGAGATGACAAACATGTATATACTGAGGGGAAAATGAGAGGTGTGAGTGCAAAATGAGAGGAGTGAGGGAAAATAGTGGAGTGATCGGGAAATGACAGATGTGAGGTCGAAATGACAAGTGTTAGGGGGGGAATGAGAGGAGTGAGGAGGGAATGAGAGGAGAGAGGGGGAAAATAAGAGGAGTGAGGGGGAAATTAGAGGTGTGAGGAGGTCCAGGTGGGTGACATTCAGATGGACCCATACCACCACCGATCTGATCGGGTTCCCTGGGGAGGCTCAGCAGGAGGGAGAGAGTATTGAGGTCGTCTCCCAGCAGGAATTCCGCCGGCAGCTGGCCCTGCAGCGCGAGGAGTGGGAGAGGAAGAAACAACTTAAGCGCCAGGCCGCGCATGAATGGGATCTGCAGGCCAAAGCCCGGGCCCGCAAGATGGGCCATGGAGATCGGGGCCCACGGAGGTGCGGGACTGTAGTGGTGTTCCGCCTGGATACCGGCTGGGGATTCATTAAAGAACCGGATCTTTACCCTGAGGTCTTTGTGAACAGGCGAGATGTGGAGGCGCACTTGATGGAGGGTCACCCTGGTAGGGACTTCTACCCTGGTGATCGTGTCACCTGTTGTGAATTCTGTGGCTGAATTCACTCCTGTGGTCACAAGTGGTACTGCAGCTTCTGAGCTTCCTCCCTCAGGTGTTCTGGTGAGCTCGTTAACTGCTTCATTACTTAACTCCGCCTGATGCTGCTATCCTTGCTCCTTGTCAATGTTTCAGTGTTGGATCTGAGCTTCTCCTGATTGTTCCTGTGACCTGCTGCTCTGTATAGCTAAGTGCTTTTTGTTTTATTGTTGCTTTTTTTCTGTCCAGCTTGTCTTTTGTTTTGCTGGAAGCTCTGAGACGCAAAGGGTGTACCGCCGTGCCGTTAGTTCGGCACGGTGGGTTTTTTTTGCCCCCTTTGCGTGGTTTTGCTTTAGGGTTTTTTGTAGACTGCAAAGTTCGCTTTACTGTCCTCGCTCTGTCCTAGAATATCGGGCCCCACTTTGCTGAATCTATTTCATCCCTACGTTTTGTCTTTTCATCTTACTCACAGTCATTATATGTGGGGGGCTGCCTTTTCCTTTGGGGAATTTCTCTGGGGCAAGTCAGGCCTATTTTTCTATCTTCAGGCTAGCTAGTTTCTTAGGCTGTGCCGAGTTGCCTAGGTAGTTGTTAGGCGCAATCCACAGCCGCTTTTAGTTGTGTTTAGGATAGGATCAGGTGTGCAGTCTACAGAGTTTCCACGTCTCAGAGCTCGTTCTTGTATTTTTGGGTATTTGTCAGATCACTGTGTGCGCTCTGATCGCTAAGCACACTGTGTTTCTGGATTGCCTTCATAACACCTGTCATTAGCAAACATAACAGTACAAGGAGCCAAACTAATGATTCTCAATAGAGGGAAAGAAAAAGTTCTGACATCATTTTTTTTTTTTTTTTCTGCTCTGTGTTCACTTTTTTTTTTTCCCCTAGACATTTGGGTGATTCTGGACACAGGTGTGGACATGGATATTCAGGGTCTGTGCTCTTCAATGGATAATCTCGTTATAAATGTACAAAAAATTCAAGATACAATTGATCAGAAATCTATGTTAGAACCAAGAATTCCTATTCCTGATTTGTTTTTTGGAGATAGAACTAAGTTTCTAAGTTTCAAAAATAATTGTAAGCTATTTCTGGCCTTGAAACCTCATTCTTCTGGTAATCCTATTCAACAGGTTTTGATTATTATTTCTTTTTTGCGCGGCGACCCTCAAGACTGGGCATTTTCTCTTGCGCCAGGAGACCCTGCATTGAGTAGTGTCGATGCGTTTTTCCTGGCGCTCGGATTGCTGTACGATGAGCCTAATTCAGTGGATCAGGCTGAGAAAAATTTGCTGGCTTTGTGCCAGGGTCAGGATGATATAGAAGTATATTGTCAGAAATTTAGGAAATGGTCAGTACTCACTCAGTGGAATGAATCTGCGCTGGCAGCTTTGTTCAGAAAGGGTCTCTCTGAGGCTCTTAAGGATGTCATGGTGGGATTTCCTATGCCTGCTGGTTTGAATGAGTCTTTGTCTTTGGCCATTCAGATCGGTCGACGCTTGCGCGAGCGTAAATCTGTGCACCATTTGGCGGTACTGCCTGAGGTTAAACCTGAGCCTATGCAGTGCGATAGGACTATGACTAGAGTTGAACGGCAGGAATACAGACGTCTGAATGGTCTGTGTTTCTACTGTGGTGATTCCACTCATGCTATTTCTGATTGTCCTAAGCGCACTAAGCGGTCCGCTAGGTCTGCCGTCATTGGTACTGTACAGTCCAAATTCCTTCTGTCCATTACCTTGATATGCTCTTTGTCGTCGTTTTCTGTCATGGCGTTTGTGGATTCGGGCGCTGCCCTGAATCTGATGGATTTGGATTATGCTAAACGTTGTGGGTTTTTCTTGGAGCCTTTGCGGTGTCCTATTCCATTGAGAGGAATTGATGCTACACCTTTGGCCAAGAATAAACCTCAATACTGGGCCCAGCTGACCATGTGCATGGCTCCTGCACATCAGGAAGTTATTCGCTTTCTGGTGTTGCATAATCTGCATGATGTGGTCGTGTTGGGGTTGCCATGGCTACAAACCCATAATCCAGTATTGGATTGGAATTCCATGTCGGTATCCAGCTGGGGTTGTCAGGGGGTACATGGTGATGTTCCATTTTTGTCGATTTCGTCATCCACCCCTTCTGAGGTCCCAGAGTTCTTGTCTGATTATCAGGATGTATTTGAAGAGCCCAAGTCCGATGCTCTACCTCCGCATAGGGATTGTGATTGTGCTATCAATTTGATTCCTGGAAGTAAATTCCCTAAAGGTCGATTATTTAATTTATCCGTGCCCGAACACGCCGCTATGCGCAGTTATGTGAAGGAATCCCTGGAGAAGGGACATATTCGCCCATCGTCATCACCACTGGGAGCAGGGTTCTTCTTTGTAGCCAAGAAGGATGGTTCGCTGAGACCGTGTATTGATTACCGCCTTCTTAATAAGATCACTGTTAAATTTCAGTATCCCTTGCCATTGTTATCTGACTTGTTTGCTCGGATTAAGGGGGCTAGTTGGTTCACTAAGATAGATCTTCGTGGTGCGTATAATCTGGTGAGAATCAGGCAAGGAGATGAATGGAAAACTGCATTCAATACGCCCGAGGGTCATTTTGAGTATCTAGTGATGCCGTTCGGACTTGCCAATGCTCCATCTGTGTTTCAGTCTTTAATGCATGACATCTTCCGTGAGTATCTGGATAAATTCCTGATTGTTTACTTGGATGACATTTTGATCTTCTCAGATGATTGGGAGTCTCATGTGAAGCAGGTCAGAATGGTTTTTCAGGTCCTGCGTGCTAACTCTTTGTTTGTGAAGGGATCAAAGTGTCTCTTCGGTGTGCAGAAAGTTTCATTTTTGGGGTTCATCTTTACCCCTTCTACTATCGAGATGGATCCAGTTAAGGTCCAAGCCATCCAGGATTGGATTCAGCCGACATCTCTGAAAAGTCTGCAAAAGTTCCTGGGCTTTGCTAATTTTTATCGTCGCTTCATCTGTAATTTTTCTAGCATTGCCAAACCATTGACCGATTTGACCAAGAAGGGTGCTGATTTGGTTAATTGGTCTTCTGCTGCTGTGGAAGCTTTTCAGGAGTTGAAGCGTCGTTTTTGTTCTGCCCCTGTGTTGTGTCAGCCAGATGTTTCTCTTCCGTTCCAGGTCGAGGTTGATGCTTCTGAGATTGGAGCAGGGGCGGTTTTGTCACAGAGAGGTTCTGATTGCTCAGTGATGAAACCATGTGCTTTCTTTTCCAGGAAGTTTTCGCCCGCTGAGCGTAATTATGATGTGGGCAATCGAGAGTTGCTGGCCATGAAGTGGGCATTCGAGGAGTGGCGTCATTGGCTTGAAGGAGCTAAGCATCGCGTGGTGGTATTGACTAATCATAAGAACTTGACTTATCTCGAGTCTGCCAAGCGCTTGAATCCTAGACAGGCCCGTTGGTCGTTATTTTTTGCCCGCTTCGACTTTGTGATTTCGTACCTTCCGGGCTCTAAAAATGTGAAGGCGGATGCTCTGTCTAGGAGTTTTGTGCCCGACTCTCCGGGTTTATCTGAGCCAGCGGGTATCCTCAAGGAAGGAGTCATTGTGTCTGCCATCTCCCCTGATTTGCGGCGGGTGCTGCAAAAATTTCAGGCGAATAAACCTGATCGTTGTCCAGCAGAGAAACTGTTCGTCCCTGATAGGTGGACTAATAAACTTATCTCTGAACTTCATTGTTCGGTGTTGGCTGGTCATCCTGGAATCTTTGGTACCAGAGAGTTAGTGGCTAGATCCTTCTGGTGGCCATCTCTGTCACGGGATGTACGTACTTTTGTGCAGTCCTGTGGGATTTGTGCTAGGGCTAAGCCCTGCTGTTCTCGTGCCAGTGGGTTGCTTTTGCCCTTGCCGGTCCCAAAGAGGCCTTGGACACATATTTCGATGGATTTCATTTCTGACCTTCCCGTTTCTCAAAAGATGTCAGTCATTTGGGTGGTTTGTGATCGCTTTTCTAAAATGGTCCATCTGGTGCCCTTGGCTAAATTGCCTTCCTCCTCTGATTTGGTACCTTTGTTCTTTCAGCATGTGGTTCGGTTGCATGGCATTCCTGAGAATATTGTTTCTGACAGAGGTTCCCAGTTTGTTTCAAGGTTTTGGCGAGCCTTTTGTGGTAGGATGGGCATTGACCTATCCTTTTCCTCGGCTTTCCATCCTCAGACTAATGGCCAGACCGAACGAACCAATCAGACCTTGGAAACATATCTGAGATGTTTTGTTTCTGCAGACCAGGATGATTGGGTGTCCTTTTTGCCGTTGGCTGAGTTCGCCCTTAATAATCAGGCCAGCTCGGCTACCTTGGTTTCTCCATTTTTTTGCAATTCTGGGTTCCATCCTCGTTTCTCTTCAGGACAGGTTGAGTCTTCGGACTGTCCTGGTGTGGATTCTGTGGTGGATAGGTTGCAGCAGATCTGGACTCAGGTAGTGGACAATTTGATCTTGTCCCAGGAGAAAGCTCAACTTTTCGCTAATCGCAGACGCCGTGTGGGTCCCCGACTTCGTGTTGGGGATCTGGTTTGGTTATCTTCTCGTCATATTCCTATGAAGGTTTCCTCTCCTAAATTTAAACCTCGTTTTATTGGTCCGTATAGGATTTCTGAGGTTCTCAATCCTGTGTCTTTTCGTTTGACCCTCCCAGACTCCTTTTCCATACATAATGTATTCCATAGGTCGTTGTTGCGGAGATACGTGGCACCTATGGTTCCATCTGTTGAGCCTCCTGCCCCGGTTTTGGTGGAGGGGGAATTGGAGTATATTGTGGAGAAGATTTTGGATTCTCGTGTTTCTAGACGGAAACTCCAGTATCTGGTTAAATGGAAGGGTTATGCTCAGGAAGATAATTCCTGGGTTTTTGCCTCTGATGTTCATGCTTCCGATCTTGTTCGTGCCTTTCATGCGGCTCATCCTGGTCGGCCTGGGGGCTCTGGTGAGGGTTCGGTGACCCCTCCTCAAGGGGGGGGTACTGTTGTGAATTCTGTGGCTGAATTCACTCCTGTGGTCACAAGTGGTACTGCAGCTTCTGAGCTTCCTCCCTCAGGTGTTCTGGTGAGCTCGTTAACTGCTTCATTACTTAACTCCGCCTGATGCTGCTATCCTTGCTCCTTGTCAATGTTTCAGTGTTGGATCTGAGCTTCTCCTGATTGTTCCTGTGACCTGCTGCTCTGTATAGCTAAGTGCTTTTTGTTGCTTTTTTTCTGTCCAGCTTGTCTTTTGTTTTGCTGGAAGCTCTGAGACGCAAAGGGTGTACCGCCGTGCCGTTAGTTCGGCACGGTGGGTTTTTTTTGCCCCCTTTGCGTGGTTTTGCTTTAGGGTTTTTTGTAGACTGCAAAGTTCGCTTTACTGTCCTCGCTCTGTCCTAGAATATCGGGCCCCACTTTGCTGAATCTATTTCATCCCTACGTTTTGTCTTTTCATCTTACTCACAGTCATTATATGTGGGGGGCTGCCTTTTCCTTTGGGGAATTTCTCTGGGGCAAGTCAGGCCTATTTTTCTATCTTCAGGCTAGCTAGTTTCTTAGGCTGTGCCGAGTTGCCTAGGTAGTTGTTAGGCGCAATCCACAGCCGCTTTTAGTTGTGTTTAGGATAGGATCAGGTGTGCAGTCTACAGAGTTTCCACGTCTCAGAGCTCGTTCTTGTATTTTTGGGTATTTGTCAGATCACTGTGTGCGCTCTGATCGCTAAGCACACTGTGTTTCTGGATTGCCTTCATAACACCTGTCATTAGCAAACATAACAGTCACCTACACCAGGCACTGGGGGGACAAGGGGTGGTATGCCCTCCATGTGCATAAACGTGAACTGACTGAAGGAAGATCGCCATCTCGTGACTCAGAGCCATTGCCACCAGAGGCTCCACATTGCCCAACACCGCCCTCACCTGGCCAGGTGAGGGAAACAACAGTAGCCGCCCCTGAAAGATCACCTGTCGTTCTGTGCTCCAGATGTGCTGGCGCCCTGGTAGAGCAAAGAACTGTGAGCACACAAACTCCAATTCAGAGCGCAGATGCACTATATGTGATGCCGGGCAGTGGTTAGTATCCAAGAGGACTGCTCCCACCAGTGCTACCGCCAGAACTGTTTCAGTAATCTACAAATCTGAAAAGACTGTAAATAGTTCTTAAACTTCTTTTTTCAAACCCGACTGGGGTTATTTCTAAAAGGGATCCCAGGTTAAAGGGATCCTTAGTTTGCACAAGTTGCCTTACGTTCCAATTAAAGAACACTTGAATCATGGACTGTGAATGGTTCACAAACTTTGCTGTAAATAGTTTGCACCTTCTTAAAGGTGCTTCCTACTGGTTTTACAACGGGAGGCTTTTACAGAGACTGCCTCCAACAGAGACTGTTACTAATCTTGTTGTGAGAATTGTTTTGTTTTTCAGACCTGAAGAAAAACCCGTTGGTGTGGCAGAATTCTGGGTCAGGATACACGTCTTGTAGCCTGCCCAAGACCAACGGTGGGGGTTTGTAACGGGTCCCTCGCTTCACGTCACTTTTGTTGCTAAATTGACTTGATTGTTGATGTGATTGATACTTTACACTACCTCAGAAAAGACTTGAGTTTGCCCTTAAAGGGAATGTTCAATTATTGCACTTTGCCAGATTAAAGTTGAGATTAGAATTGTGTTTTACATAGCCAATAGTATGTAGCTGATATTATAGAGTTGAAGTTAGATAGTGTGATATGATGTACTTTGAATAAACTGAAGGAAAATGCAGTAAGCCCGCGGGGGTTGATAGACTGTCCTGCACCTGAAGAATAACTGTAATAAAGTATTGATTTGCACTTTGAGGTTCTACGTTAGTATACCCTTTATGGGTACTTGCACTTAATAGATAGTATACCTGTATGGGTGATGGCGTTTCATAGTTAGTTAGTATACTGTTTGCTGAATTGTTCCATTTCACAATGTTATTATGTCATGTTCAAGTATTCTCACCTCCCATAAAGGGAAGCAGTTACATTAACTTGTTTAATAGCATTTTAAAAATAGCATGTCTGTTTGCTAATGTATTGTTGTTTTCTTTTCCCAGTACCGGAGAACTGGATTTAACGTGGGGGAGTGCAGCGCCCCAGGGTCCTGGTCATTGCAGTAATATCATTCTCCTCTAGGGGGGAGTGATGTTACATTTGGAGTCAATAAAGGAGATCTCTTTACCAGGTATCACAAACATACAACACATTTCATGCTCCAGTCCACCAGGGGGAGCTATGCTCCTATTTATTACGGCACTCTTCACACTTAGGTAAAACTGGTGGCCTGGAGAGGAAGTTAGGCAGTTGCTGGCTGAGCTTTGCTCAGGTAGTTGGTCCCTGACAGGGGTGGGAGGCCCAGACAGAAGGTCACAGAGCTGTGCCTGCCCCATGTGCAGCAGTTCCTAAGAAAGGACACTAAAGAGAATTGTATTGTAGAGAGGGTGAAGAAGTCATAGCAAAGGAGTGGATACCAGAAGGAGTTCTGCCCTGTACAGGCTGACTCCTTCTGTGGTGCAGGATCCCGGTAGCCGGAACACCGAGGGAGCAACAGTCCTTTATGCCTTGCTCCATAGACCAGCAGGACAGCCAATTGCAAGTTACTGATCTGCCCCATACCCAGGAGGCAAGGTGGCACCCACGAGAGGCCGGGGCATGATAGAGTCCCTGTAAAAAGCCTCAAGCCACCGGTCATAAGGGTTTGTCCTATCCTATCCGGGGGACAGAGAGAGAGAGTTAATAACATCGATAACATCTACAACATCTGTGAGGATCTTATGAGAGGCTTAGCAGTAAGGTACTACAACACCAAGGCGCTAGAGAAAGGCTACTGATTTCTAACTGGATAAGGGGATTCTGGATTTGCCTCCAAACTGGCCGGACTCTGCCTGCCCTGTGATCTGGTGCTCTGGACTGTGGATGCTGAAGCCTTCAGTAAAAGGTAAAGAGACTGCAACCTTGTGTCCTCGTTCTTCACTGCGCCTCACACCATCCACCATCTACACACTGGGAAGCCCTGGGGACACACTTCACCTGTGGGAAGGTATACCATGTAGCTGCCATAACATCACCCCAGCGGACCCCTTAAAGCAGTGTCGGTCACCCTGACTGAATACCACAGGTGGCGTCACGAACATATCCCTTTGAAGACCTTTCCCCTTTAACACAGACCTCCTGAGGGCCACGGACCGGGTCAGCCACCGTGACATCCCCCTTGAGAACCGAAGGACCCAGTACCGAGTACCCCACTTCCCATGGGGGTGCTCCAGTTCCATCACCTTTCCCATAACAGCCTTTAGGTGAATGAATGCGTATTTCTGCTTGCATTCCAAGTTCTGGGGTAGGTACAACTGAATGCTGCACTGGAACAAGGAAGTGGATGTGGTGGATGATGGTACTTGCGAAGGTTCAATGACAGATGCAGGGCAGGAGGCATCGGTGCCTGCATCCTGCACCATGTGCACCATGTCACCCCCATATGCAGCACCATATGTTCCATGTCACCCCCATGTGCAGCACCATGTCACCCCCATGTGCAGCACCATGTCACCCCCCATGTGCAGCACCATGTCACCCCCCATGTGGAGCACCATGTCACCCCCCATGTGCAACACCATGACACCCCCATAGCCTCCCCATGCCCACCAAACATCCCATACACATGAAAAAAGGGCAAAAAACAAAACACCACATACAGTACTCACCTTGATCCCATCCCCGGCGCTGTGCTTCTCTCGCTACCTCTGGTGCGCTGACTCTCCACAGTACATAGCTGACGCGCAATGAAATGACATCATCGCATCAACTGTTTCATATGCTGATTGGTGGAGGAAGTGGCCAGATTCCCCTTCTCCATCAATGAAGTCAGCCCAGATGGAGACAGAGCGGGCGGGCACGGTGCAGCCTGTGGACCTCTGGTTTCCAGACCCTCGACTGTCTCAGTCCACAGGCTGGACTGAGACAGCCAGAGGGCCGGATGTGGCTTGCTGGCCGCACTTTTCCCAGGTCTGCAATAGATGAAGCTGTGATATGGATTTTTTCCATATAATGCACTATCTCTTCTCCACCAGCGTTTCCTACACTCAATAGAACAGATCACACAAATACTGAAAACAATAGATGGAGCCTTGAAAAGGAGGCTTCAAAAAAGCCGTGAAACATGTGGGGTGGTGACTCGAGAATGGCGCTGGAGTACCAAGGATACTCAGAGTACCAAGTGTCTTGAACACCCCGATAAAGAGCACGCTCGCCCATCACTATAGAAAACCAATTAAGGATATATATATACCATGAGTAAAACAGTAAATAATTCTCTGTTGATAGCAGGCAAACGAGACACGTAACAACATGGGTGTAACTATAGAAAGAGTAGAGGTTGCAGTCACACCCAGGTCCTGAAGCTTCAGGGTTCCATTTGTGATAGCTTGGGGCCCGGTTGGAGATTTTGCATTGGGGATCACAAGCTTCAAGATACACCATTGCTTCACATGCAGCGCTTTCTTGCTGCGTGTTTCTATTTTGAAATGAAAACTTGTGTTTTACAGTACAAGCAAAAGCGATTTGATTTTAAAAATCGCATGCGCACGCTTTTTAAATTTTTTTACTGAAACTGAGAACTGCAGCATATTTTAAATCTGCAAGATGTCAATTTTTTCAACGATTTGCTGCATTTTTTTTTCTGCAGCATTTTTGTCACCCATAGAAAGCAATGAGAAAGTGAAAAAGCTCATCAAATACTGCAGCAGCGTTTTTGGGTCTTTTTCAAGTGTTTTTGGTGAATAAAAATAACTTAATTAAACAACGACTCTTGTATATATATATAAAATGTAGAATTATTGTACCTTTTTGTCTATATGTATGCAAAACTTGTGTAGGAGTGCCATCTGCTGGTTACATTTGAAAAATACAGCAATTGTCCAGTTGCATTGCACCGTTGTTTTGATTTTTTCGTTAATCAAAAGTACGCATGAAAATAAAGTACCGTAATATATCTTGGTATAGAAATTTGCTTCTTTCTCCAGAACTAGTCATTTATTCCCATGAAATAGACATGAGAATACATGTAACAGGAACAGGAACACATGGGCTACTTGCACAGTGAACAAGTCTGTATGATCATGTTCACACACCACCAAGGTGGGCTATCTGCACAAAAGCTGTTCTACCCTGTATGCACACATGGATTTTTCCTCTCTGAACCCTGTTCACACAGGTTATATACAGATGATCAGGTTTTTAAATACATCAGATAGGGATTGCATACATTAGTTAGGACTGCTCTGATAAGGGTATACCGTGAAGATTGGTAGAGCAGCTTAGTATACATTTTTTGCAAAAAACTTATCAACCAAATACCCTGTTTTTTACATCTTTTACTAGCACTTGCGGATTACTGCAACATTTTTTCAAACTGAGTGTTTTTGGTTTTACTATTCTCTTTTGTGTCTTCAGGTTTCTTGGTGGTGTGTGAACATGATCATACAGACTTGTTCACTGTGCAAGTAGCCCATGTGTTCCTGTTTCCATAATTGTTCTCTTGTGTCTACAAGACTGGGGAGTTCCACCACTCCTCTTGGGCTATCTGCACAAAAGCTGTTCTACCCTGTATGCACACATGGATTTTTCCTCTCTGAACCCTGTTCACACAGGTTATATACAGATGATCAGGTTTTTAAATACATCAGATAGGGATTGCATACATTAGTTAGGACTGCTCTGATAAGGGTATACCGTGAAGATTGGTAGAGCAGCTTAGTATACATTTTTTGCAAAAAACTTATCAACCAAATACCCTGTTTTTTACATCTTTTACTAGCACTTGCGGATTACTGCAACATTTTTTCAAACTGAGTGTTTTTGGTTTTACTATTCTCTTTTGTGTCTTCTTGAGAATACATGTAACCTGAACCCAAAAAGTGTTGCAAAAAATGTAACAAAAATGAAGTGAAAATGATTTTTGAATGCAGAGTTTTAACTGCCAAGCCAGCTTAGGCTACTTTCACACTAGCGTCGTTTGGCCTCCGTCACAATGCGTCGTTTTGGAGAAAAAACGCATCCTGCAAAGTTGCCCGCAGGATGCGTTTTTTCTCCATAGACTTTCATTAGCGACGCTTTGCGATGGATTGCCACACGTCGCATCCGTAGTGCGACGGATGCGTCGTGTTTTGGCAGACCGTCGGCACAAAAAAACGCTACATGTAACGTTTTTTTGTGCGTCGTGTCCGCCATTTCCAACCGCGCATGCGTGGCCGGAACTCCGTCCCCTCCTCCCCAGACCTTACAATGGGGCAGCGGATGCGTTGAAAAACTGCATCCGCTGCCCCCGTTGTGCTTTTACTTCACAGCATGCGTCGGTACGTCGGCCCGACGCACTGCGACGGGCCCATACCGACGCTAGTGTGAAAGATTGCCTTGCGCAGGAGTGTACTACGGAGGACATAGAATGAACTTCAATCCAATATTGCGGCCAGCATGCAGCCAGCGGGTAAGGAAAGGGTGAATCAAACACCCGAAACTCCGCCCATATGACCGCAAACCGGTCCCGCCAAATTCAGGTGACAGGTTCCCTTTAAGTGATAGTCAAGCTCCGTTTATCAGTGCCAGCCCCCCCCCCCCCCCCAGCCACACAACCCTCTAAGTGCTGTGATCAATAGCGATCACAGAATATAGAAGGCTAGGTCTCCCTCTCCCTTCCCATCAGCACTCCCGCGACGTAATTGCAGGCTGCCCATCAGTCATGGCAACCCAAGGTCAATTGACGACCTCCTGGTCTGTCAGCTATAGTGGCCTGTTAGACTATGCCAGGATCATGGTATAAAAGGCGTTCTGTAATACCGACCATTGTAATGGCCCTCACTATTAGGTGACTTTATAGAAATGACTACGATAATATGAGCACTGTCTCACACAAGCTTTCCCCTACACTGATGTATATGTAATGTATGTTTTTGCTTAATTGCTGTATAAGGCAATGACTTACTGCATTTGCACTTTACTTATTATCATAGATATTATAACTGTTTTTCTTTGGTTATGCACTTTATTTATTTGTCTATGATAACGTATGCTACATGGTACCTACCTTAACTGGTCCTCCTTCCATAAGGTTATTTTTATAGGGTGTGCATCTGTATTTTTGTCATTTTGTCTATGTGTATTTTTAGAGGATAACTTTCATCATTGTTTTGTTACCCCTGTTACTACCTGTTTCCAATAAAACATTTGTTGTTATCATTACTTTGTGTTCGGGGACTGCCTTGGTCATTTTTTTCTCCCTCTTTTTTCTCATTTATTCTGCACCTACTGTCACCCTTCACCCAACATAGTCCATCTCTTTGGGATCTTTTCACTGTTACAATTAGATTATAATTTTATAATTATGTATTCCTATCTATAGACCCAATATTTCCCTTGTTCTACTGTATATTTTCATATATTTGCTGTGTTCTGCACAGGTTCTTCTCAAAGGTTATGGACTTCAGAGCCAGAGAACAATCCTGGCTGGGCAAAGCTAACCGAGTTTTTGGTAAGAGTGGGTCTTCGGACCAATGTAATGGTGGTCAGAGTAATGAAGACTTTTTAAATAAAATTAAAACACTTCTTTTAAAACACACCAGAGTGTGGTGGAATAGGACATTCCTACAGAACTATATTGCCAAAAAACTAATTCCAAGAGGTCTCCGTATTAAAGTGATACCATCCTTTCCCATGTCCGATGAAGCCTTTATCAGCATGGGAGGAGGTCTGTGATAAGGCATTCATTCGGTTTATGGAGTTATTGATAGATTATAATATCAAGATTATGGGTATAATTGAAAAAGAATTAGAAGAGATTTATACACAGGCAAAGACAAAAATGTCATCAGATGATATAACAGCTTTAAACATGTTGACACACTAATCAAAAACATACATGAGACCCCGAGCAGTACCGTATATACTCGAGTATAAGCCGAGATTTTCAGCCCAAATTTTTGGGCTGAAAGTGCCCCCCTCGGCTTATACTCGAGTCACGGTAGCGGTGGGGTCGGCAGGTGAGGGGCTGAGGGCGCTGGGGTATACTTACCTAGTCCTGGCGATCCTCGCGCTGTCCCCTCCTGTCTTCGGCGCTGCAGTTTCTTCCTCTCTTCAGCGGTCACGTGGGACCGCTCATTACAGAAATGAATAAGCGGCTCCACCTCCCATAGGGGCGGAGCCGCTTATTCATTTCTCTAATCAGCGGTGCCGGTGACCGCTGATAGAGAAAGAAGCTGCGGCACCGAAGACAGGAGGGGACAGCGCGAGGATCGCCAGGACTAGGTGAGTATGTTATATTCACCTGTCCTCGTTCCAGCCGCCGGGCGCCGATCCATCTTCCCGGCCGGCGCCTCCATCTTCCCGGCGTCTCTGCTCTCTGACTGTTCAGGCAGAGGGCGCGATGACGCATACAGTGTGCGCGGCGCCCTCTGCCTGATCAGTCAGAGCAGAGACGCCGGGAAGATGGAGGCGCCGGAACGAGACGCCGGGAGCTGCAATCAAGGGAGGTGAGTATGTGTTTTTTTTTCTTTATTGCGGCAGCGGCGGCACAAATTTATGTGGAACATCTATGGGGCACAGTGAACGGTGCAGAGCACCGTATATGGCACAGCACAGCTATGGGGCACAGTGAACGGTGCAGAGCACCGTATATGGCACAGCACAGCTATGGGGCACAGTGAACGGTGCAGAGCACCGTATATGGCACAGCACAGCTATGGGGCACAGTGAACGGTGCAGAGCACCGTATATGGCACAGCACAGCTATGGGGCACAGTGAACGGTGCAGAGCACCGTATATGGCACAGCACAGCTATGGGGCACAGTGAACGGTGCAGAGCACCGTATATGGCACAGCACAGCTATGTATGGGGCACAGTGAACGGTGCAGAGCACCGTATATGGCACAGCACAGCTATGGGGCACAGTGAACGGTGCAGAGCACCGTATATGGCACAGCACAGCTATGGGGCACAGTGAACGGTGCAGAGCACCGTATATGGCACAGCACAGCTATAGGGCACAGTGAACGGTGCAGAGCACCGTATATGGCACAGCACAGCTATGTATGGGGCACAGTGAACGGTGCAGAGCACCGTATATGGCACAGCACAGCTATGGGGCACAGTGAACGGTGCAGAGCACCGTATATGGCACAGCTATGGGGCACAGTGAACGGTGCAGAGCACCGTATATGGCACATCTATGGGGCACAATGAACGGTGCAGAGCACCGTATATGGCACAGCTAGGGGGCACAATGAACGGTGCAGAGCACTATATGGTTCACACCTATGGGGAAATATGAACGGTGCAGAGCACTATATGGCACAGCTATGGGGAAATAATGATCTATTTTTATTTTTGAAATTCACCGGTAAATGCTGCATTTCCACCCTAGGCTTATACTCGAGTCAATAAGTTTTCCCAGTTTTTTGTGGCAAAATTAGGGGGGTCGGCTTATACTCGGGTCGGCTTATACTCGAGTATATACGGTAAATACAAAAGAGATCAAAAAGATTTTCAAACAAAGACTGTCTACCGATGGCAAAGGACAACCAATCGTGTGCATCAGATGTCACGTACACATCTGAATCATCCATGACTTCAATTAGTGACACTTCAGATATACCAGTATCTTCATACCAGTCTATCCAGGGTCCCAGGCGCCGGTTACTTACACCATGGGTAAGATATTTTGCACCTTGTATGCACTTTAATTGCTTTGTTTCCTCCCTGCATGGGTAAAAAGACACTTGTTTATATGGAAACGATCGCTATTTATTGTTATATGGTGTTCCATATTATATGGTAATGTTAGCCAGTTACACACGGCGATATGGAGCACCCCCAGACACAGGGCCACAGGTTACTCAGTATCGGTCCTCTCTGTCTCAGTTCTGGGGTTGTCACGGTGGCTGGACCCGGTCCGTGACCCTGCTAAGGGGCGTCCAATAAAAGGGGTGATGAAAGTTTGTCAAGGTTTCGTGACGCCACCTGTGGTGTTCGGTCAGGGTGACCGACGCTGCTTGGGGTCCGCTGGGGTGATGGAATGGCAGCTGGATGGTATACCTTCCCACAGGTGAAGTATGTCCCCAGGGCTTCCCAGTAAGGTGGATGGTGATGGTGTGACGTGCAGACAATAACGAGGACACAAGGTTGCAGTCTCTTTACCTCTTTACTGAAGACTTCAGGATCCTCAATCCAGAGCACAGTTAACAGGACTGTCTGATACCTTTGCAGGTGGAAATCGTTGCCTACCACTAGCGCCTGTGTGTTGTAGTGCTTCCCTGCTGAGCATTCGGGATAGTCCTCACAACTTCTATTCTCGTTCTTTCTAATTCGTTCCAGTTCTTTCTAGTTCTCCGTCCCCCAAGTTTGTTATGGCTAGGACGCACCCGTTTGCCGGGAAGGCTCGGAGTTCTTCCGGGACCCTAGAGACGCCCCTCTCCACGCGTTGCCCCCTATGTCTGCTTAGGTGATGTAAGGTAGACAGCCAACCTATAATTAACTGTTCAAATGCAAAAGAGAGAAAAGAACCTCCGCACTGCTGTTTTTGTTAGACTCTGTTTTTCAAACACCCTGAATGACATGAAAAGCCGACAGCAAAAAACCTTATAGCAATCAACGGGGTGCACCTTTCATAAAGTCACAATGTAGTCCATAAAAAAGATAGGAAAGAAAAAGTGCACTTACCCGTGTATAGTAGTCACAATTTTATTCGGACATATTACAAAAAGTGCAGGGAGGGAAGTGGAAAATCACGGACAACGGCCGTTTCGTGCCTAAGCACTTCAACGGGTCCTAACCACTGGTGTCGTTGGTGACCGAGCAACAGTGCGCGTCACATCCGGGGGACGAGACCTTACATCCGGTTTTGCGGCGTTCCTCGCTGCTTCCCGGGGCTCTATATAATGACAGGGACTTCAGCACACACTAGGCCCCTTGAGAACGGAGTCCGAAACGCGCGTCGGGGCTGACGCACGTAGCCCGGTGACAGCGACAGATTGTTCCACACTGACTTAAGGTAATTTTACCGCCCGCTATTCTATTGGCCTAATAGGTCTGGATGGGGTATTTTACTATGGAAAGTCGGTTCTGACTGATTTATAGCTGTGGTATAGAGGGTGAAATAGAGTATATATATGTACCCGCAGTTGGTTTTATTTATTTATTATAAGTAAGTGCACTCTGTACTAATACCCTATTTGGGAGTAATCTGGGTGCTGTGTGACACCGTGGCGGTGTGTCAACACTAAGTGATGGTGTGAGAATTGTCGGGTGTTCCATTCCCCTAAATGTTGGTAGTATGGTCTTTTAATGTATCTGTTTAATAAAATTATGTTTTTGTACAAGTATTATTGCCTTTTGATCATCGTTTTTTGGAGTCCTATGTAGTAGTTGATGATAGGCTGTAATAATCCTATCAAGAGCATGGTTATAAATTATGAGTAATTTTCACTATACCATGCTTTATTGTCATTTATATGTATGGCTCTCCTTTGTGCTTGATCTCGTTTCTCACTGTCCACAATATCCTTCGCTTCGTGTCTCTTTCTTAGTATACCGCCGCGGGGTGTGCAGGCGCAGTTCCGTAACGTTCTGTTCTAGTCGCTAGGTACCTGCCAGGTTCCCACGCCTGACAGGGACCCCCCTGAATCTTCTCCCTGCAACACCCCCTGCCACGGGATGTTGCCTGAATCCAACCCAGTCCGCTTCTGACTAACTTCCTATCCAACCCCTAGTTTTACCAGTGTGAGGAGTGGCCTAGTAAATAAAACCTTTTGCTCCCCCTAGTGGCCGGAGTGTGAAGTGTAATGTGTGCTGGTGATACCTGGTCAGAAGAACTCCTTTAGTGCCATCAGACGTACCATCACTCCCCTTAGTGCCAAATTGACGTTACTGCAGCGTCCATTTCACAGTTTAAATATGGTCAATTAGAGTATATAATCATGTAGTCACTGCTAACCTCTAATATATCAGTATAAAATTCAACTTTTATTAGATACTTCTAAAATGATACAAATACAATAAATACACAATTGTGAATAAACACCACCAACAACTTAATAAAAATACATATACAGAGGCACCCAGAGGAGGTGCCTGTCCCTATGTATAACCTATCTCACCCTGCCTGACAGCGGAGGTTGGCACCCTATATCCTGCGCTCTGGCGCCCCACTCGGCGGCGGCTCTCCCTGTCTGCCCTATTGAGCCCAACAGTGGCAGGGGAGTGAAAAAGGATACCTAAAGGGTGAGAAAGATAGTTATAAGGAGATATGCTGTTTGTCTTTGGGTCCTATGACAAGGCTAGCTAGAACTGGTCTAATCACTAGACTAGCTATAGTTTGTTATCTAGAGCTCCACTTCTATTAGTGAACTTTTGTATATTTGTTTATGTCAATGCTTGCTGTATTGATAAATATTATCGCATGAATGCCTAACTGCTTAATGAAGTCCACAGAAGTATAAACGGATATCATAATAAGGACCTATTGTCTATAGATAGACGAAATAGAGCAGAGGGTAGTTAGAGAGATATCTTATTTTTATCTTATTCCTATTGTACATAAAAGATGTTTAAGGTACACTGGACCGGGTATGTTCCCTATAGAAAAAAAGGGGTCAGATGTAGATACCATTAAGGATATAACATAAAACGGTCTAACTACCCAATAATATAGACAGTCAACAATATATATCCGGTAGCAGAAAAAATACTTGATAGTATAAGCAGTTACCAATATGTCTTTAGTGGCATCATATAAGATTTAATACATAGCCAACAGGCTCAAAGACCCAAAAGCATAATATATACAAAAGGACAGCATATCCACTTCTCCATATATAGTAGTGCGATAAACTACAAGCACTGCAAACCACGGTAGTGCAACAAAACCACACTCAACGCGTTTCCCCTCTGCTGAGGTTCATCAGGAGTAGATAAATCAAATATAGCCAAAAAGGCTCCACTTTGTTGCAAAACTTGGACAAAAGATAGCCAGCGATACTTAGCTTAGCAGCGATATTGGTGAGGCAGGCATGATGGCCGGACTCTACGAGACGAGACGATGCTCCCCTGTTTATGCTCATCATTTAATATTTAAAATGTATAATAATAATAATACAGTATTATGGGCACCACATAGTACTCCATACAGCATTATGGGCACCACATAGTCCTTGATACAGTATTATGGGCCCCACATAGTCCTCCATACAGCATTATTATCACAACATAGTCTTCCATACCATACTCTGGGCACCACATAGTTCTCCATAAAGTATTATGGTTACCACATAGTCCTCCATACAGCATTATGGGATTCACATAGTCCTCCATACAGTATTATGGGCACCACATAGTATCAGGAATAGGAAGTGGACCCTCTGGGTCACGACTTCAGAGCCCCCGAGGGCAAGTGAACCAGATGGTGCCACCCCCTGTACAGGGAGTGTTAGGGACAGGCCCAAGGAGGGTGAAGCCGCAACTGCCGGAGCCAAAGGGACGACTGAAGATAGAACAGAGAGAGAACGGAGGACGGAGGGAAGATGGAGCTACTGAAGAGGCTAGAATGGCAGAGGCACTGGACAGATAGAGGCAGTAAAAGACAAAGTACTGACCAGAAAGATGAAGGCACACGTAGACGAAAACAACTGAGACTCAGAACTAGCAGGCACAGCAGGAATACAGGACTGGCAGGTATGGCAGGAACACGGGACTGGAAGGCACGGCAGGAACACGGAACTGGAAGGCACATGCAGGAACATGGGACTGGAAGGCACAGCAGGAACACGGAACTGGAAGGCACGACAGGAACACGGAACTGGAAGGCACAGCAGGAACACAGGACAGGAAGGCACAGCAGGAACACGGGACTGGAAGGCACAGCAGGAACGCAGGACTGGAAGGCACAGCAGGAACGCGGGACTGGAAGGCACAGCAAACAGAGACAATCTAGAGACAAAGCAAGAGATGCACGGAGCCTAGGAACCTAAGGTGATGTTGGTAATCACCAGCAATCCCAATAGACGCAAAAGCGTCTTACCCGGTCAGATGTAGGACAGAAATACCCAACTGGCGCCGCCATATTGGGGGTGGAGCCAGCGGGTCACACCTCCCAGAAGCCCCGGCGGTGAGAGGAGCGCGCATTGTTCACAACAGCACATATTTATACAGGATGATGGGCTGCCGAGAATGATGAGAATTTTAGCAAGATTAAAAGTCACTTCAAGTGAGTACTGAATAGTTTATTTGTGCATTGGATGATTAACAGCTTGTTTAGAATCGGGAATCGATTGTTGGCCAGTGTAAATGCACCTTAAAGAGTAAGTTCACTTTTGAGACCCCCATAAATTATTCAAAAGTGTGACGCTTAGGATACATCACTGCACACACATACACAGGGCCGCCTCTAGGTTTTCGTGGGCCCCAGGCGAAAGAGTCTCAGTGGGCCCCTTTAACACATACCACAATTCATGATGCCCAGATAAGAAATATAGGTATAGTACAATGCCAAAGATTTCACTTACTTCTTAGATCTACAATAGCTCAGAAACCGGCGAATCCTTGTAGTGCACAGTGAATGCTTTGGGGGGAATTATAATTCTGCAGTCACACACAGTGACTGCACACTTTTCATTTTAGAACGGACTGTATAGTTCTCCATACAGTATTATGGGCACCGCATTGTCCTCCATACAGCATTATGGGCACCAAATAGTCCTCCATACAGTCCATTATATTTCCCGGATCCATGCCTTCCTTGACCATGAAACCACAAAAACACTAGTGCATGCCCTTATCATCTCCCACCTCGACTACTGCAACCTCCTACTCTCTGGCCTCCCCTCTAGCACTCTGGCACCACTTCAATCCATCCTAAACTGTGCCTCCCGACTAATCCATCTGTATCCCCGTTATTCCACAGCCTCTCCTCTCTGCTAGGCCCTTCATTGGCTTCCTATGGCACAGAGGCTACAGTTCAAAACACTAACAATGACATACAAAGCCATTCACAACCTGTCTCCTCTATACATCTGTGACATGGTCTCCCGATACCTACCTACACACAACCTTTGATCCACTCATGATCTCCTTCTCTACTCTCTCATTTCTTCCTCCCACAACCGCATAAAAGACTTCTCCCATGCCTCCCCTATACTCTGGAACTCTCCACCCCAACACATCAGGCTCTCACCTACCACGGAAACCTTCAAAAGAACCTGAAGGCCCACCTCTTTTGACAAGCCTATAACCTGCCGCGATCCTCTGTCTGCTGAACCAACGCATGAGCAACTCTACTCTCTCCTAGTGTATCCTCACTGTTATGATCTGGTGGTTTAGGAACAACATGAGACAAGCTCTGAAGGAGGTGGTATCTGTACTGACCGCAAACCCTGAACCTAGCAGTGCAACTAAAAATAGCCGTGGGGGGTACCTGACGCTCCCTAGACCCCTCGGCACAGCCTAAGATCTAACTTCCCCTAAAGATGGAAACAGGAAACCTATCTTGCCTCAGAGAAAATCCCCAAAGGAAAGATAGCCCCCCACAAATATTGACGGTGAGAGGAGGGGAAAATAACATACGCAGAAATGAAATCAGATTTTAGCATAGGAGGCCAGTCTAGCTTGATAGATAGGACAGGAAAGGATACTGTGCGGTCAGTATAAAAACAATCCACACAGAGTTTACAAAATCTCCACACCTGACTAAAGGGGTGGAGGGTAAATCTGCTTCCCAGAGCTTCCAGCTAACAGAAATAATCCATACTGACAAGCTGGACAAAAATAGAATGCACAGAACAATAAGTCCACAACATGTGGACTGAAATGAGCAAAGCCAGAACTTATCTTTGCAGAACTGGTCAGGAAACCAGGAGAATCCAAGCAGAGATGTGGATCCAGCCAGGAAACATTGACAAGTGGCACAGGCTGAAGAAAGAGCCAGACTTAAATAGCGGAGCAGAAGAGACGATAAGTGGAGGCAGCTGATGACAGCTAACTCCAAGGAGCAGCCATACCACTAGAAACCACAAGAGGGAGCCCAAGAGCAGAACTCACAAAAGTGCCACTTACAACCACCGGAGGGAGCCCAAGAGTGGAATTCACAACAGTACCCCCCCTTGAGGAGGGGTCACCGAACCCTCACCAGAGCTCCCAGGCCGATCAGGACGAGCCAAGTGAAAAGCACGAACCAAATCGGTAGCATGGACATCGGAGGCAACAACCCAAGAATTATCCTCCTGGCCATAACTCTTCCACTTGACAAGATACTGAAGCCTCCGCCTCGAAAAACGAGAATCCAAAATCTTCTCAACCTCATATTTCAACTCTCCCTCAACCAACACCGGGGCAGGAGGGTCAACCGAGGGAACAACGGGCACCACATATCTCCGCAACAAAGATCTATGGAAAACATCATGAATGGCAAAAGAGGCAGGAAGAGCCAAACGAAAAGACACCGGATTAATAATTTCAGAAATTTTATAAGGACCAATAAACCGAGGCTTAAACTTAGGAGAAGAAACCTTCATAGGAACATGACGAGAAGACAACCAAACCAAATCCCCCACACGAAGCCGGGGACCAACACGCCGACGGCGGTTAGCAAAACGTTGAGCCCTTTCCTGAGACCGTCAAATTGTCCACCACATGAGTCCAAATCTGCTGCAGCCTGTCCACCACAGAATTAACACCAGGACAATCAGAAGGCTCAACCTGCCCAGAAGAAAAACGAGGATGAAAACCAAAATTACAAAAGAAAGGTGAAACCAAAGTAGCCGAACTAGCCCGATTATTAAGGGCAAACTCGGCCAACGGCAAGAAAGACACCCAATCATCCTGATCAGCAGACACAAAGCATCTCAAATAGGTCTCCAAGGTCTGATTAGTTCGCTCAGTTTGGCCATTAGTCTGAGGATGAAAAGCCGAAGAAAAAGACAAATCAATGCCCATCCTAGCACAAAAGGCCCGCCAAAATCTAGAGACAAACTGAGAACCTCTGTCAGACACAATATTCTCCGGAATGCCATGCAAACAAACCACATGCTGAAAAAACAATGGAACCAGATCTGAGGAGGAAGGCAACTTAGGCAAAGGTACCAGATGGACCAATTTAGAGAACCGGTCACAAACAACCCAGATAACAGACATCTTCTGGGAAACAGGAAGATCCAAAATAAAATCCATAGAAATATGCGTCCAGGGCCTCTCAGGGACCGGCAAAGGCAAAAGCAACCCACTGGGAACAGCAAGGCTTGGCCCGGGCGCAAGTCCCACAGGACTGCACAAAAGCACGCACATCGCGAGACAAGGAAGGCCACCAAAAAGACCTAGCAACCAAATCTCTGGTACCAAAAAACCCAGGATGACCAGCCAACACTGAACAATGAACCTCAGAAATTACCTTACTTGTCCATCTATCAGGAACAAACAGCTTCCCCACTGGACAGCGGTCAGGCCTATCAGCCTGAAATTCCTGAAGCACCCACCGAAAATCAGGGGAGATAGCAGAAAGAATCACCCCCTCCTTAAGAATGCCAACCGGCTCCAGGACTCCAGGAGAATCAGGCGAAAAACTCCTAGAGAGGGCATCAGCCTTAACATTCTTAGATCCCGGAAGATACGAGACCACAAAATCAAAACGGGAGAAAAACGGGGACCATCGAGCCTGTCTAGGATTCAGCCGCTTGGCCGACTCGAGGTAAATCAGATTCTTATGATCGGTCAGGACCACAACACGGTGTTTAGCTCCCTCAAGCCAATGTCGCCACTCCTCAAACGCCCACTTCATAGCCAACAACTCCCGATTGCCGACATCATAATTGCGTTCCGCAGGCAAAAACTTTCTGGAAAAAAAAGCACACGGTTTCATCAAAGAACCATCAGACTCCCTCTGAGACAAAACGGCCCCTGCCCCAATCTCAGAAGCGTCGACCTCAACCTGAAAAGGAAGAGAAATATCCGGTTGATGCAACACAGGGGCAGAAGGAAATCGGCGTTTAAGCTCCTGAAAGGCCTCAACAGCCTCAGAGGACCAATTCGTCACATCAGCGCCTTTCTTCGTCAAATCAGTAAGGGGTTTAACCACACTGGAAAAGTTGGCAATGAAACGGCGATAGAAATTAGCAAAGCCCAAAGATTTTTGAAGACCCTTCACAGATGTGGGTTGGATCCAGTCATGAATAGCTTGGACCTTAACAGGATCCATTTCTATAGACGAGGGAGAAAAAATAAAACCCAAAAAAGAGACCTTCTGACTCCGAATAGGCACTTAGACCCCTTCACAAATAAAGCATTATCATGAAGGATCTGGAACACCATCCTGACCTGCTTCACATGAGACTCCCAATCATTGGAAAAAATCAAAATATCATCCAAATATACGACCATGAATTTATCAAGATAATTGCGGAAAATATCATGCATGAAAGACTGGAACACAGATGGAGCATTAGAGAGCCCAAATGGCATCACAAGGTATTCAAAATGGCCTTCGGGCGTATTAAATGCAGTTTTCCATTCGTCACCCTGTTTAATACGAACAAGATTATATGCCCCTCGGAGGTCAATCTTAGTAAACCAACTAGCCCCCTTAATCTGAGCAAACAAATCAGTAAGCAAAGGCAAGGGGTATTGGAATTTGACCGTGATCTTACTAAGAAGACGGTAATCAATACAGGGTCTCAAGGAGCCATCCTTCTTAGCAACAAAAAAGAAACCTGCTCCCAATGGTGACGAAGAGGGCCGAATATGCCCTTTCTCCAAAGATTCCTTAACATAGCTCCGCATGGCGGCATGCTCTGGCACAGACAGATTGAAAAGTCGTCCCTTAGGGAACTTGCAACCAGGAATCAAGTTAATAGCACAATCACAGTCCCTATGTGGAGGAAGGGAACTGGACTTGGGCTCATCAAATACATCCTGGAAATCTGACAAAAACTCAGGGACCTCAGAAGAGGGGGAAGAGGAAATTGACATCAAAGGAACGTCACTATGTACTCCTCGACAACCCCAACTAGTCGCCGACATAGTTTTCCAATCCAGCACCGGATTATGTTCCTGTAACCATGGAAATCCCAGTACAACAACATCATGCAGGTTATGCAACACCAGAAAACTGCAATCTTCCTGATGTGCAGGAGCCATGTACATAGTCATCTGTTTCCAGTACTGAGGTTTATCCTTGGCCAAGGGTGTAGCATCAATGCCCCTCAAAGGAATAGGGCTCTGCAAAGGCTGCAAGGAAAAACCACAGCGCCTGGCGAATTCTAAGTCCATTAAGTTCAGGGCAGCGCCTGAATCCACAAATGCCATGACAGAAAAGGACGACAATGAGCAAATCAGGGTCACAGATAAGAGAAATTTAGGCTGTATAGTACTAATGGTAACAGACCTAGCGACTCTCTTAGTACGCTTAGGGCAATCAGAGATAACATGAGCCGAATCACCACAGTAAAAACACAGCCTATTCTGACGTCTGAATTCCTGCCGTTCTATTCTAGTCAAAATCCTATCACATTGCATAGGTTCAGGACTATGCTCAGAGGATACTGCCATATGGTGCACAGCTTTGCGCTCGCGCAGACGCCGATCAATCTGAATGGCTAGAGACATAGATTCGCTCAAACCGGCAGGCGTAGGAAAGCCCACCATAACATCTTTAAGCGTTTCAGAAAGACCTTTTCTGAAAATAGCAGCCAGAGCCTCTTCATTCCATTTAGTGAGCACAGACCATTTTCTAAATTTCTGGCAGTATAACTCTGCCGCTTCCTGACCTTGACACAAGGCCAACAGGGTTTTTTCTGCATGATCCACAGAATTAGGTTTGTCATACAATAATCCGAGCACTTGAAAAAATGCATCTACATTCAATAATGCCGGATCCCCTGTTTCAAGAGAAAAAGCCCAGTCTTGAGGGTCACCACGCAGCAAGGATATGATGATTTTCACCTGCTGAATGGGATCACCAAAAGAATGGGGTTTCAAAGCAAAAAAAAATTTGCAGTTATTTATAAAGTTCAAAAACTTGGATCTGTCCCCAAAAAACAAATCAGGAGTAGGAATTCTGGGCTCTAAAGCCGGAGTCTGGACAACATAGTCCTGGATACTCTGTACTCTTGCAGCAAGTTCATCCACACAAGAAAACAAACCCTGAACATCCATGCCAAAACATATATCCTGAACCACCCAGATATCAAGAGGAAAAAAAAAGACAAACCAAAGCACAGAAAAAAAAATGGTTCAGAACTTTCTTTTCCTTCTTTTGAGATACATTTAATTCATTTTTGGCCACTTGTACTGTTATGATCTGGTGGTTTAGGAACAACATGAGACAAGCTCTGAAGGAGGTGGTATCTGTACTGACTGCAAACCCTGAACCTAGCAGCGCAACTAAAAATAGCCGTGGGGGGTACCTGACGCTCCCTAGACCCCTCGGCACAGCCTAAGATCTAACTTCCCCTAAAGATGGAAACAGGAAACCTATCTTGCCTCAGAGAAAATCCCCAAAGGAAAGATAGCCCCCCACAAATATTGACGGTGAGAGGAGGGGAAAATAACATACGCAGAAATGAAATCAGATTTTAGCATAGGAGGCCAGTCTAGCTTGTTAGATAGGACAGGAAAGGATACTGTGCGGTCAGTATAAAAACTACAAAACAATCCACACAGAGTTTACAAAATCTCCACACCTGACTAAAGGGGTGGAGGGTAAATCTGCTTCCCAGAGCTTCCAGCTAACAGAAATAATCCATACTGACAAGCTGGACAAAAATAGAATGCACAAAACAATAAGTCCACAACATGTGGACTGAAATGAGCAAAGCCAGAACTTATCTTTGCAGAACTGGTCAGGAAACCAGGAGAATCCAAGCAGAGATGTGAATCCAGCCAGGAAACATTGACAAGTGGCACAGGCTGAAGAAAGAGCCAGACTTAAATAGCGGAGCAGAAAAGACGATAAGTGGAGGCAGCTGATGACAGCTAACTCCAAGGAGCAGCCATACCACTAGCAACCACAAGAGGGAGCCCAAGAGCAGAACTCACAAAAGTGCCACTTACAACCACCAGAGGGAGCCCAAGAGCGGAATTCACAACACCTCACCCATCCCTTGTAGACTGTTAGCCCTCATGCGCAAGGTCCTCCCTCCTCCTGTGCTTGTGTGTGCCTTGTTTTATTCATGTTAATTTTACTTGTCTATATTTGCCCCATTCACATGTAAAGCGCCATGGAATAAACTCTTGCTTCAGAGTTTGGAAGGCTGTTTCAGCCTCCGGTGGCCAAAGATTAGGATCGACCCCCTTGCGGACCAAAGCAGAGATTGGCTTAGACAGAGAGGAGAAGTGAGGAATAAATTGCCTGTAGTAATTGGCAAAGCCAAGAAATCGCTGAATAGCCTTTACTCCCGATGGACGGGGCCAACTCAGAACGGCAGACACCTTCTCAGGATCCATCTTTAGACCATCCTCGGAAACGATATAACCCAGGAAAGGCACGGAAGACTGTTCAAAGATGCATTTTTCAATATTAGCGAAGAGATGATTCTCCCTTAGACGAAGTAAGACTCGGCGAACGTCTCGTCGATGGGTGGATAGATCAGGAGAGAAGACGCGGATGTCATCCAAGTAGACCACAACACTGGTATAGAGACAGTCTCGAAAGATGCCATTGACGAACTCTTGGAACACTGCAGGCGTATTACAAAGCCCAAAAGGCATTACCAAATACTCATAGTGTCCGTCCCGAGTGTTTAATGCGGTCTTCCATTCGTCTCCCGCACGGATGCGAACCAAGTTGTAGGCTCCCAGAAGATCAAGGTTGGTGGAGATTCGTGCTCAGTTCAGAGATAAGAGGTAAGGGGTATTTGTTCTTCACAGTGATATTATTTAATCCCCTGTAATCAATACACGGGTGAAGAGTACCATCCTTCTTCTTCACAAAAAGGAAACCTGCCCCAGCTGGAGAGGAAGATTTCTGAATAAAACCTCTAGCGAGGTTCTCCTGAACATAGTCCGACATAGCTTGAGTTTCTCCAGGCGAGAGAGGATAGATTCTTCCCCTAGGAGGCGTGGCACCAAGAACGAGATCAATAGGACAGTCATAGAGTCGATGCGGAGGAAGAGACTCTGCCTCCTTTTTATTTAAAACATCAGAAAAAGAAGAAAAAGCAGAAGGCAACCCAGAGGAAATGGGAGAGGGACAGGGAACACCCACAGGACGCACCGGCAGCAGACTACGAGACCAACAGGAATCTCCCCAACGAAGAATGTTACCCTTATGCCAATCTAGAAAAGGTTCGTTGAGTCGCAGCCACAGAAGGCTGAGGAGAATAGGATGAGAAATGTTGGCTAAAACAAAGAACGAGATTTTCTCCCTATGAAGGGCCCCTACCTGAAGCTCTACCAAGTGCGTAACTTGAGTTATGGTTTCTTGCAAGCGTATTCCGTCAACAGAAGCGAGAAGAAGAGGATTCTCTAAAGACCTTACGGGAACTGAGAATTTAATTACCTCCTCCAACCTAATAAAATTTCCAGCTGCACCCGAGTCCAAATGAGCCTCAAGAGAAAAACGTTTTCCAAGAACATGTAACAAAACGGGCAGAGTGAGGGGTTGAGAGGTTTCACATGCACCTAGGGAGGCCTCTCTTACCTGACCTAGGCAGAGAAGTTTTCCGGACGGTCTGGGCAGGCACGGAGGAGATGTGAGGAACTTCCACAGTAAAAACAGAGACCCTGGGAGCGCCTCTCCTTGCGACGTTGTTTGGAGAGTTTAAAACGATCAACTTGCATAGGCTCTGGAGCGGAAACAGAAGTAGAGACCCTGGGATGTGGACTGGGAGGCCTACGGGAAGTAATAGAAGAACGAGGAAATTTTCTCTCCCGAGCTCGTTCCTGAAAGCGAAGATCTGTTCGTGCTGCCAAGGCAAGTAAATCCTCCAAATTAGTTGGAGTATCTCAACCTGCTAATTCATCTTTAACACGGCAAGAAAGTCCCCGCCAGAAAGCCCCTACTAACGCCTCATTATTCCAGCCCAGGTCAGAAGATAAGGTCTGAAACTGGATAGCGTATTGCCCAACAGTTAAAGACCCCTGCAGTAAATTAAACAATGCCTCAGTGGTTGAGGCCAAGCGACCCGGTTCATCCAAAACCCAACGAAAAGTCTCTAGAAATGGAGTGAGCTGAAGAACCACTGGATCATCCCGCTCCCAAAGAGGATTAACCCATGCCAAAGCATCTCCCTCCAGATGAGAAACAATAAATGCCACCTTGGCCCGATCCGCAGGATACTGCATAGGAAGGAGCTCAAAATGAAGACGGCACTGATTGAGAAATCCCCGATATAGTTTGGGATCTCCATTAAAGCGAGGAGGTTTGGCCAAACGAGGAGTGGGATGAGGAGCTAGAGCTGGTGAAGGACCGGACGCGGCTGCTTGGAGAGAAAGAAGACGATTATCAACAGAAGCCATATACCCCAGAATATGGGACTGAGCGTCACGCTGCTGTGCCAGTTCTTGTTGCAAACTGGCCAGCTGGGAGGCATTACCCGGATCAGAGGACTGGAGAGCAGAGAGACGGGAGTCCATAGACTTCATAAAGGACATCATCCGAGTCTGGTTCTCCCGCAGGAAAACAAGCTCTTTCTGAGCAGCCGCAGCTCCAGCGGGATCTATGGCCTTTGCATACTATCAGGACTAGGAAGTGGACCCTCTGGGTCACGACTTCAGAGCCCCCGAGGGCAAGTGAACCAGATGGTGCCACCCCCTGTACAGGGAGTGTTGGGGACAGGCCCAAGGAGGGTGAAGCCACAACTGCCGGAGCCAAAGGGACAACTGAAGATAGAACAGAGAGAGAACGGAGGATGGAGGGAAGATGGAGCTACTGAAGAGGCTAGAATGGCGGAGGCACTGGACAGATAGAGGCAGTAAAAGACAAAGTACTGACCGGAAAGATGAAGGCACACGTAGACGAAAACAACTGAGACTCAGAGCTAGCAGGCACAGCAGGAATACAGGACTGGCAGGTATGGCAGGAACACGGGACTGGAAGGCATGGCAGGAACACAGAACTGGAAGGCACAGCAGGAACACGGGACTGGAAGGCACAGCAGGAACACGGAACTGGAAGGCACGGCAGGAACACGGAACTGGAAGGCACAGCAGGAACACGGGACTGGAAGGCACAGCAGGAACACGGGACTGGAAGGCACAGCAGGAACGCAGGACTGGAAGGCACAGCAGGAATACGGGACTGGAAGGCACAGCAGGAATACGGGACTGGAAGGCGCAGCAGGAACGCGGGACTGGAAGGCACAGCAAACAGAGACAATCTAGAGACAAAGGAAAAGATGCACGGAGCCTAGCAACCTAAGGTGATGCTGGTAATAACCAGCAAACGCAATAGACGCAAAGGTGTCTTACCCGGTCAAATGCAGGAGAGAAATACCCGACAGGCGCTGCCATATTGGGGGCGGAGCCAGGAGGTCCCAGAAGCCCTGGCGGTGAGAGGAGCACGGCTGCGAATGCGCGTACCGCCGAAGGGATGAACACCAGGGAATCTAGATGGAGAGAAGCGAGGAGGAGCGTCGGGAGCGCACCGGCCGGAGAGGTAAGTATTGAGTGGTGTAACACATAGTACTCCATACAGCATTACTATCACAACATATTCTTCCATACCATACTATGGGCATCACATAGCTCTCCATAAAGTATTATGGGTACCACATAGTCCTCCATACAGTATTATGGGCACCACATATTGCCCTTTACACTATTATGTGCCCCATACAGTATATTGGCTCTATATAATGCATACAGAATAATAGACCCCATATAATGCTCAATACAGAATAATGGGACCCATGTATTGTTCCATACAGTATAATGGTCCCCTTATAATGATCCATACAGAACAATGGGCCCCATATAATGCTCAATACAGCACAATGGGCCCCATATATTGCTCCATACAGTATAATGGTTATGGGCCCCATATAATGATCCATACAAAACAATGAGCCCCATATATTGCTCCATACAGTATAATGGTCTACATACGCTAAAAAAAATCATAAACTCACGTCTCCTCATTTCCTGCTGCTGTGTTTGCCTCAGCGTCTTCTGACTGTCTGCACTGCTCACCAGACGACGCGCTATGGTGATGTCATCACGCCCTCTGCCCTGAGACACCACAGAGAGTCAGAAGACGCTGATGAGACTGGAGCAACGAGGAACAGGGAGAGGTGAGTATTTGAGCGCTGACACAGGGCTCCCCCGACTCACAGGCACCATAGCGTCTGGGTGTCCCGACAGCAAGTGGACCCCTCATTCGTAAAGAGGCCCAGAACTTGCCCGGGTGGTAACGTCAGCCCTGCACACACATGACAGAGTACATATGCAGTAGAAAGTAATTGGCTCCTATTTCCTAGACCGCACACTTCTAAGACTTTTTTGAGTGATCTCTAGGGAGCAGAACTGACTGGAACTAAAATTCAGCCTGGAATTTGAGTGCACACAGGCTCATGCTATCCCTATCCTTCTTCCTAGATTGCAGTATCTATTACTAATATTTCCCTGCCTAGAGAAAATGAAGATTTAGGGGTATGTGCCCACTTTCAGGATTTTTTGTGTTTTTTTTTATAAAAAAACACATACATATGCATCCTATCATTTAGAATGCATTCTGCAATTTTTGTGCAGCATGTTCATTAATTTTGCGGATTTTTCGCATTTTTCCCACTATTGGGAAAAAACGCAAAAAAACGCACAAAAAACGTGTAAAAACACATAAAAAACGTGAAAAAATGCATGCGGATTTCTGGCAGAAATGTCCATTTTTGTCAGGAAATTTCTGCAAGAAATCCTGACGTGTGCACATAGCCTTACTACAAGACCTATGTTTCCAATAATACCTCTATATAAGATGTATTAATATTACTACTACTACTAATAATAATAGTATTGCAATAATAATATTGCAATGTAACAAATACCGTGTTTTTCAGACTATAAGATGCACTTTTTTCCTCCAAAAATGTGGAGGAAATGGGGGGTGCGTCTTATAGTCTGGATGACTGCCTGCTCTGGGTGTGGAGGTGGGGTAGCGGCAGCGGTGGAGCAGCGGGTCACAGGAGGCAAACGCTGGCTGCCACGGTTAACTCTATGCATGCTGCTAAAGAGAAATTAATATTCACTGCTCTCTACATGGGAGCGGAGAGCAGTGAATATTAATTGGTCTTTAATAGCGGGCACAGTAGCAACAGCCATCAGCTTCCTGCCACTATTAAAGAGAATGAATATTTACTGCTGTCCATGCCCATGGGAGATATATATACCAAGATATGGGATATTAGTACAAAATTGACCTCATTTTTTGCTTCAAATTTTCTTATAGTCCAAAAAATACGGTACCACCAGACCATAACAATGTGTACTGTTGTGATAATGCCACTGTACTGATCATTAATCAAAACCACTGTACTATATCTGATAACATCACCATACAGTGACCACTTAATGGTCATATTAGTTTTACACTAGTGCTCTGCAGACCATATTTTACTATACTGTATAGGTTCTCAGTAGTGAAGTTATTGATCATTCTAGTCATTCATTTTCCCTTTTCTTTTACATGCTGCCCAGACCTCCATAACCACTTCTTGCATACATAAGTCATCCCAGAAACGTATAACACAGTGCCATCTTTGGCTTACTACTTTCCAACACCCTCTTCACAATTTCCACCTCGAAACATACCATATAGTGCTATAACTAATACCCCAGAAAGTTATAACGCCTCCTCTGTGCCCATACACAGCAATACCCTCTGTACTTCCTCATAGTAACAATGTCCCCTTCTGCCTCCTTATAAAAATAATCCCACGGGGGGGGTATATACAATTCATTAAATCCCTTAGCAAAAGTTCTTTAACCCTGCTGTACTGTTCGGGTCAATATGACCCGAAATGATTTTTAAGACCCTGTAGATTTTTTTTATATGAGGATTTGAAACTAGTGGTATCTTGACTTCTCCTCATTTGTGGAGCTCTATATATATATATATTTTTTTTTTTTTTTTGTGTTTACTTTTTGCTACACGCTGATTGTTACACTTGTACTGTTCGGGTCAATATGACCCGATAGCATTTTATACTGTTCTACAGGTCTCTGATTATTTCTGACTGCAAAAGTTATGTTTTTTTATGTGTACTTCATCTCAAAATGGTGGTGGTTTCACTGTTCTTAAAAAGTAAACAAGTAATTATCTAGTATTATCCATTTGCTGTTTCTGAGAGAGGAGACTGGTTGTCTATCATTCAAAGGCTGGGGGTTTCACTGTCATCAGTAATCAAGTATTTATTTAGTGTGACGCCCAGGAGACCGGGATACCCAGCACCGGACCAATGGAGTCTGTCTCTTGAGGGGGATGTCACGGGTGGCTTGACCCGGTGCTGTGGCCTCAGGCAATGCACAGTGTAAGGGGTATCGTGAGGGGACAGGCACTTACTTGATCAGCAGCAGGTTCTCCCAGCGGTGACGATCCCGATCCTGGATAGATGGCTATTGTCCAAATGAAAGACTGAGGCACTGAAACGTTTAACCAGTTTACTTTAACATAAAAGGATTTACAACCAGTCCTGTCACCGGAGTCTGTATGGGAACTCTGAGTTACTTTGACCCTGCCGGGGTCTTCGCCTCTTATTGTGCGCAATTTCTGTGTGGCCCTGCTGCTGTATGTGAACTGGCTGCCGGCCCAATCTGTCCCCTCCGGGTCCTGGTTCGACGGGCAAATCGAGTCCTTTTATCGGTTTACCCCCTCTGGGAGTACCGGTGAACTCTGTGTCTGTTGCTGCGTCCGGCCCTAGTGAAGCTGATATCACCTCACGTTTTTCCGGTTGCTGTATTATATATAATGAATACAGCCACGGATCCGGTATCCGTCTTTGCGCCTGTTCTGGGTAGTGATTAATGCTACCCGGTTCTCACAATGTCCTTTTTCTCTGTCCCTTTTCTCCTCAGGCCGGTGATTTGGGCCTGGAAACCGTCATAGGGCTGTTAGAAATTCAGCTGTATGACCTCTCACTATCAGCTCCTTAGCCCAACTGCCAGTTCTTCTCTCAGACCAGAATGGATCAAGGGGAGTCTCTGGAGCTCCCCCTTCTGGCCGGAGGTGGTAGTGCAGTCTTGCTATTTTAGTATTTGTATCCAGTGTCAGTAACTGTTTTTGTGGCAAATACCCCTAGGGGTGCCACATTCCCCCTTAGTTAAGAACAGTACTCCGGGACTGTGGGACGATAACATTTTGAAATAACAATTAATATGTACAGAGTCTTAAAAATGAAAAGTTACAAAAACCACTCAAGGAAACAAAAATAGAGTTCTGTAAAAAGTCACTTCAAATAGCGTCCATTAATACAGTTCTATCCTTGAAGGTATTAGGAAAGGCACTGTACTTAGTGTCCAGGAATTTAGTTCCATTTTTCCAACGGAGTTATCAATATAAAGTCTAAAGAAAGTTCAAAAAGAGCAAAAAGCAAAGTTCAAAAAGCAGTCTTTCCGGAGCTTTGATTTAGTGCCTCCGGGCTGATAAAAAGTTCAAGAATATGCAATAAGTTCATACAGACAAGTCTCTGTAGGTACTGGGCTTAAACGTTGCAGACTGATAACAATGACTATACTACATTTTCTGTTTAACTATATACGGCATAACATATATACAATTCACATTATGAGCTTTATAGTTGGTAATCTGCATACCTGGCCGGTAATTGACCCTGGGTACTATGCTGTGATCTACGTAATAACGGTATCTCTTCATGTGGTGTACTACTGTCTACTGCGGATGTAGTATCTGCCCGCTCTGCTAAAGATAATTCCACGACTATGGAGTTGGCAAGTCCACCGTGAATGGGATTACTCTGACCAGGAATCTGTTCTTCCTGGCCTAGAACCTCCTGTAGTACGGGGTCAGCCTCTTCCTGTCTTGGGACTTCTGGTATTGGGTTCGGTGTTGGATAAAAGGCCACCATGGGAACCACTACTGCACCATGGTATGTTAGTAGGGTTTTGGGAAAGTCTCCTATACAGGTGTGATACACTTCCTCTTCTTTTTCCTTTACTGGTTGAACCTGTATGGGTTGAATAACTTCTGGTTCTGGCTGGACAACGTCTGGCTCTTTCAATGCTTCCGGGCATAATTTAAGATTGTCTCTTGACACTAGTACAGATGTTAAGCCTCCGTTTTTGCTAATGAGACACATTTTAGGATTATCCACTCTTGTTGGTAAAACTGTGTAGGGTACGGCTTCCCACTGATTGTCCAGTTTATTGGTTCGACGATTTCTCTTGAGCACTTGGTCACCCGGTCTTAATGGGGTCGCTAGAGCATTCTGGTTGAAAGTTCGCTCTTGTCTTTCTCTAGTTTGCTGAAGGCTTCTTTCCACACTCTCTTGCACTTGGCGATACTGCTTTTGCCGTATGATATCCCAATTGGAGTCTTGAACTTCTGCGTCTGATTTCAGAATTCCCATTTCTAGGTCGATTGGTAATTGGCCGGGTCTTGCACGCATAAGATAAGCTGGGGTGCAGTTGGTGGAGCTCACCGGGACATGATTATACAGATCCACCAAGTCAGGCAATTTCTCTGGCCATTGATTCCTTTCTGTCTCAGGTAAAGTCTTTAGTAGGTCTATTACAATATGGTTCATCTTCTCGCATAAGCCGTTTGTTTGTGGATGATAGGCCGTCGTCCGGATCTTTTTGCAACCATACATATTACAGAATTCTCTGAAGATCTCTGATTCAAAGGCTGTACCTTGGTCGGTGAGAACCTGTTCCGGATATCCATGGGGTCTACAAAAGTACGTATGGAATGCTTTGGCTGCTGTTTTTGCTGTCAGATCTTTTACGGGTACTACTACCAAGAAGCGTGAATAATGGTCCACGATGGTCAAGGCATAGACATAGCCGGACCGGCTTGGTATTAACTTCACGTGGTCTATGGCTACAAGTTCAAGTGGTTGTTTGGTGATTATGGGCTGCAGTGGTGCTCTTTGGTTCTTTTGATCGTTTCTTCTGAGGTTGCACGGGCCACAATTTCTGCACCACTGTTCGATTGATTTTCTCATCCCGACCCAATAAAATCTTTCTCTTAGAAGTACTTCTAACTTTTTCCAACCGAAGTGACCAGCACCATTATGGTAAGCTTCGAGGACCATCTTCACATCTTGTTTAGGCACGATAATCTGCCAAACCAATTCATGTGTTTTTGGATTGGTGTACCTTCTACAGAGCTTCCCTTGATACAGGAACATTTTGCCTCTCTCTTTCCAGAGTTGATGCGTCTCTTCTGGGGCATCCTCATCGGGATATGCACTTTGCTCAGTTAACAGTTCCTTCACCAACTTCACAGCCGGATTGCTGTCTTGGGTGTCAGCCCATCTATGGTGTGCTAACGGATTAAAATTCACCTCTTGTTGTTTCCGATAGGTACTTGACTGATGATGTTTCGCCTTGGGATGATGGAAGGCTGGTAGTTCAATTTCTTCAAGCTCCCCCGTTTCTTCTTCTACATCTCTCAAGTGTGGCATCCGGGATAGGGCATCGGCATTTCCATTCTTGCGACCTGCTCGATACTTGATTATGAAGTTGTAATTAGATAACCGGGCTATCCATCGCTGTTCTAACGCACCTAATTTGGCTGTGTCCAGGTGGGTCAACGGATTGTTGTCAGTATAGACAATAAATTCTGCAGCGGCCAGATAGTGTTTGAAACGTTCAGTCACAGCCCAAACTACTGCCAGTAGTTCCAATTTGAAGGAGCTGTAATTTTCTGAATTTCTTTCAGTAGGCCGGAGCTTTCTACTTGCAAAGGCGATGACTTTCTCCCGACCTTCTTGCTTTTGTGACAGCACCGCTCCTAGTCCCACATTACTGGCATCGGTGTAGAGGATGAAAGGTTGATGGTAATCTGGGTATGCCAGAACCTCTTCTCCGGTTAGTGCCTTCTTTAGTTGTTCAAAGGAGTCTTCCCTTTCGTCATTCCACTGAAAAGGAGGGTTTCGGTTTGAAGGTTTCTTCGTCTGCCCTACCAAGGTGTCTTGCAAGGGTGCTGCCAACTTGGTAAATCCTTTTATAAATCTGCGATAGTAACCCACCAATCCCAGGAATTGTCTCACTTCTTTTGCGCTGGTAGGTCTTGGCCAATCCCTTATGGCGCTTATTTTCTCGGGATCTGGTGCTACTCCCTCCGAACTCACGATGTGTCCCAGGTACTGTACCTTTGGCTTGAGAAGGTGACATTTGGATGGCTTGACTTTCATGCCATACCTGGATAAGGCTTCGAACACTTCTGCCAGGTCTATTAAGTGTTGTTCGTAAGTCTTTGAGTAGACGATCACATCATCTAGGTACAGGAGGACGGTCTCGAAGTTCTTGTGTCCGAGGCAGCATTCCATCAGCCGCTGGAAGGTACCGGATGCGTTGCAGAGTCCGAACGGCATGCGATTAAATTCACATAGACCCATTGGTGTGGTGAATGCTGTCTTTTCCTTATCTCTCTCAGCCACAGGGACTTGCCAATACCCGCTTGTTAAGTCTAAGGTGGAAAAATAATTAGCAGATTTCAAAGCAGTTAAGGACTCTTCTATCCTAGGCAAGGGGTAGGCGTCTTTATGGGTGATGTTATTAATCTTCCGGTAGTCTACGCACATTCTCATGGTTCCGTCCTTTTTTTTGACAATCACTAGAGGGGCCGCCCAGGGGCTACAGCTGTCTCTTATTACCCCGGCCTGTTTCATCTCCCTCAGCATATCTTTTGCACACTGATAGTGAGCGGGCGGTATGGGTCTATATCTTTCTTTTATTGGGGGATGGTCACCGGTGGGGATTGTGTGTTCTACCCCTTCTATCCGTCCGAAGTCCAATGGGTGTTTACTGAAGACTTGTTCATATTCCATCACTAGCCTATACACCCCTTGTTTTTGATGGGTAGGTGTTGAATTTATGCCCACGTGTAGCTGTTGGCACCAATCCTCCATTTCTCCATCTGAGCCATTGCCTTCAACCTGACAGGTTGGTTCTAAGGGCTCAATGGTTGTGATGGCATTGTTGTCAACAGTATATAGCTTTGCCATTGTATCATACCTTGGCAAAGTGACCTCTTCCTCTCCACAGTTCAAAAGTCGTACTGGCACTCGTCCCCGGTGTACCTCGACTATCCCTCGTGCTGTGAGTATAGTGGGCCTGCTGTCGGTGTACACTGGTTCTATTAAGGCTTGATAATCTCGTCCCTTAGTACCAATGGCTGCTCTACACCATACCAGCATTTCTGTTTTTGGTGGGATTACAATAGACGTTGGATCACTTACCCTCACACTGCCGATTTCTCCACCTGCAACTTCTACCTGTTGCCTTAACATCAATACTTTTATTTCCCTCCGGAGAACTCTCTGCTGGCAGGATTGGGCAGTTTCAGCAATTTGCTGTAAGACAGAAATGACTTCGGAAAAGCAGTTCTCTAACACATTCATTCCTATCAATACAGTTGGTTCACAGTTCCGCCGGTCAACATCAACAACAATTATACCCTGTTTCTTCAATTCTACTTTACCAATCTTTATGGTCATCTCCCTGAATCCTAGTTTCGGTACCAACTTACCATTACTGGCCCATATATCTAGTTCAACATCAGAGGGCCCTTTATCAATATCTGCATCAGCCCAGTACCTCTTATAAAGGATATACGGTATAGATGAAATCTGGGAACCTGTGTCCAGCAAAGCGTTGAGAGGAATTCCGTCCAGCACGATAGGGATAATGGGTCGTCCTCCGATGTACCTGTCGTGCCAGGGTGTTGGGCCTTGAAAGTTCATTCCTGTGAAGCGGCCCGCATTCCCAGGGGATTCCCATTTAAATCACAATCTCGTGCAAAGTGGCCTGGCTGCTGGCAACGGCGGCAAATGGGCTGTCCATCCGGTTGGTAGCGGTCGCGGGGTCGTCCTCTCCATGTCAGGTATCTCCGGGGTCTCATCCATGGAACATCTTCTCTACGGTTTGCCAACTCCATCTTGGGTCCTCTCATCTCCTGCATGGTTTTAGCCATTGAAGCAACAACATCAGTTAAAGAGTCAAGCTTTTGTTGAAGAGTCTCATTAGTACTGGGCCCCAGGGGCTTAGCAATGGCCCCGGACATAGCTGATGTCACTGGTACTCCATGTTGTTGAGGAGCCTCTGCCATGAGTTGCGCAGGCTCCTGATCCCGAGGTGCTTCTGCCAGCTGGAGACGTATAACGCTCTCCTTTAATTGGGCAAATGTCAATTCAGGGTTCTTAAAAACAAGCATGCTCACATGCCCCCGGTGAGAAGGGGTGTAGAGTCCCTCAATAAATTGATCTCTTAGCAGTTTATCCGCTCCGGTGTTAAAAATGGGTTCAGCCAGTGTAAGTTATTTAAGGGCTTCCTGCAGGTTTAAGGCAAAGTCTCTCACGCACTCATTAACTTTTTGTTTGCAATTAAAGAATCGTACTTTAGCTTTGCTGCTGGCAGTGGTTTCAAATGTAGCTTTTAATCCAGCAAATATGCGTTCAACAGTGCCTTTTAGATCAGCTGCCCATGCTGTGACTTCTCGCTTAGCATGGCCACTTAACTGCATCATCAGGAGACTAACACGCTGAACTGCACCCACGGGGAACATGTTAAAATGGGCCAGCATCTTTTCTCTGAAATCGTCAAGGGTATTAGGCTCACCTTCATACATTGGAAGCCATGGACCACCCGGGGTATATGGCATCAGCACCGGCATGATAGGCGCCACTCCTTGCACCGCTGTGCTACCGGACTCTCTATCGACACTCTGTCTTTCAGCTGCATTAGCGTCGCCGGGTGCTGCGGCGTCTCCGTGCTGCGACATACTGTGCCCCCTTAGTTAATCCGGACCCTTCCGGTCCTCCGCTTCCGTCGGGATAGTGTAGATTCGTTCCGCTGTGCAGCAGGATCGATTTTCCCCTTGCTCTCACGTCAGAGCGCTCAGCTTGGTGCCGCCCACAATGACACGCCCCCTGCTGCTCCCACCCGCCGCGCGCTCTGTAATGGCGGATTCTGAAGTTTTTCAGTTAGACTGGGACTCAGGTGATGGCGTAGCTCAATTAACAGTCTCGTGCCTAACGGTTATGAGGTGATTACCTCGGGGATGGCGGCCATCTTTACTCCATTATAACCAATGGGGAAAAGTCACTTTCAATAGTTTTCAATGGGAAATGGAATTTTCTTTAATAAAGTCAATTTTCAAGATTTTTCATCCAAGTTTTCACAATTTTGGACTCCAATCATGGCACACAATACCCGGTATACGGGCTGGCTGGATCCTGTTCGTGACGCCAATTGTGACGCCCAGGAGACCGGGATACCCAGCACCGGACCAATGGAGTCTGTCTCTTGAGGGGGATGTCACGGGTGGCTTGACCCGGTGCCTCAGGCAATGCACAGTGTAAGGGGTATCGTGAGGGGACAGGCACTTAATTGATCAGCAGCAGGTTCTCCCAGCGGTGACGATCCCGATCCTGGATAGATAGCTATTGTCCAAATGAAAGACTGAGGCACTGAAACGTTTAACCAGTTTACTTTAACATAAAAGGATTTACAACCAGTCCTGTCACCGGAGTCTGTATGGGAACTCTGAGTTACTTTGACCCTGCCGGGGTCTTCGCCTCTTATTGTGCGCAATTTCTGTGTGGCCCTGCTGCTGTATGTGAACTGGCTGCCGGCCCAATCTGTCCCCTCCGGGTCCTGGTTCGACGGGCAAATCGAGTCCTTTTATCGGTTTACCCCCTCTGGGAGTACCGCTGAACTCTGTGTCTGTTGCTGCATCCGGCCCTAGTGAAGCTGATATCACCTCACGTTTTTCCGGTTGCTGTATTATATATAATGAATACAGCCACGGATCCGGTATCCGTCTTTGCACCTGTTCTGGGTAGTGATTAATGCTACCCGGTTCTCACAATGTCCTTTTTCTCTGTCCCTTTTCTCCTCAGGCCGGTGATTTGGGCCTGGAAACCGTCATAGGGCTGTTAGAAATTCAGCTGTATGACCTCTCACTATCAGCTCCTTAGCCCAACTGCCAGTTCTTCTCTCAGACCAGAATGGATCAAGGGGAGTCTCTGGAGCTCCCCCTTCTGGCCGGAGGTGGTAGTGCAGTCTTGCTATTTTAGTATTTGTATCCAGTGTCAGTAACTGTTTTTGTGGCAAATACCCCTAGGGGTGCCACATTAGTCAACTGCATTTTCAGCTTGTGAGAGAAGACACTGTTGTTTTATAAATTGGACACTAGTCATTTGACTTAAGGCCCCTTCACATTAAGTGACACTGCAGCGATACCGACAACGATCCGGATTGCTGCAGTGTCGCTGTTTGGTCGCTGGAGAGCTGTCACACAGACAGCTCTCCAGCGACCAACGATCCCGAAGTCCCCGGGTAACCAGGGTAAACATCGGGTTACTAAGCGCAGGGCCGTGCTTAGTAACCCGATGTTTACCCTGGTTACCAGCGTGAAAGTAAAAAAAAAAAAACAGTACATACTTACCTACCGCTGTCTATCCCCGGCGCTCAGCTTCTCTGCACTCCTCCTGTACTGGCTGTGAGCACAGCGGCCGGAAAGCAGAGCGGTGACGTCACCGCTCTGCTTTCCGGCTGACCGACGCTCACAGCCAGTACAGGAGGAGTGCAGAGCACAGCGCCGGGGACAGACAGCGGTAGGTAAGTATGTACTGTTTGTTTTTTTTACTTTCACGCTGGTAACCAGGGTAAACATCGGGTTACTAAGCGCGGCCCTGCGCTTAGTTACCCGATGTTTACCCTGGTTACCAGTGAAGACATCGCTGGATCGGTGTCACACACGCCGATCCAGCGATGTCCACGGGAGATCCAGCGACGAAACAAAGTTCTGGACTTTGTTCAGCGACCAACGATCTCCCAGCAGGGGCCTGATCGTTGGTCGCTTTACAGGTATTCTTTGTTTTTTCAAAACTTGGATAAAAATGTTTCTAAAATGTCTATTGACTGACACTGTGAATAGATATCTTTACAACTATTCTTTTCTTTTCCAAACTTAGATAATTCTAATGAGCACAATGCACCATGACAATGCCGTAAGTGATAGAGAAGACAGAAAGCCTGACATTATTTTGGATTATAATGCCACAAAGGGAGCAGTTGATACTTTAGACCAAGCAATATCAACATATACATGCAAACGTAAAACCAATTGGTGGCCAATGATTTTATTTTATAACATACTGGACGTTTCTGCATACAATGCATTTGTCTTATGGAGAGAAATCGACCCCGATTGGAACCGAAATAAGCTGCATAAAAGAAGATTGTTTCTTGAGGAATTGGGCAAATCCCTGGTTAGGCCATATATTGAGAGCAGAAAAGTGACCCCCAGAAGTGAAGGAGCAACAGCCATTGTAAAAAGTGTCCAGCATGCTCAAGAAAGAGACTCCACTGCCTCCACCAGCACAGCTACCAGCAAAAAAAGGAAGAGATGTAGCTTCTGTCCATCTTCCTGTGACAATAAGACTAATCTGACATGTGCTGGATGTTCAAAATATCTGTGTAAAGGACATGTGTCTTATTATTGTGTTCAGTGTAAAAACGCATGAACATGTTCAGTTTTTCTTTTTTCTTTCTAAAAAGGTTGACGTTTTTATGATTTTTCATTTGTTGATTTATAAATATTGTTTTCAAAAAGTTAAATTTCATGTTTTAGTAATAGCAATGTAAAGCTTCTTTGTTATTTGTGTGCAGAATGCCAACAATCAATGATAATTGTAAAAAGCCTGTGTAACCTTTTTATGAAAAAAAATAAATTATTAAGTTTAAATTTAAATTTTTCATTTGTTTATGATCAACCATGTTCACATACAGTATAATAATGAAAAATGTATTCAAATAAAACACTTAGAGTAGCTAAAAATCAAGAATTAATAGGTCGGGTCATATTGACCCGGGAACAGTACAAGTGTATAGCAAATGCGAACAGAACAGCAGGGTTAATAGAACATAGGCACAGTCACAGAAGAACATGCCTCCCAACCTTTCAAGACACTGGGCGGAATATGTATTGCTACACTTACATACTTTATTTGCCCCTACTGAAGTCCCTAAGCATAGATTATGATGCTTGTGACGACCAGACACATATTTAGTAGGCCTAGGGACATAAGCTATTGTTCATATGAGTCTGAACATTGACTCTTGTTGTAGATTGAATTGATGTTTGTGAATTTATGAATGGTTGCTATTTACCTATTGTATACAAGAGCCAATGTGTTCTTTATGAGAAAGCCACTGCCATCTTTGGCGGGGGTCTATTTCTTAGAGAAAAAAAGGATCAGTTCAGCTCAAATTAGACAAACCAGATCCTTATGTCCCTAAGATCACCTGTCAGGGGCCTCTTTACACATTAGATTGCCAGCCTATCCATCAGCATTGTTGGGATTGTCCAATATTAGTCTAGCGTATATGAAGGCATTAACTACTATCTAAAGGGTGTGGGCATTTTAAATAATACTTACCAGGATGGAGTGTCACCAGTTAAAGTGCCAAAGGCAGCATGAATGCCAAATATTGCTCTGTTGACAGTCTACATAATGGCAAACAGGGGATCTGACAGGTTCTCTTTAAGTTTGATAAAAATGTATGAGCTACAGGTAATCTATTTAACATGCAAATATATGAATTTACAGAAATCTGTCTAATGACCTTTTTACACCTTGACATGTCATTTGTAATAGGGGTCATCCACATCTGGAGGAAAGAAGGTTTAATTTTATATTCTAAAAGAGCAAGACTGGGGAACTGTGTGCCACACAATATTGTGATGCTGAATTCAATAAACAATAAATAAATTACAAGATGGTTCTGGATGAGTATCTTGAAATATGAAATATTACAAGTTATGAATATAGTATTTATTCTGATTACCACACTGTAAGTTTTAAAGAAAAAATGTCATCTAATTTAAGGCAATTTGCACCCACTTTATAGGAGATTTTTTCCTTCCTTTATTAAAGTCTGCCTTGAATTTGAAAGTATATTTCTGGGCCACACTTACATATCAAAAAGTTTCTGTTAAGAAGACATCCCATTGTCCTGTGTACCCTTAAGCTATAAATAAAATTCTGTGCTGGTAGTGTATGAAGTAATAAGTGCTTAGGTACAAATATTATTCTGATGCTAGCAGAGTCGTGAAGTACCAGTAAATGCGAAGCAAAGCATCAGAAGATTGGAATTTGTTTGTCGTGTAATGCAGCTGGCTGTTATCTTCCCTATTGAGAATATTTGGAACCTCCCAAGCTCAATAACTTGCTAGAAAACACTTGGGGATACTAAGATTAGCATTAGCCCATTCATTAACCCCTTAAGAACATTTGGCTTTAAGCATATTCTTGTCCTCAAAGACATAACAGCTGTGCTTGAAAGTTTGTGAACCCCATTGAACTTTATTATTATTATTATTATTATTATTATTATTATTTATTGTTATAGCGCCATTTATTCCATGGCGCTTTACATGTGAGGAGGGGTATACATAATAAAAACAAGTACAATAATCTTAAACAATACAAGTCATAACTGGTACAGGAGGAATGAGGACCCTGCCCGCGAAGGCTCACAATCTACAAGGGATGGGTAAGAATACAGTAGGTGAGGGTAGAGCTGGTCATGCAGCGGTTTGGTCGATCGGTGGTCGATCGGTGGTAATTGTTCTGAGTATGCAGATACCCTATATGTGGGGGTAAACTGTTTGGATGCATGGCAGAGCTCGGAAGGGAAGGAGCGCCATTTGACTTTTCAATGCAAAATTGACTGGAATTGAGATAGGACACCATGTCGCGTTTGAAGAGCCCCTGATGTGCCTAAACATTGAAACCCTCCCCAAGTGACACCATTTTCCATATCTCTGCATGAATTTGACCCGAAACTCCATCAGATTTTCACACAAGTCCTAAAATAGATAAAGAGAACCAATCAAATAAATGAGTAAACAATCTTAACCCCTTAACCCCCAAGGGTGGTTTGCACGTTAATGACCGGGCCAATTTTTACAATTCTGACCACTGTCCCTTTATGAGGTTATAATTCTGGAACACTTCAACAGATCCTGATGATTCTGACATTGTTTTCTCGTGCAATATTGTAATTCGTGATAGTGGTAACATTTCTTTGATATTACCTGCATTTATTTGTGAAAAAAACAGAAATTTGGCTAAAATTTTGAAAATTTAGCAATTTTCCAACTTTGAATTTTTATGCCCTTAAATCACAGAGATATGTCATACAAAATACTTAATAAGTAACAATTTCCCACATGTCTACTTTACATCAGCACAATTTTGGAACCAACATTTTTTTATTAGGGAGTTATAAGGGTTAAAGGTTGACCAGCAATTTCTCATTTTTACAACACCATTTTTTTTTTAGGAACTACATCACATTTGAAGTCACTTTGAAGGGTCTATATGATAGAAAATACCCAAGTGTGACACCATTCTAAAAACTGCACCCCTCAAGGTGCTCAAAACCACATTCAAGAAGTTTATTAACCCTTCAGGCATTTTCACAGGAATTTTTGGAATGTTTTAAAAAAAATTAACATTTAACTTTTTTTCACAAAAAATTTACTTCACCTCCAATTTGTTTTATTTTACCAAGGGTAACAGGAGAAAATGGACCCCAAAAGTTGTTGTACAATTTGTTCTGAGTATGCAGATACCCTATATGTGGGGGTAAACTGTTTGGATGCATGGCAGAGCTCGGAAGGGAAGGAGCGCCATTTGACTTTTCAATGCAAAATTGACTGGAATTGAGATAGGACACCATGTCGCGTTTGAAGAGCCCCTGATGTGCCTAAACATTGAAACCCTCCACAAGTGACACCATTTTGGAAAGTAGACCCCCTAAGGAACATATCTAGATGTGTGGTGAGCACTTTGACCCACCAAGTGCTTCACAGAAGTTTATAATGTAGAGCCTAAATAAAAAATCATATTTTTTCACAGAAATGATCTTTTCGTCACCATTTTTTTATTTTCCCAAGGGTAACAGAAGAAATTGGACCCCAAAAGTTGTTGTGCAATTTGTCCTGAGTACGCTGATAAACCATATGTGGGGGTAAACAACTGTTTGGGTGCATGGCAGAGCTTGGAAGGAAAGGAGCGCCGTTTGGAATTCAGAAATAGATGGAATGGTCTGCAGGCGTCACATTGCATTTGCAGAGCCCCTGATGTACCTAAACAGTATAAACCCCCAACAAGTGACACCATTTTGGAAAGTAGATCCCCTAAGGAACTTATCTAGATGTGTTGTGAGAACTTTGAACCCCCAAGTGTTTCACTACAGTTTATAACGCAGAGCCGTGAAAGTAAAAATTCTTTTTTTTATCCACAAAAATTATTTTTAGCCCCCAGTTTTGTATTTTCCCAAGGGTAACATGAGAAATTGGACCCCAAGAGTTGTTGTCCAATTTGTCCAGAGTACTCTGATAACCCATATGTTGGGGTAAACCCCTGTTTTGGCGCACGGGAGAGCTCGGAAGGGAAGGAGCACTGTTTTACTTTTTCAACGCAGAATTGTCTGGAACTGAGCTCGGACCCCATGTCGTGTTTGGAGAGCCCCTGATGTGCCTAAACGGTGGAAACCCCCAATTCTAACTGAAACCATAACCCTAATCCCAACTCTAACCATAACCCTAACCACTCCCCTAACCTGAACATGCCCCTAACCCTAATCCCAACCACACCCCTAACCCCAACACATCCCTAACCCTAATCCCAACCCTAACCACACCCCTAACTCCAACACACCCCTAACCATAATCCCAACCATAACCCTAACCACACCCCTAAGCCTGACACACCCCTAACCCTAATCCCAACCCTAAATGTCATCTAAACCCTTCCCCTAACTGTAGCCCCAACCCTATCCCTAACTTTAGCCCCAACACTAACCCTAACTTTAGCTCCAACCCTAACCCTAACTTTAGCCCCAACCCTAACCCTAGCCCCAACACTAGCCCTAACTTTAGCCCCAACCCTAACTTTAGCCCCAACCCTAACCCGATCTTTAGCCCCAACCCTAACCCTAACTGTAGCCCCAACCCTAGCTGTAGCCCTATCCCTAAATTTGGCCCAAAACTCAACCCCAACTTTAGCCCCAACCCTAACCCTAACTTTAGCCCCAACCCTAACTTTAGCCCCAACACTAACCTTAACCCTAATTGGAAAATGGAAATAAATATATTTTTTAAATTGTATTATTTTTAACTAAGGGGGTGATGAAGGGGGTTTGATTTACTTTTATAGCAGGTTTTTTTGTGGATTTTTATGATTGGCAGCTGTCACACACTAAAAGACGCTTTTTATTGCAAAAATAGTTTTTGCGTCTCCACATTTTGAGAGCTATAATTTTTCCATATTTTGGTCCACAGAGTCACGTGAGGTCTTGTTTTTTGCGGGACGAGTTGACGTTTTTATTGGTACCATTTTCGGGCACGTGACATTTTTTGATTGCTTTTTATTCTGATTTTTGTGAGGCAGAATGACCACAAACAAGCTATTCATGAATTTCTTTTGGGGGTGGCGTTTATACCGTTCAACGTTTCATAAAATTGATAAAGCAGATTTATTCTTCAGGTCAGTACAATTACAGCGATACCTCATTTATATCATTTATGTTTTGGCGCTTTTATACGATAAAAACTATTTTATATAAAAAATAACTATTTTTGCATCGCTTTATTCTGAGGACTATAACTTTTTTAATTTTTCGCTAATGATGCCGTATGGCAGCTCGTTTATTGCGGAACAAGATGATGTTTTCAGCGGTACCATGGTTATTTATATCTGTCTTTTTGATCGCGTGTTATTCCACTTTTTGTTTGGCGGTATGATAATAAAGCGTTGTTTTTTGCCTTGTTTTTTTTACGGTGTTCACTAAAGGGGTTAACCAGTGGAACAATTTTATAGGTCGGGTCGTTACGGACTCGGCGATACTAAATATGTGTACTTTTATTTTTATTTTTTATTTAGGTAAAGAAATGTATTTGTTGGAACAATATATATATTTTTTCATTATTTAGGATTTTTTTTTTTATACACGTATATTTTTTTAAAGTTTTTTACTTTGTCCCAGTGTGGTACATCACAGTATAGTGTAAAGTGTATAGTGCAAAGCACTGTGTCAGATCAGCGATCTGACTGGCAGTGCTCTAGGCTTGCCGACGCCTGCTCTAAGCAGGTGTTTGCAAGCCACCTCCCTGCAGGACCCGGAAGGAGCCCCACCACCCTTTTGGATCCGGGGTCTGCAAGGAGGAGGACGTAGGAGACTCTCTGAACAACGCGATCACATCGTGTTGTTCCTAGGGTCTCAGGGAAGCACGCAGGGAGCCCCCAACCTGCGCGATGCTTCCCTATGCTGCCGGAACGCTGCGATCATGTTTGATCACAGTGTTCCGGGGGTTAATGTGCCGGGAGCGGTCCGTGACCACTCCTGGCACATAGTGCCGGATGTCAGCTGTAATAATCAGCTGACACCTGGCCGCGCTCCCCCCGTGAGAGCGGCCGATCGCCTATGATGTCATTGATGCTCAACAGGCTGGAAAAGTTACAAAACCATCTCTAAAGAAGTTGGACCCCAGTAATCTGCAATCAGACCATGTACAAATGGAGGAAATTCAACACCGTTATTACCATTCCCAGGAGAGGTCAACCAACAAAGATTACTCCAAGAGCAAGGCGTATAATAGTCCTTAAGGTCACTGAGCAACGCAACCTCTAAGCAACTAAAGGACTGTCTCCCATTAAAGTTAATGTTCATGAGCAGGATTGCACGGAAAAAGCCATTGTGATTAATGAATATTTGCCAAGGCAAATAAAATCATGGGAAGCATTAAGAGAGGCATATGGATCGCCCCCAGTAGGGCAGCGGGGTACTTGGAGCCGGGTCCTTCGGTTCTCAAGGGGGATGTCACGGTGGCTGACCCGGTCCGTGGCCCTCGGGAGGTCAGTTGTAAATTGGGGGGAAAGCTCTTTAAAGGGATAATGTTCGTGATGCCACCTGTGGTATTCGGTCAGGGTGACCGATGCTGCTGAGGGGTCCGATGGGGTGATGTTATGGCAGCTAGATGGTATACCTTCCCACAGGTGAAGTATGTCCCCAGGACTTCCCAGTGTGTAGATGGTGGATGGTGAAAGGCGCAGTGAAGAACGAGGACCCAAGGTTGCAGTCTCTTTACCTTTACTGAAGGCTTCAGCGTCCACAGTCCAGAGCACCAGATCACAGGGCAGGTAGAGTCCAGCCGGTCTGAAGGCAAATCCAGAGTCCCCTTATCCAGGTGGAAATCAGTAGCCTTCCTCTAGCGCCTGAGTGTTGTAGTCTCTTCCTGCTGAGCTTCTCGGTAAGGTCCTCACAACTATTGTAGATGTTATGTCTCTCTCTCTGTCCCCCTGATGGTAAGGATAGGACAAGCCCGTATGACTGATGGCCTGAGGCTTTTTACAGGGACTCTAGCATGCCCTGGCCCCCATAGTTGCCACCGTGCCTCCTGGGTAAAGTGTCGGGCAATTAATATGGAATTAGCTGTCCTGCCGGTCTCTGGAGCCAGGCTTGAAGATGATGACTCCCTCGGTCTTCCGGCTACCGGCTTCTGCGCCTCAGAAGGAGGCAGCCTTTTACAGGGCAGAACTCCTTCTGGTTTCCTCTCCTTTTGCTGTGACTTCGTTTCTCACTCTCTGCAATGCAATTCCCTTCAATGTCTCTTTCTTTGGATGTTGCCGCATCGATAAGCAGACGCAGCTCCGTGGCCTTCTGTCTAGGCCTCTGACGTTATCCCACCCCTGTCAGGGACCCACTACCTGAGTGGAGCTCAGATAGCAGCTCACTGCGTGAAGCCCAGTTCACTTCTGACTAACTTCCTATCCAGACCACCAGTTTTACCTAATTGTGAAGAGTGCCCTACTAAACAGGAGCATAGCTCCCCCTGGTGGACTGGAGTGTGAAGTTTGTTGTGTGGTTTGTGATACCTGGTAAAGTGATCTCCTTTATTGCCTTCAGACGTAACATCACTCCCCCTGGTGGAAGAACGACATTACTGCAACAACCAGGACCCTGGGGCGCTGCACATAGATGCTCATGCTCGGAACATAGTTTTGTCTCTGTACAAGTCACTAGTGTGGCCATACTTAGAATACTGTCTATGATTTTGGGCTTCCTTCTTTGCATAAGAAGAACATAGCTGAACTAGAGCGGGTGCAGAGAAGAGCGACCATGATTATTAAGGGAATAAATGAACTGCAATACCAAGGCAGGTTATCAAACTTGTGCTTATTCAGTCTGGAAAAACTGTAATGCAGGTAACGATTTGATTAGGAGCATCTAACTGGTCTGTAGGAGCCAGAACTCTTAATGGTTGGTAGGGAATCAAATACTTATTTCTCACTTGAAAATACAAATAAATTTATATAATTTATGCAATGTGATTTTCTGGATTTTATTTTTGATATTCTATCTCTCAATGTTAAAATTAACCTACCCTTAAAATTATAGACTGTTCATGTCTTTGTCAGTGGGCAAACTTACAAAATCAGCAAGGGAGCAAATACCTGTATCACTGGCAACAATTCTGGTGAAAGCCTAGCATATTGGGGCATATTGTCACAGGTGTGTCAGAGGCTGCAGACAGTCGCACTGCATTTGGCTGCAGAATATTTCTCCGGTTGGTTTTTCAGACGCCTTCCTAATCCTTCTGACTCTTGGACCCAGTAGCAACCTCCTCCCGACTCTATTTGACATACCTGGACTGGATGTTTATAGGCATCTTGTCTGCTTCTGGGAATCGCTGGTGAAATTTCCATTTTCCCCTGTTGAGGCTTGGAGCTATAGCAGTTGGCTATCTTCCTCTTTGGTGCTGTTGGAGTATGTCTGTGTTACCTCTCTTAGTCTGCTCAAGATAAGTGTTCTTGTTTGTCTATCCCAGGTGTCTTTAGTTGTAGTAGGGCTTGGCTAGTGCACCCTGTCCTTCCCTAAACAGGACTTATTGTTACGGAACTGCAGCGCAGAACTAGGATAGAAGGGGGAAACCGACGATCCTAGGTTAAACTCAGTGAAGACCTATAGATAAGGGGAAGAAGGTCCCTAAAAGATCTAAGGACTGGGTATAAAAAACAGGTCACATCCTAATAGGAAACACAGAGAAGGCTGCAGAAACCAACTGAAAACAGAAACTAAAGATAGCAGAACCAGAGGTCCCAGAACTGCATAAAATCAAACACAGAAAGCTATCAAAGCACCTAACCAGAACTCTTCGTGTTTCACTTTGTCTTCCCACACAGTGTGTGACATTATCACCGGCCGTGCATATTTAAAGAAAAAAAAAACCCTGACACGTGGTTTTATTTGTGTGTGTTTTTTGGGTGTGTTTTTTTTTAACTTTTCTCCCTTGGTATGGATCCGGTTGCTGGGTTGACAGAGCCACTGTGCTGTCTGTCTCTGGAGGTGAATGACATCCGTTATGAAGTTCAGCAGCAGTGACAGCGACTGCAGGTCACTGATGTTGGGGTCTATTCAGGTAGGCCGGTCCAATCTGAACCTAAGGTTGACCTCCCAAACAGGTTTTCCGGAGGAAGAGACAAGTTATTTATGTTTAAGGAGGCATGCAGACTTTATTTTATAGATCGTCCTCACTCCTGAAGACACAAAAGAGCACAGTGAGGTCAAAAATACTCTGTTGTAAAAAAAATCACAGTAATAAGCAAGTGCTAGACAAAAGATGGAAAAAAACAGGGTATTTAGTTGATACGTTTTTTTGCAAAAAAATGTATACTAAGCTGCTCCACCAATCATCAAGGTATACCCTTATAGAGCAGTCCTATCTAATGTATAGAATACATATCTGATGTATTTAAAACCTGATCATCTGTATAGTACCTGTATAAGCAGGGTTCAGAGAAGGAATATCCATGTGGACATGCAGGATGGAACAGCTTACATGCAAATGACCCACAAAGGAGTGATGGACTCCCCAGTCTTGTAGAAACAAGAGAACAACCATAGAACCAGAAACACATGGGCTACTTGCACATTGAACAAGTCTGTAGGAATCTGTTCACACCACCAAGAAACTTGAAGACACAAAAGAGCACAGTGAGGTCAAAAATACTCTGTTGTAAAAAAAAATCACAGTAATAAGCAAGTGCTAGTCAAAAGATGGAAAAAAAGAGGGTATTTAGTTGATACAGTATGTTTTTTTGCAAAAAAATGTATACTAAGCTGCTCCACCAATCGTCAAGGTATACACTTATAGAGCAGTCCTATCTAATGTGTAGAATCCCTATCTGATGTATTTAAAACCTGATCATCTGTATAGTACCTGTATAAGCAGGGTTCAGAGAAGGAATATCCATGTGGACATGCAGAACTGAAGAGCAACGAGTCAGTATTGTGATCTCTTTATTACAGGGAGATGCGCGGCGCTGGGCTTACACTTTACCGCAGGATTGAGTTGGTCTCCAGTCTGTGGAGAGATTTTTTTGGGCTCTAGCCCTTATCTATGATGACCCTGACCGAGTTGCCTTGGCTGTGTCCAGGTTGCGTCTTCAGCAGAGTAATCGGTCAGTGGAGACCTATAGCTCCGAATTCCAGAGATGGGCAACTGATATGGAATGACCCGACTCTCAGAAGCCAATTTCTTCAGGGTCTCACTAAAGGTTGAAAGATGCTTTGGAGGTATATGAAACCTCCGAGTCCTTGGAGGCCGTTATATCGTTGGCTATGCGTGTTGACAGAAGCCTTCGGCATAGGTGGCTAAGACCACCTTCTCCAGAGCCTCTTTTTCAGGGTATTGCCCTTTTGCCAGGGGAGCAGTGTAGCGGTGAAAACCATACGGGAGAGGGTGGAGGAACCCATGCAGTTAGGGGGTGCCTCTGAATCGTTCATTTCCCGGGAAGTTTGCAAAAAAAGGGTGGGTTTTTTTGTGTGGAGAAAAGAGACATTTCATTGCGGCCTGTCCTTTGATGATGCCTAATCAAAAGGAGACTCGTTTAACCAGGGTCAGACTGGCCCACCGGAGAACCAGTAGCTGCCTAGGGTCCCCACTGCTCCAGGGGCCCCAAGCCAGTGCCTGTCCTTAGGCTTATGCTCCATAGCATTTTCATTTTCTGTCCCTTTGGGCTTGTTACATATGAGCCTTCCCTGTGTCTTTTCCTTGACCAGTTATTGCTGTCCGCTTTAACTCTTGGGTGGCTTTCCCCTTTACCTGGCATTCGGGCCAACTCCTGGCTTTAGACTTGCTGCTATTTATATACATATGTGCATATGTTGGTGTTTTTCTTTTTCTTTATGGCCTTTTTGTTATTTTTTAGGACCGTCCTATGGGGCTTTTTTTGGAGCTTGGTATATGCCTACGCTCCCTCAACATACACCAATAATATGTATTTTGTATGTTTCACTTCATGGACCTTTTGTCTGTGGTTCAATATTTTTCTCTTTTTCTTTTTTATTTTTCATTCATTGTTCCTTTATATTATGTAGGTATATATGTTGCATGTTGGGTTGCATGGGTATGAGTGGTTATATGTTTTATATGTCTATGTTTGTTTTTTATGTTGTGGCGCCTTGTTATGTTCTTTCTTTTTCCTTATTTTTATTTTTTATTATTATTTTTTATTATTTTTTATTACATTAATATGTACATTTGTATATCTTCTCTTCATTTTTTGCCATTCCGGACATAGTCTGACGGGTCCTCTCGATTCATATTCGTCAGATTTGATATTATTCTCAATGGGCTTGTCATTTTGTACTATGTCCCTGCCCATTCATGACCGGCGCTTTATGGCCCTTTGGCTTAGTCTCTGCTGATTGTCTTATTTGTGCTCGTTCTATCTGTGCTTGTTGCACCTCTGCTTCAATTATCAGGGGCACTAACTCAGTGTGCTTTTCCTGTATGCGCTCATTGCTCCACGACTTTATTTTGTCCGGCGCAATTCTATACCATACATATTGGCGGTTTATTCCTTTAAATCTTGTACGCAGGCGCTGTGACTATATACCCCCATGCCCATGTGCAGACCAGCGCTGCTATGTGCTGTGTAGCTAGGCCGTCCTGGCCTTTCATCCTCCAACGCAGGCGCTGTTGCGCTGTGTCTCTGTGCCCATGCGCGGTTCCAGACTGTCTTATACAGCTTACTTCCGGTTCCGGCTTCCATGCCTCTCCTGGTCACCTACGTTCCACACCGGTGCCCGGTGCGCCTAACAGCTGGCAGGTATTTATATGCCCTGCGGTTATCCGTACACATCTTCCCCTGACGAAGCCGTACGGGTTACGGCGATACGCGTTGGGTCGTGCCCCACTCCCATTTTCATCTGGGGCCCCCTCCTGGTTGGTATCTCCCTCCTTTGTTGGCCTGTTAGAGATATCTTTACTATGGCTCATACATTTGGCTATGCGCTATTTCATGTGCACAGGGCCGTGTTTTACAGTTATTTACCTGTGTCGGCCTGATTGCTTGTTTTCTTTGGGCTATGGTGGCCTGCCTTTAGGATTATTCTAGATCATGGCCATTTTTTCTGTTATGGGTCTATATTGGTCCGAGCAGGACACATATTAGTCACTAAACTAGCCGTGGCTGAGTGTTTTGTATGTTACATGGTCACTATAGGTCTTGTATATTTGCCATTCCAGATGCATTTGTATTAGCTTACATGCTTTTGATGACTATCATATATTTATATTTTTTGCTACTTTGTATTTATTGTCATCATGTCGTTTACCACGTATTACATGGATGTAATGCTTGTAGGGGGTCCATGAGTGGGGTGCTATTGTTCTGTTTTTACTTATGTTTTATATGTGTTTTTTGCTGTTTTGGTGTACCCAATAAAAATTTTATATATTATTATATTTGGCGTAGTGTGCGGGCTTTACGGTAGTGTCTTTTTCCCCTCCTTGTCCAAGCCAGTGGCGTGTCACTAATAGCAGCACAGCCAGCAGCTTTGGAGCCCCTGAGTCAAGGGGGCCCGCCCGCTGCCAGCGGAGCAGCAGCTGCAGACAGGAACTTGTCCCAGCTGCTAAAGATAAATGAATATTCACACTTCACCAAGTCCCCATGGTGGTGGAAAGGATAATAGGGGTGGTGGGGTGAGGCAATGATGGAGGTGTTGAAATGGCCAATGATGGAGGTGGTGGAACGGGCAATGATGGGGTGGTGGGGGAGAAGGCAATGATGGTTTTGTGGGGAGGCAATGATGGTAGTAGTGGAAAGGACAATGATGGTGGTGGTGGAAAGGACAATGGTGGTGGTGGGGAAGGAGGCAATGATGGAGGTGGTGATGAGGACAATGATGGGGGTGAAGGGGGAAAACAATATTGGAGGGGGCTGCATTATACCCTATGAGGGGGGCTGGATTATACTTTATGAGGGGGCTGCATTATATTCTGCGGGAGGGCTTCATTATATTCTGTGTGGGGGCTGCATTATTCTCTCCGGGGACTACATTATATTCTGGGGGCTACATCATACTTTATGAGGGGGGCAGCATTATGCCCTATGGGGGGCTGCATTATACCTTATGAGGCGGTTGCATCATACTCTGAGGGGGCTACATTATATTCTGTGGTGGGGCTGCATTATAATATATGAGGGGGCTGCATTATACCTATGAGGATGCTACATTATATTCTATTGGGGGGCTGCATTATACCTTATGAGGGGTTACATTATATTTTGTGGGGTACTGCATTATACTCCATGAGGGGGGCTGCATTATTTTCTATGAGGGGGGCTGCATTGCGTTCTATCAGGGAGGCTACATTATATTCTATGAAGGGAGCTACTGTATATTCTATGAGGGGGCTACATTATATTCTATGAGGGGGCTACTTTATTTTCTATGAGGGAGCTACCCCAACTCCTGCTACATAATTAAGACGTGCACTACCTTATATTACCACATACCCTGATATTAGCGCGATTTATCGTTGGTGGTTTTGTATTTATTTCTATGTAGCTACATAGTGGGCCCCAAGAATGATTTTCTCTGGTGAGCCCAAGGTGCTCCAGTCCGATGGTGTGTTTAACCCTTGGTAGTCTAGAGTGGAATAAGAAAGCGGTGCATCTATCGTCAACCTGCAGTTCCTGGTTTGTCCTGTCCTGGTTGATGCTGAGTTTGTCAGAACTCACGGGCTGCTTTGCTGTGCTTTAACTAAGCCCATTCCCATCTTTGCCATTGACTCAACGCCACTTGCACAGAAAGCTCTCACTCAAATTGTACAGAATGTAAGACTGAGGGTGGGGTCGGTTCATTCTGAAATAATTCCTTGCTATGTCCTGGATGGTCTTCCCACCCCAATTGTATTGGGTCTTCCCTGGTTGGTGAAACATAATCCGTTGGTGCATTGGCAAGCCAGAGAGGTCATTGAGTGGAGGGATTACTGCCATGAGAACTGTTTAAGGATTTCATTGTGGAAAGTGGAACGCCCGCCAGGGCAGTGGGGTACTTGGTACCGGGTCCAGTACTTAAAGGGGATGTGTCATGGCGGCGGCAACCCGGTCCATGGACCTGGGCAACCCGGTCCATGGACCTCTGTCTCACTTTAGGTGGGACAATACCTGTATGACAGGTAACTCAAGCCTTTTTACAGGATCTCTATCATGACCCGGGCTCTATGCGTTACTGTGTCTCCAGGTGTATGGTGGGCAGGTAACTTGCAATCTGCTGTCCCGCCGGTTTCTGCTGTGAGATGTAGAATACTGCACAACCTCGGTCTTCCAGCTACCGGTATCTGCGCTCAGTGGGGAGGAAGCCCAGTCTCAGCTTCTGTCTCCAGCTCTTAACTTCGCCTTTACTTCTTTCCTCCTTCACGCTCTCTACAATCAGTTCTACTTTCCTTTCTCTCTTTCCAGGAGCTGCAGCACTTCTCGTGGCTGCATGGCCCCTCACTTGCTCTCTCCTCTGTCTCTCTGAAAGACTAACTTTCGCTCCAGACCAGAATATATCTAGGGGAGCAACCCACAAGCTCCAGACCCTTCTGGCCTGGAGTATGAACATGTTGCATGTTTGTGATTACCTGATAAAAGAGATCCTTCATCCTTTCCAAGCATGACATCACTCTCCCCTTGAGGAAAGCAATGCCACTGTACAGAGGCGTAGCTAGGGTTTTCGTTCAGTCGGGCGAAGCTTCTGAGTGGGCCCCTAACCACGTAACCTTGATTACATCTGGGTGATGTACCCCAATAGGGGAGGAGAACCTCAGCAGATGACCGCACTGTTACTGAAGATAATCTCTATATAACGACCAGCATGGATATTACCGCCATATGCTCAGTGGTAGATACCAGCCCTAAAGAACATATAACAGATCACAGCACAGTTACAGATAATGACTTACCGCTGACGTTCTTTCTGATTGAGTCGTCACTTTTGCCATCTGGCCCAGACTGACATTAAGATTTCTTCCAGTCACGACTCGTCTGCAGAGAATACAACAAAGACACATTTCACTTCTCATATTCCAGCTCCATCACCATCTATTCCCAACCTGCACAAACTCCTCATCCTGCTGATACACCAAATACTGAGCCACTGCTTCCGTATGTGTGCCTATTACTGCCCCTGATACCCCAATACTGAGCCGCTGCTGCTGTATGTTTCCCTATTACTGCACCTGATAGCCCAATACTGAGCCGCTGCTGCCGTATGTGTCCCTATTACTGCACCTGCTGTGCGGTTCTCTGTGCCCTCTAAATTCGAAAGCACCCCTCTATAATATAGTAATGCCTGGTGCAAGTGCCCCAGAAAATAGTGCACATATTTTGCCCCCTAGAAAGTAATAATGCCCTGTGTGCCCCTTTGACAGTCACAGTAACCTGAGTTCCCCTATAACAATAAGTGCCCACTTTACATTTAATAATGTCCCGAATGTCCCCCCTGTACAGCTCCCCTATACACAGTATGATGCTCTATTATACACAATATAATGCCCCCTCACTGTATAGTACCACCCGCATAGTAGCCCCCAAACTGTTTCATGGCTCCAACACTGTAAGATGACCCCCTCAATGTGATCCCCACACTGTATGATGGCCCCCTAGATAGGCTCCATATAGTATAATGCACTACATAGTCCTCAATATAGTATAATGCACTCCCCATAGGACTCCATATAGTATAATGCACTCCCCACAGGCCTACTCTCTATTGTATAATGCACCCCCATAGGCAGACTCTATAGCATAAGACAGCCCCCATAGGCAGGCTCTGTAGTATAAGGCAACACCCCATAGGCAGACTCTGCAGTATAAGACAGCACCCCATAGGCAGACTCTGTAGTATAAGACAGCACCCCATAGGCAGACTCTGTAGTATAAGACAGCACCCCATAGGCAGAATCTGTAGTATAAGGCAGCACCCCATAGGTAGACTCTGCAGTATAAGACAGCACCCCATAGGCAGACTCTGTAGTGTAAGGCAGCACCCCATAGGCAAACTCTGTAGTATAATGCAGCACCCCCATAGGCAGACTCTGCAGTATAAGGCAGCCCCCCATAGGCAGATCCTCTGGTGTAAGGCAGCACCCCCCACAGGCAGACTCTAGTGTATAAGGCAGCACCCCACAGGCAGACTCTGTAGTGTATAAGGCAGCACCCCCCCACAGGCAGACTGTAGTATAAGGCAGCACTCCCCCACAGACAGACTCTGTAGTATAAGGCAGCACCCCCCTTCCCCAGGCAGACTGTAGTATAAGGCAGTCCCTCCTCCCCACAGGCAGACTCCGTAGTATAAGGCAGACCTTCCTCCCCAAAGGTAGACTCTGTAGTATAAGGCAGACCCTCCTCCCCAAAGGCAGACTCTGTAGTATAAGGAAGCACCCCGTCCCACAGGCAGACTCTATAGTATAAGGCAGGCCCCCCCTCCCCACAGGTAGACTCTGTAGTATAAGGCAGCCCCCCTCCCCACAGGCAGACTCTGTAAGGCAGCACCCCCCACACACACACAGGCAGACTCTGTAGTATAAGGCAGCTGCCCTCCCCACAGGCAGACTCTGTAGTATTAGGCAGCCCCACTCCCCACAGGCAGACTCTGTAAGGCAGACTCTGTAGTATAAGGCAGCCCCCCTCCCCACAGGCAGACTCTGTAAGGCAGCCCCCCTCCCCACAGGCAGACTCTGTAGTATAGGCGGCACTCTCCCCTTCCCCAGGCAGACTCTGTAGTATAAGGCTGCACCAACATAAAGAAAAACAATAAATACTCACCTCTCTTCTTCCTGGTTCCTGCGCTGCACCATGCTCCTTCTCCCCTCCGGACCACAGGCGCCAAGCAGTAACGTCATCGCGCCCCATCAGTGTCGGCGTCGGTGATGTCAGATGCTGACAGGGGTGATGGAAGAAGGAGCGCTGCACGCTCCTTCCCTCATCAACGCGGTCAGCTGTATCGGCTAAATGCCGATACAGCTGTCCTTGCGGTGACGGGTGGGGGGGGCCACTGCTGGCACTGGGCCCCCCCGCCGGTTCTAGGGCCCCATAACGGCCGGCAGCAGAGCAGGGAGATCGGTTCTCCCTGCTCTGCCGCAGAATGTAACTGTATCGGCATGTTGTGTACGCTGATACAGTTACAGCACCATAGCTCCAGGTGGCCCCCCTCTGAGTACTGGGCCCGGGGTGCTCGCACCCTCTGCCCCCCCCGGTAGCTACGCTACTGCCACTGTAACAACCAGGAACCTGGGTGTTACAGAAAGTCTGGAGAAGGGACTCATCAGACCCACATCTTTGCCCATGGCGGCAGGGTTCTTCTTTGTGAAGAAAAAAGATGGTGGACTATGTCCCTGTTTGGATTTTCAGCAATTAAATCAAATTACTGTCTAAGATCGATACCCTCTTCCTCTGATTCCTGATCTGTTCAGCCAGGTTATGAGAGCTAAGGTGTTCTCCAAGTTTGATAGTTTGATTTAAGGGGGGCCTACAACCTGGTTAGAATCAGAGAACAATCAGAGTTTGTTTCCAAGTTCTGGAGAACATTCTGTTCTTGACTGGGGGTGCAGCTGTCATTTTCCTCTGCCTTCAATACCCAGCCGAATGGACAGATTGAGCATGTTAACCAGAATTTGGAGACCTACCTAAATTTTTGGTCTCCAAAAATCAGGAAGATTGGGCATCCTACTTACCGCTGGCAGAATTTGCTATCAATAATAGTGGCATAGTAACATAGTTAGTAAGGCCGAAAAAAGACATTTGTCCATCCAGTTCAGCCTATATTCCATCATAATAAATCCCAAGATCTACGTCCTTCTACAGAACCTAATAATTGTATCATACAATATTGTTCTGCTCCAGGAAGACATCCAGGCCTCTCTTGAACCTCTCGACTGAGTTCGCCATCACCACCTCCTCAGGCAAGCAATTCCAGATTCTCACTGCCCTAACAGTAAAGAATCCTCTTCTATGTTGGTGGAAAAACCTTCTCTCCTCCAGACGCAAAGAATGCCCCCTTGTGCCCGTCACCTTCCTTGGTATAAACAGATCCTCAGCGAGATATTTGTATTGTCCCCTTATATACTTATACATGGTTATTAGATCGCCCCTCAGTCGTCTTTTTTCTAGACTAAATAATCCTAATTTCGCTAATCTATCTGGGTATTGTAGATCTCCAATCCCCTTTATTAATTTTGTTGCCCTCCTTTGTACTCTCTCTAGTTCCATTATATCCTTCCTGAGCACCGGTGCCCCAAACTGGACACAGTACTCCATGTGCGGTCTAACTAGGGATTGTACAGAGGCAGTATAATGCTCTCATCATGTGTATCCAGACCTCTTTTAATGCACCCCATGATCCTGTTTGCCTTGGCAGCTGCTGCCTGGCAGTGGCTGCTCCAGGTAAGTTTATCATTAACTAGAATCCCCAAGTCCTTCTCCCTGTCAGATTTACCCAGTGGTTTCCCGTTCAGTGTGTAATGGTGATATTGATTCCTTCTTCCCATGTGTATAACCTTACATTTATCATTGTTAAACCTCATCTGCCACCTTTCAGCCCAAGTTTCCAACTTATCCAGATCCATCTGTAGCAGAATACTATCTTCTCTTGTATTAACTGCTTTACATAGTTTTGTATCATCTGCAAATATCGATATTTTACTGTGTAAACCTTCTACCAGATCATTAATGAATATGTTGAAGAGAACAGGTCCCAATACCGACCCCTGCGGTACCCCACTGGTCACAGCGACCCAGTTAGAGACTATACCATTTATAACCACCCTCTGCTTTCTATCACTAAGCCAGTTACTAACCCATTTACACACATTTTCCCCCAGACCAAGCATTCTCATTTTGTGTACCAACCTCTTGTGCGGCACGGTATCAAACGCTTTGGAAAAATCGAGATATACCACGTCCAATGACTCACCGTGGTCCAGCCTACAGCTTACCTCTTCATAAAAACTGATTAGATTGGTTTGACAGGAGCGATTTCTCATAAACCCATGCTGATATGGGGTTAAACAGTTATTCTCATTTAGATAATCCAGAATAACATCCCTCAGAAACCCTTCAAATATTTTACCAACAATAGAGGTTAGACTTACTGGCCTATAATTTCCAGGTTCACTTTTAGAGCCCTTTTTGAATATTGGCACCACATTTGCTATGCGCCAGTCCTGTGGAACAGACCCCGTCGCTATAGAGTCCCTAAAAATAAGAAATAATGGTTTATCTATTACATTACTTAGTTCTCTTAGTACTCGTGGGTGTATGCCATCCGGACCCGGAGATTTATCTATTTTAATCTTATTTAGCCGGTTTCGCACCTCTTCTTGGGTTAGATTGGTGACCCTTAGTATAGGGTTTTCATTGTTTCTTGGGATTTCACCCAGCATTTCATTTTCCACCCTGAATACCGTGGAGAAGAAGGTGTTTAATATGATAGCTTTTTCCTCGTCATCTACAACCATTCCTCCCTCACTATTTTTTAAAGGGCCTACATTTTCAGTTTTTATTCTTTTACTATTGATATAGTTGAAGAACAGTTCTGTCAAGAATCTACCTGCAGGTCACCGTTCTTTAGTGCATACGGTTACCATCCACCATTTGGTACCTTCAGCATGGGAGGGGCTTTGGGAGTTCTGGAAGAGGAATGCTTTGCTTCGTCACTCTCCTCAGTGTGGCGGGGAGGGGGGGTCTGAGTAATCTGAAGGTTATGGGAGACAGGTACAAACGTATGTCTGACAGAAAACGCTTGCCAGGTGCGGACCTGAGTGTAAATGACTTTGTGTGGTTGTCTACCAGGAATATCAGGTTGAAGATTCCTTCCTGGAAGTTGGGACCTAGATATATTGGTCCCTATAAGGTAACTGCAGTCATTAATCCAAAAGCATTTTGTCTTGAGTTACCTCATGCTCTTAAGATCCACAATGTCTTCCATAGGTCTTCGCTCAAGAAATATGTGGAACCTCTTGAACCCTCACCCCTACCGCTGCCCCCAATAAAGGTTGATGGAAACCTAAAGTTTCAGATTTCTAGGATTGTAAATTCTCGCCTCCAACGTCGTTCCCTACAATACTTAGTGCACTGGAAGGGTTATGGCCCAGAGAAAAGGATATGGGTATTGGCATCAGAGGTGAATGCCCCAAAACTGGTTTGATCATTTCACACCTCTTGTCCCGAGAAGCCTGGTCCTGACTGTCCGGAGGCCACTCGGAGAAGGGGGATACTGTCACGGGTGTGTCAGAGGCTGCAGACAGTCGTTCTGCATCTGGCTGCAGAAGATGTCTGCGGATGGCTTTGCAGACACCTTCCTAATCCTTCTGACACTTGGACCCAGTAGCAACCTCCTTTCGGCTCTAATTGACACACCTGGGCTGAGTGTTCATAGACTTCCTTTTTGCTTCTGGGAATCGCCGGTGATATTTCCATTTTCCCCTGTTGAAGCTTGGAGCTATAGCAGTTGGCTATCTTCCTCTATGAGGCTGTTGGAGGACGTCTGTGTTACCTCACTGAGTTTACTCAAGATAAGTGTTCCCCTTGTTTGTCTATCCCAGTTGTCTTTAGTTTTAGTGGGGATTGACTAGTGCACCCTGTCCTTTCCTAAACAGGGCTTATTGCCATAGTCAGGCAGGTATTAGGTTCCTGCTGAGCAAAAGGTGCACAACCAATATAGGGACATTTAGAGCAGAGTAATTTTAGATCTGGCTAGGGGTCTCCACTCCCCCTTCCATAGTGTTGGGATCCCTTCCCCTCATCCCTTCGTGTTGCACTTAGTCTTCCCACACTGTGTGTGACACATACATAATACATAATGTCATCCCAGATACTATTGAATAAAGGGCATAGTATCAATTATCACAGGGAAATCTGTCCCGACTATGCAGTATAGCTATCCAGTATTTGACTTAACACACGTATACACAGTATGACAGTCACACAACCAAGGAAAGGGATTACAATCCCTGGCAATAATGTGTGTAATAATGATATATACAGTGACAAACATTGACATAGCTATAGTATCACAAAATATTAGTGGTAATATTGTGCAAAGCAGTCGATATAGACTGTACAATGTGGCTGTCAAACGTAGCAATATTGACAAATATGCAGTTTAGTCAGTAACCCAGCTAAGCTATAAGTCTGAATGGCAATGCATTAGTGAAAAGAAGAGTAAAACAGGCTGAATAAACTCATAAGCTATATAGCCCTATGTACAGGGCAAAGTCACCCAAGAAAGGCCATGGTACTGGTTATCCCAGACACCCTACGCGTATCGCTGTAAAAACAGCTTCATCAGGAAAAGTCACCATCAGAACTTGTCTGATTGCTATATGTGAAGTCGGGTAGTAATTTTTCACTTTATTAGTATCTATGTCATGGGGCTTTTGCCCTGCTCTGAATCAAATTCCTTCAAGCTGATGTGCAGGATAAATCTACAATTACCTGAATGGTGTAGATGCAGTTATTGCTACACAAAGGGGTCACACCAGATACTGAAAGCAAAGGTTCACATACTTTTACCACTCACATACCTATGGATCATTTTCCTCACTAAAAACTGACAGCCTAAAAAATTTTGACTCATGTGATTGTGTCATGCACAATGTGAGAAGACTTAAGTGCAGCATGAAGAGATGAGGGGAAGGAAGTCCAGGCACTAGGGAATCGGTGAGTGCAGACCCATAAGCAGATCTGATAACACCCTACCTGCCCTACCATCCCTAAATTGGTTCCTCACCAATCGCTGAGCAGGGACCTAAGCTCTGCATATCCCTAGAGCTTGGCTCTGAATAGTGAAGGCTAGGGGATGAGAACTAATTAGTCTGCACTGTAAACTAAAGACAAAAAGGTAGACAGACAAGGGGAATGAACGTAGCTTGAGCGAACTCAGAGAGGTAACACCAAGCATCCTCAAACAGCTCCAGAGAGGAAGTTAGCTGACTGCTATAGCTCCAAGCCTTCACAAGGAAAAAATTTGAATAACACAGGTGACACTCTGCAGCAGACTGAGGATTTATAAACACCCAGGTCCAGGTGTGTAAACTAGAGCCAGAAGAAGGTTGTCGCTGGGTCCAAGAGACAGAAGGGTTAAGAATCCGTCTGTAATGCCAAACGCAGAGACCTTCTGCAGCCAGATGCAGAGCGACAGTCTGTTGCATCTGACACACCCGTGACAGAATGATTTGGTTCTTTTTATCTAATTTCACAGTATTTTTGAAAATCTGATGTAGTTTTAATTAAAGTTATGCAGAAATATGGACAATTCTGATAAGTTCTCAAACTTTAAAGTACCACTGTACTTTTTTCTTTTTAGCATAGTGTGAATTCTTTTTTTTTGAAGTTGGATCTTTTTCTGACAAGATTCTAAAGTACATATAAGTTATCATTTAATACATGTTTTCAATATGTTACATTTGCTTTTTAATACTTTTGTAGCATTTTTCCCCAGACAAAAATAATGTGAAAAAATAAATTAGATCATATTTCCAGAATGATTTTATATAATTGAATGTTTGAATTATAATTAACTTGCTTAATTTTTTTAGGTAAAGAGGTTTTCACAGACGGAAAGCTGTAGAACTGAAAAGAAAGTCTTCTCCCTTATATGTCAGCTCTTAATTGCCTTTCCAAATACCAGCCAAAATGGGAGGACACATGGAAGGACAAAGAGCTATTGGTGTCTGCTGCAAAGAAAAAGGCTAGGGGGCTGGCTGTAATTTGACGTGGCATGAAAAGTCGTCTCTAAACTCTTTGAATGTCTGTGTAGCTGAACCCAAGAGCTCTCCCACAGAGTCTGCATGGGAAATAAGGCAAAGCCATGCTTCTGAAAATGAGCAGAGAAGATTGTCTGAATCTGCTGCATTCAAGGATGAAATATGAGTAGATATATATATTTCAGAGTTTTCCTTCAGAGTGCTCAACTTTAGTTTTTTGTTTGACCGAGTTTGCTGAAAGCAAGTTTTGCCATGGGGTGTGGACTTAGGAAGCTAGAGGATTCCGATGACAGCAGTCCTGGAAAAATCTTCTCAACATTAAAACGGCCACAAGTAGAAACAAAAAACGACTTGGCGTATGAGTATGTCTTACTGGACTTCACCTTGGAAGGTACGTTACATTACGCTATAAATCACACTTATTTCTAGTTCTCTGTTTCGATCTTGTACACTTTTAGATAAAACGAATATAATTATAATTGTGATTTTAAAACATATAATCGCATTTCGAAAAGTTTCTATATATTGTCCAACAAAACATCAAGTGTGTTAGTATTTCTCTTTATTACCCTTGATTTACAATCATATTTACTATATCTGCTGCTACTACACAGTGCTATATACAGTAGATGCCTTGTTTCCTATGACTGTGCGTTCCATTACTTTTGTTTTCACAGTGGTAAGTCCTCTATTTAGCATTTTCTCAGATTATTAGATCTTTCTCTATAGAAAGGGAAAAGTAAATATACAATCTGGAAAGTTAAAAAAGAATTCTGAAAAAATGGGTGAGGATTTATGTATTCGTGTGTAAAACGGGGAAATAAAAGAACAAACATTTTTCCCTCTCTTTCCGCTTCTTTTCTGTGCAGACATTCTAGCACTAGCATGCTTTGTAAGAGGCCCCTCGTCTCTAGGATGCCCAGGCCGGTGAAAATCCCAGAGCAGAAAGTTGAAAACACAAATAAACAAGTCCAGATGGCTGCCCTCTGGGAACATAGACCCCTCTGTTCTATGTATATTCACAGCCCTTTTATGTTGCCTTGGGAAAAAAAAGAAATCTTTTTGAACTGCAAAAGACAGTATCATCTTTGGATGAGATGAAATATTAAGAAACAATAGTTGAAGTTATAATAAATGTTGTATGTACTTGTCATAAGAGTATTGCTTTATCAACCCATGTCCCATATCACTGTATCATATAAAATGGGTATTAAAGTGTTTAGTAACGTGAAGCACAATCTATGACTGCGATGTTAATGACATTTTAAGAGCTAATAATAAGATATATTTGAATAACTTAGCTTGTAATTTAATGTGCCAGACTAAAACCCTATTCTTTGGATCTTTTCCCGATGATAAGCTCATTGTTGGAGCTTAGACAGGAGTGCAATAATAGTGGGTGCAGGGGTTGTTGTCACACCCAGGTCCTGGAGGCCATGGGGCCCAAAACATCCCTTTGACACATATGAGAAGTACTATTAAAGACCCAAGATAGTTGGGGGCTCTTTTAGATATTTAGCATCAGGGCCCAAAAGCTTTCCGTTACGCCACTGTTTCGAGGTGTTGTCTTAGGTCTGCCCATTGCCCTACTAGGACATATAGAAGTCATAGAATTGCTTTGGTGGACTTTACCCATCTATGTTTAACATCTGAATTGCAGCCTTGAAATACTTGGTTTACTCAGATTACAGAGACCTCAGGGAAATGTAACAGCTTCTCAAGATCAGCTGTTTGCCAGTGGTATCAAGAGCCAAGAGGACAGGGGTTTTCTTTGTAGAGACAATCTCTTTAATCTGGTAACATTTCTCTAGCTCTTCATTCCTACTGGATTACTTTGTGGGATTAACATACAACAGAAGCTACTACATTACTGATCAGTTCTGTCCAAGAAGTTTCTTCAGCCACCTAACTAAGCTACACAATCCCCCCATTAGGATATAGTAACTTCCTAAGACTTGGACAATGCTGCACATCCGTCCAGTGTTATTCCTTCCTGTGACTTTACGGAAAGACACGCAAAGATACAATGCCATTAGGATTAGAGTCATCCTGTATTTATATATTGCGAGCCTTTTCTAAACCACTGGACAATCCTGGAAACAACTGACTTAAAGTTACATCCAATGAAACAGATGTCCATTCATTCCTGAGAAACAGAAGTAATAGAAGCACATGTGAATTAAGTGGTACCGTTCCATAAATCACCTTCTGCCACGCTAATGCCTCCAGCAAAATTCAGAGCTCATTTGGAGCTAATGTTTAAAACTAGCAGTGTGCCATCATCACAAGCCACTGATCAGCTCTACTCATTTTTCTGTAATGGCTGCAATCACAAGGAGTAACCAGCTGCATTTGGACATTTTTCCCACTAGAAGTTCCATAAGTTCATGAGACAGAACCAACAGTGCCCACCTGTGTCCGTATAGAAGCCTTAGGCCGGGGTCAGACCTAACGTATAAAAATGCGGTCCTTTTTTTACGGCTGAGATACGCAGAAAAGTTCCTGAGCAGTGATCCATAGTAAATGCGAGGATGCGATTCTTTTCTCCAAAAAGTATCCGTTTGTTATGGGGAATTTTTCTGAATATTTTCTCACACTACAGTTCAAATGAGTTTATGCCACCAGGGGGCGCAGCTTCGGTGACGGCACCACGAGTCACCGAAGCTTCCCTGCATTCCATTCATTCCCCTGTCTTTTACAGCCTTCAGCGGCTGCATTAGCAGGCTCCTGGTTGTGACTGTATTTAACCCCTTCAGATGGATTTACAGTGTGGGACATGACTGTACGGTGGACAGGTATGGGATATTGTTGCTTTTTTATTTTCCTTTTTTTTTCAGAAGAATGAGGGTCTTCAGGTGGGTTGAGCGTACAGTAAAGATATTAAAACCCCATGTGTTTATTTATTTCATTAAAACACTTTATTCATAATGTGTGTGTATTTGTAACTCTTTAATTAATAATGGATAGGTGTCTTATTGATATCTCTTCATTATTAACCAGGCTTAAAGTCACCTTACATTAGCAAGGTGGCATTAACCCCTTATATTACCCCATATCCCACCGCTACTCGGGAGTGGGCAGAGAGTGGCTAAGTGCCAGAATAGGCGCATCTTACAGATGTGACTTTTCTGGGGTGGCTGGGGGGCAGATGTTTTTAGCCGGGGGGGAGGGGGAGGGCAATAACCATGGTCCTTCTCTAGGCTATTAATATCTGCCCTCAGTCGCTGGCTTTCCCACTCTGGCGGAGAAAATTGCGCGGGAGCCCACGCCTTTTTTTCCGTGATTTAGCCCTTTATTTTAACACCTAGAGCTCCAAAATGTTGCACACACAAACTACTAACATTATTAGTGAGGAATATGTAAAAATATAAAGGATATGAAATGGTTTACTGTATGTAAACCATGTCTCATATCCTGTCGGGTTTGGTAAGGAGTTAGCAAAAGCCGACAATTGAATGACCGGCTTTTATGCTATCTAGGTCTGTATTAAATATATATATATATACATATTATATGTCTAGACATTTATTTTAGCTATTCTATTCTAACCTGTCAGTGTGATTTTACTGTACACCACACTGAATTACGGTACCGGCCTTTCCATAGAACAGCGGACCGTATTTCTCACAAGTCACACTGATGGTCCATGTGTAATCCGTATATTTCTCGCCCCCATAGACTTTCATTGGCGTATTTTAGGAGGAATACGCTGACAATCGCAGCATGCTGCGATTTTCTCAGCCCGTAAAATATGGCTGAGAAATATACGGCTGATGGAAGCTGCCCCATAGAGAAACATTGGTCCGAGTGCAATGCGTTGTTTTTGCGCCTCTCCTTGGTGCATATTTCTCTCTAGTGTGACCCCGGCCTTAGTCTTCCAGTATCCCCTAAGTCCTCCAGTAAGTAAGCTTCTAGAAAAGGTGTAACAAATATGGAAAAATAAAGTGTAAAGACTCAATCCAATGAAAATTTTAGTTTTTTTGGGCCTCCCAAAGTCATTTCACTGACTTGTTTCCTATTTTTGTTGTACGCCATTTCTCCTGATAATTAAACAATACATACTACATAATATTTTTCATCATCCAGAATAACAGCACACTAAGGATGTCCGACAATGGACTCTAAGCGATCCATGTTATTCTATAGCAGGTAGGACGCAGAAAAAGGTGTCCTTTCAGTCTCTGTCTGGACAATATACCACAACATACTGCAGACTATACTATTATATCCAAAAAACTCCTGTATACATTAAAGAGCTTTACCAGTTTCACCTTTCTGCACGCAATTAGTATGCCTGTGTTACAAATAAATGTATCCAGAACTCCCCCTCCCCAGGTCCAGCGCTGTGCCTCTCATGTAGATGGCTCAAGCTGCTGAGCGCTATGATTGGTTGCAGCGCTGTTGTTGCATCATAACCACTGCAACCGGCAAGCAAGCACTAGAACTATAGCAGAGATACAGCGCTGGACCAGGAGAGTGGGAGTTCGTGTACGTTGTTCCTTATCGTTACTCATATTGAGATTGGAAATCTTATTATCATGGATCATGCTATATAAAAATTGACTGCCATTTTCTGGTCTGCCAAGAACAAATGTTCTGTGAACAAAACCTTGAAATGTGAACTAAAGCATTACATTAATTTTTCATAACCAGTCAGAATAATAATGTCCCGTGAAACAGGCTGAATATACTGTACATGAGCAGAATGCAGCCTCTCGGCCTCCAGAAAAATGGGGCTGTCACAGGGACAATTGATCCCTTTGACAGATGCTCCTATTAAAATAGCACATACCAATGGCTGGTGATGGAATATCATCCCTATGACAGCTACATTATTCTAGATATCATATAAATAAAACGTATGGTGAATACACAGTATATACCGGTAACTGAAGAAGATTTATCAATTCTATCACTAGTGAAAAATGTACTTTAAAGGGCCACTGTCACCCCCCTCCAGCCGTTATAAACTAAAAGAGCCACTTGTGCAGCAGTAATGCTGCATTCTAACAAGGTGGCTCTTTTAGTTTTAGGTTCAAGTATACGCCAAATAAAGCGTTTTTATACTTAGCCACAATTCCTGTCTCTAGCCAGGGAGGCGGGTCCTCACTCCCCAGCTCTAACCGCTCCTCTGCCGTCACTCCAATCTTCCTGCGCTTTCGGCGCCGCCCCCTCAGCGCTGTGTACGTTTCAAAGCCGGCGCCTGCGCAGTGCACTGCTGTGCTGCGCAGACGCAGTAAACTCTGGCCGTCTGACGTCCCAGCCAGGCTTGCAGACTGCGCCTGCGCAGGCATTGCGGCTAGCCACCTTTGGAATCCCCGCCCCGCACTGTGTTATGCATTTGCAGTCTGCAAGCCTGGCTGGGACGTCAGACGGCCAGAGTTTACTGCGTCTGCGCAGCACAGCAGTACACTGTGCAGGAGCCGGTTTTGAAACGTACACAGCGCTGAGGGGGCGGCGCCGAAAGCGCAGGAAGATTGAAGTGACGGCAGAGGAGCGGTTAGAGCTGGGGAGTGAGGACCCGCCTCCCTGGCTAGAGACAGGAATTGTGGCTAAGTATAAAAACGCTTTATTTGGGGTATACTTGAACCTAAAACTAAAAGAGCCACCTTGTTAGAATGCAGCATTACTGCTGCACAGGGTGGCTCTTTTAGTTTATAACGGCTGGAGGGGGTGACAGTGGCCCTTTAACAGGGTTTCACGGCTTCGGAAGGCCCCTGTCCCTTGGCATGGTTTGCTTAAAAAAAGCAATCTGTGGTTTATTGGGTCCAATGCTGAGTCTGCACCACTGCTCCTGGTGTCTGTAATTGTCTGCAGTGCTGATGTGCTGTCGACAGTGCTGCGGACAATCAGTGAGCAGAGCGTCTCGTGCCGTCTACTTGGGCAGAGCCGCCGAGCTCACTTATTAGCTGCAGTGCTGTCGACATGACATCAGTGATGCAGACAGTGACAGACACAAGGAGCATTGTCAGAGATCCAAAGCTGGACCTGGGTATGGTGACTAAAGCGCACTTTGTTTGCTTGTATTTTGTTTCTTTTTTTAAACAAAATGCGCCTCAGGAAAGGCGTTTACTGAAAATGGAAATCCCCTTTAGTCTAAGCTATATAGAAATAGGACATCTTGGATGTATAGCTTAATACTAAAATGCATCAAATTGCATAAGATATCCCTAAAGAAAACATATGACAGATAGACATCTTCTGTCCTAATAGTTTTCCTGCATCTACCCTCCCCCAGCACTCATATACTGAAAAGAAAGCACATAAAGGAGATCACATTAATCTACATAAGAGCCTAGAGACAAATCGTGATCATGTCTAGCTTGTATGTTGCTAAGAAGTCATTCAAAGCTTTTTAGGCATTTCCAGAAATCATTTTTTATACTCTAGGAACAACTCCTTTTTTAACCAGCATTTTATTTAAAACAAGATAAAGTGAATATCTATATATATATAATTGTCTAAGGTCCACTTCCATCTGTTTGTCTGTTTGTCTGTCTGTCTGTAACGAAAATCTTGCTTCGCTGATTGGTCGCGGCCGGCTGGGCGTGACCAATCAGCGACAGGCACAGTCCTGTCGCAAATTGGCCCCTCCCTACTCCCCTCCAGTCAGTGCCCCCTCCATGCTACCCTTCAGTCAGCGCCCACATAGCGTTTTAGCAGTCCGTTAAACGGACTGCGTTACACCGCAGCATAACGCGGTGTAACGCTGTCCGTTAACGCTGCTATTAACCCTATAAGTGTGACCAACTTATTACTATTGATGCTGCCTATGCAGCACCAATAGTAAAAACATATAATGTTAAAAATAATAATAATAAAAAAATCATTATATTCTCACCTTCAGGCTTCCACGGCAGTCTTTCCCGCTCCTCGCGACGCTCTGGTCCCAAGATTGCATTGCGGCAATGACCCGTGATGACGTAGCGGTCTTACGAGACCGCTACATCATCAAGGGTTATTGCCGCAAGGCATTACTGGGAACGGAGCATCGCTAAAGGCCTGGGCTGGATCCAGGGGCCGCCGGAAGGTGAGTATATAACTATTTTTTATTTTAATTCTTTTTTTTAACAGGGATATGGTGCCCACATTGCTATATACTACGTGGGCTGTGTTATATACTAAGTGGGCTGTGTTATATACTGCGTGGGCTGTGTTAAATACTGTGTGGGCTGTGTTATATACTATGTCACTGTGCTATATACTATGTGGGCTGTGCTATATACTACGTGGCTGTGCAATATACTACTTGGCTGTGCTATATACTACGTGGCTGTGTTATATACTACATGGGCTGTGTTATATACTGTGTGGGCAGTGCTATATACTATGTGGGCTGTGCTATATACTATGTGGGCTGTGTTATATACTGCGTGGGCTGTGTTATGTACTGTGTGGGCTGTGCTATATACTATGTGGGCTGTGCTATATACTATATGGGCTGTGCTATATACTGCGAGGGCTGTGCTATATACTATGTGGCTGTGCAATATACTACGTGGCTGTGCAATATACTACTTGGCTGTGCTATATACTACGTGGGCTGTGCTATATACTACGTGGGCTGTGTTATATACTGTGTTGTATACTGTGTGGGTTTTGCTATATACTATGTGGGCTGTGCTATATACTACATGGGCTGTGTTATATACTGCGTGGGCTGTGCTGTGCTATATACTATGTGGCTGTGCAATATACTACGTGGCTGTGCAATATACTATGTGGCTTTGCTATATACTATGTGGCTTTGCTATATTCTACGTGGCTGTGCAATATACTACGTGGCTGTGCTATATACTATGTGGCTGTGCTATATGCTACGTGGCTGTGTTATATACTATGTAGCTGTGCTATATACTACGTGGCTGTGCTATATACTACGTGGCTGTGCTATATGCTACGTGGGCTGTGTTATATGCTACATGGGCTGTGAGACTCTTTCGCCCGGGGCCCTCAAAAACCTGGAGCTAGCCCTGACTTCACTGATTGGTCGCACCCGGCCAGCTGCGAACAATCAGCGACAGATGCAGTCCGACCGTAAATTGGCGCGGGATTTGAATCAAGCTTTGCTAATTGGTCACGCCCGGCCGTCCGAATCCTGTGTATTCATTGCATTATTCTGAAATCTTCATAAATAAACTACATACATATTCTAGAATACCCGATGCATTCGAGTCGGACCACCATCTAGTAATTTATAAAACCTGTACTGTAAAGTCCACCGACACAAAAAGAGGACTTAAAAATCCTCCAAAAAATTCAAAAAAGTCACAGAAAAAAGCAGAGATGTTTTACCTGCTGAAGCCTCCAACCAAATGCACCAGCAGGGCGCAGCGGACCCGATAAATGATGGCAAACACACAGGTGCAAAAAATACCGATGAAACAACCACTTTCAATCCAGTGTTGGCTGTTTGGCATTAGTGCACAAAAAGATAAAAGATACTAGTCTGTATATGGCATAATTCACACAAACAATGCAGAGCATCTGGTTTACAGCCTATTAGTAACGCACATACAGGCGGGCTGCCCAGTGCTACAAAATGCATGCTGTGCGAACAGGGGCCAATAGTTTACAGAGCCATCTTGGTCCGACTGCGCCCTGCCAGATAAAGTGCAAAAAGAAAACCACATATCAATGTATGTAAGGTATTAGTTTATATTGGGGCCTCAATACGTAAGCTGGCAACCCACGTCAAGGGTCCTTACAATTTGCCAGTCCTAACGCTAAACATTGAATAAAAGCTCACCGACACAAAAAGAGGACTTAAAAATCCTCCAAAAAATTCAAAAAAGTCACAGAAAAAAGCAGAGATGTTTTACCTGCTGAAGCCTCCAACCAAATGCACCAGCAGGGCGCAGCGGACCCGATAAATGATGGCAAACACACAGGTGCAAAAAATAGCGATGAAACAACCACTTTCAATCCAGTGTTGGCTGTTTGGCATTAGTGCACAAAAAGATAAAAGATACTAGTCTGTATATGGCATAATTCACACAATGTGTGACTAATAAAATCTGTATAATAACATCCAAAAATAGTTCCCAAAAAGATATTTCAAAAAGACAAAAACACCCACAACAAAAAGAGATATGGTTTAAACATAATGAAGGAAGAGAGATCAATTCCTAGTAATACAGCTATTGTCTCCCTTCCTGCCAGTGGAGGTTGGCACCTTAGTTCCTACGCAGTGGCGCCCCCACTCAGCGACGGCTATCCCTCCCTCTCCCTAGACAACCCTATAAGATATACAGGATGAAAAGGGCTGTCTGTATGGTATCATATGAATATTAGATTAATAGATTTTCCAATTCTGATACACCATATGGTATGTGAATTGTATCAGGAGGGTTTCCATAAAGAAAAACAGATCTCATATCCAAATAGAGATTAAAATATAGGCAGATACTACGAGCATCCCAAAAATCCAGGGGAATAAAGATTTTTTGAGAAGGGGAATAAACCTTTTCAACAGATATTAATAGAAATACCATATATATGCCTCCCTAAGCTTCAACAAACTTAGCCCACAATGTATTTTAACAGGATTCTTTATGATATGATGTCTACTTCCTGTTCCAATGGAATTCATGTGCGTTCCAACATGCGCAATCACAGAACCAACCATACTTATATCCGTTTTCTTTTTTGTTGGAATGCAGATGCAGTGCACTGGGTACATGCGCTAGGATCGAAAGCATTGCCACCAAATATGGGCATATCGATACTTCATAAACCAGTGCACCCAATCTCATTAATTTGCCCCAAGGCAATATTTATTATAAGGGCATATTAATATTGTCATGATAATCCCGTTAAAATACATCGTGGGTGAAGTTTTTTGAAGCTTAGGGAGGCCTATATATACTGTACTATTTCTATTAATATCTGTTGAAAAGGTTTATTCCCCTTCTCAAAAAATCTTTATTCCCCTGGATTTTTGGGATGCTTATAGTATTTGCCTATATTTTAATCTCTATTTGGATGTGAGATCTGTTTTTCTTTATGGCTGCAAACCCTCCTGATACAATTCACGTACCATATGGTGTACCAGAATTGGGAAATCTATTAATCTAAAATTCATATGGTACCATGCAGACAGCTCTTTTCACCCTGTATATCTTATAGGGTTGTCTAGGGAGTGGGAGGGATAGCCGTCAATGAGTAGGTGCGCCACTGCATAGGACCTAGGGTGCCACCCTCCACTGGCAGGAAGGGAGACAATAGCTGTATTATTAGGGATTGATCTCTCTTCCTTCATTATGTTTAAATCAGATCTCTTTTTGTTGTGGGTGTTTTTGATTTTTGAAATATCTCTTTTGGAATTTTTTGGGGGGATGTTATTATATATCTTAATAACAGATATAATTTGGTGCTTTCTGTGAATGCTATTTTTCAGAGTCTCCTCAGGTCTTGATCTCACGAACTCAACACTACTGGCAGGTGTCTAAGTTATTGAGCCACAAGCAATGGGGATAATTTCGTGCACTTGATCTGTACTGCAGGCTCTGACTCTACATGCAGATTATACTGAGACATAGAGATACATTGTGCACTGTACTGTAGGCTCTGACTCTACAGGCAGATTATACTGAGACATAGAGATACATTGTGCACTGTACTGTAGGCTCTGACTCTACAGGCAGATTATACTGAGACATAGAGATACATTGTGCACTGTACTGTAGGCTCTGACTCTACAGGCAGATTATACTGAGACATAGAGATACATTGTGCACTGTACTGTAGGCTCTGACTCTACAGGCAGATTATACTGAGACATAGAGATACATTGTGCACTGTACTGTAGGCTCTGACTCTACAGGCAGATTATACTGAGACATAGAGATACATTGTGCACTGTACTGTAGGCTCTGACTCTACAGGCAGATTATACTGAGACATAGAGATACATTGTGCACTGTACTGTAGGCTCTGACTCTACAGGCAGATTATACTGAGACATAGAGATACATTGTGCACTGTACTGTAGGCTCTGACTCTACAGGCAGATTATACTGAGACATAGAGATACATTGTGCACTGTACTGTAGGCTCTGACTCTACAGGCAGATTATACTGAGACATAGAGATACATTGTGCACAGCAGTAGATTTCTATGTATTTTTATTTTACTGGGAGAATCAGAGATGTTTTTCATCCTAACTGTCCAAGCAAAGTACCGTAGATGTGATTTAATGAGAACTGTGCCCACTGTGCATCAAAAGATGCTGCTGAACTGTGCAGCTTTGGTGCATTTTTTTCTCTTGTCTTCTATGTGGAACCTAAAAAAAGCACACGTAAAAAACTGCAGTTACTTTTTTAAGTGCAGAATTAAAGCTTTTCTGTATTATAAAATACACATTAAAAACGCGGCTTCACATCTGCACCAAAAATGCATCAAGTAAAGGGGAGAAAATTGTTTTTGAGTAGTTTCATAGAATCATAGAATAGTAGAGTTGGAAGGGACCTCAAGAGTCATTTTGTCCAACCCCCTGCTCAATGCAGCACAGGATTCACTAAAGCATCTCAGACAGACGTCTGTCCAGCCTCTGTTTGAAGACTTCCATTGAAGGAAAACTCACCACCACTCGTGGCAGCCTATTCCACTCATGGATCACCATTACAGTCAAAATGTTTTTTCTAATATCTAATCTGTATCTTCCCCCTTTCAATTTCATTCCTTTGCTTCTCGTGTTTCCATGTGCAAATGAGAATAAGGATGATCCCTCTACACTGTGACATCCCTTCAGATATTTGTAGACAGCTATTAAGTCTCCCCTTAGCCTTTTTTTTGCAAGCTAAACATTCCCAGATCCTTGATCCGTTCCTCATAGGACATACTTTGCAGTCCACTCACCTTTCCTTGCGGGCTTACATTCTACAGGATGGTGGGGAAGGAGAAATTGGTTGGGGGTTGCAGGAGCTCCGGTGTTGATGAGGTGGTAGCTCCGGTAGTGGTGAGGAGGCAGCGGGGTCAGTGCAGGCTGTAGGCTTTCTGGAAGAGATGGGTTTTCAGGTTCCGTCTGAAGGATCTGAATGTGGTTGATAGTCGGACTTGTTGGGGCACAGAATTCCAGAGGATGGGGGATATATCCTGTAGAATGTAAGCCCGCAAGGGCAGGGTCCTCGCCCCTCTGTATCAGTCCGTCATTGTTAGTTTGTTTACTGTATGTGATATCTGTAACTTGTATGTAACCCCTTCTCATGTACAGCACCATGGAATCAATGGTGCTATAGAAATAAATAATAATAATATATGCACAGGCACTTTAACTATCCTATTTATATTGCTTTCATCAGTTATACCTGCCTTTGTCTGTAACATTGCATATCAGTTGATATATTATTATTATTATTTATTATTATAGCGCCATTTATTCCATGGCGCTTTACATGTGAGGAGGGGTATACATAATAAAAACAGGTACAATAATCTTGAACAATACAAGTCACAACTGGTACAGGAGGAGAGAGGACCCTGCCCGCGAGGGCTCACAATCTTCAAGGGATGGGTGAGGATACAGTAGGCGAGGATAGAGCTGGTCGTGTAGTGGTTTGGTCGATCGGTGATTAGTACTACAGATTGTAGGTCTTCAGGCTCATTTTGAAGGTTTCGATGGTAGGTGAGAGTCTGATATATTGTGGTAGAGGGTTCCAGAGTAGGGGTGATGTGCGAGAGAAATCTTGTATGCGATTGTGGGAAGAGGAGATAAGAGGGGAGTAGAGAAGGAGATCTTGTGAGGATTGGAGGTTGCGTGCAGGAAAGTACCGGGAGACGAGGTCACAGATGTATGGAGGAGACAGGTTGTGCACTATTATTATATATATTTTATATCAAATATGCACATATGCACTTTTAAATTGGCATTTCGCATATACGTAATTTGTATTTCCTGCCATGATTTATTGCTATTTCTTAACTTCACCTATGTTTCCCATCTTTAGCGTCTGCTGTTTTATTGGTGATTTGATTCCACTTGCACCTTATTTTATGTTATTTTATAATCAACAAAGTTATAATCTTTTCACTCATTTTTTGGCTCATTTTTTCAATTTGATTTTCTCCTTTTGCTGTCAACTTTGAGAGACAGAATCTAAAAATAGAAACCAGAAAATCACATTGTATAAATTTTTAATGATTAAATTGCATTTTATTGTATGAAATAAGTATTTGCTCACCTACCAATCAGCAAGATTTCTGGTTCTCACAGACGCGTTAGTTTTTATTTAAGAGGCCCTCCTACTCTGCACTCATTACCTGTATTAATTGCACATGTTTGAACTCGTTACCTGTATAAAAGGCTCCTGTCCACATACACTGCAACCTCTCTACCATGGCCAAGACCAAAGAACTGTCTAAGGACACCAGGAACAAAATTGTAGACCTGCACAAGTCTGAGATGAGCTACAGGACAATAGGCAAGCAGCTTGGTGAGGAGGCAACAACTGTTGGCACAATTATTAGAAAATGGAAGAAACACAAGATAACTGTCAATGTTCCTCGGTCTGGGGCTCTATGCAAAATCTCTGCTCATGGCGCAAGGATGATTCTAACAAAGGTCAGGAATCAGACCAGAATTACGTTGGTGGGCCTGGTCAATTACCTGAAGAAGAGCTGGGACCACAGTTTCAAACATTACTGATAGTAACACACTACACCGTCATAGATTAAAATCTTGTAGGGCGCTTGAGTTCTCCTGCTCACACCAGCACATGTCAAGACCACTTGACGTTCATCAGTGACCATCTGAATGATCCAAAGGAGGCATAGGAGAAGGTCATGTGGTCAGATGAGACCAAAATATAACTTTTTCGTATGAACTCGTATCATCATGTTTCGTATCTCAATATTTGGAGGAAGAAGAAGGATGAGCACAACCCAAAGAATAGCATCCCAAATGTAAAGCACAGTGGGGGAAACATACTTTAGAGGTGCTTTCTCCAAAGGGGAAACGACTGCACCATATTGAAGGGAGGATGTATAGGGTCATGTATCGCGGGATTTTGAGCAACAATCTTTCCTCCTTAAGAGCATTGAAGATGAATGGCCTTTTCTTAACAATCCTTTCAAGGCTGCGGTTATCCCGGTTGCTTGTGCACCTTTTCTACTACACTTTTTCCTTCCACTCAGTTTTCCATAATACGCTTGGATTCAGCACTCTGTGAACAGCCAGCTTCTTAAGAAATGACCTTTTGTGGTTTTGTGTGTCAATGACTGCCTTCTGGACATCTGTCAAGTCAGCAGTCTTCCCCATGATTGTGGAGCCTACTGAAACAGACTAAGGGACCTCTTTAAGCGCTTAGGAATCCTTTCCAGGTGTTTTTTGTTTATTATCCTGGTTTACTGAGATATTAACTCTTGAGTTTTCATTGGCTGTAAGCCATAATCATCAACATTAACAGAAATAAACACGTGAAATAGATAACTCTGTTTGTAAGGATTCTATATACAGTTATATGAAAAAGTTTGGGTACCCCTATTAATCTTAAGCTTAATGTTTTACAAAAATTTTTTTTTTTGCAACAGCTATTTCAGTTTCATATATCTAATAACTGTTAGACACAGTAATGTTTCTGCCTTGATATGAGGTTTACTGTACTAACGGAAAATGTGCAATCTGCATTCAAACAAAATTTGACAGGTGCATAAGTATGGGCACCCTTATCATTTTCTTGTTTTAAATACTCCTACCTACTTTTTACTGACTTACTAAAGCACTTTTTGGGGTTTTCTAAACTCATTGAGCTTTGAACTTCATAGCCAGGTGTATGCAATCATGAGAAAAGTGGCCACTTGCAAGTTGTTCTCCTGTTTGAATCTCCTCTGAAGAGTGGCATCATGGGCTCCTCAAAACAACTGTCTAATGATCTGAAAACAAAGATTATTCAACATAGTTGTTCAGGGGAAGGATACAAAAAGCTGTCTCAGAGATTTAACCTGTTAATTTCCACTGTGAGGAACATAGTAAGGAAATGGAAGAACACAGGTACAGTTCTTGTTAAGGCCAGAAGTGGCAGGCCAAGAAAAACATCAGAAAGGCAGAGAAGAAGAATGGTGAGATCAGTCAAGGACAATCCTCAGACCACCTCCAGAGAGCTGCAGCATCAACTTGCTGCAGATGATGTCACTGTGCATCGGACAACTATACAACGCACTTTGCACAAGGAGAAGCGGTATGGGAGAGTGATGCTAAAGAAGCCGTTTCTGCAAGCACGCCACAAACAGAGTCGGCTGAGGTATGCAAAAGCACATTTGGAGAAGCCAATTTCTTTTTGGAAGAAGGTCCTGTGGACTGATGAAACCAAGATTGAGTTGTTTGGTCATACAAAAAGGTGTTATGCATGGCGGCCAAAAAACACAGCATTCCAAGAAAAACACTTGCTACCCACAGTAAAATTTGGTGGAGGTTCCATCATGCTTTGGGGCTGTGTCGCCAATGCCGGCACCGGGAATCTTGTTAAAGTTGAGGGACACATGGATTCCTCTCAGTATCAGCAGATTCTTGACAATACTGTTCATGAATCAGTGACAAAGTTGAAGTTATGCAGGGGATGGATCTTTCAGCAAGACAATGATCTAAAACACCGCTCCAAATCTACTCAGGCATTCATGCAGAGGAACAATTACACTGTTCTGGAATGGCCATCCCAGTCCCCAGACCTGAGTATCATTGAACATCTGTGGGATCATTTGCAGAGGGCTGTCCATGCTCTGCGACCATCAAACTTAACTGAACTGGAATTGTTTTGTAAAGAGGAATGGTCAAAAATACCTTCATCCAGGAACTCATTAAAAGCTACATGAAGTGACTAGAGGATGTTATTTGTCAAAAGGAGGATCTACTAAATATTAATGTCACTTTTCTGGTGGGGTGCCCATACTTATGCACCTGTCAAATTTTGTTTGAATGCAGATTGCACATTTTCTGTTAGTACAATAAACCTCATTTCAAGGCAGAAACATTACTCTGTCCAACAGTTATTAGATATATGAAACTGAAATAGCTGTTGCAAAAAAAAACAATATTTATAAAACATTAAGCTTAAGATTAATAGGGGTGCCCAAACTTTTTCATATAACTGTAATATATGAGTTTCACTTTTTATTTTTAAATTGAAGAACTGAAATAAATTAACATTTTGATGCTGTTCTAATTTTGTGAGAAGCACCTGTATACAAGTCATTATACAGGAAAGAATGCTTTCTAACAATTTTTACTGTAAAATCCATTTTATCTTTGTTTTTGTATGTGTTATTGAGAATCCCTAAACGTATATGTTGAGGGGGCACCACGGTCTGCAAAGTGGGATCACCCTGACCTACAGCATATGCATAACCAGAAGACACAAGAGAAAAAGTGAAGGTCATACAAATGGGGATCACCACACCATGGATTCAGCAAAAATATACACAATTTTTATTAGTACACTACAGTACACATGAAACGAGTAATAAAGAAAACACACAACTAACCCCTTAGTGACAGAGCCAATTTGGTACTTAATGACCGGGCCAATTTTTGCAATTCTGACCACTGTCAATTTATGAGGTTATAACTCTGGAACACTTCAACGGATCCCGCTGATTCTGAGATTGTTTTTTCGTGACATATTGTACTTCATGTTAGTGGTAACATTTCTTCGATATTACTTGCGATTATTTATGAAAAAAATGGAAATATGGCGAAAATTTTTAAAATTTTGCAATTTTCAAACTTTGTATTTTTATGCCCTTAAATCAGAGAGATATGTCACGAAAAATAGTTAATAAATAACATTTGCCACATGTCTACTTTACATCAGCACAATTTTGGAAACAAAATTTTTTTTTGTAAGGGAGTTATAAGGGTTAAAAGTTGACCAGCAATTTCTCATTTTTACAACACCTTTTTTTTTTTAGGGACCACATCACATTTGAAGTCATTTTGAGGGGTCTATATGATAGAAAATAACGAAGTGTGACACCATTTTAAAAACTACACCCCTCAAGGTTCTCAAAACCACATTCAAGAAGTTTATTAACCCTTTATGTGCTTCACAGGAACTGAAACAATGTGGAAGGAAAAAATGAACATTTAACTTTTTTTTGCAAACATTTTAATTCAGAACCATTTTTTTTATTTTCACAAGTGTAAAAACAGAAATGTAACCATAAATTTTGTTATGCAATTTCTCCTGAATACGCCAATACCCCATATGTGGGGGTAAACCACTGTTTGGGCTCACCGCAGAACTTGGAAGTGAAGGAGCGCTGTTTGACTTTTTCAATGCAGAATTGGCTGGAATTGAGATCGGACGCCATGTCACGTTTAGAGAGCCCCTGATGTGCCTAAACAGTGGAAACCCCCCACAAGTGACACCATTTTGGAAACTAGACCCCTTAAGGAACTTATCTAGATGTGTGGTGAGCACTTTGAACCCCCAAGAGCTTCACAGAAGTTTATAACGTAGAGCCATGAAAATAAAAAATCGTATTTATTTACACAAAAATGATCTTTTCACCCACAAATTCTTATTTTCACAAGGGTAAAAGGAGAAATTAGACCACAAAAGTTGTTGTGTGATTTCTCCTGAATACGTCGATACCCCATATGTGAGAGTAAACCACTGTTTGGGCGCACCGCAGAGCTTGGAAGTGAAGGAGCGCCGTTTTACTTTTTCAATGTAGAATTGGCAGGAATTGAGATTGGACGCCATGTCGCATTTGGAGAGCCCCTGATGTGCCTAAACAGTGGAAACCCCCCACAAGTGACACCATTTTGGAAACTAGACCCCTTAAGGAACTTATCTAGATGTGTGGTGAGCACTTTGAACCCCCATGTGCTTCACAGAAGTTTATAACGTTGAGCCGTGAAAATAAAAAATCACATTTTTTCTACAAAAATGATATTTTTGCCCCCAAATTTTTATTTTCACAAGGGTAAGGGGAGAAATTAGACCACAAAAGTTGTAGTGCAATTTCTTCTGAGTATGTCGATACCCAATATGTGGGGTAAACCACTGTATGGGCGCACCGCAGAGCTTGGAAGAGAAGGAGTGCCGTTTTACTTTTTCAATGTAGAATTGTCTGGAATTGAGATCGGACGCCATGTCGCGTTTGGAGAGCCCCTGATGTGCCTAAACAGTGGAAACCCCCACAAGTGACCCCATTTTGGAAACTAGACCCACCATGGAACTTATCTAGATGTGTGGTGAGAACTTTGAATGCCCAAGTGCTTCATAGAAGTTTAGAATGCAGAGTCGTGAAAATAAAAAATATTTTTTTTTCCACAAAAAAGATATTGTAGCCCCCAAGTTTTTATTTTCACAAGGGTAACAAGAGAAATCGGACCCCAAAAGTTGTTGTCCAATTTGTCCTGAGTATGCTGGTACCCCATATGTGGGGGTAAACCACTGTTTGGGTGCACGGCAGAGCTCGGAAGGAAGGAGCGCTGTTTTGGAATGCAGACTTTGATAGAATGGTCTGCGGGCGTTATGTTGCGTTTGCAGAGCCCCTGATGTACCTAAACAGTAGAAAGCCTCCACAAGTGACCACATTTTGGAAACTAGACCCCCCAAGGAACTTATCTAGATGTGTGGTGAGAACTTTGAATGCCCAAGTGCTTCACAGAAGTTTAGAATGCAGTCGTGAAAATAAAAAAAAAAAATTTTTCCACAAAAAAGATATTGTAGCCCCCAAGTTTTTATTTTCACAAGGGTATCAGGAGAAATTGGACCGCAATAGTTGTTGTCCAATTTATCCCGAGTACACTGATGTGCCATATGTGGGGGTAAACCACTGTTTGGATGCACGGCAGAGCTCGGAAGGGAAGGAGCGCCGTTTTGGAATGCAGACTTTGATAGAATGGTCTGTGGGCGTTATGTTGCGTTTGCAGAGCCCCTGATGTACCTAAACAGTAGTAACCCCCCACAAGTGACCCCGTTTTGGAAACTAGACCCCCCAAGGAACTTATCTAGATGTGTGGTGAGAACTTTGAATGCCCAAGTGCTTCACAGAAGTTTAGAATGCAGAGTCGTGAAAATAAAAAAATATTTTTTTTTTCCACAAAAAAGATTTTGTAGCCCAAGTTTTTATTTTCACAAGGGTAACAGGAGAAATTGGACCACAAAAGTTGTTGTCCAATTTATCCCGAGTACGCTGATGCCCCATATGTGGGGATAACCCACTGGGCGCACGGCAGAGCTCAGAAGGGAGGGAGCACCATTTGACTTTTTGAGCGCAAAATTGGCTGTCGTGTTTGGAGACCCCCTGATGTACCTAGGAAACCCCCCAATTCTAGCTCCAACCCTAACCCCAACACAACCCTAACCCTAATCCCAACCCGATCCATAATCCTAATCACTAACCCTAATGATAATCACAACCCTTACCCAAAAACAACCCTAATGTCAACCCTAACGATAACCCTAATCAAAACCCTAAATCCAACACACCCCTAATCCTAATCTCAACCCTAATCCCAAACCTAACCCTAATCCCAAGCGTAACCCTAATCCAAACCCTAACCCTAATACCAACCCTAATCCAAACCCTAACCCTAATCCCAACTCTAACCCTAACTTTAGCCCCAGCCCTAGCCCTAACTTTAGCCCCAACCCTAACCCTAGCCCTAAGGCTACTTTCACACTTGCGTCGTTTGGCATGCGTCGCAATCCATCGTTTTGGACAAAAAAACGGATCCTGTAAATGTGCCCGCAGGATACGTTTTTTGCCCATAGACTTGTATTGCCGACGGATCGTGACGGATGGCCACACGTCGCGTCCATCGTGCACTGGATCAGTTGTGTTTTGTTGGACCATCGGCACAAAAAACGTTCAATGTAACTTTTTTTGTACGTCGCGTCTGCCATTTCTGACCGCGCATGTGTGGCCGTAACTCCACCCCCTCCTCCCCAGGACATAGATTGGGCAGCGGATGCGTTGAAAAACTACATTCGCTGCCCACGTTGTGCACAATTTTCACAACGTGCGTCGGTATGTCGGGCAGACACATTGCGACGGCCCCGTACCGACGTAAGTGTGAAAGAAGCCTAACCCTAAATTTAGCCCCAACCCTAACCCTAAATTTAGCCCCAACCCTAACCCTAAATTTAGCTCCAACCCTAACCCTGAATTTAGCCCCAACCCTAACCCTAAATTTAGCCCCAACCCTAACCCTAGCCCTAACCCTAACCCTAGCCCTGACCCTAACCCTAGCCCTAACCCTAGCCCTAACCCTAACCCTAACCCTAGCCCTAACCCTAGCCCTAACCCTAGCACTAACCCTAGCTCTAACCCTAGCCCTAACCCTAGCCCTATCCCTAGCCCTAACCCTAACCCTAACCCTAGCCCTAACCCTAACCCTAGCCCTAACCCTAGCCCTAACCCTAGCTCTAACCCTAGCCCTAACCCTAACCCTAATTTTAGCCCCAACTGCTCTTCTCCTGCCGGCCGGCAGATGGCGATAGATGGCGGGCGCACTGCGCATGCGCCCGCCATTTTCTTTTCCCCGGCAGCCAGGAGGAGCAGCAGGAGGACCCAGGGACACTGGTGAGTATGATAGGGTCCCCGAATCCCCCTATTTCTCTGTCCTCTGATGTGCGATCGCATCAGAGGACAGAGAATTACACTTTGCTTGTTTTTTTTTGCGGTCGCCGGTAAACAGTTAATTAGCGGCGATCGCAAAACAGGGGTCATTAAAACCGACCCCGATCATGTTCTTTGGGGTCTCGGCTACCCCCAGTGATCACATCGGAGGACAGAGAAATTAAAAAGAAATCGCGTTGGTTTTTTTTGCGATCGCCGGTAAACGGTTAATTACCGGCGATCGTAAATGCGGGGTCAGTAAAAAAAACCCCGAATCATGTTCTCTGGGGTCTCGGCTACCCCCGGCAGCCGAGACCCCGGAGAAAATCTGACTCTGGGGGGCGCTATTCACTTTTTCCACAGCGCCGTTAATTAACGGCGCTGTGGTTTAAGTACCCTTAGCGGCCGCCGTTAAAAGGCGTATCGGCGGTCGTTAAGGGGTTAAAAACAATTAAAATAGGCAACATTCTTGTCCCTTATGAACACAGCCCATAATGAGGCTTACACCTGCGCCGAAGAACATAGGCCAATACCCAATAGGACAATACCTATATGGACACCACCATATATGCACACACAATACAATAAGGCAAGCCCATAATATGTGTAGCAAATGACAGAATAAAGAACAATCTTACCAGAGTATCACATAGTACAGTTAATACAGTTTGATGCTGCCACTGATGCAGCCATAAAAGCTACCCCTAGTAAAGAAATGTCCCTTACCCGGCAATACACAGAAGCAATGATCCTAACTTGCATCACCAAATAAGGCTAAATGCAAGTAAAATTACAAGGAGCCCCATATGTAGCCCTACAGATATGGTACCAATGGCCAAGCGTGTATGACCTAGTCAAGAAAGGCACAGGTGAAGCGGAGACCCGACGCGTGTCGCCCCACTCTGGAGGCTTCGTCAGGGGTGCCTACCACTGTGTGAGCTTTACCTTATATACAAGTTCCATGATATTTTTCCTGGTCGCAGCTATCCAGACAGGTGTCCATGCAAGCTATGAGCCTTGAGTTTTGTTACTTCATCATTCACACTTTGATAAATTTAGCACATTTTAAGACTGTCTACATTATTTAAATTAATTTTGCACCATCTAAGAATTAGAAAACATTAAGAAATATGCCTCAATATGCTGCAAATTCCAGTTCTATTATCTTATTAAAAAAACTCTCAGAAAATTAATATTAATTTTGTGTTTTAAGACGTTTTAAGCTGAGGCTACATTACTACAATGAGCTTTGGGCGAGTTTTTGATTTTGCAGATTTTCTGCACAATTTCTGCACCCAATAAATTAAATAGGTTACTTGCATTTTTCTAAAATACACAGTGTAAAAAAAAATCACCAAAAACGCATCATGGCTGCTTGTGTCATGTTAAAAATGGACCAATTTTCATGGGTGTTTTGGAACAGATTTTGATCAGTGTTTGGCCAATGTCAGTTTTTGCCATCAGAGATTCCTTAGTTTCGTTTTTACTAAGGCTACGTTCCAACAACAACTTTAAGTGAGTTTCTGATGCTGCATATTTTTGAAAATATGCAAGTAACCTATCTTAATAAGAACAAACTGAAAATCAAAAAGCAAAACAGAAATGAAAATTGGAGAGCACACGAATGGCTCACGAATTTAAAAAAATTAGACATGTTCAAATTATATTTAATTTTTGGATTAATCTTTTAATGCCTTGAGAATTTTCATTTTCACAGTGTCATAATTTTCCTCCCCTTGTTACAGAAGCTATAACATTTTTATTTGTTCTTTGGTGTAGCTATATAAGGACTAGTTGTAGTTGTAGTTTTGAATGGCACCATTCATTTTACCAAATAAAACATGGGAAAAAAATTATAATTGTGGCAAATGGCAAAAAAAGACACAATTGCACCATTGATTTTTAACCTGGCATCATGATTCCCCAGGTCAGTATGATTACAGAGATAACAAACTTGATCAGTATACGTAGTATATTGCCCAGTCACGTAGTATAATACCCAGCCACGTAGTATATTGCCCAGCCACGTAGTATAATACCCAGCCACGTAGTATATTGCCCAGCCACATAGTATATTGCCCAGCCACATAGTATATTGCACAACGACGGAGTATACAGCACAGAGCCACATAGTATACAGACTTAAAATAAAAAATAAACATATACTCACCCTCTGAAGGCCCGTTGAAGTCCTTGCCCTATGTGCGGTGCACGCAGCAGCTTCTGGTCCCAGGGTTGGTATCAGCGCAGGACCTGTGATGACGTTGCGGTCACATGACCGTGACGTCATGGCAGGTCTTTTGGCAGGTCCTTCTCGCAGGACCTGTGATGACGTCACGGTCACATGACCATGACATCATGGCAGGTCCTTCTCGCATACCATCCCTTGCACCGGAACCTGCCGCTTGCATGGAGTGGTCACTGGAGCATCGCGAGGAGCGGGAAAGGCAGCGGAAGGTGAGTATATATTGATTTTTTATTTTTTAAATTATTTTTAACATTAGATTTTTTTTACTATTGATGCTGCATAGGCAGTATCAATAGTAAAAACTTGGTCACACAGGGTTAATAGTGGCAGTAACAGAGTGAGTTACCTGCGGCATAACCTGGTCTGTTACCGCTGGCATTAACCCTGTGTGAGCGTTGACTGGAGGGGAGTATGGAGCGGGTGCCGGGCACTGACTGCAGGGGAGTAGGGAGGGACTAATCAGACTGTGGCCGTCGCTGATTGGTCGCGGCAGCCATGACAGGCAGCTGGCGAAACCAATTCCATGACAGACAGAGGCCGCTACCAATGAATATCTGTGACCAACAGAAATACAGACAGACAGACGGAAGTGACCCTTAGACAATTATATAGTAGATAGATAGATAGATAGATAGATAGAAAAGCCATCAATTCATGTACAATTATACTGACATTTTAGAATACAATAAATATATACACATAGAATAGATGTGTGTATATATATTGTGACAAAACACTCTGGGATCGCCTTTGCTGGGGTCAAAGGTCACGTGGTTTGTGCATTGAATCTGAGGCGTACAGCAGGTTTCTGAGCAGGCTGACCTCAGGTCAGATTTATTAACGTGAAAGCAACACAAAAAACAAAACATAAAAATAAATCCTAGCCTGTCCGGCACTAACTAAACAAATACGTTGCTATCTCAACAACTGGGGGGGCTTCTCCCACCCAGCTAACATCACACAATTCTTAAGCAGAGCTCTTCACTCACGTTTGTCCCACACAGGCAGGCAATCTGTGTGCCCCAGGCAGACACTGGAAACACCCAGCTGGTCATCTTTTATTCCTGCAATCATTAACCCATTAGCACCCTGAAGATACTGAGTGGCCTAATTCACATAGGACAAAAACCTGGGCGAGATATACCTGCCTCCATCTACCACACCAGCATGAGTCTTACATATCCCCCCCCCCTTGCTCAGACCACTCCGGTCGAGCAAGAACACTTTTGAAACAGTGCACTCGGGATAGGGCATCGGCGTTCCCCATCTGCACCCCAGGTCGGTGCTCCACCGTAAAAGAGTAAGCCTGCAGGGCAAGGAACCACTGGGTTACCCGACTATTACGGTCCTTGTGGAGGTGCATCCACTTGAGAGGGGCATGGTCTGTGACCAGCCTAAACTTCCTACCAGCCAGGTAATACTTGAGGGAGTCAAGAGCCCATTTAATGGCTAGGCACTCTTTTTCAACCACCGCATACCTCTGCTCATGTACATTCAGTTTCCGACTGAGATAGAGGACCGGGTGTTCGACTCCGTCCCTCACCTGGGAAAGTACAGCTCCGACACCAGTATCAGAGGCATCAGTTTGTACCACAAACTCGCTGCTGAAATCAGGAGTCACTAGTACGGGCTGAGAGCACAAAGCCCGTTTCAGGCTGTGGAAGGCCTCTTCAGCAGCTGAGGTCCATTTTACCATGACGGAACCCTTCCCCTTGGTAAGATCCGTCAAGGGAGTAGCCATGGCTGCAAAATTGGGTATGAACCGGCGATAATAGCCGGCAATCCCCAGGAAAGCCTGCACTTGTTTCTTGTTCACTGGTTGTGGCCAGCCCTGAATTGCCTGTATTTTGTCGATCTGGGGTTTAACCACTCCTCGGCCAATCACGTAGCCCAAGTATCGGGCTTCTTCAAGCCCGATGTGGCATTTCTTGGGGTTTGCCGTTAAACCTGCATCTCGCAGGTCATCAATCACCGCTTGTACCTTCTGGAGATGAGTTTCCCAGTCCATGCTGTAAATTACGATGTCATCCAGGTAGGCAGAGGCGTACTGTCTGTGAGGCCTCAAGACTCGATCCATCAATCTCTGGAACGTTGCGGGAGCTCCGTGAAGTCCAAACGGCATATAGACATACTGGAACAGACCTTCCGGTGTAGCAAATGCCGTCTTCTCTCTGGCCGCCTCGGCCAGAGGAATCTGCCAGTACCCCTTTGTTAAATCCAGGGTCGTAATGTATCGGGCTTTACCAAGCCGGTCGATCAACTCATCGACCCGGGGCATAGGGTACGCATCAAATTTAGAAACTGCATTCAGTTTCCTAAAGTCATTACAAAACCGGATGGAGCCATCCGGTTTAGGTATCAACACAATTGGACTGGACCAGGTGCTGTGTGACTCCTCAATGACTCCTAAGTCCAACATTGCCATCACTTCCCGGGAGACGGCTTCACGGCGGGCTTCCGGAATCCGGTAGGGCTTCACATGAACAGTGACGCCATGCTCTGTGACAATCTCATGTTTCACCAACTTAGTCCGGCCAGGTTTTTCGGAGAAAAACTGTCGGTTCTGTAACAAAAATTGCTTAACCTCAGATTTTTGTCATTCTGAGAGAGTCTCAGCAACCTGCACCTCTGGTACAGTAGGTGAACAAACCGGACGGGGCAGATCCGCCGTTAGGGCAGAGCGGTCTTTCCAGGATTTTATCAGATTCACATGATAAATCTGTTCCGGTTTTCTCTTACCCGGCTGGTACACTTTATAGTTCACTTCACCAACTCTTTCTCGGACCTCAAATGGGCCCTGCCATTTCGCCAGGAATTTACTATCCACCGTAGGGATTAGGACCAACACCCTATCGCCGGGTGCAAATGTACGGACTTTAGCGCCTCTATCATAACTTTGCCTCTGGGCTCCCTGGGCCTGTAACATATGGTCCCTAACAATGGGCATGACAGCGGCAATACGATCCTGCATTTGTGTTACATGGTCGATCACCGTTTTAAAGGGAGTGACTTGACCTTCCCAGGTTTCTTTTGCGACGTCCAGCAGTCCCCGGGGACGACGGGTCGTACAACAGTTCGAAAGGCGAAAACCCTGTGGAAGACTGGGTAACTTCCCTAATGGCAAACAGCAAATAGGGTAACAAGTAATCCCAGTTCTTCCCATCTTTGTCTATCGCCTTCCGGAGCATCTGTTTTAAGGTTTTGTTGAAGCGCTCAACCAGGCCATCTGTTTGAGGGTGATAGACAGACGTACGCAACGGGTCTATTTGTAAGAGCCTGCAGAGCTCCTTCATTACCCTCGACATAAAGGGAGTCCCCTGGTCGGTGAGTATCTGTTTTGGAATTCCCACCCGACTAAACACTTGTACCAATTCCTTGGCGATCGTCTTGGTAGCTGTGTTACGCAAAGGGACGGCTTCCGGGTAACGAGTGGCATAGTCCACGATGACGAGGATATGTTGGTGCCCACGTGCGGATCGTGGAAGGGGCCCAACCAAATCCATCCCAATTCTCTCAAAAGGGACCCCGATGATAGGAAGGGGTACCAAAGGGCTACGGAATTGAGATTTAGGGACCGCGATTTGGCACTCTGGACAGGACTCACAATAGTTACGCACATCACAATGTATTCCAGGCCACACAAAACAATGCAATATCCTTTCTGTGGTTTTCTGTACCCCCAGATGTCCCCCCATTATATGTCCGTGGGCCAAATCCAGTACCTTCCGCCGATAAGGTTTGGGTACCACTAACCGTTGCACTGTGTCTTCCCCTTTTTTTTCTACCTGGTAGAGCAAATCATTTTCAAGAACCATACACGGGTACGCTAGCCTAGTGTCAGGTTCTACGGGTACCCCATCTATCATTTTTACATTTTTCCTAGCCGGAGTCAGGGTAGGATCTTTCATTTGCTCGCTGTGGAAGTCATCCACCTGGACTCCCAAATCTGGCAGGCATGGTGCCGGATGGCTGTCTGCCTCCGCCTCTCGCTGAGGTTCCTCGGTTTCCTCTGTTTCCCCCGCCATGACGGAGAAGGGGTACTGAAGGTTAGATTCACTAACCTCCCCAGCCACATCTTCCTGTGGGGTCTCCTCTAGGGACTCGGGACCTCCAGATGGCATGGGAGAAGATTCACGGGTACAGCTACCGTGAAGGAGCAACTGATTCTCCCACAACTGCCAGAAATAGGGAAAATCCCTGCCCAGGATTACATCCTGTAACAATGCGGGAACGAGTCCCACTTTGTGCTGCACTGACCCATAGGGAGTAGAAATCCATATGACCGCTGTTAAGTACGAGCGGGTGTCACCATGCACACACGTCACAGAAAACTTGTCAGACGGACCAGACGGAAGTGCCACCAGACTAGCTTTCACCAGAGTCACCACACTTCCAGAGTCTAGTAATGCCACAACATTTTTCCCATCAACAGATAATTCACACAGGTGTTTCACTGTATCATTTTGACCCGCATTCACACTCACTAGCTGTGTAACCAAAGACATGCGTTTTCTAGAGTCTATAACGTCGCACTGCATGGGTTCAGCGGTAACAGGACAGTTCGCAGAAACATGACCCTTCTCATGGCAGCGGAAACACCTAACAGGTCCCCTACTGAGACCACCATCCAATACTCTTGGTCTCGGAGTGCGAGCAGTCCCGGACTCCTCCCCCACAGTTTTGAGCGATTTTCCTTCACCCGTGGTCCCTGGAACAGTCTTACCGGTTCCACGAGGAGGAGGCACAGACCGAGGGTTGGCGGAGTCGTCGGGAAGTCCTTCTGCCACGGAATAATGCTCGACCAACTCCACAAGTTGATCTGCTGTCGTGGGATTTCCTTGGCTTACCCACCTTTTCAGCGCTGGGGGTAGTACTCTCAGGTACTTGTCCAGGACAACCCGCTGGATTATTTCGGGTATTGTCAGTACCTCGGGTTGCAGCCATTTCTTTGTCAAGTAGATCAGGTCGAACATCTGAGACCGCGCCGGTTTATCTTGCTGGTATGTCCACTGATGTACCCTCTGTGCACAGACAGCCGTCGTCACACCCAGCCGGGCCAGGATCTCAGCTTTCAGCTTCTCAAAGTCCTGAGCGACCTCCGGGTCCAAATCATGGTAAGCTTTTTGGGCCTTGCCGGAGAGAAACGGGGCAATCAAATCGGCCCATCGTGCCTTCGGCCACTTCTCTCTCAATGCCGTCCGCTCAAACGTTGTCAGGTATGCCTCGACGTCATCTTCTGCAGTCAGCTTTTGCCAGTATCGACTCACATGGATCCTTCTGGACTCTGCTTCCGGGTCAGCGTCAGGCATGCTCACCAGGCGCTGCGCCACCTGTTGGAGAAGTTGGCGGTCTGCAACCGTCATGTCCAGTAACTCCTTCAGCTGTGCGGCCATCAAGCGATTAGCTTCGTGCTGTGCGGCAGTGGCCTGCTGCTGTACGGCAGTGGACTGTACTAAGGCTTTCACCACGTCTTCCATGCTGTCGCCTGTGCCACGGTATGCCCGCGTTCTCCACCACAATGTGACAAAACACTCTGGGATCGCCTTTGCTGGGGTCAAAGGTCACGTGGTTTGTGCATTGAATCTGAGGCGTACAGCAGGTTTCTGAGCAGGCTGACCTCAGGTCAGATTTATTAACGTGAAAGCAACACAAAAAACAAAACATAAAAATAAATCCTAGCCTGTCCGGCACTAACTAAACAAATACGTTGCTATCTCAACAACTGGGGGGGCTTCTCCCACCCAGCTAACATCACACAATTCTTAAGCAGAGCTCTTCACTCACGTTTGTCCCACACAGGCAGGCAATCTGTGTGCCCCAGGCAGACACTGGAAACACCCAGCTGGTCATCTTTTATTCCTGCAATCATTAACCCATTAGCACCCTGAAGATACTGAGTGGCCTAATTCACATAGGACAAACACCTGGGCGAGATATACCTGCCTCCAACTACCACACCAGCATGAGTCTTACTATATATATATATATATATATATATATATATATATATATATATATATATATATATATATATATACAGTATATTAAACCCCTGGCAATAATTGTGGAAGCACCGGCCTTGGAGGATGTTCATTCAGATGTTTAATTTTGTAGAAAAAAAGCAGATCACAGACACGGCACAAAACTAAAGTCATTTCAAATGGCAACTTTCTGGCTTTAAGAAACAGTAAAATCAAGAACAAAAAATGTGGTAGTCAGTAATAGCTTTTATAACAGCTTGCAGTCTCTGAGGCATGGACTTATTGAGTGTCAAACAGTATTCTTCATCAATCTGGCTCCAACTTTCTCTGATTGCTGTTGCCAGATCAGCTTTGCAGGTTGGAGCCTTGTCATGGACCATTTTCTTCAACTTCCACCAAAGATTTTCAATTGGATTGAGATCCGGACTATATGCAGGCCATGACATTGACCATATGTGTCTTTTTTCAAGGAATTTTTTCAGTTTTTGCTCTATGGCAGGATGCATTAACATCTTGAAAAATGATTTCATCATCCCCAAACATCCTTTCAATTGATGGGATCAGAAAAGTGTCCAAAATATCAACAAAAACTTGTGCATTTATTGAAGATGTAATGACAGCAATCTCCCCTGGCCTTTACCTGATATGCAGCCCCATATCATCAATGAATGTGGAAATTTGCATGTTCTCTTCAGGCCGTCATCTTTATAAATCTCATTGGAACGGCACCAAACAAAAGTTCCAGCATCATCACCTTGCTCAATGCAGATTCGCGATTCATCACTTAATATGACTTTCATTCAGTCATCCACAGTCCACGATTGCTTTTCCTTAGCCCATTTTAACCTTGTTTTTTTCTGTTTAGGTGTTAACGGTGGCTTTCGTTTAGCTTTTCTGTATGTAAATCCCATTTCCTTTAGGCGGTCTCTTACAGTTCGGTCACAGACGTTGACTCCAGTTTCCACCCATTTATTACTCATTTGTTTTGTTGTGCATTTCCTGTTTTGGAGACATATTCTTTAAGTTTCTGGTCTTGACGCTTTGATGTCTTCCTTGGTCTACCAGTATGTTTGCCTTTAACAACCTTCCCATGTTGTTTATATTTGGTCCAGATTTTAGACACAGCTGACTGTGAACAACCAACATCTTTTGCAACGTTGCGTGATGATTTACCCACTTTTAAGAGTTTGATAATCCTCACCTTTGTTTCAATTGACATCTCTCGTGTTGGAGCCATGATTCATGTCAGTCCACTTGGCGCAACAGCTCTCCAAGGTGTGATCACTCCTTTTTAGATGCAGACTAATGAGCAGATCTAACTTGATGCAGGTGTTAGTTTTGGTAATGAAAATTTACAGGGTGATTCCAGAATTTTTTCCCTCATAATTGAGTAACTCCATAATTTTTACCCTATGCTTGGTTACAAAAAGTAACCATTACTGACTACTACATTTTTTGTTCTTGATTTCTTTTAGTGTTTCTTAAAGCCAGAAAGTTGCCATTTGAAATTACTTTAGTTTTATGCAATGTCTGTGATCTGCTTTTTTTCTACACAGTTAAACAACTGAATGAACATCCTCCAAGGTCTCTGACAAAAATTAAGAGACCACCACATCAAAACCCTGTCATGGGCAGCCCAATCTCCAGACCTGTACCCTGTTGAAATCCTCTGGAATGTAATCAAGAGGATGATGGATGGTCACAAGCCATCAAATAAAGAAGAACTGCTTACATTTTTTGCCAGAATCAGTATGAAAGACTAGTGGAAAGCATGCCAAGATGCATGAAAGTCATGGTTATACCACAAAATATTGATTTCTGAACTCTTCCTGAGTTAAAACATTAGTATTGTTGTTTCTAAATGATTATGAACTTGTTTTCTTTGCATTATTTGAGGTCTGAAATCACTGTTTTTTTATTTTAACCATTTCTGCTTTTCAGAAAAAAAACAATTTATTGCTTGGAAATTCGGAGACATGTTGTCAGAAGTTTATAGAAAAAAAGAAAAATTTACATTTTACTTAATTAACTGGCATTTTCCCAGCGCACGTCAGGTTGTGAGGGAGCGCTGCTTCAGTGATGTCACTGCTAGTCTCTGAAGCAGCGCCGGCAGCATCTCATTCATTCATTAGTGGTTTACAGCCGGGACGGTTGCATCTTGGGTATTACCCCCTTCCCAGGCTATAAACATCTGCCCCCCGTTGCTGGCTTTCCCTCTGCTGGTTTTGAAATTTGTGCTGGAGCCCATGCCATTTTTTTAAAATAATCTTTTATTAATTAAATATATGTCTAGTAATTTGCACACACACTGTACTAATTGTATTTGTCACTGACATCTATATATCTACCTATTCTATATGTATTTACTGTATGTAATCCAACTCCTCTATCCTGTCGGCTCCTGCAGTGATTTTACAGAAGCCAGCAGATGAATTACCGGCTTTTCTTCTATGTATCTTTCTGTGCAATATCAATACATATACCATATTTTTTGTTTTGTAAGATGCTCCAGATTATAAGATGCACCCCAAATTTGAGGAGAAACCTAGGAAAAAACTTTTTTTTTTTTAATAAAATGGTGGTGCTTCTTATAATCCATGCATCTTATTGCTTACCTGAGTGGTGGCTGTGGTTAAGCGGGGTCCCAGGGTCGCTGCTGGAGGAGGCAGGAGTGGAGTGTTGCTGCAGGCCGCAAGCTGGGATGAAGGGGTGTGCAGGTGTCCTGTGCTGTGGGGGGCTCCTATGCTGCAGGGGCTCCTGTGCTGCGGGGGCTCCGGTGCTGTGGGGGTGTCTCTGGTGATGCTGGGATCTCTGATGCTGTGGGGGGGGCTCTGCTGACATTTTATGAAAGGCCAGAGCCCCCCAGGCAGTTCGTTCATGCTTTCCTGTGCGGTGGACTTCGGGAAATTGGCCGCCGGGAGGCAGCGCATGCGCAGATGGAGATCTTGGTCCCGATATCTCCATCTGCGCATGCGCTGCCTCCGGCAGCCATTTTCCCAGAACCACTGCACAGGAGGAAACCACGGAACTTCCGGGGGCTCTGGCCTTTCACGAAATGTCGGCAGAGCCCCCCTCCTGCAGCGGCAGACACCCTGGGCAGCGGCGGACATCCAGGGCAGTGGCAGCGAACACCCCCTCATCCCAACCTGCAGCAGTAGCGGTAAGCGGTATTTCCGCATTGTAAGATGCATCGCCATTTCCCCCTCAAAAAGAGAAAAATACGGTATATATGTGTGCGTTACTGACATGTGTGTATATACAGTGGGGCAAAAAAGTATTTAGTCAGTCAGCAATAGTGCAAGTTCCACCACTTAAAAAGATGAGAGGCGTCTGTAATTTACATCATAGGTAGACCTCAACTATGGGAGACAAACTGAGAAAAAAAATCCAGAAAATCACATTGTCTGTTTTTTTAACATTTTATTTGCATATTATGGTGGAAAATAAGTATTTGGTCAGAAACAAACAATCAAGATTTCTGGCTCTCACAGACCTGTAACTTCTTCTTTAAGAGTCTCCTCTTTCCTCCACTCATTACCTGTAGTAATGGCACCTGTTTAAACTTATTATCAGTATAAAAAGACACCTGTGCACACCCTCAAACAGTCTGACTCCAAACTCCACTATGGTGAAGACCAAAGAGCTGTCAAAGGACACCAGAAACAAAATTGTAGCCCTGCACCAGGCTGGGAAGACTGAATCTGCAATAGCCAACCAGCTTGGAGTGAAGAAATCAACAGTGGGAGCAATAATTAGAAAATGGAAGACATACAAGACCACTGAGAATCTCCCTCGATCTGGGGCTCCACGCAAAATTCCACCCCGTGGGGTCAGAATGATCACAAGAACGGTGAGCAAAAATCCCAGAACCACGCGGGGGGACCTAGTGAATGAACTGCAGAGAGCTGGGACCAATGTAACAAGGCCTACCATAAGTAACACACTACGCCACCATGGACTCAGATCCTGCAGTGCCAGACGTGTCCCACTGCTTAAGCCAGTACATGTCCGGGCCCGTCTGAAGTTTGCTAGAGAGCATTTGGATGATCCAGAGGAGTTTTGGGAGAATGTCCTATGGTCTGATGAAACCAAACTGGAACTGTTTTGTAGAAACACAACTTGTCGTGTTTGGAGGAAAAAGAATACTGAGTTGCATCCGTCAAACACCATACCTACTGTAAAGCATGGTGGTGGAAACATCATGCTTTGGGGCTGTTTCTCTGCAAAGGGGCCAGGACGACTGATCCGGGTACATGAAAGAATGGGGGCCATGTATCGTGAGATTTTGAGTGCAAACCTCCTTCCATCAGCAAGGGCATTGAAGATGAAACGTGGCTGGGTCTTTCAACATGACAATGATCCAAAGCACACCGCCAGGGCAACGAAGGAGTGGCTTCGTAAGAAGCATTTCAAGGTCCTGGAGTGGCCTAGCCAGTCTCCAGATCTCAACCCTATAGAAAACCTTTGGAGGGAGTTGAAAGTCCGTGTTGCCAAGCGAAAAGCCAAAAACATCACTGCTCCAGAGGAGATCTGCATGGAGGAATGGGCCAACATACCAACAACAGTGTGTGGCAACCTTGTGAAGACTTACAGAAAACGTTTGACCTCTGTCATTGCCAACAAAGGATATATTACAAAGTATTGAGATGAAATTTTGTTTCTGACCAAATACTTATTTTCCACCATAATATGCAAATAAAATGTTAAAAAAACAGACAATGTGATTTTCTGGATTTTTTTTCTCAGTTTGTCTCCCATAGTTGAGGTCTACCTATGATGTAAATTACAGACGCCTCTCATCTTTTTAAGTGGTGGAACTTGCACTATTGCTGACTGACTAAATACTTTTTTGCCCCACTGTATATATATGCATTCTATGTGGATATTTCTATTCTATCTATTCTATTATAACCTGTCAATGTGATTTTACTATACACCGTACATGAATTACCGGCTTCTCAAATGACACCGGTGCGTAAAAAACGGACAGCACTCGCATGGTGCGAGTGTTGTGCGCTTTTTTTCTCGCATCCATTGACATGCATTGGCGAGTCTTGTCCGAGATACGCAGCAAATTGCAGCATGCTGCAATTTTTGTGGTAAAAAAGGAAAAACCAGCACCAGGTGATTTCCATAAAAATTCAAATTTTGTCTTTTATTTAGTCCATTTATGTCCTTACTCATAGGCGGAATTTCAATCATGTGGCAAACAAATATTGTTCTATCAAATATTGCTTTTATCATTACTTAGCAAGAATAGAACAATTACAGAACTTTACATTTTGTGTTATAAACCTTGTATGTTCATTGTATTTTTAGATGCCTATGAGGGCATAAAGTTCGAAACGTGTCAGGCGTGTGGGGGATGTTTCCCTCTTGACATTCTACGACATGTATGTTTTTAGCTTTTTACAAACAATGGATTAAATAAAAAACAAAATTTGAATTTTTACGGAAATCACCTGGTCTGGCTTTTCCTTTTTTGCCTGCATTTACAAGTGGACTCCAGCCACATTGAACCTGGCACCCGTGGTCCTGTTATACTCTGGTGAGCAATGTGAAAATACTTTTTCCCCTTCTCCCATGTTGATCTGCGATTTTTTTCTCAGTCCGATTTCAGCTGAGAAAAAAATCACAGATGAGATGTAACCCATTGAATATCATTGGTCAGAGTGCAATCCAACCAGTTTTCTCACCAATGAGTATGAGCCCTTTGGCCGAGCTTCACATGAGGGCCATGATGGCAGTTACAGGACCTTCAGCAAGTCCCAGACAGCCATGGTAAGCCAGCGTTTCCCTGTGATCGCATTGTGCTGATGTGAGACATTGAACAGCGGCATTAAAATGGTTAAAGGGAACCTGTCACCCCCAAAATCGAAGGTGAGCTAAGCCCACCGGCATCAGGGGCTTAGCTACAGCATTCTGTAATGCTGTAGATAAGCCCCCGATGTATCCTGAAAGATGAGAAAAAGAGGTTAGATTATACTCACTCAGGGGCGGTCCGGTCCAGGGCCTCCCATCTTACGATGATGTCCTCTTCGTGTCTTCACACTGCGGCGCAGGCGTACTTTGTCTGCCCTGTTGAGGACGTCATCGTAAGAAGATGGGAGGCCCCTGATGTCGGTGGGCTTAGCTCACCTTCGATTTTAGGGGTGACAGGTTCCCTTTAATGGTTCAGCTTCTACAGTAACAGGCAGATGTCGGTTTTGTAACACAGCCGGCATCTGCCTGGTATGATGCATGCTCAGCTCCTGAGCCCGCTATATACAGCTCTTATTGGTCTATGATGAAATTGTACATGATAAGGCATCAAAGCATTAAAATTTCTCATGCAAGGCTGATTTCAGATGAACATGTGCAAAATTGTCAGTTTTTTATCCAGATATAAGAGCTGATTTTTCATCCATATTGTCATCTATATGCAATCTATATACAGTGGGGCAAAAAAGTATTTAGTCAGTCAGCAATAGTGCAAGTTCCACCACTTAAAAAGATGAGAGGCGTCTGTAATTTACATCATAGGTAGACCTCAACTATGGGAGACAAACTGAGAAAAAAAAATCCAGAAAATCACATTGTCTGTTTTTTTAACATTTTATTTGCATATTATGGTGGAAAATAAGTATTTGGTCAGAAACAAAATTTCATCTCAATACTTTGTAATATATCCTTTGTTGGCAATGACAGAGGTCAAACGTTTTCTGTAAGTCTTCACAAGGTTGCCACACACTGTTGTTGGTATGTTGGCCCATTCCTCCATGCAGATCTCCTCTAGAGCAGTGATGTTTTTGGCTTTTCGCTTGGCAACACGGACTTTCAACTCCCTCCAAAGGTTTTCTATAGGGTTGAGATCTGGAGACTGGCTAGGTCACTCCAGGACCTTGAAATGCTTCTTACGAAGCCACTCCTTCGTTGCCCTGGCGGTGTGCTTTGGATCATTGTCATGTTGAAAGACCCAGCCACGTTTCATCTTCAATGCCTTGCTGATGGAAGGAGGTTTGCACTCAAAATCTCACGATACATGGCCCCATTCATTCTTTCATGTACCCGGATCAGTCGTCCTGGCCCCTTTGCAGAGAAACAGCCCCAAAGCATGATGTTTCCACCACCATGCTTTACAGTAGGTATGGTATTTGATGGATGCAACTCAGTATTCTTTTTCCTCCAAACACGACAAGTTGTGTTTCTACCAAACAGTTCCAGTTTGGTTTAATCAGACCATAGGACATTCTCCCAAAACTCCTCTGGATCATCCAAATGCTCTCTAGCAAACTTCAGATGGGCCCGGACATGTACTGGCTTAAGCAGTGGGACACGTCTGGCACTGCAGGATCTGAGTCCATGGTGGCGTAGTGTGTTACTTATGGTAGGCCTTGTTACATTGGTCCCAGCTCTCTGCAGTTCATTCACTAGGTCCCCCCGCGTGGTTCTGGGATTTTTGCTCACCGTTCTTGTGATCATTCTGACCCCACGGGGTGGGATTTTGCGTGGAGCCCCAGATCGAGGGAGATTATCAGTGGTCTTGTATGTCTTCCATTTTCTAATTATTGCTCCCACTGTTGATTTCTTCACTCCAAGCTGGTTGGCTATTGCAGATTCAGTCCTCCCAGCCTGGTGCAGGGCTACAATTTTGTTTCTGGTATCCTTTGACAGCTCTTTGGTCTTCACCATAGTGGAGTTTGGAGTCAGACTGTTTGAGGGTGTGCACAGGTGTCTTTTTATACTGATAACAAGTTTAAACAGGTGCCATTACTACAGGTAATGAGTGGAGGAAAGAGGAGACTGTTAAAGAAGAAGTTACAGGTCTGTGAGAGCCAGAAATCTTGATTGTTTGTTTCTGACCAAATACTTATTTTCCACCATAATATGCAAATAAAATGTTAAAAAAACAGACAATGTGATTTTCTGGATTTTTTTTTCTCAGTTTGTCTCCCATAGTTGAGGTCTACCTATGATGTAAATTACAGACGCCTCTCATCTTTTTAAGTGGTGGAACTTGCACTATTGCTGACTGACTAAATACTTTTTTGCCCCACTGTATTCGTTTTTTATATCCGTTTGCCATCTTGTTTTTCAATCAGCAATTTAGTAAATAATAAAAGGAAAATACAGTTTTCTATGTTAATAATGGATATATAAAAAATGGATGCCACATGTCAGCATCTTTTTCATCAAATATTGACTTATAGGGGCGGGTCTGATCCAAAATAATGATCAAAGTAGAGCATGCTGTGATTTTTTTTTACCATAAGTCCAAGTGTAAAACCATTAATGTGAACTACCACATTGACTTGGACCTTGTGCTACCTGTTTTGCATATGGACAGCACATGTACCACTTGTATATGTTTATCAGAACAAGCTCTGATTGAATGGCTCCACGAAAATAGCAAACAGCAGACAGTGACCCACATGTCTAGTGCTGCTTGTTCTTTACAGTCTGAATAGTAGGCGAAGTTTGCAAACCTTTTTTTGTATACAAGAATATTGAATGCCAGGCTAACATTACAAAATGGACATTGGGACAAAAAAAAAACAAGAAATCAGATGAAAATACTGATCCAATTTTCTATGTTTCTTGTACTCAAATAAAGGAAGTGTGAACAGGGCCTAAAAATACATTCAGGTGGCCATTTGGGACACTAAACCTGCTTGATTATGAGATGTTACTCTTAAAATTTGATGAGTAATTCATTATTATTGTCTTTTTTTTCAGTATCAGCAAGTATCAATGCCATTAAGATCAAGTCATTACTTGATATTCCAAGCAAGGTAGAAGAATACTACTTAAGAGGATATATGGTGGCTGCAGTCCATCCAGTTGTTGTTTCTAGCGGTCGTAGAAGGCACTTACCCATTAGTTACTTGTATCGAGTAGTACTATATCGACTTAAATTAAGGTAAGTTTACATCTTTCATGCTACTTTAACTTTTTCCATCAGCATCCACATTGTTATTTCCATCAGTACACCGAAAAATATTTAGAATTGAGAGTCCTCAGTGGTTGATACCTTTTAATGACTAACTGAAAAGATGGTAACAAATTGCAAGCTTTCGAGACTACTCAGGTCTCTTCATCAGGCACAGACTAAAGCAAATTCTGAAGAATCACATATTTATACACAACACAGCACAGAACTGTCATTATGGGAGAGTGATAAGTGATAAACAGTTGTGTCCATAAATATTGGAAAGTTCCTAGATTAGGAGTGAATGTTTTGTAGTCTTCTGATTGGGGTCTGGTCAGAGGCGTAGCTAGAGCTTTTGCCGCCCGGGGCTGTTCCCGAGTTTGGCGCCCCCCCCTCCCCCCGGCTCAATACACACAAAGGTTACCAAAAATGGTTTTCCTGTTTTGTAGAACTTAAGCTGGGCCTAATGGAGTCACCCCCACATGCCACACCTGTGACTTAATACCACCACACCATGACCAGGCCACATAGTGACCGAATAATACTACATACAAGGGACAAATACCACCGCACCATTTCCAGACCACATATTACCACCACATAGTGACTGAATACTACAATACTGATCAGTAATAAAAAAAAAAACCACAATACTATCACCATAAGTGCCAGTATTCACAGGAGATCTGTACTTAGTATGCAGTGTCTGTGTAGAGGTAATACAGAGATCACTGGTGACATTATACACAGGACCTCTATATAGTATACAGTGTATAGTGTCAGTGTATAGGTAACACTGACTCACCAGTGACGTCTCTAGGTGAAGACCTTCATCTTTCATCCAGCACAGACCGCCATCATTCCTTCCAGCCAGGACTCGTTTCTGCAGGAAATAACACAGTTATCTCGAGCTCCGCTTGCAGAACACATTACTTAATTTTTCACAACTTCTACATTACATCACATGAAGAAAAAAAGGTGATATAGTGTCACTCTGCACAGTAACAGGCCTGCCCCCCATTTAAAACAGTATACTCAAAAAATAAAATAAATACATCACTGCAGTAATAATATCCCTTAATTATCCCCTATGGTAACACTATTCCCCACCCTGGCCCCGTTTATCTCATTCCTGGCTCCAGCCATATGTTCTCGCATCCTGCCCTCATGAGTATCCATTCTACCCCATATGATCTCCCCATCCTGCCCCACCAGCCTCCATCGTATCCGTCCTGCCCCATGATCCAATCTTGCCCCGTGTCTCCAATCATGCCCCGTGTCTCCAATCATGCCCCCAGTGTGTCCAGCATATTACCCCCATGTTGTCCAGCAATCTGCCCCAGTGTGTCCAGCATATTACCCCCATGTTGTCCAGCAATCTGCCCCAGTGTGTCCAGCATATTACCCCCAGTGTGTCCAGCAATCTGCCCCAGTATGTCCAGCACTGCCCCCAGTGTGTCCAGCAATCTGCCCCAGTGTCCAGCCTTTCCCCAGTGTGTCCAGCAGTCTGCCCCAGTGTGTCCAGCATATTACCCCCAGTGTCCAGCATTGCCCCAGTGTGTCCAGCATATTACCCCCAGTGTGTCCAGCAATCTGCCCCAGTGTCCAGCATTGCCCCAGTGTGTCCAGAAGTCTGCCCCAGGGTCTCCAGCATTGCCTCAATGTGTCCAGAAATCTGCCCCAGGGTCTCCAGTAATCTGTCCCATGGTCTCCTGTATTGCCCCAGTGTGTCCAGCATTCTGCCCCATGGTCTCCAGTATTGCCCCGGTGTGTCCAGCAATCTGCCCCATGGTCTCCTGTATTGCCCCAGTGTGTCCAGCATTCTGCCCCATGGTCTCCAGTATTGCCCCGGTGTGTCCAGCAATCTGCTCCATGGTCTCCAGTATTGCCCCGGTGTGTCCAGCAATCTGCCCCATGGTCTCCAGTATTGCCCCAGTGTGTCCAGCAATCTGCCCCATGGTCTCAAGTATTGCCCCAGTATGTCCAGAAGTCTGCCCCAGGGTCTCCAGCATTGCCTCAATGTGTCCTGAAATCTGCCCCATGGTCTCCAGTATTCAGTGTGTCCAGCAATCTGCCCCATAGTCTCCTGTACTGCCCCAGTGTGTCCAGCATTCTGCCCCATGGTCTCCAGTACTGCCTCAGTGTGTCCAGCATTCTGCCCCATGGTCTCCAGTACTGCCCCAGTGTGTCCAGCAATCTGCCCCATGGTCTCCAGTATTGCCCCAGTGTGTCCAGCAATCTGCCCCATGGTCTCCAGTACTGCCCCAGTGTGTCCAGCAATCTGCCCCATGGTCTCCAGTATTGCCCCAGTGTGTCCAGCATTGCCCCAGCCCCAGTCAGACATAAAGAAAAAAAAAAAAAAAGTAAAATCCTCACCTCTCCCGTTCCTAGCGCAGGTCCGGTGCAGCCAGTCAGCGTCTCTCCGGCTCTGCGACGCTTAGGACAGAGAGGCAGAGCGGCGTGCACAGTAGTGACGTCATCGCGCCCTCTGCCCTGAGACGTCGCAGAGTCAGAGGACGCTGAAGCCGCAGGAACCAGGAGAGGTGAGTATTAGAGCGCGGGGGCGGGGGCGGGGCCCGGTGGTGGGGGGAGCTGGCCCTGGTCGTGGCGGCGGACGGCGCCGCCCGAAGATTTAAAGGGGCGTCTTTTTTTTTTTTTCTTCTTCTTTTTTCTTCTTCTCCTGCAGCGCCGGCCGCCCCCCGCATTGTGCCGCCCGGGGCGGACCGCCCCCCCCCGCACCTCCCGCACCCCCCTTCCTACGCCACTGGGTCTGGTTCTGTTATGATGACCCCACATGGTCTGAAGTGCAAATTCCTTAATTGATGTAAAAAGACATAAATCCATGTGACACATTCATTCCTGAACTAAGTGTGTCAAAGGTCGCCATAAGTTTATACTCCCAGATTCTCCTGTCTCTCTGAGATTTGAAGCTGCCTTTCAATACAAGTAATTTCAGGTCCATGGTGCTATGATCAGGCATACAAAAATGTTTGGCCACAGGTAGATCCATTCTTTTTTCTTTTATTGTATGGCAGTGAGAATTTATCCTTGTTCTCAGTTTTTGCCCTGTCTCCCCAACATACAAACCCCCAGTTGGACATTTAGTACAAATAATTAAGTACACCACAAGTCAAAACGCCAGAATTATTTTTTTTGGGTCGCCGCGACATTGCATGAAAATGCATTAACGGGCTATCAAAAGAACGTATCTGCACCAAAATGGTATCATTAAAAACGTCAGCATGCAAAAAATAAGCCCCCACCCAACCACAGATCACGAAAAATGGAGACACTACGGGTAATGGAAAATTGTGCAATTTTTTTTTTTTTAGCAAAGTTTGGAATTTTGTTTCACCACTTAGATAAAAAAGAACCTAGACATGTTTGGTGTCTATGAACTCGTAATGACCTGGAGAATCATAATGGCAGTTCAGGTTTAGCATTTAGCGAACCTAGCAAAAAAGCCAAATAAGAAACAAGTGTGGGATTGCACTTTTTTTTGCAATTTCACTGCACATGACATGGTAAAACCAATGATGTTGTTCAAAAGTACAACTTGTCCCGCAAAAAATAACCCCTCAAATGGCCATATTGACGGAAAAATAAAAAAGTTATGGCTCTGGGAAGGAGGGGGCGAAAAACGAAAACGCAAAACTGAAAAATCTCCGGTCATTACGGGGTTAATGCCACAGCACTTTACAGACATTAACATCTATGTCCTCATTTGGGCTTACAATCTCAATTCCTTATCAGTATAAGGGACGAGACTGGCCAGTGGTTACTTCCGTGTGGCTATACATTCTACCACGGTACCCGAGTGTGCTTTGTGGGAACTTGTTGGTTAAGCTTTTTAAAAAAGTTATAAACAGATTTACTAGAATTCTTGAAAATGGTTCCCAACATTTGACAAACAGCATGCATTACTTTAACCATTTCTTCTGCACAAGGCAGAGGCTCATATCTTAGTTTCTTTACAAACAGCATAGCGATGATATTCAGTACAGTTGCAGAGGAATAGAGTATTTCTTCTACCACTGTCAATATTCACATTATGGTGCAGTATCCCATGCTCCTTCCTGGTCAGATAAAGCTTAGTTCTCCAAGACCGGTTTGACACATTGTCAGTAGCCCACTCTTACTAACTGCCTATGGTAAGCATCACGTTGCTCTATTTATGCCACTGCAGGTACTCACAGAAAGTGAAGAATTTCCAATCCATATTAGTCATAGACTTCCTAACTGCCTCTGCCCTCCAGCCATTAGATGGTAACTGGCTTCTGTAACACTGTTTTGCACTGGTTTTTTTTTTGGTATCTTCTATATGCACGTGGTTGATCCCTTTAAGTACTAATTGTGTGCGGTGCCCGCCTCTTTGTGTTTTTGGAATTACTGTTTTGCACTTTAACACCTTGATTCTCAATGGCAGCACATTTCCCGCTTGTGACCTTTAGCTATATGATGATCCTTGCTATTTCTACAGTCTCCTTAATTCCCGGTTGCTGGATTAAAGGGCACTCCTACTTGATTGACAGTTATGACAAGCAGCTTTTCTTGCTACTGTGACACATTGAAAGTCTGTCATTGTCCTGAAGCATACATTGTTATCACTATATTTGTATACAGAGGTAACTGGACCTCTGAACATGCAAAGGGAAACTGAGAGCAATGAATAGGAGAGCTGCTCTGGAAACCGCCTGCCTGGGACTGGTGATTTTACTTTGCAAGAATAAAGACAGATCAGGAGCTGGGAGGGAGGTGAGCGGCTAACTGCCGTATAGAAATCAATGGGCTGTAAAGAGATGACTAGAATCTTATGAGTAAACTCCTCAGTCTTGAATGTACTGTAACTACTGTGCATACTAAGCCAGGTTCTGCTGGTGATCTCCTATGTACAGTTGTGTGAAAAAGTGTTTGCCTCTTTCCTGACTTCCTATTTCTTAGCATGTTTGTCACACATAAATGTTTCAGATGACCAAATAAATCTAGATATTAGACAAAGATAACACGAGTAAACACTATCTTTATCATTGAGGGAAAGTGAAATCAAAACCTACAGGGCCTTGTGTGAAAACGTAATTGGCCCTCCCCACCCTTAAAACATAAATTAACTGTGCTTTATCACATCTTTGGGAAGCTGAGTTCAAATTCCCTAGCCACAAGCAGGCCTGATTACTGCCACATCTGTTCTCAATCAAGAAATCACTTAAATAGGACCCTCCTGAGGTGAAGTACACCAAAGGGTCCTCAAAAGCTTAACATCATGGCGCGATCCAAAGACATTCTGGAACAAATGAGAAACAAAGTACCATATATACTCGAGTGTAAGCCAACCCGAGTATAAGCCGACCCCCCTAATTTTGCCACAAAAAACAGGGAAAACTTATTGGCTTGAGTATAAGCCTAGGGTGGAAAATGCAGCAGCTACCGGAAATGTCAAAATTAAAAATAGATACCAATAAAAGTAAAATTAATTGAGACATCAGTAGGTTAAGTGTTTTTGAATATCCATATTGAATCAGGAGCCCCATATAATGCTCTGTACAGTTCATGATGGGCCCCATAAGATGCTCCATATAAAATATGCCCCATATAATACTGCACAAAGGTTAATAATGGCCTCACAAGATGCTCCATAGAAACATTTGCCCCATGCAATGCTGCATAATGGTTGATGGTCCCATAAGATGCTCCACACATTATGCCCCATAAGATGCTCCACACATTATGCCCCATGAGATGCTCCACACATTATGCCCCATAAGATGCTCCATTCATTATGCCCCCATAAGATGCTCCACACATTATGGCCCCATAAGATGCTCCACACATTATGCCCCATAAGATTCTCCACACATTATGCCCCATGAGATACTCCACACATTATGCCCCATAAGATGATCCATACATTATGGCCCCATAAGATGTTCCACACATTATGGCCCCATAAGATGCTCCACACTTTATGCCCCATGAGATACTCCACACATTATGCCCCATAAGATGCTCCACACATTATGGCCCCATAAGATGCTCCACACATTATGCCCCATAAGATGCTCCACACATTATGCCCCATGAGATGCTCCACACATTATGGCCCCATAAGATGCTCCACACATTATGGTCCCATGAGATGCTCCACACATTATGGCCCCATGAGATGCTCCATACATTAAGGCCCCATAAGATGCTTCACACATTATGGCCCCATAAGATGCGCTACACATTATGGTCCCCTAAGATGCTCCTCACATTATGGCCCCATGAGATGCTCCATACATTATGGCCCCATGAGATGCTCCATACATTATGGCCCCATGAGATGCTCCATACATTATGGCCCCATAAGATGCTTCACACATTATGGCCCCATAAGATGCGCTACACATTATGGTCCCCTAAGATGCTCCTCACATTATGGCCCCATGAGATGCTCCATACATTATGGCCCCATGAGATGCTCCATACATTATGGCCCCATGAGATGCTCCATACATTATGGCCCCATGAGATGCTCCATACATTGTGGCCCCATACGATGCTCCATACATTGTGGCCACATGAGATTCTTCATACATTGTGGCCCTATACGATGCTCCATACATTGTGGCCCCATACGATGCTCCATACGTTGTAGCCCCATAAGATGCTCCATACATTGTGACCCCATAAGATGCTCCACACATTTGCCCCATATGCTGTTGCTGCGATTAAAATAAAAAAATCACATACTCACCTCTCTTCGCTCAGGCCCCCGGCACTTGCGATAGTCACCTTCCTCGTTCCACCGTTGCACACTGCTCTGTCTTCCATCGTCTGCACTGACTGTTCAGGCAGAGGGAGGTGTTATGACCTGGTGGTTAAGAGGCCACACTGAAATGACCTGGTGGCTAAAACGCAACATGGAACGAGATCTGAGAAGGTGGTATCTCTACTGACCGCAGTCCCTAATCCTAACAACACAACTAGAAATAGCCGTGGGATGTTCCTGACACTCCCTAGACACCTCGTCACAGCCCCTACCCCTAAAGAAGGAAATAGAAAGCTATCTTGCCTCAGAGAAACCCCCAAAAAGGAAAGATAGCCCCCCACAAATATTGACTGTGAAAGGAGAGGGAAATGACGAACACAGAAATGAAATTAGAATTCAGCAAAGGGGAGGCCAATACTAAACTAGATAGACAGAGAGCAAAGGATACTGTGCGGTCAGTATTAAAAACTACAAAATCCACGCAGAGTTTACAAAAATGAACTCCACACCGACTCACGGTGTGGAGGGGCAAATCTGCTTTCCCAGAGCTTCCAGCTAGCCTAAATAAGACATAGTGACAAGCTGGACAAAAGAGACAAAATGCAAAGCAATAGAGTCCAAACAAATGGACAAACAAACTAGCAAAACTTATCTTTTGCAGACAAGGACTGGCCATATGAGAAATCCAAGGGAAGAATCAAATCCAACCAAGAACATTGACAGCAGGCATGGACTAAAGCCCAGAGCAGGTTTAAATAACAAACCCAGGCAAGGCGATTAGTGAAGGCAGCTGCTACAGCTACCTAACGGAGCAGCAGTTCCACTCGAAACCACCAGCGGGAGCCCAAGGGCAGAACTTGCAAACATACCATTAGCAACCACAGGAGGGAGCTCCAGAACGGAACTCACAACAGTACCCCCCCCCTTGAGGAGGGGTCACCAAACCCTCACCGGAGCTCCCAGGCCGATCAAGATGAGCCAAATGGAAAGCATGAACCAAATCGGGAGCATGAACATCGGAGGCAACAAAGCAAGAATTATCCTCCTGGCCATAACCCTTCCACTTGACCAGATACTGAAGCTTCCGCCTCGAAAAACGAGAATCCAAAATCTTCTCTACCACATATTCCAATTCCCCTTCAACCAACACCGGAGCAGGAGGATCAACGGAGGGAACCATAGGTACCACATATCTCCGCAACAAGGATCTATGGAACACATTATGAATGGAAAAGGAAGCTGGAAGGGCCAAACGAAAAGACACTGGATTGATAATTTCAGAAATCTTATAAGGCCCAATAAAGCGAGGCTGAACTTAGGGGAAGAAACCCTCATAGGAACATGACGAGAAGACAACCAGACCAAATCCCCAACACGAAGCCGGGGACCAACACACCGACGACGGTTAGCAAAACGCTGAGCCTTCTCCTGAGACAACGTCAAATTGTCCACCACATGAGTCCAAATTTGCTGCAACCTGTCCACCACGGAATCCACACCAGGACAGTCAGAAGGCTCAAGCTGCTCTGAAGAAAAGCGAGGATGAAAACCAAAGTTACAAAAAAAAGGCGAAACCAAGGTAGCCGAACTAGCCCGATTATTAAGGGCAAACTCGGCCAACGGCAAAAAGGTCACCCAATCATCCTGATCAGCAGACACGAAGCATCTCAAATAGGTTTCCAAGGTCTGATTGGTTCGCTCCGTTTAGCCATTTGTCTGAGGGTGGAATGCAGAAGAAAAAGACAAATCAATGCCCATTCTAGCACAAAAGGACCGCCAAAACCTAGAAACGAACTGGGAACCTCTGTCAGACACAATATTCTCCGGAATACCATGCAAACGAACCACATGCTGAAAAAATAATGGAACCAAATCAGAAGAGGAAGGCAACTTAGGCAACGGAACCAAATGGACCATCTTAGAAAACCGGTCACAAACCACCCAGATGACAGACATCTTCTGAGAAACAGGAAGATCAGAAATAAAATCCATGGAAATTTGCGTCCATGGCCTCTCAGGAATAGGCAAAGGCAAAAGCAACCCGCTGGCACGGGAACAGCAAGGCTTAGCCCGAGCACAGGTCCCACAGGACTGCACAAACGAACGCACATCCCGCGACAAGGAAGGCCACCAAAAGGACCTAGCCACCAAATCTCTGGTACCGAAAATCCCAGGGTGACCAGCCAACACCGAACCATGAACCTCAGAAATTACCCTACTAGTCCATCTATCAGGAACAAACAATTTCCCCACAGGACAGCGGTCAGGTTTATCAGCCTGAAACTCCTGAAGTACCCGCCGTAAATCAGGGGAGATGGCAGAAAGAATCACCCCCTCCTTGAGGATCCCAGCCGGCTCAAGAACTCCCGGAGAATCAGGAAAAAACTCCTAGAAAGGGCATCAGCCTTCACATTCTTAGATCCAGGAATATACGAGACCACAAAATCAAAACGTGAGAAAAACAAAGACCACCGAGCCTGTCTAGGATTCAACCGCTTAGCAGACTCGAGGTAAATCAGATTCTTGTGATCAGTCAAGACCACCACGCGATGCTTGGCTCCCTCAAGCCAATGTCGCCACTCCTCAAATGCCCACTTCATAGCCAACAACTCCCGATTGCCGACATCATAATTACGCTCAGAAGACGAAAATTTTCTGGAGAAGAAGGCACATGGTTTCATCAAAGAGCCATCAGAATTTCTCTGAGACAAAACGGCCCCTGCCCCAATCTCAGAAGCATCAACCTCAACCTGAAAAGGGAGAGAAACATCTGGCTGACGCAACACAGGGGCAGAAGTAAAACGACGTTTAAGCTCCTGAAAGGCCTCAACAGCTGCAGAGGACCAATTCACCACATCAGCGCCCTTCCTCGTCAAATCGGTCAGAGGATTCACCACACTAGAAAAATTAGCAATAAAGCGACGATAAAAATTGGCAAAGCCCAAAAATTTCTGAAGGCTCTTTACAGATGTAGGTTGAGTCCAATCATGAATGGCCTGGACTTTACCAGGGTCCATTTCAAAAGCCGAGGGAGAAAAAATGAAACCCAAAAAAGAAACCCTCTGAACTCCAAAGAGGCACTTAGACCCCTTCACAAACAACGCATTAGAACGAAGGATCTGAAACACCATCCTAACCTGCTTCACATGAGACTCCCAATCATCGGAGAAAACCAAAATATCATCTAAATACACAATCATAAATTTATCCAGATAATTCCGGAAGATATCATGCATAAAGGACTGAAATACCGATGGAGCATTAGAGAGCCCGAATGGCATCACAAGATATTCAAAATGGATTTCAGGCGTATTAAATGCTGTTTTCCATTCATCACCTTGTTTAATACGCACAAGATTATACGCCCCTCGGAGGTCGATATTAGTAAACCAACTAGCACCCTTAATCTGAGCAAACAAATCAGAAAGCAAAGGCAACGGATACTGGAATTTGACAGTGATCTTATTGAGAAGGCGATAATCTATACAGGGTCTCAAGGAGCCATCCTTCTTGGCAAAAAAAAAAAATCCCGCTCCCAACGGTGACGAAGACGGGCGAATATGCCCTTTCTCCAAGGACTCCTTTACATAACTTCGCATAGCGGCATGCTCTGGCACAGACAGATTGAAAAGTCGGCCCTTAAGGAACTTACAGCCAGGAATCAAATTAATGGCACAATCGCAGTCCCTATGAGGAGGCAGGGAACTGGACTTGGGCTCATCAAATACATCCTGGAAATCCGACAAAAACTCAGGAACTTCAGAAGAAGGGGACGAGGAAATGGACATCAAAGGAATATCACTATGTATCCCCTGACAACCCCAACCAGTTACAGACATAGATCTCCAATCCAGCACTGGATTATGTTCCTGTAACCATGGAAAACCCAGCACAACAACATCATGCAAATTATGCAACACCAAAAAACGAATATTTTCCTGATGTGCTGGAGCCATGTACATGGTTAACTGTGTCCAGTACTGAGGTTTATTCTTGGCCAATGGTGTAGCATCAATCCCCCTTAAGGGAATAGGACTCTGCAAAGGTTCCAAGGAAAAACCACAGCGCCTGGCAAACTCTAAGTCCATTAAGTTCAGGGCAGCGCCAGAATCCACAAATGCCACAACAGAAAAGGACGACAATGAGCAAATCAGGGTAACAGACAAGAGAAATTTAGGCTGCACAGTACTAATGGTAACAGACCTAGGGACCCTCCTAGTACGCTTAGGGCAATCAGAAATAGCATGAGCTGAATCACCACAGTAAAAACACAGGCCATTCTGATGTCTGAATTTCTGCCTTTCTGCTCTAGTCAAAATCCTATCACATTACATAGGCTCAGGACTTCGCTCAGAGGACACTGCCATATGGTGCACCGCCTTGCGCTCACGCAAGCGCCGATCAATCTGAATGGCTAGAGACATAGACTCGCTCAAATCGGCAGGCGCAGGAAAGCCCACCATTACATCTTTAAGGGTTTCAGAAAGACCTTTTCTGAAAATAGCAGCCAGCGCCTCTTCATTCCATTTAGTGAGCACAGACCATTTTCTAAATTTCTGGCAATATAACTCTGCCGCTTCCTGACCCTGACACAGGGCCAACAGTGTTTTCTGAGCATGCTCTACAGAGTTAGGTTCGTCATACAACAATCCGAGCGCCTGAAAAAATGCATCTACATTCAATAATGCCGGATTCCCTGTTTCAAGAGCAAATGCCCAGTCTTGAGGATCACCACGCAGTAAGGATATGATGATTTTCACTTGCTGAATGGGATCACCAGAAGAACGGGGTTTTAAAGCAAAAAAACAATTTGCAGCTATTTTTAAAGTTCAAAAACTTGGATCTGTCCCCCAAAAATAAATCAGGAGTAGGAATTCTTGGCTCTAGAGCCGGAGTCTGAACAATATAATCTTGGATACTCTGGACTCTTGCAGCAAGTTGATCCACACGAGAAAACAAACCCTGAACCTCCATACCAGAGCATACTTCCAACACCACCCAGATATCAAGAGGAAAAAAAGGCAGAACAGAGCACAGAAAAAAAAATGGTTCAGAACTCTTTTTTTTCCTTCTTTTGAGACGCATTCAATTCATTCTTGGCCTGCTGTACTGTTATGACCTGGTGATTAAGACGCCACACTGAAATGACCTGGTGGCTAAAACGCAACATGGAACGAGATCTGAGAAGGTGGTATCTCTACTGACCGCAGTCCCTAATCCTAACAACACAACTAGAAATAGCCGTGGGATGTTCCTGACACTCCCTAGACACCTCGTCACAGCCTAAGATATAACTACCCCTAAAGAAGGAAATAGAAAGCTATCTTGCCTCAGAGAAACCCCCAAGAAGGAAAGATAGCCCCCCACAAATATTGACTGTGAAAGGAGAGGGAAATGACGAACACAGAAATGAAATTAGAATTCAGCAAAGGGGAGGCCAATACTAAACTAGATAGACAGAGAGCAAAGGATACTGTGCGGTCAGTATTAAAAACTACAAAATCCACGCAGAGTTTACAACAATGAACTCCACACCGACTCACGGTGTGGAGGGGCAAATCTGCTTTCCCAGAGCTTCCAGCTAGCCTAAATAAGACATAGTGACAAGCTGGACAAAAGAGACAAAATGCAAAGCAATAGAGTCCAAACAAATGGACAAACAAACTAGCAAAACTTATCTTTTGCAGACAAGGACTGGCCATATGAGAAATCCAAGGGAAGAATCAAATCCAACCAAGAACATTGACAGCAGGCATGGACTAAAGCCCAGAGCAGGTTTAAATAACAAACCCAGGCAAGGCGATTAGTGAAGGCAGCTGCTACAGCTACCTAACGGAGCAGCAGTTCCACTCGAAACCACCAGAGGGAGCCCAAGGGCAGAACTCGCAAACATACCATTAGCAACCACAGGAGGGAGCTCCAGAACGGAACTCACAACAGGGAGGCACGCACACTAATCACGTCATCGTGCCCTCTGACCTCAACAGTAAATGCAGAGGATGGAAGACAGAGCAGCACGCAACGGTGGAATGAGGAAGGTGATTATCGCGCAATGCTCACCTCCCCCGATATACTCACCTGCTCCCGGCGCGATCCCTGGCAGCGTCTCATTGTCAGATGGTCTCCGGGAGCCGGCGGCATCTTCCTGTGTTCAGCGGTCACGTACCGCTCATTACAGTAATGAATATGCATCCATATTCATTACTTTAATGAGCGGCACCACGTGACCGCTGAACACAGAAGAGCTGCCCGGAGACTATGGGACATGCAGGGACAGCGCCAGGAGCAGGTGAGTATGTCACCGTACCGCTCCCCCTTCCCGCTGGCAATGACCCGAGTATAAGCCAAGAGGGTCACTTTCAGCCGAAAATAGTGTGCTGAAAATCTCAGCTTAAACCCGAGTATATACAGTAATTGAGATCTATCAGTTATAAAAGGTTATAAAGCCATTTCTAAAGCTTTGGGACTGCAGTGTTCCATACCGAGAGCCATTATCCACAAACGGCAAAAACATGGAACAGTGTTGAACCTTCCCAGGAGCGGCCGGCTGACAAAAATTACCCCAAAAGTGCAGCGACGACTCAATTAAGAGGTCACAAAAGACCCCACAACCATATCCAAAGAACTGCAGGCCTCATGTGTCTCTGTGAAGGTCAGTGTTATGACTTCACCATAAGAAAGAGACTGGGCAAAAATAGCCTGCATGGCAGAGTTCAAAGACGAAAACCACTGCTGAGCAATAAAAACAAAAAGACTCATCTCAGTATTGCCAGGAAACATCTTGATGATTCCCAACCCTTTTGGGAGAATACTCTGTGGACTGACGAGACAAAAGTTGAACTTTTTGGAAGTTGTATGTCCTATTACATCTGGCGTATAAGTAACACAGCATTTCAAAAGAGGAACATCATACCAACAGTAAGATATGGTAGTGGTAGTGTTATGGTCAGTGGCTGTTTTGCTGCTTCAGGACCTGGAAGACTTGGTGTGGTAAATGGAACCATGAATTCTGCTATCTACCAAAAAATCCTGAAGGAGAATGTCTGGCCATCTGTTCGTGACCTCAAGCTGAGGTGAACTTGGGTTATGCAGTAGAACAATAATCAAAAACACACCAGCAAGTCCGCCTCTAAATGGCTTAATTAAAACAAAATTATGACTTTGGAGTGGCCTAGTTAAAGTTCTGACCTTAATCCGATTGAGATGCTGTGGCATGATCTTACAAAGGCGGTTCATGCTCTGAAACCTTCCAATGTGGCTAATAGCAACAATTCTGCAAAGACGAGTGGGCCAAAATTCCTCAAGAGTGTGGTAAAAGACTCATTGCCAGTTATCACAATCTCCCAACCAGTTAATAGGCTTAGGGCACGGTCACTTTTTCACACAGGGCCCTGTAGGTTTGGATTTCTTTTTCTCTCAATGACAAAGACCTTCATTTAAAAACTGGATTTTGTGTTTACTTGTATTATCATAGTCTAATATTTAAATCTGTTTGGTGATCTGAAACATTTAAGTGTGACAAAAATGCAACAGAATAGCAAATCAGGAAAGGGGCAAACATCATATCATCTCTTTTTGCAGGAGAATGGCAGCAGTTGAAAAAAACAAGCCAATCGCAACTTTGCTTATTTTCATGCTCTCTAAAGCAATTTAATAAAATGAGAATATTTTTTTATGAGTGGAGACATAAGTGACACATGTAGAGTCACCTGTAATAATGCAATTTTCAAATAATTGTTAATATCCAAAAGACTGCAATAAGTATCAGCAAATAACTTACAAAGACTATTAATAATTTTAAAATTACATATCACGTTATATACATATCACACACATACAACAAACTTGCAGATCACAAGCACATACACACGTGTTCAAAATTGTTGGCACCCCTCGTTTAATGACAGAAAAACCCACAATAGTCACAGAAATAACTTGAATCTGACAAAAGTAATAATAAATAAAAGATCTATGAAAATGAAGAAATGAAAGTCGGACATTACTTTTCAACCATGCTTCCACGAAATAAAAAAAAAAAAAAAGCTCATGAAATAAGCCTGGACAGAAATGATAGTGCCCCTGAAAATAATGTGACAAAAGGGACATGTTAACTCAAGGTGTGTCCACTGACTAGCATCACAGGTGTCTACAATCTTGGACTCAGTCAGTGGGCCTGTACATAGGGCTACAGATACTCCCTGTGCTGTTTGGTGACATGGTGTGTATCACACTCAACATGGACCAGAGGAAGCGAAGGAAAGAGTTGTCTCAGGAGATTGGAAAGAAAATGATAGACAAACATGTTAAAGGTAAAAGTTATAAGACCATCTCCAAGCAGCTTGATGTTCCTGTGACTACAGTTGCATATTACATATTATTCAGAAATTTAAGATCCATGGGACTGTCGCCAACCTCCCTGGATGTGGCCGCAGGAGGAAAATTGATGACAAATCAAAGAGACGGATAATACGAACGATAACAAAAGAGCCCAGAAAATCTTCTAAACAGATTAAAGGTGAACTTCAAGCTCAAGGAACATGAGTGTCAGATCGCACCATCCATCGTTGTATGAGCCAAAGTGGTCTTCATGGGAGATGACCAAGGAGAACACCATTGTTGACAAAAAAAAATCATAAAAAAAACAGACTGGAATTTGCCAAACTACATGTTGAAAAAGCCACAAAGCTTCTGGGAGAAGTCCTATGGACAGATGAGACAAAAATGGAACTTTTTGGCAAGGCACATCAGCTCTATATTCACAGATGGAAAAATGAAGCATATCAACAAAAGAACACTGTCCCTACTGTGAAACATGGAGAAGGCTCTGTTATGTTCTGGGGCTGCTTTGCTGCATCTGGCACAGGGTGACTAGAATCTGTGCAGGGTACAATGAAATCTCATGACTATCAAGGGATTCTAGAGAGTAATGTGCTGCCCAGTGTCAGAAAGCTTGGTCACAGTCGCAGGTCATGATGAGTCTTGCAACAGGATAATGACCCAAATCACATAGCTAAAAACACCCAAGAATGGCTCAGAGGAAAACATTGGACTATTCTGAAGTGGCCTTTTCTGAGCCAGACCTAAATCCTATTGAGCATCTTTGCCATCTGGAAAAGGCAACCTTCAAACACAAGACAACTGGAGCAGTTTGCTCTTGAGGAGTGGGCCAAAATACCTGTCGAGAGGTGCAGAAGTCTCATTGACAGTTACCGGAATCGATTGATTGCAGTGATTGCCTCAAAAGGTTGTGCAACAAACTATTAAGTTAAGGGTACTATAATTTCTGTCCAGGTCTATTTCATGAGTTTCTTTTTTTTAAAAAATTCTGTGGAAGCATTGTTGAAAAGCAATGTCTGACTTTCATTTGTTCATTTTCATATATCTTTTATTTATATTACTTTTGTCAGATTCAAGTTATTACTGTGACCATTTTTGGTTTTTCTGTCATTAAATGAGGGGTACCAACAATTTTGACTATGTGTGTGTCAGATACATACGCATTAAACATATATACTCTTCCCTGCTATCTTTTGCTCCATTCTGATTGCTGAGCTCTTTCATATTATGACAGCAGAAGGAAGCTCTCATTATTATATCAAAACCACTGGTGGCCTAGATTTGTTGCACTTCCATTAGTATATATATAATCCTACAAACAAAAATAAAGTCTATACCAAGTATTGAAAGAAATATACCTTTATTCAACATACACATAAAGGAAGTGTTTAAAAATTTTAAGGCAATACAGGTGTAAAATATACTACATACAATAAGTGTGTACTAATCCATAAATCACTTATGCCTATTTAGGGTGAAATCCCACAAGGTGTTAGGGTATGTGCACACGATGCAGATTTAGTGCAGAATTGGTACAGAACTGCAGCAGATTTTTCTGCTGCAGAAACGCTGCAGAACTGCACTGTGATTTACAGTACAATGTAAATCAATGAGAAAAGAAAAAAGCTGTGCACATGGTGCAGAAAAATCTGCGCAGAAACGCTGCAGATTTCAAAGAAGTGCACGTCGCTTCTTTTGTGCAGTTCTGCAGCGTTTCTGCGCAGATTTTTCTGCACCATGTGCACAGCTTTTTTCTTTTCTCATTGATTTACATTGTACTGCACAGAAACTGCACAGAAACTGCATAGAATCTGCACAGAAACTGCATAGAAACTGCATAGAAACTGCACAGAAACTGCACAAAAACTGCACAGAAACTGCACAGAAACTGCATAGAAACTGCGCAGAAACTGCATAGAAACTGCATAGAAACTGCACAGAAACTGCACAGAAACTGCATCAAATCTGCAGATGCAGATTTAGTGCAGAAAATTCTGCACCACATTTCCTACGTGTGCACATAGCCTTAGGCTGCTGAACAACTGAATCAGTTTAGTCATAGGGGATACCTAGTAAGGGAGTTGATCATATGTATTAAGAGTAGAGTAGAGCCCAAATACGTTTGTGAAGCCTTCTATAAACCAATTAATCTCATGAGGAATTCAAATAAGGCTCAAATGTCAAACAGGGTAAACTTAAAAAATGCAGGCTACATAGATGCAATAGTTGGACTATATCACAAAGAGATACATAGAAAATGATCTGAGTAGTTAGTTTACCTATTTAAGGTGCTTTACTAGTATATAAAAGTGATTAGTGCATGATATTGCACAGATGGGTCATATGTACAGCATAGTGCATGATTTAATGTTTGATCCATTGGTATATGCATGTAAACTATAGATACATGGTCTTAATTCAAAGTACAGATATGTATATAACAGTAAAATAGAGAAAGATACTAGCAGCACAATATTATGCAATAAAGAAAATGTACAAGCCCATTAGGCATGTGGTATACAGTATAGCAGCATTTGCCTGTGAAAAAGTGTGAGGGTGATTTGCCAGGAAGAAGCAAACGCGAAACGCGCGTTGGGGCTCTGGACTGCATCCCCTGGTTGTGTGCTCTATCTATCCCTATTTATACTCTTGCGTCTTGTCTACATCCAATGCACTTTTTCACAGGCAAATGCTGCTATACTGTATATCACATGCTGAATGGGCTTATACGTTTACCTTATTGCATATTATCGTGCTGCTAGTATCTTTCTACCATTTCTATGTATCTCTCTATAATATGGTTCAACTATTGCATCTATCATATAGACTGTATTTTTTAAGGAAAAATAGTGAAAAACCAGCTCACCTATTAGGCATTTGTTGTAGGGAAGCCCGGATACCGTGCAGTCATCACGTGGAACAATAAGGCAAACAGGAAAAGAAATCCAGCTTCCAAAAATATCAAAATTTATTGAGGATAAAATCCAAAGTCCAATGACATGGTTCACAGGAGAATGAGTAGCAGCAGGCTACGCGTTTCGAACAATGAGTTCTTTTTCATTGTTTTTCATTGTTCGAAACGCGTAGCTTGCTGCTACTCATTCTCCTGTGAACCATGTCATTGGACTTTGGATTTTATCCTCAATAAATTTTGATATTTTTGGAAGCTGGATTTCTTTTCCTGTATTTTTTAAGTTTACCCTGTTTGACAATTGAGCCTTATTTGAATTCCTCATGCGATTAATTGGTTTATAGAAGGCTTCACAAACGTATTTTGGGCTCTACTCTACTCTTAATACATATGATCAACTCCCTTACTAGGTATCCCCTACGACTAAACTTATACAAGTGTTCAGCAGCCTAACTCCTTATGGGATTTCACCCTAAATAGGCATAAGTGATTTATGGATTAGTACTCACTTATTATACAGCTCTGGCAAAAATTAGGAGACCACTGCAAAATGTTCAGTTTGTCTGATTTTTCTCTTTATAGGTATATTTTTGAGTAAAATGTAAATTGTTCTTTTATTCTATAAACGTCTGACAACATGTCTCTGAATTTCCAAGCAATAATTTTTGTATTTTTTTTCTGACAAAGAAAAATGGTCAAAGTAAAAAAAACCCCAGTGCTTTCAGACCTCCAATAATGCAAAGAAAACAAGTCCATAATTATTTAGAAACAACAATACTAATGTTTTAACTCAGGAAGAGTTCAGAAATCAATATTTTGTGGAATAACCATGATTTTTAATCACAGCTTTCATGCGTCTTGGCATGCTTTCCACCAGTCTTTCACACTGCTTCTGGCACAAAAATGTAAGCAGTTCTCCTTTGTTTGATGGCTTGTCACTATCCATCATCCTCTTAATTACATTCCAGAGGTTTTCAATGAGGGTCAGGTCTGGAGATTGGGCTGCCCATTCTTTACCATTCTTTGATTTTTTTCAGTTGCCATCGGAAAATGTTATTGTTGTCATAATTTGCTAAGTCTCTCTGGTATTTTTTGATTTTACCTTGACAAATGTCTTTTTTCCATTTTTCAATCTCAGTATTCATATTCGTTATCCAAGTTTAAACGTGTTCTTTGCCAACCTCATTTTGTATGGTGGTTTCCATTTTATTAATGTCGTCTTCCATTTTACTGGTAGATTGTATGTTGCTTTCAATTATAATTTTAAGGAATTCAATGGAGCAGGCTGTAGCCGCTGTAGTCCATCTTTCAATTAGTTTTTGATCTTCCAGATCAAACATGGGGAATAATTGAATCTTGAGAACTCTCTATATTATTTTTTGAATAACATAGTTTTCCAGTGAGGTCTTCGTCCACATATTTTTGTCTTTTAGTATAGAACATTTTTGTATTGTTTAACCCCTTTCTAACCTTAGACGTACTATCCCATCGAGGTGCCCTGGGCCTATCTGACCCTCGACGGGATAGTACGTCATATGCGATCGGCAGCGCTCAAGGGGGGAGCGCCGCCGATCGCAGCCGGGTGTCAGCTGCTTATCGCAGCTGACATCCGGCACTATGTGCCAGGAGCGGTCACGGACCGCCCCCGGCACATTAACCCCCGGCACACCGCGATCAAAGATGATCATGATGTGCCGGCGGTACAGGGAAGCATCGCGCAGGGAGGGGACTCCCTGCGGGCTTCCCTGAGCCCCCCACAGCAACGCGATGTGATCGCGTTGCTGCGAGGGTCTTACCTCCCTCCCTGCCTGCTCCAAGCCCGGATCCAAGATGGCCACGGATCCGGGTCCAGCAGGGAGGGAGGTGGCTTCACAGAGCCTGCTCAGAGCAGGCACTGTGAAGCCTGCAGCACTGTAAGTCAGATCGGTGATCTGACAGAGTGCTGTGCAAACTGTCAGATCACCGATCTGTGATGTCCCCCCCCCCCGGGACAAAATAAAAAAGTTAAAAAAATTTTTTCCAAAAGTGTAAAAAAAAATAAAAAAAAATATTCCTAAATAATGAAAAAAAAAATATTATTCCCATAAATACATTTCTTCATCTAAATAAAAAAAAAACCAATAAAAGTGCACATATTTAGTATCGCCGCGTCCGTAACGACCCGACCTATAAAACTGGCTCACTAGTTAACCCCTTCAGTAAACACCGTAAGAAAAAAAAAAAAAGAGGCAAAAAACAACGCTTTATTATCATACCGCCGAACAAAAAGTGGAATAACACGCGATCAAAAAGACGGATATAAATAACCATGGTACCGCTGAAAACATTATCTTGTCCCGCAAAAAACGAGCCACGATACAGCATCATCAGCAAAAAAATAAAAAAGTTATAGTTCTGAGAATAAAGCGATGCAAAAATAATTATTTTTTCTGTAAAATAGTTTTTATCGTATAAAAGCGCCAAAACATAAAAAAATGATATAAATGAGATGTCGCTGTAATCGTACTGACCCAAAGAATAAAACTGCTTTATCAATTTTACCAAACACGGAACGGTATAAACGCCTCCCCCAAAAGAAATTCATAAATAGCTGGTTTTTGGTCATTCTTCCTCACAAAAATCGGAATAAAAAGCGATCAAAAAATGTCACGTGCCCGAAAATGTTACCAATAAAAACGTCAACTCGTCCCGCAAAAAACAAGACCTCACATGACTCTGTGGACCAAAATATGGAAAAATTATAGCTCTCAAAATGTGGTAACGCGAAAAATATTTTTTGCAATAAAAAGCGTCTTTCAGTGTGTGACGGCTGCCAATCATAAAAATCCGCTAAAAAACTCGCTATAAAAGTAAATCAAACCCCCCTTCATCACCCCCTTAGTTAGGGAAAAATTAAAAAAATGTATTTATTTCCATTTTCCCATTAGGGCTAGGGTTAGGGTTAGGGCTAGAGTTAGGGCTAGGGCTAGGGTTAGGGTTAGGGCTAGGGTTAGGGCTAGGGTTAGGGCTAGGGTTAGGGCTAGGGTTAGGGCTAGGGTTAGGGCTGGGGTTAGGGCTAGGGTTAGGGCTAGGGTTAGGGCTAGGGTTGGGGCTACAGTTAGGGTTGGGGCTAAAGTTAGGGTTGGGGCTAAAGTTAGGGTTAGGGTTTAGATTACATTTACAGTTGGGAATAGGGTTGGGATTAGGGTTAGGTGTGTGTCAGGGTTAGAGGTGTGGTTAGGGTTACCGTTGGAATTAGGGTTAGGGGTGTGTTTGGATTAGGGTTTCAGTTATAATTGGGGGGTTTCCACTGTTTAGGCACATCAGGGGCTCTCCAAACACGACATGGCGTCCGATCTCAATTCCAGCCAATTCTGCGTTGAAAAAGTAAAACAGTGTCCTTCCCTTCCGAGCTCTCCCGTGTGCCCAAAGAGGGGTTTACCCCAACATATGGGGTATCAGCGTACTCAGGACAAATAGGACAACAACTTTTGGGGTTCAATTTCTCCTGTTACCCTTGGGAAAATACAAAACTGGGGGCTAAAAAATAATTTTTGTGGGAAAACAAAAAGATTTTTTATTTTCACAGCTCTGCGTTATAAACTGTAGTGAAACACTTGGGGGTTCAAAGTTCTCACAACACATCTAGATTAGTTCCCTGGGGGGTCTAGTTTCCAAAATGGTGTCACTTGTGGGGGGTTTCTACTGTTTAGGCACATTAGGGGCTCTGCAAACGCAATGTGATGCCTGCAGACTATTCCATCTAAGTCTGCATTCCAAATGGCGCTCCTTCCCTTCCGAGCCCTCCTATGCGCCCAAACAGTGGTTCCCCCCACATATGGGATATCAGCGTACTCAGGACAAATTGGACAACAACTTTTGGGGTCGAATTTCTCCTCTTACCCTCGGGAAAATACAAAACTGGGGGCTAAAAAATAATTTTGGGGGGAAAGTTTTTTTTTTTTTTTTCACGGCTCTGCGTTACAAACTGTAGTGAAACACTTCGGGGTTCAAAGCTCTAACAACACATCTAGATGAGTTTCTTAGGGTGTCTAGTTTCCAAAATGGTGTCACTTGTGGGGGGTTTCTACTGTTTAGGTACATTAGGGGCTCTGCAAACCCAATGTGATGCCTGCAGACTATTCCATCTAAGTCTGCATTCCAAATGGCGCTCCTTCCCTTCCGAGCCCTCCTATGCGCCCAAACAGTGGTTCCCCCCACATATGGGATATCAGCGTACTCAGGACAAATTGGACAACAACTTTTGGGGTCGAATTTCTCCTCTTACCCTCGGGAAAATACAAAACTGGGGGCTAAAAAATAATTTTGGGGGGAAAGTTTTTTTTGTTTTTTTTCACGGCTCTGCGTTACAAACTGTAGTGAAACACTTGGGGGTTCAAAGCTCTAACAACACATCTAGATGAGTTCCTTAGGGTGTCTAGTTTCCAAAATGGTGTCACTTGTGGGGGGTTTCTACTGTTTAGGTACATTAGGGGCTCTGCAATCGCAATGTGACACCTGCAGACCATTCCATCTAAGTCTGCATTCCAAATGGCGCTCCTTCCCTTCCGAGCCCTCCCATGCGCCCAAACAGTGGTTCCCCCCACATATTGTGTATAATCGCACTCAGGACAAATTGGGCAACAAATTTTGGGGTCCAATTTCTCCTGTTACCCTCGGGAAAATACAAAACTGGGGGCTAAAAAAATAATTTTTGTGGGAAAAAATTTTTGTTTTATTTTTACGGCTCTGCATTATAAACTTCTGTGAAGCCCTTGGTGGGTCAAAGCGCTCAAAACACATTTAGATAAGTTCCTTAGGGGGTCTACTTTCCAAAATGGTGTCACTTGTGGGGGGTTTCAATGTTTAGGCACATCAGTGGCTCTCTAAAAGCAACATGGCATCCCATCTCAATTCCTGTCAATTTTGCATTGAAAAGTCAAACGGCGCTCCTTCCCTTCCGAGCTCTCCCATGCGCCCAAACAGTAGTTTACCCCCACATATGGGGTATCAGCGTACTCAGGACAAATTGTACAACTTTTGGGGTCCAATTTCTTCTCTTACCCATGGGAAAATAAAAAATTGGGGGCGAAAAGATAATTTTTGTGAAAAAATATGATTTTTTATTTTTACGGTTCTGCATTATAAACTTCTGTGAAGCACTTGGTGGGTCAAAGTGCTCACCACACCTCTAGATAAGTTCCTTAGGGGGTCTACTTTCCAAAATGGTGTCACTTGTGGGGGGTTTCAATGTTTAGGCACATCAGTGGCTCTCTAAACACAACATGGCGTCCCATCTCAATTCCTGTCAATTTTGCATTGAAAAGTCAAACGGCGCTCCTTCCCTTCCAAGCTCTCCCATGCGCCCAAACAGTGGTTAACCCCCACATATGGGGTATCAGCGTACTCAGGACAAATTGTACAACAACTTTTGGGGTCCAATTTCTTCTCTTACCCTTGAGAAAATAAAAAATTGGGGGCGAAAAGATAATTTTTGGGAAAAAATATGATTTTTTATTTTTACGGTTCTGCATTATAAACTTCTGTAGACACAAAAGAGAATAGTAAAACCAAAAACACTCAGTTTGAAAAAATGTTGCAGTAATCCGCAAGTGCTAGTAAAAGATGTAAAAAACAGGGTATTTGGTTGATACGTTTTTTGCAAAAAATGTATACTAAGCTGCTCTACCAATCTTCACGGTATACCCTTATCAGAGCAGTCCTAACTAATGTATGCAATCCCTATCTGGTGTATTTAAAAACCTGATCATCTGTATATAACCTGTGTGAACAGGGTTCAGAGAGGAAAAATCCATGTGTGCATACAGGGTAGAACAGCTTTTGTGCAGATAGCCCAAGAGGAGTGTTGGAACTCCCCAGTCTTGTAGACACAAGAGAACAATTATGGAAACAGGAACACATGGGCTACTTGCACACTTTGTGCAAGTAGCCCATGTGTTCCTGTTTCCATTATAAACTTCTGTGAAGCACTTGGTGGGTCAAAGTGCTCACCACACCTCTAGATAAGTTCCTTAGGGGGTCTACTTTCCAAAATGGTGTCACTTGTGGGGGGTTTCAATGTTTAGGCACATCAGGGGCTCTGCAAACGCAACATGGTGTCCCATCTCGATTCCAGTCAATTTTGCATTGAAAAGTCAAATGGCGCTCCTTCGCTTCCGAGCTCTGTCATGCGCGCAAACAGTGGTTTACCCCCACATATGGGGTATCGGTGTACTCAGGACAAATTGTACAACAACTTTTGGGGTCCATTTTCTCCTGTTACCCTTGGTAAAATAAAACAAATTGGAGCTGAAATAAATTTTTTGTGAAAAAAAAGTTAAATGTTCATTTTTATTTAAACATTCCAAAAATTCCTGTGAAGCACCAGAAGGGTTAATAAACTTCTTGAATATGGTTTTGAACACCATGAGGGGTGCAGTTTTTAGAATGGTGTCACACTTGGGTATTTTCTATCATATAGACCCCTCAAAATGCCTTCAAATGAGATGTGGTCCCTAAAAAAAATGGTGTTGTAAAAATGAGAAATTGCTGGTCAACTTTTAACCCTTATAACTCCCTAACAAAAAAATTTTGGTTCCAAAATTGTGCTGATGTAATGTAGACATGTGAGAAATGTTACTTATTAAGTATTTTGTGTGACATATCTCTGTGATTTAATTGCATAAAAATTCAAAGATGGAAAATTGCGAAATTTTCATAATTTTCGCCAAATTTCTGTTTTTTTCACAAATAAACGCAGGTACTATCAAACAATTTTTACCACTATTATGAAGTACAATATGTCACAAGAAAACAATGTCAGAATCACCAGGATCCGTTGAAGCGTTCCAGAGTTATAACCTCATAAAGGGACAGTGGTCAGAATTGTAAAAATTGGCCCGGTCATTAACGTGCAAGCCACCCTTGGGGGTAAAGGGGTTAAAGGGACTCTGTCACCTGAATTTGGAGGGTACAATCTTCAGCCATAGTGGCGGGGTTTTGGGGTGTTTGATTCACCCTTTCCTTACCCGCTGGCTGCATGCTGGCTGCCATATTGGATTGAAGTTCATTCTCTGTCCTCCGTAGTACATGCCTGCACAAGGCAATCTTGTACTATGGAGGTCAGAGAATGAACGTCAATCCAATAATCGCCGAAACTGAAACATACTGACATTTAAAAAATTAAAACTTAGAGAGGATACAAAAGTTTCTTTCACAAAAGATGTATTGAATTACACAGTTTTCTTTAATTCCTATCAATGTGAAACAGAGTATTTAATATGGAAACCTCTCCAAATCACTGTATGGATGCTCAATACATGTAATTACAATAGATGCACATTGTAAAAGAGGAAATAAGGAATTCCCAAATCGATGGACTGGTGCCAGATATGCACAAGTAGTGTGATATTGAAGTAATTACATCAGGCAAAAAAATCCGGAGCTAAGATTTGTTTATATTATTTCAGTCTTTTGTTTATTTTCCCCCTAAAACTTTGCCCATCCAGATGTTTTAGACATGGAAATGCTACTTACCAAATGTCACATTTCTTTGTGCATTTTACTCCTGTCCCTCCACTCTATAACCATCAGTGAATACCACAAAACAAAATTAGAAAAATGATTTTAATAAATTACAGATGATGAATTGGGCCCAGTGAGCTCAGATTCCTAGAATTTTATCATTTTTAGAATGATAAAATACCAAATCCTTCTGCCAGCCCATCACATGTTCCATCAGGAGATACAACATTCTAAACAAAGGACCATTCAAATCAATGGTGATTTTCTTAGACAGTTGGGTCATAAGTTTATAGCAACTGAAATGTTGTGTGTTGGGTTCTCTACATAACAACACATCCCCTTGATTCCAGAAACTGATGTTCCTTTGTGCTTGATGTGATCTCCTGAAATGAATCCTATTACACTTCTGTATATTTTGGCAGATCTTCTCCTGTAAATATTTTGAAACAAGGAACAGTCGTGCTCCGCTTTATTATACCAGATCTGGTGATAACACAACATGCAATTAATCCATGAAAAAAAATGTTGATCTTTTTGTAAAATCTGAGACATATGGAAATACATAATGGGCCCATGATATTCTTTTTATAACTTGTAGCACAACCATGGATGATTTTCTTTGGTAAATATGTTTTAATATTCTTTATCTGTAGTATCATACTCTCTGTTTTTCAAAAATTTTGCTGGGCAGTTCATATTGGAAAATTCTTCCCCTGTGGACCCAGAGATGGATTTTTTTTCCAAAATGATATGTTTTTTTTTTTTTCTTTCTGTACTCTTGAGGAATTTCCTTTGATTGTGCCATAATGTTTTTGTTGAGTCTTTGTGCTGACAACTTAACTGATGGCAAAGGTCAAAAGTTGTGATGGTTGTATGAAGCCGGGCTGGCTGTAATCAAGCCTGTGCTCGTTCCACTCACTCTAATTAGTACTGTAATTGGGTTCAGTTTCCTCCAGGTAATTATTTTCTGCATAGTACCAGCTGATGGCGGATAACTGTGCATCAAATAAAGTCAAATTTAAGATATATTTCTCCAGCAATCTACAGTAAAATAAAATCAGTCAACAATCCGGTGAGGTCATGTTTTTTCCCTTACAGCAAAATGAAACAATATGCACATTATTTTTGTTTAGTTATATTAGGAATCTATAGGAAACAGCACTAACCTGCTACAAATCTAACAGGAATCTCTTGATTATTTGGGAGCTCAGATTTCTGGAACAAGTTTACTAGATTGTTTAGAACACGGCTTTACATGTTATTTCATCCATTAGACACACCATACCCATGTCAAACGTAGGATATAATAAATATATAATAAATAATGGTATATACACAGGGACACTACAAACCAACCATGAGCAGGAAGGTATAAATGACAAGGTGTCAACAAAGCCCTTATACTAGTTACCCGCCATATAGTCCTCTGGGTGACCTCACTACATATTTGTGATTCCAGGACCCACACATGAAAGAGAAAAAAACAAGTGTTTGATGAAAAATGTCTTGCAAGAGTATCAAATAATAAACAAAATTGTTTCATGGGTGGGTACCTTTGCCTGTTGTGCACCTCAGAGGTTTAAGTACATATGGAACTCCAATCTCAGTTTAGGCCCAATATGTTGGTCAGTACTAGGCTCCAAAATAAAGCTGATAGCATGTCTCAAATAGGCATACCGCATACCAATGGGGGCATAGACTCAAACAATAACAAAGAAGATGTAAGCTATATTTGGAGCTAGATAACTAACAAAATGAATGTCCTATGCGTAGTCCTTAATAATTTCAAATAGGTGCAATGCAAAATTACACAGCAGATGCCCTGTATAAATAAAAATTATCCTATAAAGGTCTATTAAACCATATACAGGGCAGCACAAAATCAGTAGCCTTATGCGTCATACCACATGCCATGGCAAAAAGTTAGATAAGTGTCATATAAACAGAAACAGGCTAAATGCTGAGCCACAGCATAATAAAAGATGTGCACCTATAGAGGATGACCAGAATGAACGCAAAACTATTATCCAGGGGGTGCTGGGACCCAACGCGTGTCGCCACCACAGTGGCTTCATCAGGGGTAGGAGTACTGAGTACTCAGCATTTAGCCTGTTTCTGTTTATATGACACTTATCTAACTTTTTGCCATGGCATGTGGTATTTGCTGGTGGTCCCTGGAATATAGTCTGTCTCTTTATCCTAGTCCCTATTTTAGACAGTTTTTTTATAAATAGCGCTTTAGCGCTTGTTCTTATTATATTCTATGGCGCTGTGCACACCTCAGATCTTTTCCTTGGTCCGACTGGTCTGTTGGAAAAATAGGAGACGTTTCTGATTTTGATGTGACAAAATAGGTAATGCAAGTCCATGAAAAAAATAGGACAGTGTTTTTTTTTTTCAATATAGAAGAAAAACTGATACAACTCTGATCAATGTCTGAGCAGAATGATGGGTCCGTTTTTCACATTTGTGCAGAAATCTGTTGTGTGCACCTACACCAAGTATGAGTTTTTTATTGGGATGTTTACAACTTGTCAATTAATGTACTTATTTGTTAACAATTAAATTAAATACAATGCATTTTTCTCTCTTTCAGTCAAAAGCATACAGTATCCACAGGACAGAAACAGGCCAGCCTTGTTATTGAGGAATGGATGTCTATATGTGAAGCTCTGACAAATGAAGGCATGAAAATTCTACTAGAAAAAGTATTCTTCCATTTTTAATTTTGCCTAAACTTGACTGTTATTAGTACATGTATTTAATTACTTACTTTAATTACAATTATTCACTTATTTATTTCACTCACTTATATAGCACTATTAATGCCATAAAACTTCACAGACCTCATCATTGTCCCCACTGGGGCTCATCAGTATGTCTTTGGAGTGTGGGAGGAAACCCATATAAACTCCTGGTGGGATCTGAACCCAGGATAAAAGAGCTGCAAAGCCACAGTGCTAACCACTGAGCCACTATTTGCCAGTAGTGCATATCTAATATAAGATAATTATAAATATCCCCAATAATGTGTCACATGTCATCCTATGGCCAAGATTTGGAATATATTAGACCGTCTGAAAGGGCTCAAATAACGGAGGTGCGTGCTATATCAATGGAGCCTACTCCAAATTGTGTGTCAGGAATGTAAAGTTCTCTTGACATGAGAACACAAATTCCTTGGAAATGTTCTACATACAGCTTCTCATGGGAGACACTATGCCTTAACCTCACAAATGCACATATCATGTAAAAATAATCATTGCTTATGGCAGTACAAAATCTTTCCATCTTGCCGCAAATGCAAACATGATGGTCACTTGATGGGTGAGCGGACAGTGATAGCGCAGCTCATAGAAACATTTGGAAATGCAAGGAATTTGAAGAAAACTCTATTTCCAAGGTTTTTATCGCTCTGCCCACTACACATTGTAGTGGATAACCTCTTTCAGTGACATTATTTAATAGAATGGAAAAAAAATCTCCAGCGATGGAAACAAGTTGGATGTAAGTAAAACTTTGCCTTTATCTCTTCAATTAAAAAGCATCACAGCTTGTGCCCCACTGAGGACTAATTGTGAGCATAATTAAGGCTTAACAGCCGAAATGCATCAGTTTAACCAGTCTTCTGTGGTGTACAAGCTGTGATGCCTTGTAATTGAAGAAATAAAGGTGAAGTTTTACTTACATCCAACTTGTTACTAGCGCTGCAGTATAATCCGACCTGCACCAGGGCTACGTGCATTGACTGTGTCATATCCAGGCATCAATTAAGATGAACTGACTTTCTCTCTTTTTGCTATTAAACAGGATGGTTTAGGCTGCGTGTCCATGATCAGGATGGCCGGCGGTATCGTCGGAGCGGCTTTGCCGCTCTGCGCTAAGCCCCGCCCCCTTCTGGGACGCGATGATGCCGGATGTGTTCACAGCACACATCCGGCATCATCGCACCCATCGCATAGGGCCCTGTGCTATATCTTGCGGCGACGCAGCGTCACCGCAAGATATACGGACATGCTGCGATCTGAAAAGACGCGCAGCATGTCCGGAGTCGCAGGGCCGCCGCGTGCGTGTTACCACGCATAGTGGAGACGGGATTTCATTAAATCCCCTCCAGTATGCTGTAACATCTGGACGCTGCGTGTTTGACGCTGCGGCTCTATGCAGCGTCAGATACGCAGCGTTTCCTGCACGTGGAAACATACCCTTACTCAACAGCGAAAACCATCAAGGAAGCACTGCATTAACCCCTTCATGACCTTGGGATTTTTCGTTTTTCCGTGTTCGTTTTTCACTCCCCTCCTTCCCAGAGCCATAACTTTTCTATTTTTCCGTCAATTTGGCCATGTGAGGGCTTATTTTTTGCGGGACGAGTTGTACTTTTGAATGACATCATTGGTTTTAGCATGTCGTGTACTAGAAAACGGGAAAAAAATTCCAAGTGCGGTGAAATTGCAAAAAAAAGTGCAATCCCACACTTGTTTTTTGTTTGGCTTTTTTGCTAGGTTCACTAAATGCTAAAACTGACCTGCCATTATGATTCTCCAGGTCAGTACGAGTTCATAGACACCAAACATATCTAGGTTATTTTTTATCTAAGTGGTGAAAAAAAATTCCAAACTTTGCTAGAAAAAAAAAAATTGCGCCATTTTCCGATACCCGTAGTGTCTCCATTTTTCGTGATCTGGGTTCGGTTGAGGGCTTATTTTTTGCGTGCCGAGATGACGTTTTTAATGATAGCATTTCGGTGCAGATACGTTCTTTTGATCGCCCGTTATTGTATTTTAATGCAATGTCGCAGCGACCAAAAAAACGTAATTCTGGCGTTTTGAATTTTTTTCCCGCTACGCTGTTTAGCGATCAGGTTAATGCTTTTTTTTAGTTGATAGATCGGGCGATTCTGAGCGCTGCGATACCAAATATGCATAGATTTTATATTTTTTTTATTGATTTATTTTGATTGGGGCGAAAGGGGGGTGATTTAAACTTTTATATTTTTTTTATTTTTTTAACATTTTTTTCAACTTTTTTTTTTTACTTTTGCCATGCTTCAATAGCCTCCATGGGAGGCTAGAAGCAGGCACAACTCGATCGCCTCTGCTACATAGCAGCGATCTGCTGATCGCTGCTATGTAGCAGAAATGGAGGTGTGCTGTGAGCGCCGACCACAGGGTGGCGCTCACAGTCACCGGCGATCAGTAACCATAGAGGTCTCAAGGACCTCTATGGTTACAATGGAGACGCATCGCCGACCCCCGATCATGTGACGGGGGTCGGCGATGACGTCATTTCCGGCCGCCCAGCCGGATGCGGTAGTTAAATGCCTACCACCGCTTTCTCTGGCCTCCACCACCTTTCTCCTCTGCTTCTCACTGACGTATCCGCTCTGCAGACTGTCCGGTCACACTGCGCTCTGCATGATCCGGAAGTAGTTTTTGCAATAGAAGCCTATGGAGCCTCAGGGCAAGGCTCAGTAGGCTTTTATTGTAAAATAGACATCTGGCTCATGCATAGCGCCTACAACTAGTCGGCTAGCCACAATTGCGGTGACGTGACTCAGAAGCAGAAAAGAACAGCGCTGGACACTGGAGACAGCAGCAGTGGGTGAGTACATTAATACACTGACACTACCTTAGGCCGGTTTCACACGTCAGTGGCTTCGGTACGTGAGGTGACAGTTTCCTCACGTACCAGAGACACTGACACACGTAGACACATTAAAATCAATGTGTTTCTGCACATGTCAGCGTGTTTTCACGGACCGTGTGTCCGTTTGAAAAACACGGAGACATGTCAGTGTTTGTGGGAGCGCACGCATCACACGGACCCATTAAAGTCAATGGGTCCATGTAAAACACGTACCGCACACGGATGCTGTCCGTGTGCAGTCCGTGTGCCATGCAGGAGACAGCGCTACTGTAAGCGCTGTCCCCCCAGCTTGTGGTGCTGAAGCCCCATTCATTTCTTCTCTCCAGCAGCGTTCGCTGGAGCGAAGGAATGAAAAATCTTTTTTTTTAATTTTTTTGTTGTGAAAATAAAGTTCCCGGTAATCTCCCCCCTCCCTCCCCCTGTGCGCCCGCCCGCTGGCATTAAAATACTTACCCGGCTCCCACGATGCTTCCTCCAGCGTCGCAGCTCTTCCTGTATGAGCGGTCACGTGGTGCCGCACATTACACCCATAGGGGTGGAGCCGCATATTCATCACTGTAATAAGCAGCACCACGTGACCGCTCATACAGGAAGAGCTGCGACGCTGGAAGAAGCATCGAGGGAGCCGGGTAAGTATTTTAATGCCAGCGGGCGGGCGCACAGGGGGAGGGAGGGGGAGATTACCGGGAACTTTATTTTCACAACAAAAATTTTTTTTTTTAAATGATTTTTAATTCCTTCGCTCCAGCGAACGCTGCTGGGAAGAAGGAATGAATTCTGGATTCAGCACCCAAAGCAGGGGACAGCGCTTAACTCTAGCGCTGTCTCCTGCACGGTGCGTGTGATACCCAGTCGGCACACAGCTGCCGCACGTGTGCCACACTGATGTGCCACGTCAGCACACGGACATACAGACATGGATAACTCCGGTACCGATTTTTCCGGTACCGGAATTATCTGGACGTGTGGGACAGGCCTTTAACATGCATTATACACACATTTAATGAAAAAAAAAAGTTAGTGGGAGTGCTTCTTTAGCAACATTTTCTCATCACAAGCCTTCCATACATCTTATTAAATCATGAACATCTGCTTGACCAAATTACAATTTTACTAGTCTTTACTAGTTAAAAGGACCTATGGAACCGCTCACTTTCGCATCGAGAGGTTAATGATGTAGATTGAGTCACTTCTACAACGACTTCTTTGGACACATGCACAATTGGCCGGTGTAGTTACTTGTCCCATTCTTTCTTAATTATGCTAGCATGTTCACTTGGTTTAATTTTCACTCTCTGTTTATGTCTTTTGACTGATATTTAGCTTTACAAATTTTTATTAGGCCACATTTCATACATAAAAAACAGACCTATTTAACCCCTTCACACTGAAGCCTGTTTTCACTTACCTGACCAGGCCAATTTTTTCAATTCTGACCAGTGTCATTTTATGAGGTCATAACTCTGGAACGGATCCCACTGATTCTGGTATTGTTTTCTTGTGACATATTGTACTTCATAATGGTGGTAAAATTTGTCGATATTGTTTGCTTTTATTTGTGAAACTATCACAAATTTGGTGAAAATTTCGCAATTTTCAAACTTTTCATTTATATGTCCTTAAACCAGAGTTACAGAAAAAAGCTAGGAGGAAAAAGACAGCGCAATAGGGTTTTAGCCAATTGAGATAAAGCTGTTTAAATAAGGTTATACTAACCTGATTTAGTTGTGTATACACAACATTTCAATCACTTATACATCCAGCTGCTGCAGGTCCAATGGGTGTCCAGACCTGGAAAACACAGATGAGGAGGATTTGTGGATATCCCATATAATAAATCCCAATCCATACAGAAAGTACATGCGGTTATTCTTTATTTATTTTTTAGTCTACGCGTTTCAGAGTACTACAGACCTCTTCATTAGGACAAGAAAAGAAAAACCGCATGTACTTTCTGTCTGGATTTGGATTTACTATATGGGATACCAGCAGCGCAGATTATCCGCAAATCCTCCTTATCTGTCTTAAACCAGATTTATGTCACACAAAATAGTTACTAAATAACATTTTCCAAATGTCTACTTCAGAAACATTTTGAAACATAATTTTCCATTGTTAGGAAGTTAGAAGGGTTAAAAGTTGACCAGCGATTTCTAATTTTTCCAACAAAATATACAAAACCATTTTTTTTAGGGATCACATCACATTTGAAGAGACTTTGTGGGGCCTATATAACAGAAAATAAACAAAAGTAACACCATTCTAAAAATTGCTCTCCTCAAGGTGCTGAAAGCCACATTCAACAAGTTTATTAACCCTTCAGGTGCTTCACAGGAACTGAAACAATGTGGAAGTAAAAAATGAACATTTAACTTTTATTCATAAAATTTTTATTTTAGACCCATTTTTTTATTTTCACAATGGTAACAAGAGAAAATGGGCCCCAAAATTTGTTGTGGAATTTCTCCTGAGTACGCCAATTCCACATATGTGGGGGAAAACAACTGATTTGGCAGGAAGGGAATCGAGAGTGGATGCCATGTCGCGTTTGGAGAGCCCGACGGACCGAGACAGTCAAAAAACCCCACTAGCGACCCCATTTTGGAAACTACACCCCTCAAAAAACTTATCTAGATGTGTGGTGAGCACCTTGAACCCCCAGGTACTCCACAGAAATGTATAACAATGAGCTGTGAAAATAAAAAATCACATTTTTTCCATCTCTAATTTTTCATTTTTACAAGGGTAACAGAAGAAAATGAATGGCAGAATTATTGTAGAATTTCTCCTGAGTACGCCAATACCCCATATGTGGGAGAAGACCACTATTCGAGCGCATGGCAGGGCTCAGAAGGGAAGGAGCACCGTTTGACTTTTTGAATGCAAAATTGGCTGGAATCAAGAGTGGACGCCATGTCACATTTGGAGAGCCCCTGATGTGCCTAAACAGTGAAAACCCGCACATGTGACCCCATTTTGCAAACTTGACCCCCCAAGGAATTTATCTACATGTGTGGTAAACACCTTGAACCCCAAAGTGCTTCACAAAAATTTATAACGTTGAGCCATGAAAATGAAAAAAAATCATATTTTTTCCACAGAAATATTTTTAGCCCCAATCTTTTTATTTTCACAAGGGAATCAGGAGAAAATGGACCCCAAAAATTGTTGTGCAATTTCCCCTGAGTTGGTGAACAACTACTGTTTGGGTGCACAGCATGGCTCGCAATGGAAAGAGTGATGGTTTGGAGTGCAGACTTTGATGAAATGGACTGCCATGCTTGCTATGCTTGGAGAGTCTCTGATGTGCCTAAACAGTGGATATTCCCCACAAGTGACCCTATTTTTGAATCTAGACTCCTCAATGAATGTATCTAGAGGCATAGTTATAGTAATGATTATAATGTTTTTGGTTTTACTGGTGTATGAATTTATAATGTGGTGGTATGAGTAAGTTGTGCGGAATACATCAGATTATAAAAGTGTGTTGTGTCAACAGAGTAAAAAAAATGTATTAATTTGTGGACTTGTGGTACGCTTTAAAGCAATCCTACAGGCAAAGGCCAAGTTTCTTAAGGCATGTTTCACAATGATAATTTGTATCTTTGTGGATTCCCCTCTTGGAGCATACCCTGCACATTTTTGTGATCTTCCCTTCTTCGCTGTTTGGGGAACCTCTCACGGAGGTACGGGGACCATTACCTTCCTGATTGCCAAACATTATAGCCTGGATGGCTACCTCCTGAAACTGAAGGGAGGTCCTCGTTTTGCCTGCAGATCAAAACAGCACAAAATAATTGTACAGTGCCATTTGTGCAATGTGTGCTGACAATTTTTTGTCCCATACTTTAGCTTTTCGCATGGCACTGTATGGTTGAGGACCTGATCTGAGAGCTCTTCATCATCATGTGCTTATTATAATCCAGGACACAATCTGGCTTTGGGACTTGTGTTGTGGTACCTCGGACAGTGACAAGGGAGCTGTTGTCACGGTGTATGGTGGTCAACATAAGGACATACATTTTTTCCTTATACTTGAACACCAGCATTGGGCTCTGCTGTCACCCTCGCGGCTTAGGGAGGCTTGTCTGATTTTTTCACACGGTGCCTCATGCAATAGTACTTCTGACAGAGAGTTTCTTAAACTGTGGGATATTGGTGTAAAAGTTATCTACATAGAGGCTGATAACCCTTATCCAGCAGTGGGTGCAGCAATTCCCACACAATTTTCCCACTCACCCCCAGGATATGGGTGCATTTAGGGGGGTCAGTCTGGGTGTCCTTCCCTTTGTAGACCCTACATCTATGGGTGTACCCTGAGGTACTTTTGCACAGTTTGTACAGTTTTATTCCATACCTGGCCCTCTTACTGGGCAGGTATTGTCAGAATTTTAGCCTCCCTTTGAAATGAACCTGCACTGATTGTGCTGTAATGGTTTCTGTTTGTGCTAAGGGCTTGCGTGGCCACACCTCCCTTGCTTTTATCATTGTTAGTGTGTGTACTTGAAATGCTGTCCCCAGCCAATTGCTGAGGGGCAGCTCCTATATAAAGTTCCCCTGCCCTATGGGTGGGGGCTGAGCTACTCAAAAAAGCTCTTGAACTTTGCTATGTGTATTTGTATTCCTGCACCTCTCCTATCTATGTTTTGGAACCAAAGTCCTTGCTTTGATTCCTGTTTTGTCCTATTCTGGCGCCTGTCCTGGAGGCGGTATATCCAGGCCCGAATCATTGATCCTGTACCTGTCCTGTACCTGACCCTGTCTGAACTGTGTCTGCTGTGTTATGTTCCTGGAATCCCTCTGTGTCTGGAGCCTCACACCCAGTGACTTTGAGTTTCTTGTAACCGGTGTTTCGGCTGATCATCTACTACTCTGACTACCATGCATTGTTAGCTCCTGGCAGGTCCAGAAAATCTTGCGGTTCTAGCACCATCCCACTTGAGTTCCTTCCTAGGTCCGATGCCTGGAGCCTGATGACCGCAGTCTGGAACCTGATGACCGCTGCCTGGAGCTTGGAGCCTGATGACTGTGGTGTGCCTGTAGGTCGTGTCGGATGTCTGGAACCGAACGACTTCTGTCTGATGTCTGCTGGTGACCCTGGGTCCAGATGTCCTGATGCCCTGTCTGTACCCTGATGTTTTGCCTGTGTCCTGATGACCTCGTGTACCCTGATGTTCTTCCTGTGTCTGATGTCCTGACGTAACTGATGCCCTGTGCTGCCACGCCAGTGTCCCAGCCAATAACCTGGGCTGCCACGCCAGTGTCCCAGATGTCTATCCGGTATTCCTGATGTCCTACACTGATGTCCTGATGACCTCGTGTACCCTGATGTCCTGATGACCTCATGTACCCTGATGTCCTTCCTGTGTCTGATGTCCTGATGTAACTGATGCCCTGGGCTGCCACGCCAGTGTCCCAGCCGATAACTTGGGCTGCCACGCCAGTATCCCAGATGTCTATCTGGTATTCCTGATGTCCTACCCTGATGTCCTGATAACCTTGTGTACCCTGATGTCCTGCCTGTGTCCTGATGTCCCGCCTATGTGTGCCTCCGTGATCCGTTGGTGTCTTGGGGTCCCTTCTGGGAGGTGTGGAATCAGGAGCCTGGCATAGTAATGTTTGGTTTATATACTGTGTGACTTTAGTTTGGTAAACCTTCCTTTATTTATACCTGAAGTTGTGCGGTGTAATCAAGTCCTACGTGTCTCTTTCCTTGTCCACATGCTCAGCTGCCACAGAACATCGGTCTCCGGTCTCTGCCCTCCAATAGTTCAGGTAGGCTAGGCCCGGGTCCTCCTCTGCGGTATAAAGGGTCTGAATTGTGTCCCCGGGGGACGCATGCCCCACGCCGTCATGGTCGGTCGGCGTGGGGGTGTCTATGGGCTGAGCCGCGTCAGCGGCTGCAGCTGACTGTGACAGATGGCTTGCAGAGTGGCGATAGCTATTTTAGATTAACCCCTTTGGCACTGATCGGTAACTATTGTTCAGCCAATCAACTCCAAAGGGGTTAAGCAGGAGAGGTAATATTGCGATCACCTCACCCATTGTGACTGCTGTGATTGATGCTTTCATGGCATGTCACATGTATTTTTTTCTTTTTAGAACTTTGTCACTTCACTGTGATGTGCTGGTCAGAATTGATTGAGGAGGTGGTATAGCACCCCTTGGGCAACATGCAGGGATGGCCTACTGTCAGAGACAGCAGCCATCTTATCTCAGTCACCGCGCGAAGCAGCAGTTGCCGCATATTGTGAAGGCGTTAAACAGTGCTATAAATCAGATTCCCATCAGTGTTGCAATTTTTACTGTTAGTGATTTGTCACGTACCCACTTCTCAGCACATGTCTTGGGGTTGCGCCTGCAAGGGTTAATCTATCTCCTTTCTCTCAGTCCAGCATTCTATCTCTATCCTATGCTGTAATGGGAGCATAAATCACACACCGACACAGTCCACACACCCCGCTCATACATGCTGTTTCCACTCACCGATCACACGGGCGATGAGTCCCGGAAATATTACTACTACTGTCTGCCAATCATAAGGATCACACACTTTAAGGATATGGATTCTTTAGCGCATACAAGGCTTAGACTTACTAAAGTTTTAAGCTTTAATAGAAAAGGTACAGTGCTTACAATAAAAAGGTATAAAATATGGGAATAAAAAGTGACATACAAATATGCAAAAACCGTGATAAAATAATGGGATAACTTACATAAATATCGAACTTTGCATTCTGATTCTCTGTTCCTCGGGGAGGGATAAATATGTAATGGATCACATCAGCTTTCCAGGCTGCCCCCACATGCGAACATCTTTCTTTGTGTCTAGGCCTAATTTATAGAGTCAACCTGGAGGTCAAATTTCTAGACCAGTCTCTCAGGTTAATATTATAATTGCTGGTTTGTGACTGGACATGGCCACTCCACCAATAAATATATTATTTTCTCTGAAACTCTTTGTGTAAGGTTTCTCAGATAGATAGTGTCAGGCTGTAATTGGCATCTCTCTTCAAAAGAGCCAGAAGGTGTGAAATGTTTCCCCTTCCTGGTTCTTAGCAAGGCCTCCTGGCAAGATTGGAGACAGGAGACTGCCTTCTCAGGATAACATATGCTGTGAGAACTGCAGTCTCAGGACAGATGTTAATTCTGCTAGTCATACATTCATATCTATACATATTTACTACAGTGTTATATCCATGATTTTCGTAAATGCAAAATAGATGTGTAACACTCCTACCACCAATTGCAATGTTAAAAAAATAACGAGTGCATGTTCTATCCATGAAAAACACTAATAGCACATGAGAGAATGACAGTCCTGCTACCCAGACTTTCCATTTATTCCATAATAAACCAGGCCTGAACATAGGAATTAGCAAAGCTCTTAGCAAAGCTCTTAGCAAACGACAGTGTGCTTTGTTAGGAATATTCTGCTTTTCTGAATTTCTTATACTTTTCCCTGTTTTTTTTAGATAATATACTATATATATATATATCCTGAATCTTAGTATGCATATGAGAGGAATCTTGAGGAAATACAGCAATCCCTGACCACTTGTCTTGTTACCTACAGTATATACAGTACACAAATTAATTTTGTTTTCCCATCTTTGAAATTCCTCAAGATATCTGATCTAATTTTGTATAGTATAAGCTGGTGTCACGACAGTAATCAAACGCCTCCCCAGAGCCCCTCTACTCACCGTGCAATTTCTTTTCAGGTCACGCTATACTGTTGAGTATGTTTCATACAGCACTGTTGCATCTACATAAAAAAAAACTTTATTTTTATTTAGCGCTAACATATTCCGCAGCGCTTTACAGTTTGCACACATTATCATCACTGTCCCCGATGGGGCTCACAATCGAAATTCCCTATCAGTATGTCTTTGGAATGTGGGAGAAAACCGGAGACCCCAGAGGAAACCCACGCAAACACGAGGAGAACATACAAACACCTTGCAGATGTTGTCCTTGGTGGGATTTGAACCCAGGACCCCAGCGCTGCAAGGCTGCAGTGCTAACCACTGAGTCACCATGCGGCATTCATTCAGTTTTAGGGGGCAAGGTCCGTCTCTGCATGATTTTTACCTTGCTGTGTCCTGCAGAGTTTAGGTTCCCCTACCTATCCCGTGCTACCAGGGCCTATATTATGCAGTCCATCCTACCACTCCTCGCCTGAATGTTGGTTTCTAGCCAGTCTGTGTGCTAGTGTCCCGTTTAAGCACTTGTGTATTGTTGACTCTCCCATTTTTGACCCAGTTTGTTTACTCATCCTGTCTGAACTCTCAGCTCCTGACATCAGCTACATGTACTGATACTGTGCTGTCTGCTCTGACCTCGGACCGTCTGTCTATGCTTCTTTCTCACCTCACATCCACACCCCTGATCCTCTAGTCAGCTGCTGCAGACCTGGGGACTGCCCTGGTGTTGTACCTGGTGGCTACCGGCGGCAAAGCCTATCCTCACTATCAGATGCTCTAGTGAACACCTTGTAGTCATTTAGTTACGCCCATCCAGTAAGTCCAGCCCATGGCGCAGTGGGTCCACACCTACCAGCATTACAGCAGCATGTTCAAGATGCTCCCCCACAAATAATCAACAACTCCAATTATAAAAATGTTGGGCTACAGTGTAAAATATAAAGAAAACAAGATTGCAATGATTTGGAATCCTAAAGACATTTTATTTTCACTAGAACATAAAACACAGATTAGACAGTGAATGTTAAATATTTTTCCATTTCATGTGCAAAAAAAATCTTGTTTCCAATGTTATGATTTGATGGCAGCAACACATTTCAACAAAGTTGGGACAGGGCCATGTCTACCATTGTGTAGCATCCCCTTTTTCTATTTACAGCAGTCTAGTAAATGAGGAGACCAATTGTTGGAGGTTTTGGGAGACACATTTTGTCCCTTTATGGTCTGATGTAGGATTCTAGCTGCTGAACAGGCCTGGATTTTCTTTTCCAGATTTTTTCCTTTAATAATGTGCCTAATGATTCCTATTGGTGAAAGGTCTGGACTGAAAGTTGCCAGTTCATCACCCAAACACTTCTTCTGCAAACCATACTTGTTGTGACGGATGCAGTATGTGGTTTAGTATTCTCTTGCTGAAATATGCAAGGCCTTCCCTGACATAGACATTGTCTGGCTGGAAACCTATGTTATTATAAAATCTGTATACAGTATAATGCTCAGTATTGATATCGGGAAAGGGACCTGAAGCCGCCCTGTGCATGTTACCATAACTGAAAGCTTTCCTTCTGGTAGCCGCACTTTCAGTAAGGTGACCAGACAGCATTGGAACACTTTTAACATGCAGATTAAGCCTATATCTGAAGGTTAATAACATTTAATGATTGCACAGCAAACTATGCTCACTGATAATTTCTGGAAGCATTCCTGAACCCACGTAGTGATTTGCACCAGTGAATCAGATTTGCACAACCAGCTATTTGTCATTAATACCACTTACTTTTCTAGCCTTTTACTAACCCTGTCCCATCTTTTTTTAGATGTTTTGCTGCCATCAAGTTCTAAATAAGTTAAATTTTTCAAACGAAATGAAAAAATGTCCAATGTTTACCTTCTGATCTGTGTTCTATGTTATGTTGTGACTAGAGATAGGTAGACCCCTTGATGTTTGGGTCCTGCAGGTTCAGGTGAACAGTTAAAAAAAAGTTTGGGTTTGGGTACCAGAGCAGTACCAGGACTCGAACCCGGACTGGGGCTCGAGCATCCAATATTTGCGGCAAACATTGCCTCTGATCGGTAGTAAAATCATCACCACCAGTCCAACAGCCGCAGTTCCCACGCTGTCACATGACAGCAGTTGTGATCTGAGGTGAAAAGTTTATCTCTGGTCACTGGCTTTGGCTGATAGGACTACTGCTCCCATTAGCCTACATGTGCTGCTACTAATAAAAGCGAGAGCAGTTGTGGGGGATGGGAGTATTCATCAGCCAGTTGCCTGCACTCTAAATAAATAATTTAAATTAAAAAAACGGCATGGGTTTCTCTGTATTATTGATAACCAGCCAGGCAAAACTGGCAGCTGCCACCCTGAGCTGTCAGCCTTAGCAAGGCTGGTTATCAAAAATAGAGGGGTCCTCGCCATGCCGTTTTTTAAAATTATTTAAATAAATAATTTTTTTAAATGGCGTGGGGTCCCCCCACTCTATCTATATAGTCATCTAAGGGGTACTTCTGCCTGTTTGTCTGTCTGTCTGTCTGTAATGGAATTCCCGCGTCGCTGATTGGTCACCTTCCAACGTCCACCGATGTGCGCGATGCTGCCGCCAGCTTCCTTTCCCAGTGATGCATTGCGAAATTACCCAGATGACTTAGTGGTCTCACGAGACCGCTAAGTCATCTGGGTAATTTCGCAATGCATCACTGGGAACGGAAGCTGGCGGCAGCATTGCGCGCATCGGGACAGCTTCGTTGGACGCCAAAGGGTGAGTATATAACTTTTTTTTATTTTTTTATTTTTTTTAACAGGGATATGGTGCCCACACTGCTATATACTACGTGGGCTGTGTTATATACTGTGTGGGCTGTGTTATATACTGTGTGAGCTGTGTTATATACTGCGTGGGTTGTGTTATATACTGCGTGGCCTGTGTTATATACTACATGTGCTGTGTTATATACTACGTGGGCTGTGCTATATACTATGTGGGCAGTGCTATATATGATGTGGGCTATGTTATATACTGCCTGGCTGCTATACACTACATGGGAAGTGTTATATACTGCGGGGGTTGTATTATATACTGCATGGCCTGTGTTATATACTACGTGTGCTGTGTTATATACTACGTGGGCTGTGCTATATATTACGTGGGCTGTGTTATATACTGCCTGGCTGCTATATGCTACGTGGGCTGTGTTATATACTGCATGGGCTGTGTTATATACTATGTGGCCTGTGTTATATACTGCGAGGGCTGTGCTATATATTACATGGGCTGTGTTATATACTATGTGGCTGCTATATACTATGTGTAATAAAGAGAAAAAAACGGCACAAAGCCGTAGCCAGCTCACCAACCAGACCATAGATGATTGAGCACGGAGATGCGTCCAGACCAAGACGCCAAGCAGCAGCAATATACGAAAACGTGGAAACTCCAGCTCAAAAAATGGTGAAAATCTTTATTAGTCCATCTTCATTTAAAAGGACATCCTTACAGGTTACTAAGGACACCGGTGGTTACATGAATTGTAACCACCGGTGTCCTTAGTAACCTGTAAGGATGTCCTTTTAAATGAAGATGGACTAATAAAGATTTTCACCATTTTTTGAGCTGGAGTTTCCACGTTTTCGTATATTGCTATATACTATGTGGCTGCTATATACTACATGGCTTTGCTTTATTCTACGTGGCTGTCTGTGTTACGTGAGCTGTGCTATATACTATGTGGCTGCTATATACTATGTGGCTGCTATATACTATGTGGCTGTGCTATGTACTATGTGGCTGTGCTATATACTACATGGCTGTGCTATAGACTACGTGGCTGTCTGTGTTATATACTACATGGCTGTGCTATATACTATGTGGCTGTGCTATATACTATGTAGCTGTGCTATATACTACGTGGCTGGCTGTGCTATATACTACGTGGCTGTCTGTGTTATATACTATGTGGCTGTGTTGTATGCTATGTAGCTGTGTTATATACTACGTGGCTGTGCTAAGCGCGACGTACATACATACATACATATTCTAGAATACCCGTTGCATTAGAATCGGGCCACCATCTAGTTTTTTATAACCAGTCAAGCTAAAGCTGACAGCTGGGGGCTGGTATTCTCAGTCTGGTAAAGTCCATGGACATTGCCCCCCAGTCTAAAAATAGTAGCCTGCAGCCACCCAGAAAAGGTGCATGTATTAGATGTGCTAATTCTGGCACCTTGCCTGGCTCTTCCCACTTGCCTTGTGGCGGTGGCAAGTGGGGTTCATATTTGTGAGGTTGATGTCACCTTTGTATTGTCTGGGGACATCAAGCCTACAGCTTAGTAATGGAGTGGCATCTATAAGATGCCTGTCCATTACTAATCCTATAGTTATATTGTACATAAACACATAGCAACAGTAATGTCCTTTATTTGAAGTAAAAAAACACACACTTTTTCATTTAAAAATTACAAACATAGTTATACTCAACTAGCACCTAATTCCACTGAATCCCTCGTCTACTGTAATAAAAGAAAAATGTAAAACAACCATATCCCTCACCTGTACGTCATTCTGTCACACGCCGCAATCCATGTCTGGTATCTTATAGATGCCACTCCATTACCAAGGTGTGGGCTTGATGTCGACGGACAATACAAAGGTGACATCAACCTCACAAATATGAACCCCACTTGCCATCGTGAAAGGGCAAGTGGAAAGAGCTGGGTAAAGTGTCAGAATTGGCACATCTAATAGATGCGCCTTTTTTGAGCGGCTGCAGGCTGCTATTTCTAGGCTGGGGGGGGGGGGCAATATCCATGGCCCCTTACCAGCTTGGGAATACCAGCCCTCAGTTGACTGCATTAGCTTGGCTTGTAGTCAAAAATGGGGTGACCCCACTCCATTTTTAAAATTATTTATTTAAATAATTTTAAAAATACAGCGTGGGGACCACTCTATTCTTGATAATCAACCTTGCTAAAGCTGACAGCTGAGGGTTGCAGCCTGCAGCTATCAGTTTTGCCTGGCTGGTTATCAAAAATACAGGGGAACTGTTGTGAATTCTGTTGTCGAGCTCCCTCCTGTGTTCGTGAATGGTACTTCGGCGAGTTCTGTCTATGGGCTCCCTCTGGTGGCTATGAGTGAAGCTGCGGCTTCTGAGGTTCCTTACACAGGTGACGTGGTTTATCCTTTGGTTGGCTGCTCTATTTAACTCCTCTCAGATCGTTACTCCATGCCAGCTGTCAATGTTTTTGCATTTGTTCAGTTCGCTCCTGGATCTCTCTGGTGACCTGCCTTCTCCTGCAGAAGCTAAGTTCCTGATAGTCATTATTTGTTCTTTGTTTTCTTGTCCAGCTAGTTATCATGATTTTGTCTTGCTAGCTGGAAGCTCTGGGATGCAGAGTGGTCCCTCCGCACCGTGAGTCGGTGCGGAGGTCTTTTTTGCACACTCTGCGTGGTCTTTTGTAGGTTTTTGTGTTGATCGCAAAGTTACCTTTCCTATCCTCTGTCTATCTAGTAAGTCTGGCCTCCCTTTGCTGAAACCTGTTTCATTTTCTGCGTTTGTGACTTTCATCTTTACTCACAGTCAATATATGTGGGGGGCTTCCTTTACCTTTGGGTGAATTTCTCTGAGGCAAGGTAGGCTTTATTTTCCTCTCTAGGGCTAGATAGTTCTTAGGCTGTGACGAGGCACCTAGGTCTGGTCAGGAGCGCTCCACGGCTATTTCTAGTGTGTGTGATAGGATTAGGGCTTGCGGTCGGCAGAGTTACCACATCCCAGAGCTCGTCCTGTATAAGGTTTAACTATCAGGTCATTCCGGGTGCTCCTAACCATCAGGTCATAACAGTACAGCTGGCCCAAAGTATTAATGCATCTCAATAGAGGGATAAGAGAACTTCTGAGACCATTTTTTTTTCTTTGCACTGTGTTTTGTTTCTCTTTTCCCATAGACCTTTGGGTGGTTCAGGACACAGGTGTAGGTATGGACATTCAAGGTCTGTCCTCTTGTGTGGATCATCTCACTACAAGGGTACAAAACATTCAAGATTTTGTGGTTCAGAATCCTATGTTAGAGCCTAGAATTCCTATTCCTGACTTATATTCTGGGGATAGATCTAGGTTCTTGAATTTCAAAAATAATTGTAAACTGTTTCTAGCTTTGAAATCCCGCTCCTCTGGTGACCCCGCTCAACAAGTAAAAATCATTATTTCTTTGTTGCGTGGTGACCCTCAAGACTGGGCATTTTCCCTTGCGCCAGGAGATCCTGTATTGCGTGATGTTGATGCGTTTTTTCTGGCGCTTGGATTGTTTTATGATGAACCAAATTCAGTGGATCAGGCAGAGAAAATCTTGCTGGCTTTGTGTCAGGGTCAGGATGAAGTGGAGGTGTACTGTCAGAAGTTTAGAAAGTGGTCTGTGCTTACTCAGTGGAATGAATGTGCCCTGGCAGCAATTTTCAGAAAGGGTCTTTCTGAAGCCCTTAAGGATGTCATGGTGGGATTTCCCACGCCTGCTGGTCTGAATGAGTCTATGTCTTTGGCCATTCAGATCGATCGGCGCATGCGTGAGCGCAAAGCTGTGCACCATCTGGCGGTCTTCTCTGAGCATAGGCCTGAGCCTATGCAGTGTGATAGGACTTTGACCAGAGCTGAAAGGCAAGAACACAGACGTCGGAATGGGCTGTGTTTTTACTGTGGTGATTCCACTCATGCTATCTCCGATTGTCCTAAGCGCACTAAGCGGTTCGCTAGGTCTGTCACCATTGGTACGGTACAGTCTAAATTTCTTTTGTCCGTTACTCTTATTTGCTCTCTGTCGTCCTATTCGGTAATGGCATTTGTGGATTCAGGCGCTGCCCTGAATTTGATGGATGTGGAGTTTGCCAGGCGCTGTGGTTTTTTCTTGGAGACCTTGCAGTATCCTATTCCATTGAGAGGAATTGATGCTACGCCTTTGGCCAAGAATAAGCCTCAGTACTGGACTCAATTGACCATGTGCATGGCTCCTGCACATCAGGAGGATATTCGCTTTTTGGTGTTGCATAATCTGCATGATGTGGTCGTTTTGGGGTTGCCATGGCTACAGGTCCATAATCCAGTATTGGATTGGAAATCTATGTCTGTGTCCAGCTGGGGTTGTCAGGGGGTACATGGTGATGTTCCATTGCTGTCTATTTCGCCTTCCACTCCTTCTGAAGTCCCTGAGTTTTTATCAGATTACCGGGATGTATTTGAAGAGCCCAAATCCGGTGCCCTACCCCCTCATAGGGATTGCGACTGTGCTATTAATTTGATTCCTGGTAGTAAGTTTCCTAAGGGCCGTCTGTTTAATTTATCTGTGCCAGAGCACGCCGCTATGCAGAGTTATATAAAGGAATCCTTGGAGATGGGTCATATTCGTCCGTCGTCGTCACCATTGGGAGCAGGGTTCTTTTTTGTGGCCAAGAAGGATGGTTCTTTGAGACCTTGTATTGATTACCGCCTTCTTAATAAGATCACAGTCAAATTTCAGTATCCTTTGCCGCTGCTGTCTGATTTGTTTGCTCGGATTAAGGGGGCTAGTTGGTTCACCAAGATAGATCTGCGTGGTGCGTATAATCTTGTGCGAATTAAACAGGGTGATGAATGGAAAACGGCATTTAATACGCCCGAGGGCCATTTTGAGTACCTTGTTATGCCATTCGGGCTTTCTAATGCTCCATCTGTGTTTCAGTCCTTTATGCATGACATCTTCCGAGAGTAACTGGATAGATTCATGATTGTATATTTGGATGACATTTTGGTCTTTTCGGATGATTGGGAGTCTCATGTGAAGCAGGTCAGAATGGTGTTCCAGGTCCTTCGTGCGAATTCCTTGTTTGTGAAGGGGTCAAAGTGTCTCTTTGGTGTTCAGAAGGTTTCATTTTTGGGTTTCATTTTTTCCCCTTCTACTATTGAGATGGACCCTGTTAAATTTCAGGCCATTCACGATTGGACTCAGCCTACATCTGTGAAGAGCTTGCAGAAGTTCCTGGGCTTTGCTAATTTTTATCGTCGCTTCATCGCTAATTTTTCCAGTATTGCTAAACCGTTGACTGATTTGACCAAGAAAGGTGCTGATGTGGTTAATTGGTCCTCTGCGGCTGTAGAGGCTTTCAGGAGTTGAAGCGACGTTTTGCTTCTGCCCCTGTGTTGTGCCAGCCAGATGTTTCGCTCCCTTTTCAGATTGAGGTTGATGCTTCTGAAATTGGAGCAGGGACTGTTTTGTCGCAAAGAAGTTCTGATGGCTCGGTGATGAAACCCTGTGCCTTCTTTTCTAGAAAATTCTCGCCTGCTGAGCGCAATTATGATGTGGGCAATCGGGAGTTGTTGGCCATGAAGTGGGCATTCGAGGAGTGGCGACATTGGCTTGAAGGAGCTAAACATCGCGTGGTGGTCTTGACGGATCACAAGAATTTAACTTATCTCGAGTCTGCCAAACGGTTGAATCCTAGACAGGCTCGATGGTCCCTCTTTTTCTCCCGTTTTGATTTTGTGGTTTCATACCTTCCGGGATCTATGAATGTGAAGGCTGACGCCCTGTCAAGGAGTTTTGTGCCTGACTCTCCGGGTGTTCCTGAGCCGGCGGGTATTCTTAAAGAAGGGGTAATTTTGTCTGCCATTTCCCCTGATTTGCGGCGTGTACTGCAAAAGTTTCAGGCTGATAGACCTGACCGTTGTCCTACGGAGAAACTGTTTGTCCCTGATAGATGGACTAGTAGAGTTATCTCTGAGATTCATTGTTCAGTGTTGGCTGGTCATCCTGGAATCTTTGGTACCAGAGATTTGGTGGCTAGATCCTTTTGGTGGCCTTCTTTGTCACGGGATGTGCGTTCTTTTGTGCAGTCCTGTGGGACTTGTGCTCGGGCTAAGCCCTGCTGTTCTTGTGCCAGTGGGTTGCTTTTGCCCTTGCCGATCCAGAAATGGCCCTGGACGCATATTTCCATGGATTTTATTTCAGATCTCCCTGTTTCTCAAAGGATGTCGGTCATTTGGGTGGTTTGTGATCGCTTCTCTAAGATGGTCCATTTGGTACCCTTATCTAAATTGCCTTCCTCCTCTGATTTGGTGCCATTGTTTTTCCAGCATGTGGTTCGTTTGCATGGCATTCCAGAGAACATCGTCTCGGACAGAGGTTCCCAGTTTGTTTCAAGGTTTTGGCGGTCCTTTTGCGCTAAGATGGGCATTGATTTGTCTTTTTCTTCGGCTTTCCATCCTCAGACTAATGGCCAAACCGAACGAACTAATCAGACTTTGGAGACATATCTGAGATGCTTTGTTTCTGCTGATCAGGATGATTGGGTGTCCTTCTTGCCTTTGGCTGAGTTCGCCCTCAATAATCGGGCCAGCTCGGCTACTTTAGTTTCTCCTTTTTTTTGTAATTCTGGTTTACATCCTCCTTTCTCTTCAGGGCAGGTTGAGCCTTTGGACTGTCCTGGTGTGGATGCGGTGGTGGACAGGTTGCAGCGGATTTGGACTCATGTGGTGGACAATTTGACATTGTCCCAGGAGAAGGCTCAACGTTTCGCTAACCGCCGGCATTGTGTTGGTCCCCGACTTCGTGTTGGGGATTTGGTTTGGTTGTCATCTCGTCACGTTCCTATGAAGGTTTCCTCTCCTAAGTTTAAGCCTTGTTTCATTGGGCCTTATAAGATTTCTGAAGTTCTTAATCCTGTGTCATTTCGTTTGGACCTTCCAGCTTCTTTTGCCATCCATAATGTGTTCCATAGGTCGTTGTTGCGGAGATACGTGGCGCCTATGGTTCCCTCCGTTGATCCCCCTGCCCCGGTGTTGGTTGAGGGGGAGTTGGAGTATGTGGTGGAGAAGATTTTGGATTCTCGTGTTTCGAGACGGAAACTTCAGTACCTGGTCAAGTGGAAGGGTTATGGTCAGGAAGATAAGGTCTGGTCAGGAGCGCTCCACGGCTATTTCTAGTGTGTGTGATAGGATTAGGGCTTGCGGTCAGCAGAGTTCCCACATCCCAGAGCTCGTCCTGTATGAGGTTTAACTATCAGGTCATTCGGGGTGCTCCTAACCACCAGGTCATAACAGGGAACCTACAATGTTATTTTTTTCTAATTATTTGTTTAGAGCACAGGCGCCGGCTGATGAATATTTACATTACACTGGGTGTTCAGGGGGCCGAACCTGAACAGTAACACGGACTTCCTGGTGAAGTCTGTGTTTGGAGTTTGTGCCCAAACCGAAGGTGTTCAGTACAGATGCTGAACTTTACTGTTCTGGATCACCCATCTCTAGTTGTGACTAATAAGAGATTTACAAATCATTGCATACTTGTTTTCTTTATATTTTGTACAGAACCTGAACATTTTTTTATTTGCAATTGTGCAAAATAATGCTTTCTTCTTCAAAACCATGCCATACTAATATCTTTGTAATGCTGAATATGGTAGACTGGCATTAAAGGATTATTTCCAATGAAACAAGTTATCCTCTAACTAAAGAATAGGGGATAATTGCTGATTGCTAGGCGTCCAACTCCTAGTAGACCCGGCAATCTCAAGTACAGGGCTCTGCAGCCCCTTTCTGCTCTCAGAGTTTCAGAGCTCAAATCTTGTATTCGTTAGAGATCCTAGCAGTCATACCCAGTGATTAGTGAGTTATCTGCTATTCTATTTTTGCCAGCAAGAGATTTTTTTCAAGCCATTGCTTGAATAAGGCAACTTGCTGGCCAAAACATCACTGCTGTTACTGTATGTGTCTTTGGTGGATATGCAACTTATATTTGAGATCATAGAATACATTTGCTGTTTTAATAATATATAAAGGGCACCTGTCATCTAATTCATGCTGCATTATTGTCTTTGCTGTCTATTAGTGATGAGAGAGTATACTCGTTGCTCGGGTTTTCCTGAGCACGCTCGGGTGGTCTCTGAGTATTTGTTAGTGCTCGGAGATTTAGTTTTCATTGCGGAAGCTGCATGATTTACGGCTGCTAGACAGGCTGAATACATGTGAGGAATGTCTGTTTGTTAGGAAATTCCCACATATATTCAGGCTGTTCAGCAGCCGTAAATCATGCAGCTGAGGCGAAGAAAACTAAATCTCCGAGCACTAAAAAATATTTGGAGATCATCCAAGCGTCCTCAGGAAATCCCGAGCAACGAGTACACTCGCTCATCACTACTGTCTATGTCTTGGATGACTAGTTCATGTCAGTTCCACAATTCCACAATGGCATCATCACTCCCCACTTCCAACAGTTCTCTTCCCAAGCACACACATAGGGAGAGACCCGTCAGTCAAAGGGATTGAGGCAAGCAGAAGCCGCCATGGACATGAATCAGACTGGTCATCCAAGACACAGTGTCTCCGGCAGACATTTCAACGTACAGTATGATACTCCACAAATGGCTGGCTATAGTTTGGACAGCAGATAACAGGTTCTCTTTAAATATTAGGTAAAAAAATATATATAATTTGCTGTACATGTACAAGCTGAGCTTGATATTCTGGTGTTTTACCATAATGTTTTTATGCAGGTAAATGACGCATCTAGAAAAGGCATGAGGTTTGTTGGATTTATCATGAAGCACTTTCATCAGTCTACCAACATTCTAGTGGATGTACAAAAACAGGAGCAAAACAGCAGCAAAATCTCGAATGAGGATCCTTATAAAAGACGGACTGAGGGAACTATCAGTGGGCAATCTTCAGAAAGTGGAATAGAGGAAGAAATGAATTTGGGAAATGAAAGCCTCCAAGACTCTCTATTCCCAGATGAAGGAACATTAACGAAATTAAGAAAATGTCAAGGTATAATCTGAATACATTATTTATACTATTGGTATATCAATTATTTGTGCAATTTCTTAGCATACCAAAATGAAAAGATTTATGGGTATTTTTCTCTATAGAGGTTTTCCTTTAGACCTATTAATATCTCCCTATTGATAACACCCAAGAACAAAACCTTTTCAAAATACCAGTTGGATTTGGTTAGGTCTATCTTGGCTACGTTGGTGACTTTGGCTGCATAGTCGCTGCAAGTAGTCCTAGTGTAAATTGTTGCATAGTTTGGTCGCAGAAGAAACTTGTGAGAGAAGATTACATTGGGTAATTCAACTTTTATGTACACAGAACATGAAGTACATGCATCAGCTTCTTAATACAACATAACAGGAAGTCTAAAGGACCTTTTACCAGAGAGAAAGTGAAACCAAAGTACAACAAGTATATGCATTACCTTCACAAATGAGTCTTTTTCTGTTGCATATCTGCCAACATCCTTTCTCAACAGTAAGGACTTATTCAATTAAGCCTAATTTCTTCATCAGTCTGATATATTTAGGCATTCAGTGCCTTTGTGAAAATATCTTCTGTCATATCTTCATGGGCAGTACTCTAAATTTAGGATTCCTTGTTCCTGGTGATCTCTCAAGAAGTGAAACTTCACATCAATGTGTTTAGTTCTTGGATTAACTCTTTCCATCTGTATTCCTAGGTACTGTTTCACATTTCCCAGGTCTTTGATCTTGAAGTGTTGATCCAAAGTTTACACTATCTCTGCTTCATTAGTGATGGGCGAGCACTAAAATGCTCGGTTGCTCATGGCTCGGGTCGAGCAAAATGGAATGCTCGGGTGAGCCCAATATAAGTCTATGGGAAAACCAAGCATTTTTGCTGCGATCCCCCCCAGGGGTCCTTTTAGGGTCTAAAAACGTCTGAAATCGATAGGAACAGTGCTCAAATGACATGGGAACATCATGGGAAATACTCCTAGAAGCATTTCTGACTCCCAGGTCACAGCTGTGAACAATGTTGTTAGAGTCTTATGTCACTTTTACAGGCGCACAATAAAACATACAAAAGCAAAGCCAAAATGGATTTTCCTAGGAAATATGTTAAGGAACATCCTTTCCAGGCTAATAATTTGAATGTAAGGCTGGGTTCACACAGCGTCAGTGTGACCCGTTTAACAGACTACGTTACACCGCGGCATATCGCTTTGTAACGTAGTCCGTTAACGCCACCATTACTTTCAATGGAGGACGCTGTTGTGAATTCCGCTCTTGGGCTCCCTCCGGTGGTTGTAAGTGGCACTTTTGTGAGTTCTGCTCTTGGGCTCCCTCTTGTGGTTTCAAGTGGTATGGCTGCTCCTTGGATTTAGCTGTCAGCAGCTGCTTCTACTGATTGTCTTTTCTGCTTGGCTATTTATGCCTGGCTCTTTCCTTCAGCCAGTGCCACTTGTAAATGGTTCCTGGTTGGATTCACATCTCTTTGGATTTCCCTGTTTTCCTGACCAGTTCAGCAAAGCTAAGTTCTTGCTTGCTCTTTTCTGTCCACAGATTGTGGACTTATCTGTTCTGTGCTTTCTATGTTTGTCCAGCTTATCAGTATGAATTATCTCTGTGTTGCTCGAAGCTCTGGGAAGCAGATTTACCCTCCACACCTTTAGTCAGGTGTGGAGATTTTTGTAATCTCTGCGTGGATTTTTGTAGTGTTTTATACTGACCGCACAGTATTCCATCCTGTCCTATCTATCTAGCTAGACTGGCCTCCTGTGCTCATCCTGGTTTCATTCTGTGTATGTCTTTTCCCTCTCCACTCACAGTCATTATTTGTGGGGGGCTAATCTATCCTTTGGGGATTTTCTCTGAGGCAAGATAGTTTTCTTGCTTCTATCTTTAGGGGTAGTTAGCTCTTAGGCTGTGACGAGGTGCCTAGGGAGAGTTAGGAGCATCCCACGGCTACTTCTAGTGTTGTGTTGAGCTTAGGGACTGCGGTCAGTACAGATACCACTTCCTTCAGAGCTCGTTCCATGTTGCTCCTAAACCACCAGATCATAACAGGACGCATCATTGAGTGACGGACCTGAGACGCGGGCTGCAGCGTTTCCGGGTCCGTCACTGCTAGCGCACTGCTAGCACAGATGGAGCTAGCAGATGCTCCATCTGCGCTAGCGCTGTGCAAACGTTGGCACTTGCGTTAGTGCAGTCCGTTTAACGGATGTGTTGAATGGACTGCACTAATGCGTTTTTCAACTTTACCATTGCTTTCAATCAAGACAAATGCATTCACTGGGCAATGTCATTTTGCAACCTTATTTGGCTAAGTGTTGTGTGACACATCATCAGACACATCCTGTTTCATTTATGAAAGAGGGACTCACTTTTCATAGAGAGCCATCAGGCGGCTATGCTTTGTTGTTCCCATTATTTACCCCTTCCCGACCTGTGATGCCACGTAGGCATCATGAAAGTCGGTGCCAATCCGACCTGTGACGCTTATGTGGCGTCATGGAGGGATCGAGTCCCTGCAGATTGGGTTAAAGGGTCAACTCCAATTTCACCTGATCTGCAGGGACAGGGGGAGTGGTACTTCAGCCCAGGGGGGTGGCTTTGCCCACACGTGGCTATGATTGCTTTGATTGGCTGTTGAAAGTGAAACAGCCAATCAGAGCAATTTGTAATATTTCACCTATGAAAGTTGGTGAAATAATACAATCCAGCCATGGCCGATGCTGTAATATCATCGGCCATGGCTGGAAACCACGATCTGCCCCCTCCACCGACTGACAGCGGTGATCTGCCACCGCTGTCAGCCTTTCCTCCCCTTCCTTCTGTGCTCCGCTGCCCTCCGCTGTCTTCCTCTCCCCTCCTCTCCCCTCTGTCCTGTCCGGCGCCCCCCCGCTGTCCGATCCCACCCCCGTACCTCTGGAGTCCCAGGGTCCCTCCCGGTGTCCGTCCGGCATCTAGGATGGGTGCCGCCATTTTCCAAAAAGGCGGGCACATGCGTTGTGCGCCCGCCGAATCTGCCAGCCAGCAGATTCATTACAGGTACATTTTGATCACTGTGATAGGTTATATCACAGTGATCAAAATAAAAAATAGTAAATAAAGTTCCCCCTTACCACCCTCATAGGTAGGGAAAATAATGAAATAAATAAAATATATTTATTTTTATTTTTCCACTAGGGTTAGGGTCAGAGCTAGGGTTAGAACTAAGGTTAGGGCTAGGGCTACGGTTGCAATTAGGGTTAGAATTAGGGCTGGGTGTTATGGACCTGGTGGTTAGGAGCACCCGGAACGACCTGATGGTTAAACTCACACAGGACAAGCTCTGGGAAGTGGGAGCTCTGCTGACCGCAACCCCTAATCCTATCACACAACTAGAAATAGCCGTGGAGCATACCTAACTCTCCCTAGACGCCTCTTCACAGCCTAAGAGCTAACTAGCCCTAGAGATAGAAAATAAAGCCTACCTTGCCTCAGAGAAATTCCCCAAAGGAAAAGGCAGCCCCCCACATATATTGACTGTGAGTTAAGATGAAGTCACATCATTGAATTTGGTTCATCATAAAGCAATCCAAGCGCCAGAAAAAACGCATCTACATCATGCAATGCAGGATCTCCTGGCGCAAGGGAAAATGCCCAGTCTTGAGGGTCACCACGCAACAAAGAAATAATGATTTTTACTTGTTGAACGGGGTCACCAGAGGAGCGGAGTTTCAAACCTAGAAACAGTTTACAATTATTTTTGAAATTCAGGAACTTAGATCTATCCCCAGAAAACAAATCAGAGAAATTCCCCAAAGGAAAAGGCAGCCCCCCACATATATTGACTGTGAGTTAAGATGAAGTCACAAACACAGAAATGAAACAGGTTTCAGCAAAGGGAGGCCAGACTTACTAAACAGACTGAGGATAGGAAAGGTATCTTTGCGGTCAGCACAAAAAACTACAAAAAGACCACGCAGAGTGTGCAAAAAGACCTCCGCACCGACTCACGGTGCGGAGGTGCCACTCTGCATCCCAGAGCTTCCAGCTAGCAAGACAAAATCATGAAAGCAAGCTGGACAAGGAAACAATGAACAAATAATTAACTAGCAGGGACTTAGCTTCTGCTGGAGTAGACAGGTCACCAGAAAGATCCAAGAGCGAACTGAACCAGTACAAGAACATTGACAGCTGGCATGGAGTAACGATCTGAGTGGAGTTAAATAGCGCAGCCAGCCAAAGAATAAACTACGTCACGTGTGGAAGGAACCTCAGAAGCAGCAGCTCCACTCACAGCCACCAGAGGGAGTCCATGGACAGAACTCGCCGAAGTACCATTCATGACCACAGGAGGGAGTTCGATAACAGAATTCACAACAGTACCCCCCCTTGAGGAGGGGTCACCGAACCCTCACCAGAGCCCCCAGGCCGATCAGGATGAGCCAAATGAAAGGCACAAACTAGATCGGCAGCATGAACATCAGAGGCAAAAACCCAGGAATTATCTTCCTGACCATAACCCTTCCACTTGACCAGGTACTGGAGTTTCTGTCTCGAAATACGAGAATCCAAAATCTTCACCACATACTCCAACTCCCCCTCGACCAACACCGGGGCAGGAGGATCAACGGAGGGAACCATAGGCGCCACGTATCTCCGCAATAACGACCTATGGAACACATTATGGATGGCAAAAGAAGCTGGAAGGGCCAAACTAAATGACACAGGATTGAGAACTTCAGAAATCTTATACGGACCAATGAAACGAGGCTTAAACTTAGGAGAGGAAACCTTCATAGGAACATAACGAGACGACAACCAAACCAAATCCCTACCACGAAGTCGGGGACCAACACAGCGCCGGCGGTTAGCGAAATGTTGAGCCTTCTCCTGGGACAATGTCAAATTGTCCACCACATGAGTCCAAATCTGCTGCAACCTGTCCACCACAGTATCCACACCAGGACAGTCCGAAGGCTCAACCTGCCCTGAAGAGAAACGAGGATGGAAACCAGAATTACAGAAAAAAAGCCGAAACCAAAGTAGCCGAGCTGGCCCGATTATTAAGGGCGAACTCAGCCAAAGGCAAGAAGGACACCCAATCATCCTGATCAGCAGAAACAAAGCATCTCAGATATGTTTCCAAAGTCTGATTAGTTCGTTCGGTTTGGCCATTTGTCTGAGGATGGAAAGCCGAAGAAAAAGACAAATCAATGCCCATCTTAGCACAAAAGGACCGCCAAAACCTCGAAACAAACTGGGAACCTCTGTCCGAGACGATGTTCTCCAGAATGCCATGCAAACGAACCACATGCTGGAAAAACAATGGCACCAAATCAGAGGAGGAAGGCAATTTAGACAAGGGTACCAAATGGACCATCTTAGAGAAGCGATCACAAACCACCCAAATGACCGACATCCTTTGAGAGACAGGGAGATCTGAAATAAAATCCATGGAAATATGCGTCCAGGGCCTCTTCGGGACCGGCAAGGGCAAAAGCAACCCACTGGCACGAGAACAGCAGGGCTTAGCCCGAGCACAAGTCCCACAGGACTGCACAAAAGAATGCACATCCCGTGACAAAGAAGGCCACCAAAAGGATCTAGCCACCAAATCTCTGGTACCAAAGATTCCAGGATGACCCGCCAACACCGAACAATGAACCTAAGAGATAACTCTACTAGTCCATCTATCAGGGACAAACAGCTTCTCCGCTGGACAACGGTCAGGTCTATCAGCCTGAAACTTCTGCAGCACCCACCGCAAATCAGGGGAGATGGCAGACAAAATTACCCCCTCTTTGAGAATACCCGCCGGCTCAGGAACACCCGGAGAGTCAGGCACAAAACTCCTTGACAGGGCATCAGCCTTCTCATTCTTAGAGCCCGGAAGGTACGAAACCACAAAATCAAAACGGGAGAAAAACAGCGACCATCGAGCCTGTCTAGGATTCAACCGTTTGGCAGACTCAAGATAAGTCAAATTCTTGTGATCCGTCAAGACCACCACGCGATGCTTGGCTCCTTCAAGCCAATGTCGCCACTCCTCGAATGCCCTCTTCATGGCCAACAACTCTCGATTGCCAACATCATAATTGCGCTCAGCAGGCGAGAATTTTCTAGAAAAGAAGGCACATGGTTTCATCACCGAGCCATCAGAACTTCTTTGCGACAAAACAGCCCCTGCTCCAATCTCAGAAGCATCAACCTCGACCTGAAACGGGAGCGAAACATCTGGCTGGCACAACACAGGGGCAGAAGAAAAACGACGCTTCAACTCCTGAAAAGCCTCTACAGCCGCAGAGGACCAATTGACCACATCAGCACCTTTCTTGGTCAAATCAGTCAACGGTTTAGCAACACTAGAAAAATTAGCGATGAAGCGACGGTAAAAATTAGCAAAGCCCAGGAACTTCTGCAGGCTCTTCACAGATGTCGGCTGAGTCCAATCATAAATGGCCTGAACTTTAACAGGGTCCATCTCGATAGTAGAAGGGGAAAAAATGAAACCCAAAAATGAAACCTTCTGAACTCCAAAGAGACATTTTGACCCCTTCACAAACAAGGAATTCGCACGAAGGACCTGGAACACCCTTCTGACCTGCTTCACATGAGACTCCCAATCATCCAAAAAGACCAGAATATCATCCAAATATACAATCATGAATCTATCCAGGTACTCTCGGAAGATGTCATGCATAAAGGACTGAAACACAGATGGAGCATTAGAAAGCCCGAATGGCATAACCAGGTACTCAAAATGGCCCTCGGGCGTATTAAATGCTGTTTTCCATTCATCGCCCTGTTTAATTCGCACAAGATTATACGCCCCTCGAAGATCTATCTTGGTGAACCAACTAGCCCCCTTAATCTGAGCAAACAAATCAGACAGCAGCGGCAAAGGGTACTGAAATTTGACTGTGATCTTATTAAGAAGGCGGTAATCAATACAAGGTCTCAAAGAGCCATCCTTCTTGGCCACAAAAAAGAACCCTGCTCCCAACGGTGATGACGACGGGCGAATATGACCTTTCTCCAAGGATTCCTTTATATAACTCCGCATAGCGGCGTGCTCTGGCACAGATAAATTAAACAGTCGGAACTTAGGAAACTTACTACCAGGAATCAAATTAATAGCACAGTCGCAATCCCTATGAGGAGGTAGGGCACCGGATTTGGGCTCATCAAATACATCCCGGTAATCTGACAAAAACTCAGGGACTTCAGAAGGAGTGGAAGGCAAAATTGACAGCAATGGAACATCACCATGTACCCCCTGACAACCCCAGCCTGTACACAGACATAATCCAATACTGGATTATGGACCTGTAGCCATGGCAACCCCAAAACGACCCAGAGCAGATAAGGAATGGCTCAGACTGTTATATACAGGTGCTCAGGAAAAATATCTTAATAGTCTCGAAAAAAATCCGGCACACTGTTTTTCCAAACACGGTGAAATTTATTAGAAATGTAAATTTATTTCATTTCGTATTCAAGCAAAATGCGCACAAAAAGGACCAAAAAGGTACATAAAGTAGGTATCAAGATCCACATGAGGTAGGTATCATATTTCAACGTTTCGGCTATAGCATTAGCCTTTATCAAGAGATACCTAAATAGGGCGATATAAATTCAAATTACTAACAAAAATAATAAATAAAAAAGCAAAAATATTTAAAAATAAAAATAAAGCATAATAAATAAGGTATATACATATGCAATTATAAAGCTTACACCCGAAGACATTTCATACTCATTGGTAAAATGACGATTCCATCATATACATATATCTCCAAGCAACAGACCATTGTGTTAGGAAAAAATATGTATCAAATATGTTCAAAAATCCATAATCAGATACCACAAAGCTTGAAAAAACTAATGTAACAGCTCACACCGCAGTATGTGTCCCTGTTAATATATATCCCATATAATGTTGTGAAAGAATATATGAAAAATATGTAAAAAAAAAAATATAAAAATAAAAATCAAAAATGATTGCAAAAATATTGCAAAAACACTGCAAAAATATAACCAAAATATTACAAAAATAACGCGAGAATATCAAAAGAATATCTCCAAAAAGCATGTGTACACATACACACATATACACATGCATACAAAGATATACACATGTATACACGCGTGCATATACACACATACACATCCACTAGACAAGATACTGAGCAAAATATCCCTGCTCGATCTCCCTAAAGCAAAAGAAAAAGAAAAAGAAAATCCAGGAAACCAAAGTGAAAGTGTCCATACACTATAGATGGACGCCAAAAGGGTGAGTTTAATCCCATAGATCTAACCATATAACTGGTCTAGTAATGATACCAGGGGAGAAATGAAAGAGCAATGAAAAAGCAATGAAAAAGCAATGAAAAAGCAATGAGGAAAAGAGAGCAGTCCCAGTGTCTAATCTTACCCCAAAACGACCACATCATGCAGATTATGCAACACCAAAAAGCGAATATCCTCCTGATGTGCAGGAGCCATGCACATGGTCAATTGAGTCCAGTACTTAGGCTTATTCTTGGCCAAAGGCGTAGCATCAATTCCTCTCAATGGAATAGGATACTGCAAGGTCTCCAAGAAAAAACCACAGCGCCTGGCAAACTCCAAGTCCATCAAATTCAGGGCAGCGCCTGAATCCACAAATGCCATAACAGAATAGGACGACAAAGAGCAAATCAGAGTAACGGACAAAAGAAATTTAGACTGTACCGTACCAATGGTGGCAGACCTAGCGAACCGCTTAGTGCGCTTAGGACAATCGGAGATAGCATGAGTGGAATCACCACAGTAAAAACACAGCCCATTCCGACGTCTGTGTTCTTGCCGTTCAGCTCTGGTCAAAGTCCTATCACATTGCATAGGCTCAGGCCTATGCTCAGAGAATACCGCCAAATGGTGCACAGCTTTGCGCTCACGCAAGCGCCGATCGATCTGAATGGCCAAGGACATAGACTCATTCAGACCAGCAGGCGTGGGAAATCCCACCATGACATCCTTAAGGGCTTCAGAAAGACCCTTTCTGAAAATTGCCGCCAGGGCACACTCATTCCACTGAGTAAGCACATACCACTTTCTAAACTTCTGACAATACACCTCCGCTTCATCCTGACCCTGACACAAAGCCAGCAAGATTTTCTCTGCCTGATCTATTGAATTTGGTTCATCATAAAGCAATCCAAGCGCCAGAAAAAACGCATCTACATCACGCAATGCAGGATCTCCTGGCGCAAGGGAAAATGCCCAGTCTTGAGGGTCACCACGCAACAAAGAAATAATGATTTTTACTTGTTGAACGGGGTCACCAGAGGAGCGGGGTTTCAAAGCCAGAAACAGTTTACAATTATTTTTGAAATTCAGGAACTTAGATCTATCCCCAGAAAACAAATCAGAGAAATTCCCCAAAGGAAAAGGCAGCCCCCCACATATATTGACTGTGAGTTAAGATGAAGTCACAAACACAGAAATGAAACAGGTTTCAGCAAAGGGAGGCCAGACTTACTAAACAGACTGAGGATAGGAAAGGTATCTTTGCGGTCAGCACAAAAAACTACAAAAAGACCACGCAGAGTGTGCAAAAAGACCTCCGCACCGACTCACGGTGCGGAGGTGCCACTCTGCATCCCAGAGCTTCCAGCTAGCAAGACAAAATCATGAAAGCAAGCTGGACAAGGAAACAATGAACAAATAATTAACTAGCAGGGACTTAGCTTCTGCTGGAGTAGACAGGTCACCAGAAAGATCCAAGAGCGAACTGAACCAGTACAAGAACATTGACAGCTGGCATGGAGTAACGATCTGAGTGGAGTTAAATAGCGCAGCCAGCTAAAGAATAAACTACGTCACCTGTGGAAGGAACCTCAGAAGCAGCAGCTCCACTCACAGCCACCAGAGGGAGTCCATGGACAGAACTCGCCGAAGTACCATTCATGACCACAGGAAGGAGTTCGATAACAGAATTCACAACAGTTGGAGTTGCAATTAGGGTTAGAATTGGGCTATATGAACATGGTGCGGATTTGGCTGTGGATCCATGGCAGTTTTCCATCATATTACAGTACCATGTAAACCTATGGAAAACCAAATCCGCTGTGCCCATGGTGCTGAAAATACCATGCGGAAACGCTGCATTGTATTTTCTGCAGCATGTGAATTCTTTGTGCAGATTCCACAGCGTTTTACACCTGTTCCTCAATAGGAATCCACAGGTGAAATCCACACAAAACAACACTGGAAATCCACGGTAAATCCGCAGTGCGTTTTACCTGCGGATTTTTTTAAAATGGTGCGGAAAAATCCGCACACGAATCCGCAATGTGGGCACATAGCCTTAGGGTTAGGGCTGGAACTAGAGTTAGGGTTGGGATTAGGGTTAGAGTTGGAATTAGGGTTAAGATTAGCGTTAGGGGTGTGTTTGGGTTAGGGTTAGGCTTGTGGTTAGGGTTATAGTTAGGGTTGGGATTAGAGTTGGTTGTGTGTCGGGGTTAGGGTTGGGATTAGGGTTAGGGTTGGGATTAGGGTTAGGGATGTGTTGGGGTTAGGGTTGTGGTTAGGGGTGTGTTGGGGTTAGAGTTGTGATTAGGGTTATGGCTAGAGTTGGGATTAGGGTAGGGGTGTGTTGGGGTTAGTGTTGGAGTTAGAATTGAGGGGTTTCCACTGTTAAGGCACATCAGGGGGTCTCCAATCATGACATGGCGCCACCATTGATTCCAGCCAATCTTGCATTCAAAAAGTCAAATGGTGCTCCCTCCCTTCCAAGCCCCGACGTGTGCCCAAACAGTGGTTTACCCAAACATATGGGGCATAAGCGTACTAAGGATAAATTGTACAACAATTTTGGGGGTCTAATTTCTCCTGTTACCCTGGGAAAAATAAAAAAAAGGGGGCTAAAAAATTATTTTTGTGGGGAAAAAATTATTTTTTATTTTCACGGCTCTGCATTATAAAATTCTGTGAAGCACTTTGGGGTTCAAAGTGCTCACCACAAATCTAGATAAGTTCCTTGGGGGGTCTAGTTTCCAAAATGGGGTCACTTGTGGTGGGTTTCTACTGTTTAGGTACATCAGGGGCTCGGCAAACACAACGTGACGCCTGCAGACCATTCCATCAAAGTCTGCATTTCAAAACGTCACTACTTCCTTCCCGAGCCCCGACATGTGCCCAAACAGTGGTTTACCCCCACATATTGGGTATCAGCGTACTCAGGACAAACTGGACAACAACTATTAGCGTTCAGTATCTCCTGTTACACTTGTGGAAATAAAAATTGCAGGCTAAAAATTAATTTTTGAGGAAAAAAATGATATTTTATTTTCATGGCTCTGCATTATAAACTTTTGTGAAGCACTTGGGGGTTCAAAGTGCTCACCACAGATCTAGATAAGTTCCTTGGAGGCTCTATTTTCCAAAATGGGTCAATTGTGGGGGGTTTCTACTGTTTAGGCACGTCAGGGGCTCTGCAAACGTAACATGACGCCCGCAGACCATTCCATCAAAGTCTGCATTCCAAAACATCACTACTTCCCTTCCGAGCTCTGCCAGGTGCCCAAATAGTGGTTTACCCCCACATATGGGGTATGAGCGTACTCAGGACCAACTGGACAACAACTTTTGGGGTCCAATTTCTCCTGTTACCCTTGTGAAAATAACAAATTGTTGGCTAAAAAATAATTTTGGAGGAAAGAAAAATGATTTTTTTATTTTCATGGCTGCTTCATATGTTGCTTGGTGTGTTGAATTTTCAGCCATCTTGGAAGGATATCTGGGAGTTGAGGAGAGTGTGGCCAATCAGGAAGATCAGTCATCGGCAACTCAAAAGTACCCAGAAAGTTAGTCAGGTCTCCCAGGTTACGGAAGATGGCTGTTTTCCCTCCTTTAAAGGCTATCAGCTGGAATAAGAATCCCCACTTATATGCAAAGTCCCTTTCTTTGAGGAGGGATAATAAGGGACGTAATGCTCTTCTGAGCTGTAGTGTACACCTAGATAAATCTGAGAGTAATAAAATCTGCATTCCACAGTAATTAATGGCGCCTTTCTGTCTGGCAGCCAGCATGATGGCTTCCTTGACTTTGTAGTAATGTACTCTGCAAATAACATCTCTGGGTCTTAATTCTGATGGCGGTTTGAGTCCAAGTGATCTATGTATTCGGTCAAATTCTATTGAGCCCGCCCCTTTATCGTTTAATATTTCTAGGAACAGTTTTTGAACTGTGGGATCCAGATCAGACGAGCCCACAGATTCAGGAAGGCCACGAATTCTAATGTTGTTTAGCCTATTGCGGTTTTCTAGGTCCTCCATTCCAATCGCAAACTCCTCCAATCTCAAAGCGTGGCTAGTAATAACCTCTCTGTGAGTTTGTAGCTCTTGTAGAACGATTTCCTGGGACTTCTCCACGTCCTCTACTCGAGATGTGAATTCTGATTTTAGGGCACAAAGTTCTTTTTTGTAGGAATTTTCAATGCGACAAGCAAAAACTTCCAAGTCTTTTTTCGTGGGGAGTGTTCTAATAAATTTGCTATGGTCATTTACAGTCACGTCATCTGAAAGTTCACTATTGTCATCCCCCTCATCTGTTGCTCTATCCGGAGATCCCTGGGAAGCTGATGAGTCATGTAATAAAGAGCAGTCATTTGAGATCTTAGTAGAGGATTTGGATCTTGTGCTTCTATGCTGGCTGTTTGTATTTAGGAAACGATCCATGTCGTCAGAATGAGTTTCAGAATCTGGAGGTGGTCCAGTACGTCTTTTGGATTTGCCCATGTACACCTGCGGGCCTTATTAACTAATATATGGCTGTGGGGGGGACTTGTGGGGCAAAAATGTCTACATCAGATAGCCAGTTTCTCCAACAGCAAACACTTCTCCCCTATTAGGATTTCCCACTCAGGTAGGAATATGACCTGAACTCTGGGAAGCAGATTTACCCTCCACACCTTTAGTCAGGTGTGGAGATTTTTGTAATCTCTGCGTGGATTTTTGTAGTGTTTTATACTGACCGCACAGTATTCCATCCTGTCCTATCTATCTAGCTAGACTGGCCTCCTGTGCTCATCCTGGTTTCATTCTGTGTATGTCTTTTCCCTCTCCACTCACAGTCATTATTTGTGGGGGGCTTATCTATCCTTTGGGGATTTTCTCTGAGGCAAGATAGTTTTCCTGCATCTATCTTTAGGGGTAGTTAGATCTTAGGCTGTGACGAGGTGCCTAGGGAGAGTTAGGAGCATCCCATGGCTACTTCTAGTGTTGTGTTGAGCTTAGGGATTGCGATCAGTACAGATACCACTTCCTTCAGAGCTCGTTCCATGTTGCTCCTAAACCACCAGATCATAACAGTACAAGTGGTCTTAAATGAATTAAAGGCATCTCAAAAAGAAGGAAAAAATTCTGTGCCATTTTTTTTTCTGTGCTCTCTTTTTGTCTTTTTTTTTCCTCTTGACCTTTGGGTGGTGCAGGATTTGTGCTCTGGCATGGATGTTCAGGGTTTGTTTTCTCGTGTGGATCAACTTGCTGCAAGAGTACAGAGTATCCAAGATTATGTTGTCCAGACTCCGGCTTTGGAGCCTAAAATTCCTACTCCTGATTTGTTTTTTGGAGACAGATCCAAGTTTTTGAACTTTAAAAATAACTGCAAATTGTTTTTTGCTTTGAAACCCCGTTCTTCTGGCGATCCCGTTCAGCAAGTAAAAATCATCATATCCTTGCTGCGTGGTGACCCTCAGGACTGGGCATTCTCCCTTGAATCAGGGGATCCGGCATTGCTGAATGTAGACGCATTTTTTCAAGCGCTCGGATTATTGTATGATGAACCTAACTCTGTGGATCATGCAGAAAAAACCCTGTTGGCCTTGTGTCAAGGTCAGGAAGCGGCAGAATTATACTGCCAGAAATTTAGGAAATGGTCTGTGCTTACTAAATGGAATGAGGATGCTCTGGCTGCTATTTTCAGAAAGGGTCTTTCTGAAGCCCTTAAAGATGTTATGGTGGGCTTTTCTACACCTACTGGTTTGAGCGAGTCTATGTCTCTAGCCATTCAGATTGATCGGCGTGTGCGCGAGCGCAAAGCTGTGCACCATATGGCAGTGTCCTCTGAGCAGAGTACTGGATCTATGCAATGTGATAGGATTTTGACTAAAACTGGACGGCAGGAATTCAGACGTCAGAATAGGCTGTGTTTTTACTGTGGTGATTCTGCTCATGTTATTTCTGATTGCCCTAAACGTACTAGGAGGGTCGCTAGGTCTGTTACCATTAGTCCTGACAGCCTAAATTTCTTTTATCTGTGACCCTGATTTGCTCATTGTCGTCCTTTTCTGTCATGGCATTTGTGGATTCAGGCGCTGCCCTGAACCTAATGGACTTAGAATTCGCCAGGCGCTGTGGTTTTTCCTTGCAGCCTTTACAGAGCCCTATTCCTTTGAGGGGCATTGATGCTACTCCATTGGCCAAGGATAAATCTAAGTACTGGACGCAGATGACCATGTACATGGCTCCTGCACATCAGGAAAATTGCCGTTTTCTGGTGTTGCATAACCTGCATGATGTTGTTGTACTGGGTTTTCCATGGTTACAGGAACATTATCCGATGCTGGATTGGAAAACTATGTCTGTGACTAGTTGGGGTTGTCAAGGGGCACATAGTGACGTTCCTTTGATGTCAATTTCCTCTTCCCCCTCTTCTGAGGTCCCTGAGTTTTTGTCGGATTTCCAGGATGTATTTGATGAGCCCAAGTCCAGTTCCCTTCCTCCACATAGGGACTGTGATTGTGCTATTAACTTGATTCCAGGTTGTAAGTTCCCTAAAGGCCGACTTTTCAATCTGTCTGTGCCAGAGCATGCCGCCATGCGGAGCTATGTTAAGGAATCTTTGGAGAAAGGGCATATTCGGCCGTCTTCGTCACCATTGGGAGTGGGTTTCTTTTTTGTTGCTAAGAAGGATGGCTCCTTGAGACCCTGTATAGATTATCGTCTTCTTAATAAGATCACGGTCAAATTCCAATACCCCTTGCCTTTGCTTACTGATTTGTTTGCTCAGATTAAGGGGGCTAGTTGGTTTACTAAGATTGACCTCCGAGGGGCATATAATCTTGTTCGTATTAAACAGGGTGACGAATGGAAAACTGCATTTAATACGCCTGAAGGCCATTTTGAATACCTTGTGATGCCATTTGGGTTCTCTAATGCTCCATCTGTGTTCCAGTCCTTCATGCATGATATTTTCCGCAATTATCTTGATAAATTCATGGTTGTATATTTGGATGATATTTTGATTTTTTCCGATGATTGGGAGTCTCATGTGAAGCAGGTCAGGATGGTGTTCCAGATCCTTCGTGATAATGCTTAGTTTGTGAAGGGGTCTAAGTGCCTATTCGGAGTTCAGAAGGTCTCTTTTTGGGGTTTTATTTTTTCTCCCTCGTCTATAGAAATGGATCCTGTTAAGGTCCAAGCTATTCATGACTGGATTCAACCCACATCTGTGAAGGGCCTTCAAAATTTTTTGGGCTTTGCTAATTTCTATCGCCGTTTCATTGCCAACTTTTCCAGTGTGGTTAAGCCCCTTATTGATTTGACGAAGAAAGGCGCTGATGTGACGAATTGGTCCTCTGCGGCTGTTGAGGCCTTTCAGGAGCTTAAACGCCGATTTACTTCTGCCCCTGTGTTGCGTCAGCCGGATGTTTCTCTTCCTTTTCAGGTGAAGTCGACGCTTCTGAGATTGGGGCAGGGGCCGTTTTGTCTCAGAGGGAATCTGATGGTTCTTTGATGAAACCATGTGCTTTTTTTTCAAGAAAGTTTTCGCCTGCGGAACGCAATTATGATGTCGGCAATCGGGAGTTGTTGGCTATGAAGTGGGCATTTGAGGAGTGGCGACATTGGCTTGAGGGAGCTAAACACCGTGTTGTGGTCCTGACCGATCATAAGAATCTGATTTACCTCGAGTCGGCCAAGCGGCTGAATCCTAGACAGGCTCGATGGTCCCTGTTTTTCTCCCGTTTTGATTTTGTGGTCTCGTATCTTCCGGGATCTAAGAATGTTAAGGCTGATGCCCTCTCTAGGAGTTTTTCGCCTGATTCTCCTGAAGTCTTTGAGCCGGTTGGCATTCTTAAGGAAGGGGTGATTCTTTCTGCCATCTCCCCTGATTTGCGGCGGGTGCTTCAGGAATTTCAGGCTGATAGGCCTGACCGCTGTCCTGTGGGGAAGCTGTTTGTTCCTGATGGATGGACAAGTAAGGTGATTTCTGAGGTTCGTTGTTCAGTGTTGGCTGGTCATCCTGGGATTTTTGGTACCAGAGATTTGGTTGCTAGGTCCTTTTGGTGGCCTTCCTTGCCGCGCGATGTCCGTGCTTTTGTGCAGTCCTGTGGGACTTGCGCCCGAGCCAAGCCTTGCTGTTCCCGCGCTAGTGGGTTGCTTTTGCCTTTGCCGGTCCCTGAGAGGCCCTGGACGCATATTTCCATGGATTTTATTTCGGATCTTCCTGTTTCCCAGAAGATGTCTGTTATCTGGGTTGTTTGTGACCGGTTCTCTAAAATGGTCCATCTGGTACCTTTGCCTAAGTTGCCTTCCTACTCAGATCTGGTTCCATTGTTTTTTCAGCATGTGGTTCGTTTGCATGGCATTCCGGAGAATATTGTGTCTGACAGAGGTTCTCAGTTTGTCTCTAGGTTTTGGCGGGCCTTTTGTGCTAGGATGGGCATTGATTTGTCTTTTTCTTCGGCGTTTCATCCTCAGACTAATGGCCAAACTGAGCGAACTAATCAGACCTTGGAGACCTATTTGAGATGCTTTGTGTCTGCTGATCAGGATGATTGGGTGTCTTTCTTGCCGTTGGCCGAGTTTGCCCTTAATAATCGGGCTAGTTCGGCTACTTTGGTTTCACCTTTCTTTTGTAATTTTGGTTTTCATCCTCGTTTTTCTTCTGGGCAGGTTGAGCCTTCTGATTGTCCTGGTGTTGATTCTATGGTGGACAGGCTGCAGCAGATTTGGACTCATGTGGTGGACAATTTGACATTGTCTCATGAAAGGGCTCAACGTTTTGCTAACCCCCATCGGTGTGTTGGCCCCCGGCTTCGTGTGGGGGATTTGGTTTGGTTGTCTTCTCGTCATGTTCCTATGAAGGTTTCTTCCCCTAAGTTTAAGCCTAGGTTTATTGGTCCTTATAAAATTTCTGAAATTATTAATCCGGTGTCTTTTCGTTTGGCTCTTACAGCCTCTTTTGCCATTCATAATGTTTTCCATAGATCTTTGTTGCGGAGATATGTGGTGCCCGTTGTTCCCTCGGTTGACCCTCCTGCCCTGGTGTTGGTTGAGGGAGAGTTGGAATATGAGGTTGAGAAGATTTTGGATTCTCGTTTTTCGAGGCGGAGGCTTCAGTATCTTGTAAGTGGAAGGGTTATGGCCAGGAGGATAATTCTTGGGTTGTTGCCTCAGATGTCCATGCCACTGATTTGGTTCATGCTTTTCACTTGGGTCGTCCTGATCGGCCTGGGGGCTCTGGTGAGGGTTCGGTGACCCCTCCTCAAGGGGGGGGGGTACTGTTGTGAATTCCGCTCTTGGGCTCCCTCCGGTGGTTGTAAGTGGCACTTTTGTGAGTTCTGCTCTTGGGCTCCCTCTTGTGGTTTCAAGTGGTATGGCTGCTCCTTGGATTTCGCTGTCAGCAGCTGCTTCTACTGATTGTCTTTTCTGCTCGGCTATTTATGCCTGGCTCTTTCCTTCAGCCAGTGCCACTTGTAAATGGTTCCTGGTTGGATTCACATCTCTTTGGATTTCCCTGTTATCCTGACCAGTTCAGCAAAGCTAAGTTCTTGCTTGCTCTTTTCTGTCCACAGATTGTGGACTTATCCGTTCTGTGCTTTCTATGTTTGTCCAGCTTATCAGTATGAATTATCTCTGTGTTGCTGGAAGCTCTGGGAAGCAGATTTACCCTCCACACCTTTAGTTAGGTGTGGAGATTTTTGTAATCTCTGCGTGGATTTTTGTAGTGTTTTATACTGACCGCACAGTATTCCATCCTGTCCTATCTAGCTAGACTGGCCTCCTGTGCTAATCCTGGTTTCATTCTGTGTATGTCTTTTCCCTCTCCACTCACAGTCATTATTTGTGGGGGGCTAATCTATCCTTTGGGGATTTTCTCTGAGGCAAGATAGTTTTCTTGCTTCTATCTTTAGGGGTAGTTAGCTCTTAGGCTGTGACGAGGTGCCTAGGGAGAGTTAGGAGCATCCCACGGCTACTTCTAGTGTTGTGTTGAGTTTATGGACTGCGCTCAGTACAGATACCACTTCCTTCAGAGCTCGTTCCATGTTGCTCCTAAACCACCAGATCATAACAGGAAGAGGAGAGAGAAGCCAAGATGAAGCCACCGTAGCCTTGCCTAAAAACAGCCCCGGAGCCCGTCACCCAGGACAGGTGGGTCTCATATAGAGCTGCACACCGTGAGGGGACAATAGAGAGGGGGAGCAGGGGTGCCCTTAAGATGACCCGGGCAGCGAGCCGACCAGCTCTCAGCGGCTCTGATGTCAAGATGGCCGCCGCAGCGCCGAGTGTCCTCCTCCTGCCCCGTAGGCACTCCCACACTCACCGGGTCCTCGCCGTGCTGTGCCGCAATCTCCCTCCTTGCCTCACGTGTCAGCGCCGGTCCCATGATCTCGCCCTCCACAGGCAGGTAATCTCTCATTGGAGACCAGCAGGAGAGCAGTGATGGCGTCTCTCCTCTTAAGTGCTGCAAGCACTATCCGGCGTCCCGCTGTCGCGCGGCCTCTCCTGGTGTGGACTTCAGGTGGAGGAAGGTGAAGAGCCTTATGTTCACCGGTCCTGAGGAGTATTTCCAGAAGGTTAAACATAAGTTTGGGGTTTCAGGTTAATGGGGTCCTAGGAGCTCCTTCCAGACACGTCTGCTCAGCGTGAGGTCCAGGCCACCTGGAGCTAATTTTTTATTTAAAAAGTCAAATGGCGCTCCTTCCCTTCCGAGCCTTGCCGTGTGCACAAACAGTGGTTTACCCCCACATATGAGGTATCGGTGTACTCAGGAGAAATTGTTCAACACATTTTAAGATCCATTTTATCATGTTACCCATGTGAAAATGAAAAAATTGAGGCTAAATGAATTTTTTTTGTGAATAAAAGTACTTTTTCATTTTTACGGATCAATTTGTGAAGCACCTGGGGGTTGAAAGTGCTTACTATGCATCTAGATAAGTTCCTTGGGGGTCTAGTTTCCAAAATGGGGTCACTTGTGGGGGAGCTCCAATTTTTAGGCACACAGGGGCTCTCCAAACGCGACATTGTGTCCGCTAAAGATTGGAGCCAATTTTTCATTCAAAAAGTCAAATGGCGCTCCTTCTCTTACGAGCCCTGTCGTGCGCCCAAACAGTGGTTCCTCCCCACATATGGGGTATCGGCGTACTCAAGACAAATTGTATAACAATTTTTGGGGTCCAGTTTATCCTTTTACCCTTGGAAAAATAAAAAAATGTTGCTAAAAGTTCATTTTTGTGACTAAAAAAGTTAAATGTTCATTTTTTCCTTCCATGTTGCTTCTGCTGCTGTGAAGCACCTGAAGGGTTAATAAACTTATTGAATGTGGTTTTGAGCACCTTGAGGGGTGCAGTTTTTAGAATGGTGTCACTTTTGGGTATTTTCAGCCATATAGACCCCTCAAACTGACTTCAAATGTGAGGTGGTCCCTAAAAAAATGGTTTTGTAAATTTTATTGTAAAAATGAGAAATTGTTGGTCAAATTTTAACCCTTATAACTTCCTAGCAAAAAAAATTTTGTTTCCAAAATTATGCTGATGTAAAGTAGACATGTGGGTAATGTTATTTATTAACTATTTTGTGTCACATAACTCTCTGGTTTAACAGAATAAAAATTCAAAATTTGAAAATTGCAAAATTTTCGCCAAATTTCTGTTTTTTTTTCACAAATAAACACAAAAATTATCGACCTAATTAGTGGTAAACTAACATGAAGCTCAATATGTCACGAAAAAACATTTTCAGAATCGCTAGGATCCGTTGAAGCGTTCTTGAGTTATTACCTCATAAAGGGACAATGTTCAGAATTGCAAAAATGGCCAGGCCAGTGTATGGGCTGACAAACATTTTCCCCTGGGAGATATACCTCAACATACTGTGTAAACATTTTTTTTTACGAGCATCATAAACACCCTTTAACACAGTAACATGGCTGTTGCGTCATTGTGATGGTGGTGGTGTCTGAAGAGACGTGGAGGATGGCTTCCTAAAAATTATTTTCCCAATTTAAAGGAGCAGGTCTCATACTTGTAATGCCCATGCAGTAAGTATATGGGCTGACAAACATTCTCCCCTGGGGGCTACACATCAACATACTTTGTAAACATTTTTTTACGGGCATCATAAACATACTTTAACACAATAACGTGGCTGTTGTATCACAGAACACGTTCACCCTGGTGATCTAGTGGTGGTGTCTGAAGAGACGTGGAGGATGACCTCCTAAAAATTATTTTCCCAATGTAAAAGAGCGGGTCTCCTATACTTGGAATGCCCATACGCTAAGCGCATGGGCTGACAAACATTTCCCCCTGGGGGGTACACATCAACATAATGTGTAAACATAAGGGCATTAAAAACTCCCATTAACACAATAACGTGGCTGTTACATCATGGACCACGGTCACCATGGTGATCTAGTGGTGGTGGCTGGTGGGGATGAGGAGAAGGAGAAGGATAACAGCAAATAGGCAAAATCAGGAAGCATATACCCATGTGTGGGTGTGAAGAGGTGTATGGGAATAGAGTTCCCAAAAAGACACTGGAATTGAGTTTATGTTTGGCTGCTATCATTCGGTGGTGTAGAGAAGTCTGGCCCAATCCAGCCCTTGTTCATTTTTAAGAACATAAGAGCAGGCTAAAGAGACAGTAAAAACCAAAAACAGTCAAGTGACACTGTCTCAAAATAAGGATGGTAGGTCGTACAGGTTATAGCGCAAAAGAGCAAAACTAGAACATACGAAAGAGAAATGCACAGGGAACCATAATGTAAAACATTGAGTTTATTAAGGATAATAAAAACAATTTAAAATGGTGCATAAACAAAGGATTGCATATGAAGACAGTGTCCGGTCAGAAAACAAGGGAACACCACAGCCAACAGGAAAAAAAAAACAAGTGGTGGTAATTACAATTATAGATGCACATATAATAAGAACAAGTATGTCAAAGTGCACATGTGTGAGAAACTATACCCAATTAGGGATAAACCACCATACCAAGGGGGGAACTAACACAATAGTAAAGCAGAGTAAAAAAAAAATTGTAGTGAAGTATGCGGAGCTGTGTTACCTGAAAGCTGTGGCGCCACCACCCGACCCCAGAAAAAGGCACACTACAATTGTTTTTTTACTATTGTGTTAGTTTTGCCCTTGGTATTGTGTTTTATCCATAATTGGGCATAGTTTCTGTTAGGGGTCGAGTTCCCGCTTCTGCTGCGGTTTCCCATTCTTCTCCTGCCGCAGTTAAACCTGCTTAGCAGAGACGTCGGTCCTTGCGTCTGGCTCAGTCTCACTCTGTGCTTAGGCTTGCTGTTGCTTCTCCAGCTTTTGCCATTAAAGCCAGTGCTGGGCAGCAGCGAGCGGACACTTTTGGGACTAAGTCCTCCTTTTTCCCTTCTGAGCATGCCCAGAGTGAGATCTCCCGTTGGAGATCAAGGGTCACATGCTCAGATGCTGCAGTGGTTCCCATTGGTCCTCCTGGCAGGTCCTGAAAGGGCTAACTTCTGTGGCAGCTGCCCATTGGTCCTTTATTGGAAGGTCCTGAAAGTACTACAGCTATATAAGCTTCGCATGACCGCACGGCCATGCGCTAGTGTACAATTGTATACGTGTGTTTGTTGTGAGTGCAAGTCGTTCATTAAATACCCCTACCCTATTGTATGACTGTTCGCGTATGGAGTATGGCTGCTATCTAGCGCCCGACTAACCACTCAACGTTTCACACACGTATCAGCGTCTATTGCTGTGTCCGCCAGTGCAGCGCCACGCGCCAGTAGTGCGCTTCCTGACCCTCGTCTGGGTGCTTAGTGGTGTCTGCCAGCACGGCACAGTTCGCACTTCGGTGCTCTAATTATAATAGTTACCTAACACACCCAGTTGCGGTGTTGTGTCAGCAAGTGGTCTAATCGGACTTCAATCCTGAGTCTTGGGGTTGTGTTCGCTGACTCCTTGCTTGCACTCTTTAGTGCGGTATTGCGGACCTGTGGCTTTACCGGGTTCGCTTCCACCGCCATATTACGCTGCCATTTACTAGCAGCAGGTTTTCACCTGCACGGTGGACCCCGGACTGCGAACGCATCTATTACATCTTTCTTGGTGCGTTCCGCCAGTCCTAACAGAACACTAGCGCCAGGGTCTGGCTAGTAAATGGCAGACGATCAGCGTTTACAGCGGTACATCCAGCAGCTGGAGGGAAGGTTGGCGGCTCTAGAGCGTTCAACCTCAGCTGTGGATGTCACTGCTGTCCCTGTTCAGGCTGCAAGTGTAGCCGCAGCCAGTTTGTCCGCTGCCACCTCTGCCCCGACTTTATCCCGTCTCCCGCTTCCTGACAAGTTTGCTGGTGACAGTAAACAATGTCGCGGATTCGTAAGCCAGTGCTCCATACATCTCGAGCTCCTGGCGGCGCATTTCCCTACGGAACGGGCGAAAGTGGGATTTATTTTATCTCTCTTGTCGGGCAGGGCGTTGGAGTGGGCAACGCCACTTTGGGAGCGTGATGACCGTGTGCTACAGAGTGCTCCGCTCTTTCTGGACGCTCTGAAGCAGGTCTTTTTGGGACCCCGTATTACACACGATACCGCGCTCCAGTTATTGACAATTACTCAGGGCTCGTCCGTGGTCAGCCAGTTTGCCATCCAGTTCCGGACTCTAGCCTCGGAGTTAGAGTGGTCGGATATAGTTCTAATTCCAGTGTTCTGGAGGGGACTGGCAGACCACGTGAAGGACGCCTTAGCCACCAGGGAGATACCCGCCACACTGGAGGAGCTTATTTCTCTATCTACCCGCATCGACCTCCGTTTTCACGAACGAAGGTTAGAGCAGACCCAGTGTAGGCAGAGGTTTAGACTGGCTCCCACCTTCGCCAGACCTCTTGAATCTTCCGTTTTGGCGTCCGACTCCCATGAGGCCATGGAGGTTTCTCAAGCGGGACCTAAGTCTCAGGCCGCTCGAGTACCCATGGTTTGTAAAAATTGTCACCAACGAGGACATTACACTAATAAATGTCCACGGCGGTCGGGAAAACGATCGCGTCTAGTAACCTTAGGGGGAGGTTCACTAGACACAGCGGCTTTTTCCTCCAAACTATCCTTTAAAGGGACAATCCTGTTTGACTCATCCACTCTAACAGTCGAGCTTTGTGTGGACTCAGGAGCAGAGGGAAATTTCATGTCCTCTGCTTTTGCTCTGCGCCACGCTGTACCACTTGTTATGCTCGCCAAACCTGTAACTGTTAGAGTTGTGAATGGGTCGACACTTCCACAGCAAATCACACACCAGACTGTTCCATTCTCGTTGTCCATGTCCCCTTCCCACCAGGAGATTATTTCCCTTCTAGTCCTTCCCGAGGGAATGGATGAGATTTTACTGGGAATACCCTGGCTCCGTTACCACTCCCCACATATTGAGTGGTCCTCAGGGAGAATATTGGGTTGGAGTAAGTCTTGTATGGGCAGGTGTGTGAGTGAGTGTGTACAGGTCTCTACTACCGAGGTACCCGCAGACCTTTCATCTCTTCCAAGGCGCTATTGGTGCTATGCAGATGTATTCTCTAAAATGGCAGCAGAGACTCTACTGCCTCATCACCCCTATGACTGTCCTATTGACCTCTTGCCTGGAGCTGAACCTCCTCGGGGAAGGGTATATCCCCTCTCTCTCCCTGAGATGGAGGCTATGTCTCAATACATCCAGGAGAATTTGGCAAGAGGGTTCATTAGGAAGTCAGTGTCTCCTGCAGGGGCGGGATTCTTCTTCGTACAGAAGAAGAACGGGGAATTACGTCCTTGCATCGATTACAGGGGTCTCAATGCTATCACCATTAAAAATAAGTACCCATTGCCGCTGATATCGGAGCTCTTTGACAGGCTAAGGGGAGCTAAGATATTCACCAAACTAGATCTGCGGGGTGCCTACAACCTGATTCGCATCCGTGAGGGGGACGAATGGAAAACGGCTTTCAATACCAGGGATGGGCACTATGAGTACCTGGTGATGTCCTTCGGGCTCTGTAATGCCCCAGCCGTTTTTCAGGACTTTGTCAACGATATCTTCCGGGATATGCTTTCCACCTCGGTTGTAGTCTATCTGGATGATATTCTCATCTTCTCTCCAGATATTGACTCCCACCGGAGAGATGTTGGCAGAGTCTTCGAACTCTTACGGGCGAATTCTCTTTATGCAAAGTTGGAGAAGTGTGTGTTTGAGCAGGAGTCTTTACCTTTCCTGGGCTATATCATCTCGGCCCAGGGACTGGCTATGGATCCTGCCAAACTACAGGCTGTGATGGACTGGCAAGAACCCCATTCTCTTAAAGCGGTGCAGCGCTTTATGGGGTTCATAAACTACTATCGCCAGTTCATCCCCCACTTCTCCACTTTGGTAGCTCCCTTGGTATCCCTCACCAAGAAGGGAGCGAATCCCAAATTGTGGTCGGAAGAGGTCTCCAGGGCCTTCACTTCTATAAAGTCCCATTTTGCTAGCGCTCCCATCTTACATCGTCCCGATGTGGATAAGCCATTCCTTATGGAGGTGGATGCCTCATCCGTTGGTGCTGGAGCAGTTCTCTATCAAAAGGATGCTCAAGGTCGGAAGCATCCATGCTTCTTCTTCTCAAAGACCTTCACACCAGCGGAGAGAAATTACTCCATCGGGGATAGGGAGTTGCTAGCAATGAAGTTGGCCTTTTCGGAGTGGAGACATCTTTTGGAGGGTGCTCGGTTTCCATTCCAAGTCTTCACGGACCACAAAAATTTGGTCTATTTGCGTACAGCCCAGCGGATGAATTCTCGTCAGGCCAGATGGTCCTTGTTTTTCTCCCGGTTCCACTTCACTCTACATTATCTCGCCGGGGAGAAGAACATTCGTGCTGACGCTCTCTCTCGCTCCCTTGTGTCAACTGAGGAGGAGGAGGAGGAGCCTCGGCTTATTGTCCCTTCGGAGAGTCTGAGAACCGTAGCTCCGGTTTCGCTTGAGTCTGTGCCTCCGGGCAAGACTTTTGCTCCCATCAATTTGCGACCGGAGGTTCTCTCTTGGGCTCATTCGTCCAGAGTGGGTGGACACTTTGGGGCAAAGAGGACATCTGAGTTGCTGGCGAGAATGTACTGGTGGCCACATATAGTTCGTGACGTCGGAGACTACGTTCGGGCATGTGTCTCTTGTGGCAAAAATAAGTCTCTCCGTCAACGGCCAGCTGGTTTGTTATACCCTCTGCTGGTGGCAGACAGGCCCTGGGAGATGGTCGGGATGGACTTTGTGGTGGGTTTGCCCAAGTCTCGTGGCTGTACCATCATTTGGGTAATCACCGACCATTTTTCTAAAATGGTGCATTTGGTGCCGCTTCCTTGGCTACCTTCTGCACGGGCCTTGGCAGCGTTGTTTATTAAACACATCTACCGCCTTCACGGTATGCCAGACAAAATTGTCAGTGACCGGGGTCCCCAGTTTGCGTCTCGGTTCTGGAGAGAGCTTTGTCATCTTCTCAGTATTGAGTTAAATCTCTCTTCGGCATATCATCCCGAGACGAATGGGTTGGTGGAGAGAGCCAACCAGACCTTGGTCACATATCTGCGACATTTTGTCTCTGCTAGGCAAGATGACTGGGCATCTTTGCTACCGTGGGCGGAGTTTGCTCTTAACAATGCTGTAGCTGACTCCACTGGACAGACTCCATTCCTCCTTAACTATGGTCAGCATCCGCGGGTACCTGTGCCCATGCCCGTGTCTTCCGCCGATTCCAGGGTGGCAGACTGGGCTGTGGAGGCACAGGACATTTGGGATCGCACTCAGGATGCCATTCGGGCTTCCAAGGAGAGAATGAGGCCCTCCGCCGACGCACATCGGCGCCCCGCTCCAACCTTTGTTCCTGGCGACTTAGTGTGGCTCTCCGCCCGTAACATCAGGCTGCGAGTTGAGTCTACCAAGTTTGCACCTCGCTACTTAGGTCCTTTTAAGGTCCTCGAACAGGTTAATCCTGTGGTTTACCGTCTAGCCCTTCCTCCACATCTAGGTATCACCGACACCTTTCATGTGTCCCTCCTTAAGCCCGTGTACATGTCCCGGTTTTCTGAGTCATCTACTGGGACGTCGGGTTCGTCTACGGACGATTACGAGGTGAACGCTATCTTGGGGTACAAGGTGGTTCGTGGCAAAAAATTTTATTTGGTGGACTGGAGGGGTTACGGTCCTGAGGATAGATCCTGGGAGCCTGCTGAGCACATTCGGGCTCCGCAGCTCATTGCTGCCTTCGAACGTAGCGAGGCCCAGGGGGGGGGGCCCTGGGGAAGGGGGGGTAATGTTAGGGGTCGAGTTCCCGCTTCTGCACAGGGGGAATCTCGGGCCGCTTCTGCTGCGGTCTCCCATTCTTCTCCTGCCGCAGGTAAACCTGCTCAGCGGAGACGTCGGTCCTTGCGTCTGGCTCAGTCTCACTCTGTGCTTAGGCTTGCTGTTGCTTCTCCAGCTTTTGCCATTAAAGCCAGTGCTGGGCAGCAGCGAGCGGACGCTTTTGGGACTAAGTCCTCCTTTTCCCTTCTGAGCATGCCCAGAGTGAGATCTCCCGTTGGAGATCAAGGGTCACATGCTCAGATGCTGCAGTGGTTCCCATTGGTCCTCCTGGCAGGTCCTGAAAGGGCTAACTTCTGTGGCAGCTGCCCATTGGTCCTTTATTGGAAGGTCCTGAAAGTACTACAGCTATATAAGCTTCGCATGACCGCACTGCCATGCGCTAGTGTACAATTGTATACGTGTGTTTGTTGTGAGTGCAAGTCGTTCATTAAATACCCCTACCCTATTGTATGACTGTTCGCGTATGGAGTATGGCTGCTATCTAGCGCCCGACTAACCACTCAACGTTTCACACACGTATCAGCGTCTATTGCTGTGTCCGCCAGTGCGGCGCCACTCGCCAGTAGTGCGCTTCCTGACCCTCGTCTGGGTGCTTAGTGGTGTCTGCCAGCACGGCACAGTTCGCACTTCGGTGCTCTAATTATAATAGTTACCTAACACACGCAGTTGCGGTGTTGTGTCAGCAAGTGGTCTAATTGGACTTCAATCCTGAGTCTTGGGGTTGTGTTCGCTGACTCCTTGCTTGCACTCTTTAGTGCGGTATTGCGGACCTGTGGCTTTACCGGGTTCGCTTCCACCGCCATATTACGCTGCCATTTACTAGCAGCAGGTTTTCACCTGCACGGTGGACCCCGGACTGCGAACGCATCTATTACATCTTTCTTGGTGCGTTCCGCCAGTCCTAACAGAACACTAGCGCCAGGGTCTGGCTAGTAAATGGCAGACGATCAGCGTTTACAGCGGTACATCCAGCAGCTGGAGGGAAGGTTGGCGGCTCTAGAGCGTTCAACCTCAGCTGTGGATGTCACTGCTGTCCCTGTTCAGGCTGCAAGTGTAGCCGCAGCCAGTTTGTCCGCTGCCACCTCTGCCCCGACTTTATCCCGTCTCCCGCTTCCTGACAAGTTTGCTGGTGACAGTAAACAATGTCGCGGATTCGTAAGCCAGTGCTCCATACATCTCGAGCTCCTGGCGGCGCATTTCCCTACGGAACGGGCGAAAGTGGGATTTATTTTATCTCTCTTGTCGGGCAGGGCGTTGGAGTGGGCAACGCCACTTTGGGAGCGTGATGACCGTGTGCTACAGAGTGCTCCGCTCTTTCTGGACGCTCTGAAGCAGGTCTTTTTGGGACCCCGTATTACACACGATACCGCGCTCCAGTTATTGACAATTACTCAGGGCTCGTCCGTGGTCAGCCAGTTTGCCATCCAGTTCCGGACTCTAGCCTCGGAGTTAGAGTGGTCGGATAAAGTTCTAATTCCAGTGTTCTGGAGGGGACTGGCAGACCACGTGAAGGACACCTTAGCCACCAGGGAGATACCCGCCACACTGGAGGAGCTTATTTCTCTATCTACCCGCATCGACTTCCGTTTTCACGAACGAAGGTTAGAGCAGACCCAGTGTAGGCAGAGGTTTAGACTGGCTCCCACCTTCGCCAGACCTCTTGAATCTTCCGTTTTGGCGTCCGACTCCCATGAGGCCATGGAGGTTTCTCAAGCGGGACCTAAGTCTCAGGCCGCTCGAGTACCCATGGTTTGTAAAAATTGTCACCAACGAGGACATTACACTAATAAATGTACACGGCGGTCGGGAAAACGATCGCGTCTAGTAACCTTAGGGGGAGGTTCACTAGACACAGCGGCTTTTTCCTCCAAACTATCCTTTAAAGGGACAATCCTGTTTGACTCATCCACTCTAACAGTCGAGCTTTGTGTGGACTCAGGAGCAGAGGGAAATTTCATGTCCTCTGCTTTTGCTCTGCGCCACGCTGTACCACTTGTTATGCTCGCCAAACCTGTAACTGTTAGAGTTGTGAATGGGTCGACACTTCCACAGCAAATCACACACCAGACTGTTCCATTCTCGTTGTCCATGTCCCCTTCCCACCAGGAGATTATTTCCCTTCTAGTCCTTCCCGAGGGAATGGATGAGATTTTACTGGGAATACCCTGGCTCCGTTACCACTCCCCACATATTGAGTGGTCCTCAGGGAGAATATTGGGTTGGAGTAAGTCTTGTATGGGCAGGTGTGTGAGTGAGTGTGTACAGGTCTCTACTACCGAGGTACCCGCAGACCTTTCATCTCTTCCAAGGTGCTATTGGTGCTATGCAGATGTATTCTCTAAAAAGGCAGCAGAGACTCTACTGCCTCATCACCCCTATGACTGTCCTATTGACCTCTTGCCTGGAGCTGAACCTCCTCGGGGAAGGGTATATCCCCTCTCTCTCCCTGAGATGGAGGCTATGTCTCAATACATCCAGGAGAATTTGGCAAGAGGGTTCATTAGGAAGTCAGTGTCTCCTGCAGGGGCGGGATTCTTCTTCGTACAGAAGAAGAACGGGGAATTACGTCCTTGCATCGATTACAGGGGTCTCAATGCTATCACCATTAAAAATAAGTACCCGTTGCCGCTGATATCGGAGCTCTTTGACAGGCTAAGGGGAGCTAAGATATTCACCAAACTAGATCTGCGGGGTGCCTACAACCTGATTCGCATCCGTGAGGGGGACGAATGGAAAACGGCTTTCAATACCAGGGATGGGCACTATGAGTACCTGGTGATGTCCTTCGGGCTCTGTAATGCCCCAGCCGTTTTTCAGGACTTTGTCAACGATATCTTCCGGGATATGCTTTCCACCTCGGTTGTAGTCTATCTGGATGATATTCTCATCTTCTCTCCAGATATTGACTCCCACCGGAGAGATGTTGGCAGAGTCTTCGAACTCTTACGGGCGAATTCTCTTTATGCAAAGTTGGAGAAGTGTGTGTTTGAGCAGGAGTCTTTACCTTTCCTGGGCTATATCATCTCGGCCCAGGGACTGGCTATGGATCCTGCCAAACTACAGGCTGTGATGGACTGGCAAGAACCCCATTCTCTTAAAGCGGTGCAGCGCTTTATGGGGTTCATAAACTACTATCGCCAGTTCATCCCCCACTTCTCCACTTTGGTAGCTCCCTTGGTATCCCTCACCAAGAAGGGAGCGAATCCCAAATTGTGGTCGGAAGAGGTCTCCAGGGCCTTCACTTCTATAAAGTCCCATTTTGCTAGCGCTCCCATCTTACATCGTCCCGATGTGGATAAGCCATTCCTTATGGAGGTGGATGCCTCATCCGTTGGTGCTGGAGCAGTTCTCTATCAAAAGGATGCTCAAGGTCGGAAGCATCCATGCTTCTTCTTCTCAAAGACCTTCACACCAGCGGAGAGAAATTACTCCATCGGGGATAGGGAGTTGCTAGCAATGAAGTTGGCCTTTTCGGAGTGGAGACATCTTTTGGAGGGTGCTCGGTTTCCATTCCAAGTCTTCACGGACCACAAAAATTTGGTCCATTTGCGTACAGCCCAGCGGCTGAATTCTCGTCAGGCCAGATGGTCCTTGTTTTTCTCCCGGTTCCACTTCACTCTACATTATCTCGCCGGGGAGAAGAACATTCGTGCTGACGCTCTCTCTCGCTCCCTTGTGTCAACTGAGGAGGAGGAGGAGGAGCCTCGGCTTATTGTCCCTTCGGAGAGTCTGAGAACCGTAGCTCCGGTTTCGCTTGAGTCTGTGCCTCCGGGCAAGACTTTTGCTCCCATCAATTTGCGACCGGAGGTTCTCTCTTGGGCTCATTCGTCCAGAGTGGGTGGACACTTTGGGGCAAAGAGGACATCTGAGTTGCTGGCGAGAATGTACTGGTGGCCACATATAGTTCGTGACGTCGGAGACTACGTTCGGGCATGTGTCTCTTGTGGCAAAAATAAGTCTCTCCGTCAACGGCCAGCTGGTTTGTTATACCCTCTGCTGGTGGCAGACAGGCCCTGAGAGATGGTCGGGATGGACTTTGTGGTGGGTTTGCCCAAGTCTCGTGGCTGTACCATCATTTGGGTAATCACCGACCATTTTTCTAAAATGGTGCATTTGGTGCCGCTTCCTTGGCTACCTTCTGCACGGGCCTTGGCAGCGTTGTTTATTAAACACATCTACCGCCTTCACGGTATGCCAGACAAAATTGTCAGTGACCGGGGTCCCCAGTTAGCGTCTCGGTTCTGGAGAGAGCTTTGTCATCTTCTCAGTATTGAGTTAAATCTCTCTTCGGCATATCATCCCGAGACGAATGGGTTGGTGGAGAGAGCCAACCAGACCTTGGTCACATATCTGCGACATTTTGTCTCTGCTAGGCAAGATGACTGGGCATCTTTGCTACCGTGGGCGGAGTTTGCTCTTAACAATGCTGTAGCTGACTCCACTGGACAGACTCCATTCCTCCTTAACTATGGTCAGCATCCGCGGGTACCTGTGCCCATGCCCGTGTCTTCCGCCGATTCCAGGGTGGCAGACTGGGCTGTGGAGGCACAGGACATTTGGGATCGCACTCAGGATGCCATTCGGGCTTCCAAGGAGAGAATGAGGCCCTCCGCCGACGCACATCGGCGCCCCGCTCCAACCTTTGTTCCTGGCGACTTAGTGTGGCTCTCCGCCCGTAACATCAGGCTGCGAGTTGAGTCTACCAAGTTTGCACCTCGCTACTTAGGTCCTTTTAAGGTCCTCGAACAGGTTAATCCTGTGGTTTACCGTCTAGCCCTTCCTCCACATCTAGGTATCACCGACACCTTTCATGTGTCCCTCCTTAAGCCCGTGTACATGTCCCGGTTTTCTGAGTCATCTACTGGGACGTCGGGTTCGTCTACGGACGATTACGAGGTGAACGCTATCTTGGGGTACAAGGTGGTTCGTGGCAAAAAATTTTATTTGGTGGACTGGAGGGGTTACGGTCCTGAGGATAGATCCTGGGAGCCTGCTGAGCACATTCGGGCTCCGCAGCTCATTGCTGCCTTCGAACGTAGCGAGGCCCAGGGGGGGGGCCCTGGGGAAGGGGGGGTAATGTTAGGGGTCGAGTTCCCGCTTCTGCACAGGGGGAATCTCGGGCCGCTTCTGCTGCGGTCTCCCATTCTTCTCCTGCCGCAGGTAAACCTGCTCAGCGGAGACGTCGGTCCTTGCGTCTGGCTCAGTCTCACTCTGTGCTTAGGCTTGCTGTTGCTTCTCCAGCTTTTGCCATTAAAGCCAGTGCTGGGCAGCAGCGAGCGGACGCTTTTGGGACTAAGTCCTCCTTTTTCCCTTCTGAGCATGCCCAGAGTGAGATCTCCCGTTGGAGATCAAGGGTCACATGCTCAGATGCTGCAGTGGTTCCCATTGGTCCTCCTGGCAGGTCCTGAAAGGGCTAACTTCTGTGGCAGCTGCCCATTGGTCCTTTATTGGAAGGTCCTGAAAGTACTACAGCTATATAAGCTTCGCATCACCGCACGGCCATGCGCTAGTGTACAATTGTATACGTGTGTTTGTTGTGAGTGCAAGTCGTTCATTAAATACCCCTACCCTATTGTATGACTGTTCGCGTATGGAGTATGGCTGCTATCTAGCGCCCGACTAACCACTCAACGTTTCACACACGTATCAGCGTCTATTGCTGTGTCCGCCAGTGCGGCGCCACGCGCCAGTAGTGCGCTTCCTGACCCTCGTCTGGGTGCTTAGTGGTGTCTGCCAGCACGGCACAGTTCGCACTTCGGTGCTCTAATTATAATAGTTACCTAACACACCCAGTTGCGGTGTTGTGTCAGCAAGTGGTCTAATCGGACTTCAATCCTGAGTCTTGGGGTTGTGTTCGCTGACTCCTTGCTTGCACTCTTTAGTGCGGTATTGCGGACCTGTGGCTTTACCGGGTTCGCTTCCACCGCCATATTACGCTGCCATTTACTAGCAGCAGGTTTTCACCTGCACGGTGGACCCCGGACTGCGAACGCATCTATTACATCTTTCTTGGTGCGTTCCGCCAGTCCTAACAGAACACTAGCGCCAGGGTCTGGCTAGTAAATGGCAGACGATCAGCGTTTACAGCGGTACATCCAGCAGCTGGAGGGAAGGTTGGCGGCTCTAGAGCGTTCAACCTCAGCTGTGGATGTCACTGCTGTCGCTGTTCAGGCTGCAAGTGTAGCCGCAGCCAGTTTGTCCGCTGCCACCTCTGCCCCGACTTTATCCCGTCTCCCGCTTCCTGACAAGTTTGCTGGTGACAGTAAACAATGTCGCGGATTCGTAAGCCAGTGCTCCATACATCTCGAGCTCCTGGCGGCGCATTTCCCTACGGAACGGGCGAAAGTGGGATTTATTTTATCTCTCTTGTCGGGCAGGGCGTTGGAGTGGGCAACGCCACTTTGGGAGCGTGATGACCGTGTGCTACAGAGTGCTCCGCTCTTTCTGGACGCTCTGAAGCAGGTCTTTTTGGGACCCCGTATTACACACGATACCGCGCTCCAGTTATTGACAATTACTCAGGGCTCGTCCGTGGTCAGCCAGTTTGCCATCCAGTTCCGGACTCTAGCCTCGGAGTTAGAGTGGTCGGATAAAGTTCTAATTCCAGTGTTCTGGAGGGGACTGGCAGACCACGTGAAGGACGCCTTAGCCACCAGGGAGATACCCGCCACACTGGAGGAGCTTATTTCTCTATCTACGCGCATCGACCTCCGTTTTCACGAACGAAGGTTAGAGCAGACCCAGTGTAGGCAGAGGTTTAGACTGGCTCCCACCTTCGCCAGACCTCTTGAATCTTCCGTTTTGGCGTCCGACTCCCATGAGGCCATGGAGGTTTCTCAAGCGGGACCTAAGTCTCAGGCCGCTCGAGTACCCATGGTTTGTAAAAATTGTCACCAACGAGGACATTACACTAATAAATGTCCACGGCGGTCGGGAAAACGATCGCGTCTAGTAACCTTAGGGGGAGGTTCACTAGACACAGCGGCTTTTTCCTCCAAACTATCCTTTAAAGGGACAATCCTGTTTGACTCATCCACTCTAACAGTCGAGCTTTGTGTGGACTCAGGAGCAGAGGGAAATTTCATGTCCTCTGCTTTTGCTCTGCGCCACGCTGTACCACTTGTTATGCTCGCCAAACCTGTAACTGTTACAGTTGTGAATGGGTCGACACTTCCACAGCAAATCACACACCAGACTGTTCCATTCTCGTTGTCCATGTCCCCTTCCCACCAGGAGATTATTTCCCTTCTAGTCCTTCCCGAGGGAATGGATGAGATTTTACTGGGAATACCCTGGCTCCGTTACCACTCCCCACATATTGAGTGGTCCTCAGGGAGAATATTGGGTTGGAGTAAGTCTTGTATGGGCAGGTGTGTGAGTGAGTGTGTACAGGTCTCTACTACCGAGGTACCCGCAGACCTTTCATCTCTTCCAAGGTGCTATTGGTGCTATGCAGATGTATTCTCTAAAAAGGCAGCAGAGACTCTACTGCCTCATCACCCCTATGACTGTCCTATTGACCTCTTGCCTGGAGCTGAACCTCCTCGGGGAAGGGTATATCCCCTCTCTCTCCCTGAGATGGAGGCTATGTCTCAATACATCCAGGAGAATTTGGCAAGAGGGTTCATTAGGAAGTCAGTGTCTCCTGCAGGGGCGGGATTCTTCTTCGTACAGAAGAAGAACGGGGAATTACGTCCTTGCATCGATTACAGGGGTCTCAATGCTATCACCATTAAAAATAAGTACCCGTTGCCGCTGATATCGGAGCTCTTTGACAGGCTAAGGGGAGCTAAGATATTCACCAAACTAGATCTGCGGGGTGCCTACAACCTGATTCGCATCCGTGAGGGGGACGAATGGAAAACGGCTTTCAATACCAGGGATGGGCACTATGAGTACCTGGTGATGTCCTTCGGGCTCTGTAATGCCCCAGCCGTTTTTCAGGACTTTGTCAACGATATCTTCCGGGATATGCTTTCCACCTCGGTTGTAGTCTATCTGGATGATATTCTCATCTTCTCTCCAGATATTGACTCCCACCGGAGAGATGTTGGCAGAGTCTTCGAACTCTTACGGGCGAATTCTCTTTATGCAAAGTTGGAGAAGTGTGTGTTTGAGCAGGAGTCTTTACCTTTCCTGGGCTATATCATCTCGGCCCAGGGACTGGCTATGGATCCTGCCAAACTACAGGCTGTGATGGACTGGCAAGAACCCCATTCTCTTAAAGCGGTGCAGCGCTTTATGGGGTTCATAAACTACTATCGCCAGTTCATCCCCCACTTCTCCACTTTGGTAGCTCCCTTGGTATCCCTCACCAAGAAGGGAGCGAATCCCAAATTGTGGTCGGAAGAGGTCTCCAGGGCCTTCACTTCTATAAAGTCCCATTTTGCTAGCGCTCCCATCTTACATCGTCCCGATGTGGATAAGCCATTCCTTATGGAGGTGGATGCCTCATCCGTTGGTGCTGGAGCAGTTCTCTATCAAAAGGATGCTCAAGGTCGGAAGCATCCATGCTTCTTCTTCTCAAAGACCTTCACACCAGCGGAGAGAAATTACTCCATCGGGGATAGGGAGTTGCTAGCAATGAAGTTGGCCTTTTCGGAGTGGAGACATCTTTTGGAGGGTGCTCGGTTTCCATTCCAAGTCTTCACGGACCACAAAAATTTGGTCTATTTGCGTACAGCCCAGCGGCTGAATTCTCGTCAGGCCAGATGGTCCTTGTTTTTCTCCCGGTTCCACTTCACTCTACATTATCTCGCCGGGGAGAAGAACATTCGTGCTGACGCTCTCTCTCGCTCCCTTGTGTCAACTGAGGAGGAGGAGGAGGAGCCTCAGCTTATTGTCCCTTCGGAGAGTCTGAGAACCGTAGCTCCGGTTTCGCTTGAGTCTGTGCCTCCGGGCAAGACTTTTGCTCCCATCAATTTGCGACCGGAGGTTCTCTCTTGGGCTCATTCGTCCAGAGTGGGTGGACACTTTGGGGCAAAGAGGACATCTGAGTTGCTGGCGAGAATGTACTGGTGGCCACATATAGTTCGTGACGTCGGAGACTACGTTCGGGCATGTGTCTCTTGTGGCAAAAATAAGTCTCTCCGTCAACGGCCAGCTGGTTTGTTATACCCTCTGCTGGTGGCAGACAGGCCCTGGGAGATGGTCGGGATGGACTTTGTGGTGGGTTTGCCCAAGTCTCGTGGCTGTACCATGATTTGGGTAATCACCGACCATTTTTCTAAAATGGTGCATTTGGTGCCGCTTCCTTGGCTACCTTCTGCACGGGCCTTGGCAGCGTTGTTTATTAAACACATCTACCGCCTTCACGGTATGCCAGACAAAATTGTCAGTGACCGGGGTCCCCAGTTTGCGTCTCGGTTCTGGAGAGAGCTTTGTCATCTTCTCAGTATTGAGTTAAATCTCTCTTCGGCATATCATCCCGAGACGAATGGGTTGGTGGAGAGAGCCAACCAGACCTTGGTCACATATCTGCGACATTTTGTCTCTGCTAGGCAAGATGACTGGGCATCTTTGCTACCGTGGGCGGAGTTTGCTCTTAACAATGCTGTAGCTGACTCCACTGGACAGACTCCATTCCTCCTTAACTATGGTCAGCATCCGCGGGTACCTGTGCCCATGCCCGTGTCTTCCGCCGATTCCAGGGTGGCAGACTGGGCTGTGGAGGCACAGGACATTTGGGATCGCACTCAGGATGCCATTCGGGCTTCCAAGGAGAGAATGAGGCCCTCCGCCGACGCACATCGGCGCCCCGCTCCAACCTTTGTTCCTGGCGACTTAGTGTGGCTCTCCGCCCGTAACATCAGGCTGCGAGTTGAGTCTACCAAGTTTGCACCTCGCTACTTAGGTCCTTTTAAGGTCCTCGAACAGGTTAATCCTGTGGTTTACCGTCTAGCCCTTCCTCCACATCTAGGTATCACCGACACCTTTCATGTGTCCCTCCTTAAGCCCGTGTACATGTCCCGGTTTTCTGAGTCATCTACTGGGACGTCGGGTTCGTCTACGGACGATTACGAGGTGAACGCTATCTTGGGGTACAAGGTGGTTCGTGGCAAAAAATTTTATTTGGTGGACTGGAGGGGTTACGGTCCTGAGGATAGATCCTGGGAGCCTGCTGAGCACATTCGGGCTCCGCAGCTCATTGCTGCCTTCGAACGTAGCGAGGCCCAGGGGGGGGGCCCTGGGGAAGGGGGGGTAATGTTAGGGGTCGAGTTCCCGCTTCTGCACAGGGGGAATCTCGGGCCGCTTCTGCTGCGGTCTCCCATTCTTCTCCTGCCGCAGGTAAACCTGCTCAGCGGAGACGTCGGTCCTTGCGTCTGGCTCAGTCTCACTCTGTGCTTAGGCTTGCTGTTGCTTCTCCAGCTTTTGCCATTAAAGCCAGTGCTGGGCAGCAGCGAGCGGACGCTTTTGGGACTAAGTCCTCCTTTTTCCCTTCTGAGCATGCCCAGAGTGAGATCTCCCGTTGGAGATCAAGGGTCACATGCTCAGATGCTGCAGTGGTTCCCATTGGGCCTCCTGGCAGGTCCTGAAAGGGCTAACTTCTGTGGCAGCTGCCCATTGGTCCTTTATTGGAAGGTCCTGAAAGTACTACAGCTATATAAGCTTCGCATGACCGCACGGCCATGCGCTAGTGTACAATTGTATACGTGTGTTTGTTGTGAGTGCAAGTCGTTCATTAAATACCCCTACCCTATTGTATGACTGTTCGCGTATGGAGTATGGCTGCTATCTAGCGCCCGACTAACCACTCGTTTCACACACGTATCAGCGTCTATTGCTGTGTCCGCCAGTGCGGCGCCACGCGCCAGTAGTGCGCTTCCTGACCCTCGTCTGGGTGCTTAGTGGTGTCTGCCAGCACGGCACAGTTCGCACTTCGGTGCTCTAATTATAATAGTTACCTAACACACCCAGTTGCGGTGTTGTGTCAGCAAGTGGTCTAATCGGACTTCAATCCTGAGTCTTGGGGTTGTGTTCGCTGACTCCTTGCTTGCACTCTTTAGTGCGGTATTGCGGACCTGTGGCTTTACCGGGTTCGCTTCCACCGCCATATTACGCTGCCATTTACTAGCAGCAGGTTTTCACCTGCACGGTGGACCCCGGACTGCGAACGCATCTATTACATCTTTCTTGGTGCGTTCCGCCAGTCCTAACAGAACACTAGCGCCAGGGTCTGGCTAGTAAATGGCAGACGATCAGCGTTTACAGCGGTACATCCAGCAGCTGGAGGGAAGGTTGGCGGCTCTAGAGCGTTCAACCTCAGCTGTGGATGTCACTGCTGTCGCTGTTCAGGCTGCAAGTGTAGCCGCAGCCAGTTTGTCCGCTGCCACCTCTGCCCCGACTTTATCCCGTCTCCCGCTTCCTGACAAGTTTGCTGGTGACAGTAAACAATGTCGCGGATTCGTAAGCCAGTGCTCCATACATCTCGAGCTCCTGGCGGCGCATTTCCCTACGGAACGGGCGAAAGTGGGATTTATTTTATCTCTCTTGTCGGGCAGGGCGTTGGAGTGGGCAACGCCACTTTGGGAGCGTGATGACCGTGTGCTACAGAGTGCTCCGCTCTTTCTGGACGCTCTGAAGCAGGTCTTTTTGGGACCCCGTATTACACACGATACCGCGCTCCAGTTATTGACAATTACTCAGGGCTCGTCCGTGGTCAGCCAGTTTGCCATCCAGTTCCGGACTCTAGCCTCGGAGTTAGAGTGGTCGGATAAAGTTCTAATTCCAGTGTTCTGGAGGGGACTGGCAGACCACGTGAAGGACGCCTTAGCCACCAGGGAGATACCCGCCACACTGGAGGAGCTTATTTCTCTATCTACGCGCATCGACCTCCGTTTTCACGAACGAAGGTTAGAGCAGACCCAGTGTAGGCAGAGGTTTAGACTGGCTCCCACCTTCGCCAGACCTCTTGAATCTTCCGTTTTGGCGTCCGACTCCCATGAGGCCATGGAGGTTTCTCAAGCGGGACCTAAGTCTCAGGCCGCTCGAGTACCCATGGTTTGTAAAAATTGTCACCAACGAGGACATTACACTAATAAATGTCCACGGCGGTCGGGAAAACGATCGCGTCTAGTAACCTTAGGGGGAGGTTCACTAGACACAGCGGCTTTTTCCTCCAAACTATCCTTTAAAGGGACAATCCTGTTTGACTCATCCACTCTAACAGTCGAGCTTTGTGTGGACTCAGGAGCAGAGGGAAATTTCATGTCCTCTGCTTTTGCTCTGCGCCACGCTGTACCACTTGTTATGCTCGCCAAACCTGTAACTGTTACAGTTGTGAATGGGTCGACACTTCCACAGCAAATCACACACCAGACTGTTCCATTCTCGTTGTCCATGTCCCCTTCCCACCAGGAGATTATTTCCCTTCTAGTCCTTCCCGAGGGAATGGATGAGATTTTACTGGGAATACCCTGGCTCCGTTACCACTCCCCACATATTGAGTGGTCCTCAGGGAGAATATTGGGTTGGAGTAAGTCTTGTATGGGCAGGTGTGTGAGTGAGTGTGTACAGGTCTCTACTACCGAGGTACCCGCAGACCTTTCATCTCTTCCAAGGTGCTATTGGTGCTATGCAGATGTATTCTCTAAAAAGGCAGCAGAGACTCTACTGCCTCATCACCCCTATGACTGTCCTATTGACCTCTTGCCTGGAGCTGAACCTCCTCGGGGAAGGGTATATCCCCTCTCTCTCCCTGAGATGGAGGCTATGTCTCAATACATCCAGGAGAATTTGGCAAGAGGGTTCATTAGGAAGTCAGTGTCTCCTGCAGGGGCGGGATTCTTCTTCGTACAGAAGAAGAACGGGGAATTACGTCCTTGCATCGATTACAGGGGTCTCAATGCTATCACCATTAAAAATAAGTACCCGTTGCCGCTGATATCGGAGCTCTTTGACAGGCTAAGGGGAGCTAAGATATTCACCAAACTAGATCTGCGGGGTGCCTACAACCTGATTCGCATCCGTGAGGGGGACGAATGGAAAACGGCTTTCAATACCAGGGATGGGCACTATGAGTACCTGGTGATGTCCTTCGGGCTCTGTAATGCCCCAGCCGTTTTTCAGGACTTTGTCAACGATATCTTCCGGGATATGCTTTCCACCTCGGTTGTAGTCTATCTGGATGATATTCTCATCTTCTCTCCAGATATTGACTCCCACCGGAGAGATGTTGGCAGAGTCTTCGAACTCTTACGGGCGAATTCTCTTTATGCAAAGTTGGAGAAGTGTGTGTTTGAGCAGGAGTCTTTACCTTTCCTGGGCTATATCATCTCGGCCCAGGGACTGGCTATGGATCCTGCCAAACTACAGGCTGTGATGGACTGGCAAGAACCCCATTCTCTTAAAGCGGTGCAGCGCTTTATGGGGTTCATAAACTACTATCGCCAGTTCATCCCCCACTTCTCCACTTTGGTAGCTCCCTTGGTATCCCTCACCAAGAAGGGAGCGAATCCCAAATTGTGGTCGGAAGAGGTCTCCAGGGCCTTCACTTCTATAAAGTCCCATTTTGCTAGCGCTCCCATCTTACATCGTCCCGATGTGGATAAGCCATTCCTTATGGAGGTGGATGCCTCATCCGTTGGTGCTGGAGCAGTTCTCTATCAAAAGGATGCTCAAGGTCGGAAGCATCCATGCTTCTTCTTCTCAAAGACCTTCACACCAGCGGAGAGAAATTACTCCATCGGGGATAGGGAGTTGCTAGCAATGAAGTTGGCCTTTTCGGAGTGGAGACATCTTTTGGAGGGTGCTCGGTTTCCATTCCAAGTCTTCACGGACCACAAAAATTTGGTCTATTTGCGTACAGCCCAGCGGCTGAATTCTCGTCAGGCCAGATGGTCCTTGTTTTTCTCCCGGTTCCACTTCACTCTACATTATCTCGCCGGGGAGAAGAACATTCGTGCTGACGCTCTCTCTCGCTCCCTTGTGTCAACTGAGGAGGAGGAGGAGGAGCCTCAGCTTATTGTCCCTTCGGAGAGTCTGAGAACCGTAGCTCCGGTTTCGCTTGAGTCTGTGTCTCCGGGCAAGACTTTTGCTCCCATCAATTTGCGACCGGAGGTTCTCTCTTGGGCTCATTCGTCCAGAGTGGGTGGACACTTTGGGGCAAAGAGGACATCTGAGTTGCTGGCGAGAATGTACTGGTGGCCACATATAGTTCGTGACGTCGGAGACTACGTTCGGGCATGTGTCTCTTGTGGCAAAAATAAGTCTCTCCGTCAACGGCCAGCTGGTTTGTTATACCCTCTGCTGGTGGCAGACAGGCCCTGGGAGATGGTCGGGATGGACTTTGTGGTGGGTTTGCCCAAGTCTCGTGGCTGTACCATCATTTGGGTAATCACCGACCATTTTTCTAAAATGGTGCATTTGGTGCCGCTTCCTTGGCTACCTTCTGCACGGGCCTTGGCAGCGTTGTTTATTAAACACATCTACCGCCTTCACGGTATGCCAGACAAAATTGTCAGTGACCGGGGTCCCCAGTTTGCGTCTCGGTTCTGGAGAGAGCTTTGTCATCTTCTCAGTATTGAGTTAAATCTCTCTTCGGCATATCATCCCGAGACGAATGGGTTGGTGGAGAGAGCCAACCAGACCTTGGTCACATATCTGCGACATTTTGTCTCTGCTAGGCAAGATGACTGGGCATCTTTGCTACCGTGGGCGGAGTTTGCTCTTAACAATGCTGTAGCTGACTCCACTGGACAGACTCCATTCCTCCTTAACTATGGTCAGCATCCGCGGGTACCTGTGCCCATGCCCGTGTCTTCCGCCGATTCCAGGGTGGCAGACTGGGCTGTGGAGGCACAGGACATTTGGGATCGCACTCAGGATGCCATTCGGGCTTCCAAGGAGAGAATGAGGCCCTCCGCCGACGCACATCGGCGCCCCGCTCCAACCTTTGTTCCTGGCGACTTAGTGTGGCTCTCCGCCCGTAACATCAGGCTGCGAGTTGAGTCTACCAAGTTTGCACCTCGCTACTTAGGTCCTTTTAAGGTCCTCGAACAGGTTAATCCTGTGGTTTACCGTCTAGCCCTTCCTCCACATCTAGGTATCACCGACACCTTTCATGTGTCCCTCCTTAAGCCCGTGTACATGTCCCGGTTTTCTGAGTCATCTACTGGGACGTCGGGTTCGTCTACGGACGATTACGAGGTGAACGCTATCTTGGGGTACAAGGTGGTTCGTGGCAAAAAATTTTATTTGGTGGACTGGAGGGGTTACGGTCCTGAGGATAGATCCTGGGAGCCTGCTGAGCACATTCGGGCTCCGCAGCTCATTGCTGCCTTCGAACGTAGCGAGGCCCAGGGGGGGGGCCCTGGGGAAGGGGGGGTAATGTTAGGGGTCGAGTTCCCGCTTCTGCACAGGGGGAATCTCGGGCCGCTTCTGCTGCGGTCTCCCATTCTTCTCCTGCCGCAGGTAAACCTGCTCAGCGGAGACGTCGGTCCTTGCGTCTGGCTCAGTCTCACTCTGTGCTTAGGCTTGCTGTTGCTTCTCCAACTTTTGCCATTAAAGCCAGTGCTGGGCAGCAGCGAGCGGACGCTTTTGGGACTAAGTCCTCCTTTTTCCCTTCTGAGCATGCCCAGAGTGAGATCTCCCGTTGGAGATCAAGGGTCACATGCTCAGATGCTGCAGTGGTTCCCATTGGTCCTCCTGGCAGGTCCTGAAAGGGCTAACTTCTGTGGCAGCTGCCCATTGGTCCTTTATTGGAAGGTCCTGAAAGTACTACAGCTATATAAGCTTCGCATGACCGCACGGCCATGCGCTAGTGTACAATTGTATACGTGTGTTTGTTGTGAGTGCAAGTCGTTCATTAAATACCCCTACCCTATTGTATGACTGTTCGCGTATGGAGTATGGCTGCTATCTAGCGCCCGACTAACCACTCAACGTTTCACACACGTATCAGCGTCTATTGCTGTGTCCGCCAGTGCGGCGCCACGCGCCAGTAGTGCGCTTCCTGACCCTCGTCTGGGTGCTTAGTGGTGTCTGCCAGCACGGCACAGTTCGCACTTCGGTGCTCTAATTATAATAGTTACCTAACACACCCAGTTGCGGTGTTGTGTCAGCAAGTGGTCTAATCGGACTTCAATCCTGAGTCTTGGGGTTGTGTTCGCTGACTCCTTGCTTGCACTCTTTAGTGCGGTATTGCGGACCTGTGGCTTTACCGGGTTCGCTTCCACCGCCATATTACGCTGCCATTTACTAGCAGCAGGTTTTCACCTGCACGGTGGACCCCGGACTGCGAACGCATCTATTACATCTTTCTTGGTGCGTTCCGCCAGTCCTAACAGAACACTAGCGCCAGGGTCTGGCTAGTAAATGGCAGACGATCAGCGTTTACAGCGGTACATCCAGCAGCTGGAGGGAAGGTTGGCGGCTCTAGAGCGTTCAACCTCAGCTGTGGATGTCACTGCTGTCGCTGTTCAGGCTGCAAGTGTAGCCGCAGCCAGTTTGTCCGCTGCCACCTCTGCCCCGACTTTATCCCGTCTCCCGCTTCCTGACAAGTTTGCTGGTGACAGTAAACAATGTCGCGGATTCGTAAGCCAGTGCTCCATACATCTCGAGCTCCTGGCGGCGCATTTCCCTACGGAACGGGCGAAAGTGGGATTTATTTTATCTCTCTTGTCGGGCAGGGCGTTGGAGTGGGCAACGCCACTTTGGGAGCGTGATGACCGTGTGCTACAGAGTGCTCCGCTCTTTCTGGACGCTCTGAAGCAGGTCTTTTTGGGACCCCGTATTACACACGATACCGCGCTCCAGTTATTGACAATTACTCAGGGCTCGTCCGTGGTCAGCCAGTTTGCCATCCAGTTCCGGACTCTAGCCTCGGAGTTAGAGTGGTCGGATAAAGTTCTAATTCCAGTGTTCTGGAGGGGACTGGCAGACCACGTGAAGGACGCCTTAGCCACCAGGGAGATACCCGCCACACTGGAGGAGCTTATTTCTCTATCTACGCGCATCGACCTCCGTTTTCACGAACGAAGGTTAGAGCAGACCCAGTGTAGGCAGAGGTTTAGACTGGCTCCCACCTTCGCCAGACCTCTTGAATCTTCCGTTTTGGCGTCCGACTCCCATGAGGCCATGGAGGTTTCTCAAGCGGGACCTAAGTCTCAGGCCGCTCGAGTACCCATGGTTTGTAAAAATTGTCACCAACGAGGACATTACACTAATAAATGTCCACGGCGGTCGGGAAAACGATCGCGTCTAGTAACCTTAGGGGGAGGTTCACTAGACACAGCGGCTTTTTCCTCCAAACTATCCTTTAAAGGGACAATCCTGTTTGACTCATCCACTCTAACAGTCGAGCTTTGTGTGGACTCAGGAGCAGAGGGAAATTTCATGTCCTCTGCTTTTGCTCTGCGCCACGCTGTACCACTTGTTATGCTCGCCAAACCTGTAACTGTTAGAGTTGTGAATGGGTCGACACTTCCACAGCAAATCACACACCAGACTGTTCCATTCTCGTTGTCCATGTCCCCTTCCCACCAGGAGATTATTTCCCTTCTAGTCCTTCCCGAGGGAATGGATGAGATTTTACTGGGAATACCCTGGCTCCGTTACCACTCCCCACATATTGAGTGGTCCTCAGGGAGAATATTGGGTTGGAGTAAGTCTTGTATGGGCAGGTGTGTGAGTGAGTGTGTACAGGTCTCTACTACCGAGGTACCCGCAGACCTTTCATCTCTTCCAAGGTGCTATTGGTGCTATGCAGATGTATTCTCTAAAAAGGCAGCAGAGACTCTACTGCCTCATCACCCCTATGACTGTCCTATTGACCTCTTGCCTGGAGCTGAACCTCCTCGGGGAAGGGTATATCCCCTCTCTCTCCCTGAGATGGAGGCTATGTCTCAATACATCCAGGAGAATTTGGCAAGAGGGTTCATTAGGAAGTCAGTGTCTCCTGCAGGGGCGGGATTCTTCTTCGTACAGAAGAAGAACGGGGAATTACGTCCTTGCATCGATTACAGGGGTCTCAATGCTATCACCATTAAAAATAAGTACCCGTTGCCGCTGATATCGGAGCTCTTTGACAGGCTAAGGGGAGCTAAGATATTCACCAAACTAGATCTGCGGGGTGCCTACAACCTGATTCGCATCCGTGAGGGGGACGAATGGAAAACGGCTTTCAATACCAGGGATGGGCACTATGAGTACTTGGTGATGTCCTTCGGGCTCTGTAATGCCCCAGCCGTTTTTCAGGACTTTGTCAACGATATCTTCCGGGATATGCTTTCCACCTCGGTTGTAGTCTATCTGGATGATATTCTCATCTTCTCTCCAGATATTGACTCCCACCGGAGAGATGTTGGCAGAGTCTTCGAACTCTTACGGGCGAATTCTCTTTATGCAAAGTTGGAGAAGTGTGTGTTTGAGCAGGAGTCTTTACCTTTCCTGGGCTATATCATCTCGGCCCAGGGACTGGCTATGGATCCTGCCAAACTACAGGCTGTGATGGACTGGCAAGAACCCCATTCTCTTAAAGCGGTGCAGCGCTTTATGGGGTTCATAAACTACTATCGCCAGTTCATCCCCCACTTCTCCACTTTGGTAGCTCCCTTGGTATCCCTCACCAAGAAGGGAGCGAATCCCAAATTGTGGTCGGAAGAGGTCTCCAGGGCCTTCACTTCTATAAAGTCCCATTTTGCTAGCGCTCCCATCTTACATCGTCCCGATGTGGATAAGCCATTCCTTATGAAGGTGGATGCCTCATCCGTTGGTGCTGGAGCAGTTCTCTATCAAAAGGATGCTCAAGGTCGGAAGCATCCATGCTTCTTCTTCTCAAAGACCTTCACACCAGCGGAGAGAAATTACTCCATCGGGGATAGGGAGTTGCTAGCAATGAAGTTGGCCTTTTCGGAGTGGAGACATCTTTTGGAGGGTGCTTGGTTTCCATTCCAAGTCTTCACGGACCACAAAAATTTGGTCTATTTGCGTACAGCCCAGCGGCTGAATTCTCGTCAGGCCAGATGGTGCTTGTTTTTCTCCCGGTTCCACTTCACTCTACATTATCTCGCCGGGGAGAAGAACATTCGTGCTGACGCTCTCTCTCGCTCCCTTGTGTCAACTGAGGAGGAGGAGGAGGAGCCTCGGCTTATTGTCCCTTCGGAGAGTCTGAGAACCGTAGCTCCGGTGTCGCTTGAGTCTGTGCCTCCGGGCAAGACTTTTGTTCCCATCAATTTGCGACCGGAGGTTCTCTCTTGGGCTCATTCGTCCAGAGTGGGTGGACACTTTGGGGCAAAGAGGACATCTGAGTTGCTGGCGAGAATGTACTGGTGGCCACATATAGTTCGTGACGTCGGAGACTACGTTCGGGCATGTGTCTCTTGTGGCAAAAATAAGTCTCTCCGTCAACGGCCAGCTGGTTTGTTATACCCTCTGCTGGTGGCAGACAGGCCCTGGGAGATGGTCGGGATGGACTTTGTGGTGGGTTTGCCCAAGTCTCGTGGCTGTACCATGATTTGGGTAATCACCGACCATTTTTCTAAAATGGTGCATTTGGTGCCGCTTCCTTGGCTACCTTCTGCACGGGCCTTGGCAGCGTTGTTTATTAAACACATCTACCGCCTTCACGGTATGCCAGACAAAATTGTCAGTGACCGGGGTCCCCAGTTTGCGTCTCGGTTCTGGAGAGAGCTTTGTCATCTTCTCAGTATTGAGTTAAATCTCTCTTCAGCATATCATCCCGAGACGAATGGGTTGGTGGAGAGAGCCAACCAGACCTTGGTCACATATCTGCGACATTTTGTCTCTGCTAGGCAAGATGACTGGGCATCTTTGCTACCGTGGACGGAGTTTGCTCTTAACAATGCTGTAGCTGACTCCACTGGACAGACTCCATTCCTCCTTAACTATGGTCAGCATCCGCGGGTACCTGTGCCCATGCCCGTGTCTTCCGCCGATTCCAGGGTGGCAGACTGGGCTGTGGAGGCACAGGACATTTGGGATCGCACTCAGGATGCCATTCGGGCTTCCAAGGAGAGAATGAGGCCCTCCGCCGACGCACATCGGCGCCCCGCTCCAACCTTTGTTCCTGGCGACTTAGTGTGGCTCTCCGCCCGTAACATCAGGCTGCGAGTTGAGTCTACCAAGTTTGCACCTCGCTACTTAGGTCCTTTTAAGGTCCTCGAACAGGTTAATCCTGTGGTTTACCGTCTAGTCCTTCCTCCACATCTAGGTATCACCGACACCTTTCATGTGTCCCTCCTTAAGCCCGTGTACATGTCCCGGTTTTCTGAGTCATCTACTGGGACGTCGGGTTCGTCTACGGACGATTACGAGGTGAACGCTATCTTGGGGTACAAGGTGGTTCGTGGCAAAAAAATTTATTTGGTGGACTGGAGGGGTTACGGTCCTGAGGATAGATCCTGGGAGCCTGCTGAGCACATTCGGGCTCCGCAGCTCATTGCTGCCTTCGAGCGTAGCGAGGCCCAGGGGGGGGGGGGCCCTGGGGAAGGGGGGGTAATGTTAGGGGTCGAGTTCCCGCTTCTGCACAGGGGGAATCTCGGGCCGCTTCTGCTGCGGTCTCCCATTCTTCTCCTGCCGCAGGTAAACCTGCTCAGCGGAGACGTCGGTCCTTGCGTCTGGCTCAGTCTCACTCTGTGCTTAGGCTTGCTGTTGCTTCTCCAGCTTTTGCCATTAAAGCCAGTGCTGGGCAGCAGCGAGCGGACGCTTTTGGGACTAAGTCCTCCTTTTTCCCTTCTGAGCATGCCCAGAGTGAGATCTCCCGTTGGAGATCAAGGGTCACATGCTCAGATGCTGCAGTGGTTCCCATTGGTCCTCCTGGCAGGTCCTGAAAGGGCTAACTTCTGTGGCAGCTGCCCATTGGTCCTTTATTGGAAGGTCCTGAAAGTACTACAGCTATATAAGCTTCGCATGACCGCACGGCCATGCGCTAGTGTACAATTGTATACGTGTGTTTGTTGTGAGTGCAAGTCGTTCATTAAATACCCCTACCCTATTGTATGACTGTTCGCGTATGGAGTATGGCTGCTATCTAGCGCCCGACTAACCACTCAACGTTTCACACACGTATCAGCGTCTATTGCTGTGTCCGCCAGTGCGGCGCCACGCGCCAGTAGTGCGCTTCCTGACCCTCGTCTGGGTGCTTAGTGGTGTCTGCCAGCACGGCACAGTTCGCACTTCGGTGCTCTAATTATAATAGTTACCTAACACACCCAGTTGCGGTGTTGTGTCAGCAAGTGGTCTAATCGGACTTCAATCCTGAGTCTTGGGGTTGTGTTCGCTGACTCCTTGCTTGCACTCTTTAGTGCGGTATTGCGGACCTGTGGCTTTACCGGGTTCGCTTCCACCGCCATATTACGCTGCCATTTACTAGCAGCAGGTTTTCGCCTGCACGGTGGACCCCGGACTGCGAACGCATCTATTACATCTTTCTTGGTGCGTTCCGCCAGTCCTAACAGAACACTAGCGCCAGGGTCTGGCTAGTAAATGGCAGACGATCAGCGTTTACAGCGGTACATCCAGCAGCTGGAGGGAAGGTTGGCGGCTCTAGAGCGTTCAACCTCAGCTGTGGATGTCACTGCTGTCGCTGTTCAGGCTGCAAGTGTAGCCGCAGCCAGTTTGTCCGCTGCCACCTCTGCCCCGATTTTATCCCGTCTCCCGCTTCCTGACAAGTTTGCTGGTGACAGTAAACAATGTCGCGGATTCGTAAGCCAGTGCTCCATACATCTCGAGCTCCTGGCGGCGCATTTCCCTACGGAACGGGCGAAAGTGGGATTTATTTTATCTCTCTTGTCGGGCAGGGCGTTGGAGTGGGCAACGCCACTTTGGGAGCGTGATGACCATGTGCTACAGAGTGCTCCGCTCTTTCTGGACGCTCTGAAGCAGGTCTTTTTGGGACCCCGTATTACACACGATACCGCGCTCCAGTTATTGACAATTACTCAGGGCTCGTCCGTGGTCAGACTCTTTAGTGCGGTATTGCGGACCTGTGGCTTTACCGGGTTCGCTTCCACCGCCATATTACGCTGCCATTTACTAGCAGCAGGTTTTCACCTGCACGGTGGACCCCGGACTGCGAACGCATCTATTACATCTTTCTTGGTGCGTTCCGCCAGTCCTAACAGTTTCTCCCATATGTGCACTTTGACATACTTGTTCTTATTGTATATGCATCTTTAATTGTAATTACCACCACTTGTGTTTTTTTCCTGTTGGCTGTGGTGTCCCCTTGTTTTCTGAATGGACATTGTTTTCATATGCAAGCCTTTGTTTATGCACCATTTTAGATTATTTTTATTATCCTTAATAAACTCATTGTTTTACATTATGGTTCCCTGTGCATTTCTCTTTTGTATGTTCTAGTCTTGTTCATTTTTATAAGTCAGCCTGTCAGCATTTTCAGTTGACAGCCGGATGGGCTTATCAGTTATAATTCCACCAGCAGCACAAAAAACCCGCTCTGACAAAACACTAGCAGCAGCGCAAGCCAGGGCCTCCAAGGCGCAGAGAGACAGTTCATGCAACTTATCCAGCTTGGATACCCAATAATTAAAAGACACAGAGGAACCACGGAGGATGTTGGTACAGTCAGAAAGGTACTCCCTCAGCATCTTCCAAAACTTTGCACTCCTTGTGAGAGTACCCCGTGCCTCAGGGCCAGTGCGATGGGAGGGTCTGAGAAAACTGTCCCAGAATTTTGCCAATGTTCCCCTGCCTCTGCTGGATTGGAATTGTGTCTCTCTCACTTATACTCCTTGGTTGTCCAACGAACTTTGACCTCAGCCTCCAGCGTTTTCAGATGGGAATTTTTTAATAATTCTGCAACAATGGCCTTCTGGTACTGCACCATTTTAGTACACCTGTCTGCCTCTGGAAGAAGAGATTGAAAGTTCTCCATGTAGCGTGGGTCTAGAAGTGTCACCAACCAGTAATGACTGTCACCCAAAATGTTGAGAATACGAGGGCCACGGGAGAGGCAGCGCGACATAATGTCAGCCATGCGTGCCAGAGTGCTATCAGGCAAGACTTCCGTGTCCTCACCAAGAGGATAAACAAAAAGAGGAAAGCACCACTCCAGGGTTGCACACCACCAACCCATATAAATACAATAAATCAAATATAAGAAAAAAGTTTTTTTTTTTAACACAACACACAATTTAAAACATTTAAAAACAATCCAGAAAAAAACTAACACATGACCCTTGTACCTAAACAATAGCGAGCATATGGTAACTCAACGAGGTATAATGACTAATCCAAAAATCTGGGCTCATAAACATGAATAATGGCTCATGGGGCTATCAAAAAATATATATGTTTAGATGTATAAAGGCCATCAAAAAATGATGGGCAAAACACTAGAAGTATTAACAATCCCAAGTAAAGGTAGTGAGGAATATGCGGTCCAGACTTATGGCTACTCAGACTTGACCGTGTGGAAGACAGGGTGGTGGTGGTGGTGACAAAGTGAATGGAAGCATTATCCGTTATGCAACCAACAACCCTTTGACACTGCTCTGGGTTCAATAGTGGTGTTCTGTGGTCCCCTAATAATTTGGACAGGAAGGTCGGGCAAGAAGATGTGGTTGAACTTGTTTGTTGTGGCACAATTTCAGCTTTCCCACGGTCTCGGCCTCTACGTGCACCATCACAATTACGTCCACTTCCCCATCCCTTGCCACGCTTAAATGGACTACAATATTTTACACACTGACTACAAATGGCTGAATTTGAAGTGGTCATATATGTGATCCGTGTGCGGGAAAACCACAGTATAAAATATCTGGACTGTAGGTAACAATTTTTTTTAGCAAACTGTTGTCAATAACTAGTGTAAGACACCGCCAAAAAAAGTTGAACTTAGGCCTGAAATGCTGCAATTTGTAGGCCACAGATAGATGAGGCGTCTGACGGAGATACCACACTGTTCATTATGTGGCCTGTATTATTTTTTTTTGTATAGAACAGCCAGCAAAAAAACAGTTGAATGTAGGCCTCAAATGCCACACTTTGTAGGCCACAGATAGATGAGGCATCTGACAGAGATACCACACTGTTCAATATGTGGCCTGTATTTTTTTAACGCAAAATAGTGTATAGATCTAGTGTAACAGAGAGCAAAAACAGTTGAATGGAGGCCTCAAATGCCACACTTTGTAGGCCACAGATAGATGAGGTGTCTGACGGAGATACCACACTGTTCATTATGTGGCCTGTATTATTTTTTTTTTGTATAGAACACCCAGCAAAAAAACAGTTGAATGGAGGCCTCAAATGCCACACTTTGTAGGCCACAGATAGATGAGGTGTCTGACGGAGATACCACACTGTTCAATATGTGGCCAGTATATTTTGTTTTTTAACGCAAAATAGTGTATAGAGCTAGAGTAACAGACAGCCAAAACAGTTGAATGGAGGTCTCAAATGTCTGATAGAGATAGCCCACTTTCAAATATCTGGCCTGTATTTTTTTGGCCCAGCTAAATTGTGTCAATGAGTAGGCTAAGACACAACAAAAAAAAAATTATATGGAGGCCTGAAATGGCACAATTTTGAGCGCAATGATATGCTATTCGTGTGGCAGACAAAACCCAGTGTAAAATATCTTCCCTGTAGCTAAATATTTTTTGGGCATTTTTTTGAATTTCCCAGTAATTCCTCCCACTGCTTGCAACAAGTGACACATGCTGACCCTAGCACCCATCGCAACTGAACATGAACTCACGCCACACTTCACTAGCTGACCCTGAACTCCTCTAACCATGAAATGCCCCCTTCTTATCAGCACTAGAGCCCTCCCACTGGGCTAAACCTAAACTTAACCGTTCCCTATCTACGTGCTAACGTGTTCTATATCCTATGCTATATTCTATGCGGTCCTAAGCTTACCCTGATGCTATATTCACATTATGCATTAACACTTTATATATTATACATCACCATAATACATTACATTAGACACACGCTACTTTCACTTAAAAAAACGCACGATGGTAATCGCACACGGTTGTCTTCAGGGGCAGGAACAGGGCAAGACAGTCCGTACCCCTACAGTACATTTCACAGCTTCTGTACCTCATCCAAAACCAAAATATTTTAGGAATCATGATGTAGGAGGACAAGTGAGTGATTACGATATTTTTCTAGAAAGAAGGGAAGCACAACATGCTAACTTACTGTTCTGAATGGAAGCATTTATATTAGCACACCGCTATAAGGCCTCCTTCAGATGTCCATGAGTCACATATTTGTTCTGTGTTTTCACTGATACAACACATACCTATTATAATCTATGGGGTTGTTCCCATGTCTGTATATTTTTGTGACATGAATGATTTTGATCCAAGTCACGGACTATGCACCATTTTGATGAATTTGCCTCAAAAATATGTGAGCGAATACCACAAAATAAAATATAGAAAATTGACTTGAAAAATAGGAAATTATGAAATGATTTAGGCACATTGTCTTAGATGTCTCTTCATGCACATGACAGAATTCAATATTCTTTTCATTACTAAAATTACGCTGTATTCAAATAGAGTAAAACACCCCTGTGTGAACGCAGTCCAAGAGCTGAATTACAGGAATGTATTAAGGATCCAAATATAAGCTGCATATTTAGAGCCTTCCTGTAAAATAAGAAAAAACTTTACAAGGAACTAACCTGACAAGGAACTGAACTTGTTCTTTGTTCTGAAATGGGCTACACATCTTAAATAACTGTCATGTTAAGTTGTAGTTTTAACCCAATGGACTTGTGTCCTATTTCAACCTTAAAACTATCAAGCTATGTGTTAGGATTTGGCGGAAGGCACCGAATATATTTATTAGCTGAGATAGGTGCGTTCGCAACCCGGGATCCACCGTGCAGGAAAGAACCTGCCGCTAAGCAAGGCAGCGAAACAAACTAGTACAAACAACTCTGTTACTTCACAGAGCCTGTAGTAAAGAGAACGCTGTGCCCTGTTTAGCTCACAGGGGACACAGCTACTGTGTAGAACCGACCGTGGTCATGCAGTCCAACCAACACCCAGCTCCTTTCCGGTGGAGCCGAAATTCTAATGGCTTATTTCAGCCGGGTCCCTGACTGCATACATAAAACTCCTCACCGGAGGTGCCAGCATTCTAGGGGCTTATTTCAGCCGGGTCCCTGACCACACACACACGACCACACTGGCGCTGAGCTCGTACATATTTGATACTAGCGCATGGCTGTGCGGTCATGAGAACCTTTTATAGCTGTAGCACCTACAGGACCTTCCAAGAAGGACCAATGGAAGGCTGCCACATAACTTGATCAGGTACAGGACCTTCCTGGAGAACCAATGGAAGTTGCTGCAGTACCTGAGCATGTGACCCTTGATCTCCACTGAGAGATTTTACCCTGGGCATGCTCAGTGTGTGCAAAGCAGGACTTAGTCTCAGAAAAGCCTGCTCGCCGCAGACCAGTGCAGGGTACAATAGTAGAGCCTGGAGAGGCAGCAGTAACCCTTTGCACAGTATCGGATTCAGTGAGACGCTGGGACCGACGTCTCCGCTGAGCAGGCTCCACTGCGGCCGATGCAGAATGGGAGACCGCAGCAGACATGGCTTGAGATTCCCCCTGTGCAGTGGCGGGAACTCGACTCCTAACACTATGAAACAAAGACATGGTCTGCCGACGACAGCCTTTCATAATGTCTCCTATACAAATGCAGGCTCAGGCCATGTTCAATGTTTGATCAGTATTTTACATCAGTATTAGTAAGTCAAAACCAGGAGTGGAACAATCAGAGGAAAAGAATAATAGAAACACGTCACCACTTCTGTATTTATCACCCACTCCTGGTTTTGGCTTACAAATACTGAAGTAAAAAACTCCCCAAATACTCAACATGTGCATATGGCTTTAGCTAAAGTCTACGTGATCAAACTCCTCCTGCAGATAATAATTAGTAGAGGTTAGAATAAAAAGGAAGGGAAGGTGCTGAATTGATTCCTAAAGGTGTTCCTCTTAAATATATGGTTTCTTCGCACTTTTATTTAATCGATATGTGTCTGATAAAAAATACATACTGTATATGATTTTATATGACAAATTACATTATATTATGGTAATTATGTTATACTACAGGCAGTCCCTGGCTTACGGCCTTCTGACTACAGTGGGTATGGAAAGTATTCAGACCCCTTTACATTTTTCACTCTTAGTTTCATTGCAGCCAGGAGTTGGGGAGAAGGGGTTTTTGGGGTTGACCATGCTGGTGGTGTATATAGTTCCATTGCAGTGGAATAGGCGTTGGTGGGTGCCGTACCTGCTGTTGACTGCAGCTGATGAATTCGAAGAGTAGGGTAGTGTCCGACACAACTGTCCAGGTAAAATGAAAATGTTATTGAGAGGATTAAAACATGGTTAAAACGGAACCTCAGAGCCTGATGCATGTCTAGCGTATCAAGGCGTCTTTTATCATATCCTGTAACTAAGGGCATCCTGGCACGCCAAAATGTTGTAGTTATAACCATGTTTTAATCCTTTCAATAAAATTGTGATTTGACTTGGACTGTTGTGCCAGAAACTATCTTCCTCTTCCAATTCGTAAGTAAAATTATGTGCTTTTACCAAAAAGCTCTATCTTTGTCCCATCTGTTCACAAGACGCTTTCCCAGAAGGATTTCAGCGTACTCCTGAACATTTTGGCAAACTGCAGTCTAGCTTTTGTGGGACTCTGTGTCAGCAGTGGGGTCTTCCTGGGTCTCTTACCATAGCTTTTCATGTAATTAAAATTTCGACAGTTCACCCCGACACGGATGCACCCTCAGCCTGCAGGACATCTTAAATTTCTTTGGAACTTGATTGGGACTGCTTATCCACCATCCACACAGTCCCGGACTATCCTGCCTTGCAACCTTTCATGAATTTTTCTTTGCTGTCCACATCCAAGGAGATTAGCTATAGTTCCATGAGTTGTAAACTTCTTGATTATGTTATACACCATGGGCAAAGGAACATCAAGATCTCTGGAGATGGACTTTTAACCTTGAGATTGTTAATATTTTTCAACAATTTTGGTTCTCATGTTCTTTGACAGTTCTGTTCTCCATGCTTAGTGGGGAACAATGTATTACTATGTCCCTTTTATACTAGGGGTGACGAAAAAGTCAGATTTCTTGTTCCTATAAAACTACTAAAAATATTAAAAGGCACTTACAAAAATTTAATTTTTCTTCTGAGTTCTACCAGTATTTGAACTAACAATTTTCACCATTACAGGCAGGAGCTAAAGCAATGGAGCCACAGGTTTTGGTGGATGTAACATGGAGAATTTTCTTGATCTGTATTGCAGACTCTGACTGCACATGCTGATCATACTGATACATTGTACACAGTAGTGTATTTAAAATCATTTTGTTCCTTCGAAAGTGGATGTAATTCCCTTCCTCATCATGGTAGTCCGATTTGCACTCTGGTTACAGTTTACTTACAATGATTTGTTTGCTTTCTTCAGTAGGCAAAACATTATATGCAGTGTTTAACATCTTGGAAAATGATCTAAGTGGCTGCAAATACATTGAAGGCAACCTCACAATGAAAGTGTCTCGAAAAGGCACAGCAATCAGCGCTCTTGAAGCAGACTGGTTAGAAATGACAACCTATTACTACAAGCAGGGATTTTCTTTAATTGATTCCTTTGTACACTGGGAAATGCTCAGAGGTAAGATTTGACATTTTCTTCATTACTTATGTAATTAAAATGTTAATTCAAGTGTTCCAATTACCAGGATATTATTCATCTGGAACAGATTATGCAAACAGCGCACAATTTATAGATGAAGGGTTGAAACGTAAATTTATTTTGTAGACATGCTCTACTTGTACGGTATATTGAGATACTGTGTGATAAGTTTGGAACATTGAGACAATTGTGAGCATACTGTAGTTGTGCCATCAATTGCTAATGTGTTATACTATTAGTTTACATAAGTTACAATTAGGCTAGGGCACCGTGACCGCATGTCCTCAATCCGTGAAAAAAGGTCCGATTGTGGTAATCAGACTCTGATCAGAGTTTGATCAGAGTATGATCATTGTGGGAAAGGATTTCTTGGATGTGGAAAAAAAAAAGTTTATTTTATCTTATTGATTATTACGAACAACAGTCTTGGAATATAGAACAGTTAAGAGGCAGGAACAGTATAGAACAGTTAAGAGGCAAATGTTTTTACATGATTAATAACTACTTGTTACAAATAACATGGATGCGACTAGATTCATAGATCTGTAATATAAGGTCTGTGCTCAGACCACAATACCTGGCCTGACTGTGGCTCTGCCTAACCTGAACTACCTCCTATACATCTATTAAGTAGTTAGTTCAGACCAAGAGACTCGCGATCAGTCTAGGCATTGCAGTCCGAGCATGGACTGAGAAACACAGACATTTTAATCCAGCCTAAAGAAAATGAATTGTCATCTCTTGAGACCTCCCACCTGTAAGGATAGTTTTGCAAAAAATGATTTGCACTTTTTTGAGTTACTAAAAATTTTCTGTCCCAAAGTAAAAATAGGTTGAATGAATAGGTATAAAGACAAACATTAAATGTTTTGTGCTCACAGGGGAACAGACGCCAAAATCATTGGATGGATTATTTGTCTATGAAGATGAAGCTCCTCGAGTTACTGCTTTAAAAACTAGAGGAAACGATGCCATAATAGTAGAACAATGGACGGTATTTGAGGTAATATTTGAGATGTACTCCTCATGTAAAGCCCGTAGAAAATCTTTAATAACAAAACATATTAAAACACAAGGGTAAGGATAGGTTTACACACAACAATTAAAAAAAAAAGTGATACAATGTTTACCAACCCAACAGACAAAAAGACACTCATATGGCTTCTGGCGCATTAAAAGGGGCCTATAGACTTTTTTTGCCGCATGTGATGGGAATTTTTGCAATGCAAAAATTGTGTGAATGCGACCTAAACAATGCAAAAATAGCATTTTGGTTTTGACTCTCTTAAGTATGCTGTTTTTTTCCCCCTGAAACAACAAAGAAAGTGAAATAGCCAGTTTACCATTAAAGCTCAATGCAGTCTAGTTGCATGGAGCTCCTTCCTGATCCCAGGTACAAGTCAAGAAAACTCAAAATGGGTATAGTTCCAGCTCTGTATTAGATAATTGAAAAATTTCCATTGCACTCAAAGGCAAAAAATCATCTAAAAGGAAAGAAAAGCATTTTGATCACATACTGCGATCTAATCAGAGCTGAAAATCCCACCATAGATACACTGCTTAAATATCTGAATGAACCAATCACAAGTCATTGAAGACATCACATGGTGGAATAGGTCCTACAATATAAATAAAACTAACTGTATGTAAAAGCAACATCAGAAAACAATAAATAATAATGACAGAATAATAAGCAAATTGCATCTTTAGAGAAAAAGAGGACTTGAACTCTATAGCGCCACCTGTTGGAAGTAGTGATCCTACAAGTCACAATCAACCCTTTAACAAGTCTTGCAATATGACTTAGGATAAAAGCCAAATCAGAAGCTCAATTTACAGACACGGTGTTTCGGGCTGTTGGCCCTCGTCAGTGTGAAGCATGAGAACTAATTTGGCTAGGTGAGAGGCTCTGGACTGGGGTCTAAGGGGCAAGGTTTCTCCATGTGGAGAGTGACATACCAGCTCTGGCTTGTCAAGGTAAGGAGGCTTATTTGCCGTGCAATGCTCCTCTGGGAAATTTAATATGCAAATTGCCTCTTCAGAGAAAAAGAGGACTTGAACTCTATAGTGCCACCTGTTGGAAGTAGCAATCCTAGAAGTCACAATTAACCCTTTAACGAGTCTTGTAATATGACTTAGAATAAAAGCCAAATCAGTATCTCAATTTGCAGAATTTTAAGCAGAATGTGTTAATAATGCAACATAATTTCATAGCGTTTGTTCAGACCACTGGGACATCTGCATCCTACGTCATAAATCCAGAAAGCTTTCCTTCTTAGGAGATGTCTCCTCATTAGTGATGAGAGAGTATGCTCGTTACTCGGGTTTTCCCAGCATGCTTGGGTGGTCTCAAAGTATTTTGGCATGCTCGGACATTTCGTTTTTGTTGCCGCAGCTGCATGATTTGCGGCTGTTAGACAGCCTGAATACATGTGGGGATTGCCAGTTTATTAGTAAATCCCCTCATGTATTCAGGCTGTCTAGCAGCCGCAAATCATGCAACTGCAGCAACAAAAACTAAATCTCTAAGCACGTCCAAAATACACGGAGACCACCCGAGCATGCTCGGAAAACCAGAGTAACGAGCATATTCGCTCATCACTACTCCTCATGTCTCCCCCACAAAATGGTCTGTAAACCTTTTCCAGACCAAAGACTTAAAAGGATGAAACACATTGTTGGTAACAGGTGATAAAATGTTTAGTTACAGAGGAAGCTGAACATTTTTTGCAATTAGTATAAGAAATTTCATACACATATTCCGAAATACCGGTTTTAAGTTTGCGAGAGTTCACTTTACATGGAAATCATGACATGATACACACGGTATTGCATAGATAATATTTGGAGAGTTGCAGTTAATGAATTTTTTGATGTTATAACTGGGAAGAATTGTCATGACTGGAAAAAGTTCTAACAGTAACTGCTTGCTTACACGTTCTGCATTGGTTGTTACCGTATTTGAATAAAGCCCTTACAGCTCAACCAAGTGGTTTTCTTTCATGTGATTAAAATAAACTTGGGAAAAGCATGTTTCCTATTGTTGGTGTTTTCTTTACCATTATATTACAGCCAGACCGCAATACTGATGCTAGAACCTGATCTTCACATAAAATGGGTGTGAGGGGGTTGACACGCTAAAATGCTTCCTCAAGTAGATTAAAGTCTGCATAGACCAAGGCAGGCTTCAGAAAACAAAAGCAGAGCCTTCCTGCCTTGTGCAGGCATGTACTACGGAGGACAGAGAATGAACTTCAATCCAATATTGCAGCCAGCATGTAGCCAGCGGGTAAGGAAAGGGTGAATCAAACACCCAAAAACCCCGCCTCCATGGCTGAAAATTGTTCCCTCCGAATTCAGGTGACAGTGTCCCTTTAATGCATATAAACTCAATGAGGAAAAAGGAAAGAGGTAAATCAGCTCAACACTGCACTGAAAGAAATGCAGAAAAATCTTTTGTGTATTGGTGCACAGAATCCTCCAGACCAGTAGCCTCCAGCAAATAACGAAGTACAAAAGGGAAAAAGGGTATGAATGTTAGGAATTGTGGTTCTATGCAACCACCTGGGAATGGTTCAGGTCCAGTGCGACGCTGCTTCTGTTGCAAGCACCGCCATTGTCCTGACCCTGGAGGTGGAGCTAACACGCACATATTTAAACCGTTCCACTCTTGGAGCATTAAGTCCTGGAGTAGTTGGTTGTGTTGGGATGCGGTACACCGTTTCTCCCACCGTTTCTCCCATGGATTTCACTGCCCGAGGAACATGGGGCGCTGTGTTCCCTGTTTGCCAGGCAACGCGGGACGCTGCTGTGTCTGGTGCTAGGCAGTGTTGGGATTGTGTCCAATCTGCTGTACAAGTTAGCAAGGAGGGGTTACCTTGGGGTAATTCGAAGATATTCAACACCTGATCATTTCCTTCAGCATCAGGCAGGCTATTTAACCCTGCTCCCTGCTCAGGTCTTTGCTGTTTATTGCAGTTCATATGTTCTTTGGAGGTGTGTGGTGCTGGCAATATTGGTAGCTATCTTTTCAGGGTTTTTCCTTAGGGTTCTTTCCCTGGTCTCTTTGTGCTACATTCTCAGAGGTTCTTGCAGAGGTACACAAATGGTTGTTGACTAGGCACCAGCCGCATCACCAGACGCCAGCTACCAGGCAACAGTGGGCCTGGGAAGGGCTCTGCCAAAGTCCCGCTTCCATCTCTGGGAGCTGGGTGAAGAGTATTCCTGGCCCTCAAGGGCCCGCCTAGGTGGGCTGCTTGCACCAATTGCATCTGTGGCTGTGCCTTTGCTGGTTTGTTGCCAGTCTTGCCGGATCTCTCTGCGTAGCGCATAACAATGATCCAGCACCATGAAAAAAAAATAAAGTTCCATTTTATTAGCGAACCTTACTTCATTAAAAAATATATGAGTAATTAAAATAAGGGAGCAAAATCGCATAGGGACCTTACACTTTTTAAACTGTAGTGACTAGTGAGTCATTATCCTTAGGTATGCTACATAACTGTCTCTGATAAATATGTAGTTATTCACTCATCTGGACATTTTGTCACGGGGATCTGCCCTCGAGACACAATGCTAATGAAAGAATCTTTAAAAAGATATATAACATATACACAATATAAACATTAATATAACATATAAACAATAATACAAGTGTATTGCATATATTTATATATAAAATTAGATATATTTTACATCTTAGAATAAGAACATCAAATCGTCATGGAGATTTAACTATTTTGTGTGAAATGACTCTCTGGTTTAAGGGCATAAAAATTAAAAGTTTGAAAATTGCTAAATTTTCACCAAATTTCCGATATTTTCACAAATAAACACAAGTCATATAGAACAAATTTTACCATGATCATGAAGTACACTATGCGACAAAAAAATTTCTCCCAATCACTTGGATCCACTGAGTTATTTACATCATGAAGTGACACTGGTCAGATTTAAAAAAATTGGCCTGCTCATTAAGGTTAAAATTGACTCTGTCACTAAAGGGTTAAAACAACATAGAATAAAAAATAAATAAATCTAGAACCAAGAGGCAGAGTTTCAAATGGAGGAAAAAGTCGAGGTGGTGGAGGTGGATATGGCGGAGTAGGTGGAAGAGGCAGGGGAGGAGGTATTCAACATTGTTTTTGTTTTTTAGGTTTTTTTTAGGGAATTTATTTAAAAGGACATGGAGCAATAAAAAAAAAATAACAACCAGGAGGCGGAGGTCCAAGTGGAGGTGGACGTGGCGGTGTAGGTTGAAGAGGTGGAGGTAGCCAACACTGTTGTTTTGTTTTTTTGTTTTTAGTTTTGTTTTTTGCTTTTATTTTTTTATTTTATATGAGGAGGCCCCAAAATTAAACAAATGGCAAATAGAATATGACAATGGCTGGGCGCGGCTGGCTTAGTTGTCTAGTAAGCCAAAAGTACGGACAAGTCCCGTGGCATCCACGCCTGGTTCATTTTAATGAATATTGGCTTCCCCATATTGGCTGTCATCAGATGGATGAGCCTGTCTATGATCACACCCCCTGCTGTGCTGAACATATGTTCCAACAGTACACTTGCAGCAGGGCAGGCCACCACCTCTAGGGCATAAAGGGCAAGCTCAGGCCATGTATTCAATTTGGAGATCCAGAAGTTAAATAGGGAAGACCAATCTGTTTGTATGTGGAGACATGTGAACACGTACTCTCCCACTATGTTGTTATAATGCTGCTTCCTACTAATATGGACAGTATCAGATGGTGATGCCGGATGTTGTGGCGTGCTGAGAACGTTTTGACACATTTTGACCATAATAACCCTGCTTTCCGAGGTGGTGAAGGTACCCCAGCTGCGTTGGCAACTTCCTCCTCCTCTGCTTTGTTCTTCCACTGAGCTCCCACTGTCAGGTGGGAACACCGCCAGTAGTGCCTCTACCAGCCATGCGCTTGTATTTACGCATTTTGCGATCCTGCGCCAGTGATTTAAATAATGATGGTATGTTGTCCTTGTAGCGGGGATATAGTAGGATGGCCACCCAGTAATCAACAGTGGTAACAATCCGGGCAACTCGGCAGTCGTTGCACAGGCACAGCAGCATGTATTGGCTCATGTGTGCCAAGCTGCTCAGAGGCAAAGACAAGCTTTCTTCGGTGGGAGCTGTATGGTCTGGGTCCTCTGTATACCCCCAGCCACTCTCCAGTGATGCCCATGAACTGCTTTGAGTGCCACCCTGCTGTGAGCACAGTTCCTCCTCCAAAACTGTCCCATGCCTGTACAGTTGTGTACCTGGCCACTGTTGGTACAGGAACCCACCCTCTGAGCCGTGTGTGGATGATGTATAACTGTGAATGGTCCCTGTTCCTCCTACTCCTTTTCCTCCACCTCATACATCATCACCTGAAGTGTTTTTTTCCAGCAGGCATAGAAGCGGTATAGTATTGCACATGATGGCCTCATGATGGTGTCATCAGCGCTGGACATGTAGGTGGAGTATTCAAAGCAATGCAACACGGCACACATGTCCCTCATTTTGGCCCACTCATTGGTGGTGAAGTGATGTTTTTTCTCAGAGCAACGCACCCATGTGTGGTGCTGCAGATGAAACTGAACTATTGCCTGCTGTTGCTCTCATTGTCTCTCCAGCGTATGCAAGGTACAGTTCCACCTTGCTGGTATGTCGCATATGAAACAGTAAGTGGGAAGGCAGAAGTGACGCTGCAGCACAGACACATGAGCAACAGCAGGGTGAGAACGCCAAAAATGCGCAAACACTGCCCACACTTTCAGCAGCAGCTCTAAAATATGTGGCTAATTTTTAAAGATGCTCTGTACCACCAAATTTAGGACATTCTACAGGCAAGGGATGTGTATCAAGCCAGCTAGGTCCAGAGCTGCTACAAGGTTTTGCCCATTATTGCACACCACCAGGCTGGGCTTAAGGTTCACAGCACCAACCACTCCTCTGTCTGCTGTTTGTTCCTCATCCACAGTTTCTGAGCAGTATGGGATTTGTCTCCCAAACAGATGAGTTTCACATCAGCTTTCTGTAGTTTACCCCTGCCTGCGATGAAGTTGGTGGTGCAAGTCTTAAGGTACCTTCACACATAACGATATCGTTAACGATATCGTTGCTTTTTGTGACGTAGCAATGATATCGTTAAGGAAATCGTTATGTGTGACAGCGACCAACGATCAGGCCCCTGCTGTGAGATCGTTGGTCGCTGAGGAAAGTCCAGAACTTTATTTCGTCGCTGGATCTCCCGCTGACATCGCTGGATCGGCGTGTGTGACGCCGATCCAGCGATGTCTTCACTGGTAACCAGGGTAAACATCGGGTTACTAAGTGCAGGGCCGCGTTTAGTAACCCGATGTTTACCATGGTTACCAGCGTAAACGTTAAAAAAACAAACACTACATACTTACCTTCAGCTGTCTGTCCCCGGCGCTCTGCTTCTCTGCACTCCTCCTGCATCCTGTGTCAGCGCCGGCCAGCCGGAAAGCACAGCGGTGACGTCACCGCTCTGCTTTCCAGCTGACCGGCGCTGACAGTGCAGAGGAAAGCAGAGCGCAGGAGGATAGACAGCTGAAGGTAAGTATGTAGTGTTTGTTTTTTTAACGTTTACGCTGGTAACCATGGTAAACATCGGGTTACTAAACGCGGCCCTGCACTTAGTAACCCGATGTTTACCCTGGTTACCGGGGACCTCGGGATCGTTGGTCGCTGGAGAGCTGTCTGTGTGACAGCTCTCCAGCGACCAAACAGCGACGCAGCGATCGGCATCGTCGTCGGTATCGCTGAGTGTGAAGGTACCTTTACTGTGACTGAATGAGAAGGTGGTGGAAACCTGGACAAAAAAACATCCTCTGTGGTGGTAGGTCATGCGCTAGAACGCCTTCCGCCTCTGTCCTGGCCGCCACTACATTTACCCAGTGGGCAGTTAGGGAGATGTAACGTCCCTGGTCATGCTTACTGGTCCACGTATTGGTAGTTATGTAAACCTTGCCACTGATGGCGTTATGCAGTTCACGACTGATTTGGTCCGCAACATGTATGTGCAGGGAAGGGATTGCATGCCTAGAAAGTAGTGGTGGCTGGGAGCAACATACTGCGGGACAGCCACAGCCATCAGTTTTTTGAAGGTGTCTGTCTCCACTAGCCAGAATGGCAGCATTTCAATGACCAGAAATTTGGAAATGTTGTCATTCAGGACCATGGCTTGTGAGTGGGTAAGGGGGTATTTCCTCATTCTCTCCAGGCTCTGGGGGATGAAGAGCTGAACTCTTCCATGGAACGGTGTGGAGATGCTGGTTGACACTTCTGATGGTGATAGTGATGCTGTCACATCCTCTCTTTCTGGGGAGGCAGGTAGCCTTGTTGATCAGTGATCGTGAGCAGAAGAAAGAGGATGAGATCGCAGCATAAGAGGGAGGAGGCTCAGACATACTTTTTAAGGTGTGTACTGAATTCTATGAACCTCCTGCATAGAATTCAGATGCCTTGTCATGTAGGTGGTGCTCAGGTTCAAAAGATTTATGCCTCGCTTCAGGCTCTGACAGCACAGCATGTAAACCACCGGTGTCTTCTCATTAGCACCCTGGCTGAAGAAATGCCACGCCATAAAGCTCCTCTGAGCTGGCTTTATTTTGCTCATTTCCTCAGCCCGGTGGGCATTAACAGCCGACGTACTGGCTGTGCTTTTGCACACTGCTCCCTCTTTTGCAGTGCTGCTGGGGCAGCATGACCACCTCCTCTTCCTACGAATGGCGCATATCACTAGGATAGCCTTCACTCCATGTGAGGTCTAGGACTTCATCATTCCCCGCAACATCTTCCACCCACTCCTCACACCTGCCTTCCTTGCCAGTCTGCACACTGCAGAAAGATGCTGCATTTGGAAACTGCTTCATCATCCTTTGAGATGTGCTGCGGTGGTGCACTGACCATGTGCACTAGCCCTCCCAAGTACTCATCCTCCAACATAGCTAGTAGTTGTGTATCAGTGCATTAAGTCTCTCTCACTTCTGGGGCACAGGCAGGGCCAGGTGAATGGGCCATGGAACTCCAGCCAGCAGAGTCATCAAAAAGCAGAAGAGACTGCTGTATGACTGGGTTCTCAGACTGGTTGGCTGAGTTTCAAGGGAGTGAGCTAGAACCCAGATGATCATGGTCCTCAGGTGCCAACTCTGCTCTTTCTGCAGGGGACCAGGTGGAAGATAATGCGAAGGAACTGGATGCATTCTCAGCCATCCAACCTAACACCACCTCAATGTGTTCTGGCCTCACCATTTGTGCATCAGTACTCGGTCCTACAAAACAGAACATCCTGTTGCTTGTGTGAACCAGAGGAAGGTGTTTCATTTGGGCATGTAGTAGGAACAGAATGATGGCATCCTCTCCCTGCAACAGCTGCACCACCAACAGCACCTTCTTCACCATGAACACTAGCAGCTCCGTGGCCACGTTCTGTCCCCTATTTGATGCTGTTCTCATTTTATAAAGTGTTTTTTTTATGCACAGTACTCCCACAGACATGGGTGCAGAGTGAAAGAAGTGGCATAAAAGCCCACACATCCCACAGACATGGTGCAGAGTAGAACAATTTGCTTTAAGGCACAATACTCCCACAGACATGGGCGCAGAGTAAAAAATTTTGTTCTTATGCACAGTGCTCTCACAGACACGGGTGCAGAGTAGAAAAATTTATTTCTAGGCACACTACTCCCACAGAGATGGGTACAGAGTAGAACAATATGTTTTTACGCACACTACTCCCACAGACACAGTTGCACAGTAGAAAAATGTATTTCTAGGCACACTACTCCCATAGACACAGGTGCAGAGTAGGACATTTTGTTTTTTGGCACACTACTCCCACGCACACTGATGTGGAGTAGAAAAATGAGCTTAAAGGCACACCACTCCCACAGACACAGGTGCAGAGAAGAACAATTTGTTTTTACACATACTACTCCCACAGACACGGGTGTAGCGCAGAACAATTTGTTTTACGCACACTACTCCCGCAGACAGGTGCAGAGTAGCAAAATGTGTTTTTACACACAATACTCTCACCAACACGGGTGCAGAGAAGAGAAAGTGGCTTAAAGGCACACTGCTACCACAGACACATGTGCAGAATAGAAAAATTTGTTTTAGGCACAATACTCCCACAGACATGAGTGCAGAGTAGAAAATTTTGTTCTTATGCACACTACTCCAACAGACATGGGTGTGAAGAGTAGAAACATTTGTTTTACTCACAGTACTCCCACAGACATGGGTGCAGAGTAGAAAAGTGTCATAAAGGCACACTAATTACACAAACACAAGTGCATAGTTGAACAATTTGTTTTTAGGCACACTACTCCCACAAAAACGGGTGCTGACTAGAACAATTTTTTTTGCGCACACTTCTCCAACAGACATGGGTGTGAAAAGTAGAAAAAAATTGTTTTTAGGCACACCACTCCCACAGACAGAAATTCAGGGTAGAACAGTTTGTTTTTACACATGTTGCTCCCACAGACATGGGTGCAGAGTAGAAAAGTACTCACTACTCCTACAGACATGTGTGTAAAGAGTAGAAAAATTTGTTTTTAGGCACAATACTCCCACAGACATCGGTGCAGAGTAATAAATGTTGTTCTTATGCACAGTGCTCACACAAACACAGGTGCAGAGTGTTGTGAATTCTGTGGTCAGGCTCCCTCCTGTGGTCATGAGTGGTACTTCGGCTGGTTCTGTCCATGAGCTTCCTTTGGTGGATGTGAGTGGGGCTGCGGCTTCTGAGTTTCCTTCCTCAGGTGACGAGGTTAAGTCGTTAGGTGCTGTTCTATTTAACTCCACCTAGTTCTTTGTTCCTGGCCTCCAATCAATGTTCCAGTATTGGTCTTGCTCTCTCCTGGATCGTTCTTGTGGCCTGTCTGCCCTGCATAAGCTAAGTTCTGCTTGTGTTACTTTTGTTTGCTATTTTTTCTGTCCAGCTTGCTATATTGGTTTGTTTTGCTTGCTGGAAGGTCTGGGATGCAGAGGGAGCACCTCCGTACCGTTAGTCGGTGCGGAGGGTCTTTTTGCGCCCTCTGCCTGGTTGTTTGTAGGTTTTTGTGCTGACCGCAAAGCTATCTTTCCTATCCTCGGTCTATTCAGTAAGTTGGGCCTCACTTTGCTAAAATCTATTTCATCTCTGTGTTTGTATTTTCATCTTTACTCACAGTCATTATATGTGGGGGCTGCCTTTTCCTTTGGGGAATTTCTCTGAGGCAAGGTAGGCTTATTTTTCTATCTTCAGGGCTAGCTAGTTTCTCAGGCTGTGCCCGAGGCGCCTAGGTCTGGTCAGGAGCGCTCCACGGCTACCTCTAGTGTGGTGTGATAGGATTAGGGATTGCAGTCAGCAGAGTTCCCACGTCTCAGAGCTCGTCCTATGTTATTAGTAATTATCAGGTCATTTTCAGTGCTCTTAACCACCAGGTCCATTGTGGTTCTAAATCACCAGTTCATAACAGCAGAGTAGAAAAAATTGTTCATAGGCACACTACTCCCATAGACATGGGTGCAGAGTAGAACAGTTTGTTTTTAGACACTATTCCCACAAACACAGATGCAGAGTAGAAACATTTTGTTTTTACTCACAGTACTCCCACAGACACGGGTGCAGAGTAGAAAAAATGACCTAAAGGTAAACTAATTACATCAACACGAGTGCGGAGTAGAACAATTTGTTGTTAGGCACACTACTCCCACAAACAAAGGTGCAAAGTAGAACAATTTGTTTTTCCACACACTACTCCAACAGACATGGGTGTGAAGAGTAGAAAAACTTCTTTTTAGACACACTACTCCCACAGACACTGATGCAGAGTAGAACAATTTGTGTTTACACATGCTACTCCCACAGACATCGGTGCAAAGTGGAAAAGTGGCTGAAAGTCACACTACTCCCAGGGACACGCATTCAGAGTTGAACAATTTGTTTTACACACAATACTCCTACCGACATGGGTGTAGAGTCGAAAAAGTGGCTTAAAGGCACATTAAGCCCTCAGACACAGGTGCAGAATAGAAAAATTTGTTTTTACGCACAGTACTCTCACAGACACAGATGCATTGTAACATTAGTGGCTTAAAGGCACACTACTTCCACAGAAATGGGCTCAGAGTACACATTGAGACTTTTTGGCACTGTACTCCCACAGACACAGGTGCAGAGTACACACAGAGGTTTTTCTTGCAGAGTGCGCACACACAGAACCTAACACTGCCCCTAACTCCACCTGCATCCTGTTCCTATGCTAATCAGAGCAGAATGACAGCATCTTACGTGATCCTGCATTTATACACACTGAGTCACATGGTGCTGCGGCCAATGCCCACAGCCTAAAAGCTTTTTGATTAGCTGCACTGTAGCCTTTGAGCAAACTTTCTTCAGCAATGAACTCAAATAGTAAAGCAGACTTCTGGTAAAAAGTCAGTGTTTGGTGTTCAGTACTGCCCACTAGGTGTCCATCAGGTGACCGTGACCCCAATATTCTGCACCTACACCCTGTTCTCCTTTAGCTGCAAGATTCTCTACTTACAGACCTTCTTTTTTTATTTATTAAAACCATTAAGTGACTGGACCGGAGAACAATTTGCTGGGGTTTCTTTTAAGGCTGATTCATTCTAAAGAGAATCCGAGTATCTGGGTACTGCGTAATATTAGTCATATTAATACAATTAATAGAACGACTTTGAATGAGCCACTGCTGGAGTACCTCGGGCCATTACTTCAAGAACTGCCAACCTTGTAAGGTTTTCTCACGCAACTGTGAAGAGAGTATAGTAAGAATGGTGTCAAGGCAAGTCATCTTCCCTGGTCTTCACAGTCCCCAGATTCTCGGTGACAAAGTTGAGGACATGTCAGTCAAAAATCCTGCAGAACAATTTCAACATACAGTAGAATCTTCATTATGCATTTTTAATTATGTTGCAGTATCATGCAATTAGGGTTTATCCGAAATAACTAAGAACGTGATTGTCTGCAGTAACAAATCTAGATTCATGTGGTTCTGTTTATTTAGACTATGGAATTATCTTATTTATTTTCTAGGGATCTGACATTAAAACAGACTATGGTCCTTTGTTGCACACCTTGGCAGAATTTGGTTGGCTCCTCACTTGTGTGATACCAACACCCATAATAAGACACAACAGGTAAGAAATGATGTGGTATAATGACACTTCTACTTGTAATGTTTTATCAGTAAGTCAGTACTTTTAATAAATGTCAACAGTCACTATAAATGGCTGCCCATCACTGCTGACAAAGGCAATGTGAGGCTTTCAGATTTTTGCACTTTCCTCATGAATACAGCAGTCTCAGAACTTTGAGACAGAGCAAAAAAATATATAATTTTTGGGTATTTAGGCAAATATGAGCTCTGATCTCTCGCGATAATACACCCTTACTATGACCTCTACACTATGCCCTATACCCTTAATCAAGGACGCAGTCTGATGCCAGAGAATTTAGGTCTTTAGAGCTTGGCAGGTAAAGGCCAAGCTTCACACAGCCGCAGAAATAAATCATGCCGATCTCATGTGTGAAATTATTCATGCACATAGGCTACCATTACCAATCAAAAATACGCTGGACTGAACCCGGCCTTACTACCAATATCTATTTTGTCTATGAGAGAGCTATTTCAATTAGTATATATCTTTTTTTTTTTACATTAAATATTTTTGGGGGTTTTAACAACATTGATATGAAAACAGAACATTCCAATTACGTTCAATAATAACAATACACAAGTTGACGGTTGTTAATATTAAGTTAGTGTTAAACATTCGAGTATGACCTCGATGAGGTATTAATGTAAGCTATTACAACACATGCATGGAGAGCCCAACACACAGGCCCTCCATGCATGTGTTGTGACTGTCACACAGCCACTACACATGCAGCTGTGGCGCTGAACAGCTGATTGTCGGGAGCGATCCAGGAATCCGGGTTCAGGATGCAGATATTCAGTAAGCGCTATAGCTATTCGGATAAACTGTTATCCGAAGCTATTTGATCATCTCTAGTTATAATTCATTAGATTTTGAAGAGTTTGTTCAAGAATGGGGATATAATTTAAATGATACAGATCATTGAAGTTTCCCGGGATTTGTGTACCCAGGTGCTTAATTGCATTTGTCTGACACTTAAAGGGAAAGTTAGGAATTATTAAATAGCTTGTTAGGGAATTAGGACTATGTTAGGGATTTGCTTATAACGTACCTAGTGTATTTCATACAGTAAAATGTTTTGGGCCCGAAAATTTGAAACACAAATTATATTTTTGTATCCAGAATTGCGTAACTTTCTAACAGTTTCTGTTTATTTCAGTGAAGGAAATTTGACAACAAAACAAATAATTTTTCTTCAAAGACCAGTAATATCACATCCATCTCAACCATCTATTCCATCATCTGAGGTAATTAAACCTTTACAGGATGTTATATTACTGCAAATTATTCAAAAAGATTTCTGTAAAAAATTTATTTTTATCTGAAACTTCAATAATATGACAATTTACTTCTTTAATGAATATACAAAGAACCCCTAATTATAAAATAAAAACATTATTTTACACATCAAACTCTAAGACTTGCAAAATAAATTTTATCATTATAATTCTGACCCCACCAGATCACTGACACACTGAACTCCGTAAATGAGTTCCCCAACAATGTGATAAAAGGGTCCCAGCCAGACCAAGCCTCAACTGACAGAGAAACTGTACCATAAACATACTTACCTCCGTGAACCGAGAAGCAGGGCTATGTCACGCACAGTGTAGGACAGACTAAGTGCAACACAAAGGGATAAGGGATGGGGAACCAAACACTAGGGTAGGGGGCAATGGAGACCCCATAGACAGATCTGACGTCACCCTATCTGTCCTATCGTCCCTATATAGGTTCCGCACCTACCGCCGAGCAGGATACCTAATCCCTGCCTGACCCTGGTGTGGAGAAACGGGGTCAGTGGGTGCTCTCGTCCGCTGGCCCGGCTGTCTTTAGCAAGACTGCATGGACCACGGCTCATACCACTGAATGCCCGCTCTATCTCCCAGTGGGCAATACACTACACAGACAACACAGGGTTAAGGTAAAACAGTGTGGCGATACTTTATTGAACCACAACACACAATAGCAAACAGAACAATCCCAACATGGTGGAATTGCGTGATTACATGGGTGCATATAAAAGATCACTGCGTCTCAACGTATTTCCAGTATGACCTGATGTCAGAGCTCCCAGGGTCGCTATTCCACCTGTGATACACACACAGAGAAGAGGTAACGACAAGCATAGCGAGATGACCAAGAACTGTCCATAGAGTCCATACAAGGTCCAAAGCCAGTTGACACGAGAATCACCACCTGGCTTATCTGACCATCTCCATGGAACCAGGCGACCAGCAGGTCCCAAACCTGGCTTTCTCCAAACATATCCATGGTTCAGAGGAAGGTGCCCACCTGAGCAGGTTGTGTGCAGGCACAACTCTCAACGCTACATGTAACGTTTTTTGTGCATCGTGTCCGCCATTTCCGACTGCGCATGCGCGGCCGGAACTCCGCCCCCTCCTCCCCGGACCTTACAATGGGGCAGCGGATGTGTTGAAAAACTGCATCCGCTGCCCCCGATGTGCTTTTACTTCACAGCATGCATCGGTTCGTCAGCCCGACGCACTGCGACGGGCCCGTACCGATGCTAGTGTGAAAGTAGCCTTATGAACACCTGAGGATATCAGCTGCTGCCGCCTCGTGGTGATCTCCTCCAGGATAGTTGACCAGTTTGGATGATAACACGATATCAGGCTGCGCTGCTGTAATAAATAAATAATCTTTATTTTTACATAGCGCTAACATATTCTGCCGCGCTTTACAGGTTGCACACATTATCATCACTGTCCCCGTTGGGGCTCACAATCTAAATTCCCTATCAGTATGTCTTTGGAATGTGGGAGGAAACCGGAGTACCCGGAGGAAACCCACGCAAACACAGAGAGAACATACAAACTCTTTGCAGATGTTGTCCTTAGTGGGGCTTGAATAATCCTTGGGACCAAGATGAGTTCAACGGTTTTTATTTCCATATCGCATTTCAACACTGGACTAGCGTCTTTCTAAAGTAAAAAAAAAACCAATTGCATCATAATAAGTTAATAGTAGCATAATTTTGCTTTAAATTATTGTTGGATTGCTAATACAGACTGTTTTATTAAAATGAGTAATTTGCAATATGCTAAAATAGTTCGAATGAAATTCACACGAAGAATTTTCTATGCATATTTTATTATATATATATATATATATATATATATAATGTTTTCAGCACATTTACATTCTAACTTGATTTTCAGAAAAAGATACAAAGACATTTGTTAAATGAGGAAAAAATGACTACATCCAGCCGAAGCATCGGACATCAACCTCCTGGAATAGGTGTTGATAAGGGACACACATTAGATGAGCTATACCTATCCTCTCCTAAGCAGCCCTGGAATAAAGAGAGTCACCAAGAATTTGGCAGTTTTCCTGGTTTTAACAGCAGTGATAGCATGCTCCGGGATCTGGATGATTCACAGTTTGATCAAGAAGAAGGTGTTACACAAGTTACTTGCATGTGACCAAGATTTCTCTTTTCAATCCTAACAATTCCTTTTCTAAATATTTTATTAAAAATAATTGTTCCTACATTACATTTGTACATAGTAATTTACATTGAATTTACATAGATGTTCACAGTAACAAGTCTCAAGGAACATGTGGTACTGGACTGCCAAGAGGCCTTGTGACGCACCGGACAGCCCTATTCTAGTGATTATGGACTGTATTATGCCTATATAATATGTCATGGCACACAGTGCATACAACTGGACCAGTAAAGGAAACATTTATGTATTGTAAAATTCTAGACTAATTATGCATAATGCCTAGATAAACAAAAAAGACCGTTCATGTTCAGGTGAATTTTTAGATTAAGTTTTATTTCTGCCCATTGACAATTGTATTCAGCATTTATTAGTTTTCCCCTTTACAGGATCAGATTCTAATCGGAAGTTTTTCCTAAGCTCTGCTCCAGGAACTAGTTGCTAGGAGAGTCCCATACAACGGGCACACAGAAAAGATCATGCGCCATGAAGCATACGTATTCTCGGAGGCAGTAGCATGGAGGACATTATACAAGAGCAGTTACACCGCGTTACTACTAGTCCAGCACTGGGGTGAGATGAAACCCGTGTTAGAATCAGGTGACTCTCCGAATGTCTATCCCTTGCTTCACGGTTTCCTTCATTCTGTAGACACATTTCTGGGCAACAGCTATAACTTCATCCAGTAAGGGAGCCGATAGAATCCATCTTAAAATCTGGACCTTGAAGATGGATTCTATCAGTAAAATGAGAATGAAAGGTCAGTGCACAAGGCAGGGGATGAGTAAAGGAGTCAGATATGTGGCATTTTAAATTGATTATTAAATACTTACCTCATATACAATTGACTTATTTTGCCTTGTGCAGGCGTGTACTACGGAGGACATAGAATGAACTTCAATCCAATGTTGCGGCCAGCATGCAGCCAGCGGGTAAGGAAAGGGTGAATCAAACACCCGAAAACTCCGCCCATATGACCAAAAACTGGTCCCGCCAAATTCAGGTGACAGGTTCCCTTTAAAGATCAACCAAGGTATCATTGTAATCAGTATAATGGCGCCGACCAGACACTGTCTGGAGGTTACTGTGCACCATCCTGCTGACAGGTTCCAACCCCTTAGTGACGGAGCCAAATTTTTTTAATCTGACCAGTGTCACTTTATGTGGTAATAACTCTAGAATGCTTCAACAAATCCCAGTGATTTTGAGATTTCTTTTTTCGTGACACATTATACTTTATGATAATGGTAAATTTAGGTTGATATGTCCTGTGTTTATCTATAAAAAAAAATCAGAAATTTGAGAAAAATGTTAAAAAATTAGCATTTTTCAAACTTTTAATGATTATCCCTTTAATTCAGATAGTCATACCACAGCAAAACATTAATAAACAACATTTCCCTCGCGCCTGCTTTACGTCAGAACCATTTGTAAAATGTTCTTTTATTTTGTTAGCATTTTAGGAGGTTTACAAATGTAGCTGTAGTTTTTCATTTTTTTTCAAGGAAATTTACAAAATGTATTGTTTTAGGGACCTATCCATATTTGAAGTGACTTTAGGGGTCCCATATATTGGGACACCCCCAAAAGTGATACCATTTTAAAAACAGAACCCCCTGACATTCTCAAAACTGCTGTCAGGTAGTTTATTAACCCTTCAAGTGCTGTTCAGGAATTAATGCAAAGTGACATGACAGAAATGAAAATGTGTATTTTTACCACCTAAATGCCTCTAACTTCTGAACAGGTTACTATAGCTGTCAGACTCTTAGGCTATGTGCACACGTAGAATGGTCCACTGCGGATTTTTCCACAGCGGATTTGATAAATCTGCAGGGCAAAAAAGCTGCGTTTTTGCTGCAGATTTATCATGGATTTACCGCGGTTTTTCTGCGGATTTCACTGCAGTATTACAACTGCGATTTTCTATAGGAGTAGCTGTAAAACCGCTGTGGAATCCGCAGAAAGAAGTGACATGCTGCGGAATGTAAACTGCTGCGTTTCCGCACTTTTTTTTCCGCAGCATGTGCACAGCGGTTTTTGTTTCCCATAGGTTTATATTGTAATGTAAGCTCATGGGAAACTGCTGTGGATCCACAGCGTTTTCCGCATACCCTTAGGCCGCAAATTTCCATCACAAACATCAGGACACACAATCATGATCTGAGGGCACCAATTGGGATAAAGAGGAAGCCCCCACACTCTGTTAACCGTTTACATGATGTAGTCAGTATTGACAGCAGCATCAAAGGGTTTAACAGATTTGGACGGTGCAAACACTGATCGTGGCTGATGCAGCAAGTTGTCAGCTATAGTGTACAGCCGACAGCTGCTGGATTGTCACCTGTATGGGGATGCTAGTCACTTATATCTCAGGTCAGTTAAAAGACATATTGGCCGTGTAAGATTGTAGTAGCATTGTAGGCAGTGAAGAGGCAGTGACCCACAAAGTTCAAGCACAAAAGTCTCTTTAATGTTTTTCCTCACAGCATTAAAGTCCAATTCACACAAATGCATATAACTTCAGTGTATATTATCAGTGTTCAGTTCACACCAGTTCATAGCAATACATATTACATGGCTTTAGATTTGCGGTCCCTTGTCCAGTTTCCCTGGGCGACCGCACACCATATTACAGTCTCCATACACACAGCCTCATATGTTGCAGACACTACACACGCCAGCCTTCCTCTGACTAGTTCTCGTGGGTGTCCTGCATAGCTATATCACAGTCTCTTACAGTCTCTTTACTCACACAGCCGTACACAGTCCAGGATATCCTCCGGATAGCAGCCGGGCACCATATCCACCTGTTTGCAATCGTTACACATGCTGGTCCTCTTTCAGGCACAGGACATGCACCTCCGGGCACAGGACTTGTCCACATCAGACTCCTTCGGGCACAGGACATCCACCTCCAGGCACAGGACTTTCCACATCCGAGACCAGTACAATGGACGACTTGCATCACTGTATACGCTGCGGGTGCCAAGCTATTCAGCTGCCCTGGGTGCTGGCTCCGCTGGTCTGTGCCTCCATACGCACAGCCAGCATGCTGTAGGCACTGCTCTGCACACCAACACACACCAGCCTGCCACTGACGTGCACCTCGCACACCTGACACAGGACAGATTGTCCTGTATTGTGTACAGCTACTGTATATATGATTATACGTGAGTGCCAAATCTAGCTAAATGTCTAATGTCTTATTAATTGTATATTTATTAAAACAAAAAAACTAGGTTTATCAGTGTTTCTATTGTTTCAATTTTGAAAGGAATGATTTTGGATTGAAGAAAAATAATTTTGAAGTTGAAGAATCATGTTTAGATCGGTTAATATTGTTATACTATATAAACGGGTAATATGGGTTCTCTCTACTTGAAGGGAACCTGTCACCAAGCTAGGCCGATATGAGATACGACCACCACATTTCAGGCCTCATATCTAGCATTCTATAATGCTGTATATCTTTCCCCAGCCCGACCTGTAAGAGAAGAAAAGAGCTTTTTATTATTCACCTGCTGTCCGTTCTGAACGGTGTCAATGTTCTTGTTTGGGCGCCTCCCATCTTCTTATGATCACTGTCATGCTGCTTGCTTCATGTGGATGATGTCTCCTCGGCACCATTCTTCTCTGCCCTGTTGAGGGCAGAGCAAATTCCTACAGTGCAAATACACCAGAGCTCTCTGACCTTTCATCCTTTCCTGCCACCTGTGCACTGCAGTACTTTGCTCTGCCCTCAACATGGCAGAGAAGTACCCCTGCGCAGGAGCGTGGTGCGAGGAGACTGTTTGGATGACGTAGGGACGTGCCTGACCAAGAAGAGTGACAGTACTTGGACCAGGCAGCCCCGCAGGTGAGTATAATAAAAGTTATTTTTCTTCTCTTAATGGTCAGGTTGGGGCAGATATACAGCATTCGAGACTGCTGTATATCAGGCCTGAAAGGCGGTGGCCGTATTTCATATCGGCCAAACCTGGTGACAGGTTCCCTTTAACCACTGGACCATAGATGATTATGTGAACCATAAAGCACATTAATCATTACTGTCATCATTGGTTGGTTCAGGCGGTATTATAACATCCACCAGTAATTTTAAAAGTTATTTTGAATAAAGACTTTGTTGCTCCTTCCATCCAGATGCTGGCAATTAACAAATGTCCATTACTGTTGCATATTATGTGCTTGCTATATACATGTAACTAGCGGTTTACATTAATAAAAGCACAAAGTACATTTGATACCAAGTACGGTAATAATATAAATATTTTCAATATTAGTAAATGCACTAAGATTGTCCATGCTATATTATGCTATAGCATTATGAGCTGAGACGTATTTTGTGCTAGTGCGGCACATTCTATAGCAAATTACTGACTTTTTTTTAATTATTTTTTGAGTAATTGCTTAAATAATTATTAGGCATATCACCCAATAGGTGTTTTTTTTAACCAGTCATTTGAGTTAAATTTTCATAACTAGCACCAGCTGTATAGAAAAATAAGTGGCAATAACTATGTATTTTGCTATATTTTACTTCATTATAAAAATAAAGGTAAATTGATATGGGCGATGTGTTTTTATTTATTATTCTGTGACTGCAGGTTCTTAAACCTACAGTCGAAAAGGAAGCATTTCCTTCATATAGTCACCCCTACTGTTTAGCCCAGGCTAAAGGGTCAGCCATTACTATTTACATTGGAGCAATTATATGACTCCGAGTCCTATTATGCACACTAATGCTTGTTTATATATATTTTATTAACTTTGCCATATATATTCAATAAAGGCATTTTTTAATCTATTCCCTGTACGGTGCTTCTCTGGGGATCCATTGTCTGGTTGGTTGGGCTGTATCCCTTGTTTGGGTAGTACTTACCCGCTCTTTCACAGAGCATTGGTTACTATATTTTAACTATATATATTTTTATATAGATTTACTCTTTACTATTGTTGTACATATTTTATTTAGGTAATTTATAGTGTTTCTGTGTTTCTAATTGCACAACATATAGCTGGGAGCTCCATGCGGCCAGCCAGTTTGTTGCAGCTCGCTGGAACTGGGTGATGTCGGCTCCCTTCTTCCTATTTTGAAATGTAATTGTGTTTTTCAGACGCAAATACATTTGAACACCTTAGCACTGGGACTGGGGAAATAAAGCGTGCGTTAGCTTCCGCCACAACATGCAGCGGCGTGATGAGGTCAGTATGCTGTTGATCTTATCACACAGTTGCTGACTCCACAGTAATGGCGGGCAGCACTAAGCACTCTGTGGTGCAGCCGAGGGTTAAAGATTAAATTATTTTAGAATGGGGGAAGGGGCTGATTGGTTTAGTATGAGTGCACATTATGAGACAATGAAGAACATTATGGGTCTATGAGGGGGAGATTGTTAAAGTATAGTGAGGTGCTGAAGAACTTTATGCAGCAAGGCAGTGTGGGAGTATATCCTGGAGAAGGGGCTGTGTGGGGAATAATATGGAAAGGTCAGTGTAGGGAAGACATTATGAAGAGGGGCAGTGTTTCGGGGACATTATGGATAAGGGAAGTGTGGGGGAATATTATGGAGAGGGGGCAGTGAGGGGGGAATATTAAAGAGAGGCAGTGTGGGGGAGACAAGAAGAGGGGCAGTGTAGGGGAGTGTTAGCAGTGGGTTAATCAGCATGATGTCCACAACGAGCAACAGAGAATGTTCATTTGTTAAGAATTAAGAATATCCAGCTTAAAACATGAGAACAGGATCAATCTGGTTTCTGAGAGAGACAGATATCTGCTGTGAGTCCTTCTGCTTCAGCTACACACAAGAAATGTGCTCACAGGGAAGGGGGAGGAGGAACATCCTGTCTGTAAATGAGGACTCCTTTTTTTTTAACTTTGTTGACATGTGAACAATATGCATGCAGATATATAAATCACATCATATTAAACAAACAATAGTTGTTGCAATACATACAGATGAATATGCATTAGGCCAACACCCCCACTCAACAACTACTTATTCTGTCAGTCCCATAGTGGTTCTCAATTCTTGGAGCCTAGGTCGTGGCAATGGCTTGGTCAAAATATCAGCTAACATTTTATCAGTTTCACAATAAACAAACTGAATTACGCCACGATCTATTAAATCACGTAGATGATGACATCTGACGTCGATGTGCTTAGCACTGATCTTTTCACTGCATGCAAGTTTAATGCATCCTTGGTTGTCCTCATATATCACCGTTGGCTGAGTTAACGGTTTACCAAGATCGTCCATCAGTTGTCTTAGCCAAATGATCTCCTGACTTGCATAGGCTGCGGATACATACTCAGCTTCTGTAGATGACAAAGCAACAGATGCTTGTTTTCTACTAGACCAGGAGATTGAACTTTCTCCAAGTTTAAATACATATCCGCTTGTGGATTTACGATCTTGCGAATCACCAGCCCAATCTGAGTCAACATAGCCGGTGAGTTTTAGATTTCCTGCTGCCGATATTTTTAAATTTACACCTTGTGTCCCTTTTAAATACTGGAGAACTCTTTTAACGGCATTCCAGTCCTTTTGGCGCGGTTTCTCCACATATCTGCACAATATTCCAACTGCTGTTGTAATATCCGGTCGAGTCGTAGTTGATATATATAGAAGTGCCCCCACTGCCTGTCGATATTTCTCATTGTTAGGCAACAGGTCATCTTCTTCCAGTTTCAGGTAGGATGATTCCATTGGCGTTGATACACCTTTGGCCTCCGTCATTCCGAACTGATCCAAAATCGAATTAATCTTTGCACTTTGATTTAAAATAAAACTTCCATCTTCCTCTCTCTGGATGTGGATTCCTAGATAATATGTCACATTTCCTAGGTCTTTCGTTTCAAAAGGCTGGTTCAAAATTTTAGTAATTTTCCCAATTTCAGCTTCTTCTTGATGAACTACAATTACATCGTCCACATTTAAGAGAATATACATCCATTTTCCATCTGTATATCTCGTGTACAGGCATGGATCCGCTTGACCTCTTTTAAATCCTTCTTATAACAAGACTTTGTTCATTTTAGTATTCCATGCTCTCGCCAATTGCTTAAGAACATAAAGAGATTTTTGTAGTTTGCAAACAAGATTCTGTTCACCTTCCTTTACATAACCTTCAGGTTGAGTCATATACAAGTCCTCCTCAATGTCACCATTTAAAAATGCAGTTTTGATATCCAAATGTCTGACAAACATCCTTTGTACTGCAGCTACCGCCAACAATGCTCTAAATGTTGTCTGCTTAACGACCGGGGAAAAAGTAGCATCATAGTCTTCGCCATATTTTTGAGAATATCCTTTTGCGACCAACCTCGCTTTAAATCTGTGGATTTTACCTTCAGAATCATATTTGGTTTTAAATACCCATTTACACTTAATTGCCTTTTTATCCTGTGGTAACTCAGTGAGTTTCCAAGTTTGAAGTTGATGAAGCGAGTTCATTTCTTCATTCGCGGTATTGATCCACTTTGTTCTTTCATGGGCGGGTAGTTTCTGCATTTCATCCCATGACTGTGGTTCTGACTCAGGCAGTGTCTTCACAATGTAGGATAAACGTTTAGCTGGTATTCCTTTGTTTGATCTTGACGACCGTCTAATTTCAGGTTCACTTAGGCCTTTTGTTGTTCCTTCAGTGGTTGAAGAGTCCAGCCAGACTTCTACATTCTTTTCTTCGTTGTCTTGTAATTGTGATTGAGATTGTTGTTGTTGCTTCATCTGGACTACTGGCATAATGTCAAAAAACTTGGGTGACACGAAGTTTTCATCAAACACTACATCTTTACTTATTGTGACCTTGTTTGTCTCTGGGTGTAAAATTCTATAACCTTTCTGGGTTTCACTGTAGCCTACCAGGATGCCTTCCTTGGCATGAGATTCCCACTTAGTTCGTTTTTCCTTGGGAACATGTGCAAATGCTTTACTTCCGAAAATCCTTATGTGTTGTAGTTTTGGTTTTGTACCATTCCATTGCTCAAATGGAGTTTTCTCTGTCGCTTTACTTGGTAGTCTGTTCTGAAGATAACAAGCCGTCATAATAGCTTCGCCCCAATATACTGTAGGCAAATTTGCATCAAATAACATACTCCTTGCTCTTTCACAGAGTGTCCGGTTCCTTCTTTCTGGTACACCATTTTGCTCAGGGTTGTATGGTACAGTAGTTTGAAATATGATTAAATTTTTCTTAAAAATGCTCTGTTTCATTACTTGTATACTCAGTTCCATTATCTGCATGTAAAGTTTTTGGCATTCTTCCAAACTTGTTGTGTACTTCAGCTAGATATATTCCAAGTTTCTCTGGAACTTCATTTTTGCTGTGAAGTAAATAGACAACTGTATATCTTGAATTGTCATCAATAAATGTAAGAAAATATCTCTTCTTTCCAGGGGTCTGAGTACGCATTGGACCACAGATATCCGTGTGTACTAAATCTAGTGGTTGTCCTGTTCTTGTAGTACTTTTCTTAGGAAAGGCCTTTCTGGGCATTTTCCCTTTGATACAGCTGGAACACCTCATTGTCTCATTACATGAATCAATTGTAATATTATCAGCTAATTGTTCTTGAAATAACTTTCTTATTGCTTCTGGGTCTCTATGTGCAAGCCGCCTGTGCCATACATGAATACAGTTCTTGTGCAGTTCTTGCTTAGCTGTGCATACACACTCTTTACATTTCAACTGATACAGTTCATCTCTGATTTTTCCTTTTGCTAATGTGTGACCCTCCTTTGAGATGATGCAGCTATCTTCCTTAAATGTAACTTCATTACCTTGTTTTGTGAGCTTTTTCACAGATAATAGATTACTTTCAAGACTAGGCACATATAGTACATCCTTTACATGGATCCTTCTACTTTGTGTTGCAGAGATGTTACAATCAATATAACCGTCTCCTATGCCTTCTGAGTTCATGCACTGACCGTTTGCCATTATCACTTTCTCTGACTTATTTTGGTTAAGCTTAGTAAAGAAGTCTCTGTCATTGGTCATGTGACTGGTTGCACCAGAATCTATACACCACGCATGCTTTCATTTAAATGCATTGACTGATGTGAATGCAGCTTCAGTATTTGCCAAATCATTGTTTCCAGATACAGCACTCTTAACTCTCTGTTGGCTGTTTTGCTTTTTCAGCTGACTCATTTTAGCTTTCCAGACTCTGCATTCAGCTTTTAAATGACCTGGCTTCTTGCATACAAAACATTCACGTGTCTCTTTAGGGTGGTTTCTGCTGGTGGGCACATCATGTGTTTGTAAAGCAGTTTCCTTGTTACATATCTTGCTGCTCACATTTTCTGCCTTTCTCTTATATTCATCTACAAGCTTTCCTCTGACGTATTCCAATGTCAGCTCATCATCTGGGCGTGCATCTAGTGCAGTTACCAGAGTGTCATAGCTTTCTGGGAGACCACTAAGTAATAGTGCTGCTACATGGAAGTCCTTCATATCTTCCCCAATGCCCCGCAGGCGCTCTACGGTCTCCAGAATATTTCTAATGTAGTCCTGCATGTCCTGGTCATTGTGTAGCTTAGACTGATACAGCTTTCTCATTAGATAGAGTTTATTACTTAAATTTATTCTCTCATGTACTTTCTGCAACTGCTCCCACATTTCCTTTGCAGATTGAGGCCGGCGTCACACTTGCGAGTTTTACGGACGTAAGAGCGCAGAAACTACGTCCGTAAAACTCGCAAAAAATACGGCACAATTATTCTCTATGCCCCTGCTCCTATCTGCCGTATTTTACTGATCAGTATTATACGGCTTTCTACGGCTGTAGAAAATCGCAGCATGCTGCGTTTGTCACCGTACTGTGCAAGAAATACGCCAATGAAAGTCTATGGAAGCGTGAAAAATACGGATTACACACGGACAAGCAGTGTGACTTGCGAGAAATACGCAGCGGTGTTAGAGAGAAAAGCCAGTAATTCAGTGCGGTGTACAGTAAAATCACACTGACAGCTTCCAGTCCAATAGGTAGAATAAATGTGTACACATAGAATAGGTATATATATATATATATATATATATATATATATGTCAGTGAGACACATATATGTATATATATTAATATTTATTCCAGCGCAATACAGCTTGAAAGCCGGTAATTCAATTACCGGCTTTTTCTTTCTCCTTCCTAAACCCGACATGATTTGAGACATGGTTTACATACAGTAAACCATCTCATATCACCATTTTTTGCATAATCCACACTAATAATGTTAGTAGTGTGTATCTGCAAAATTTGGCCGTTCTAGCTCTTAAAATAAAGGGTTAAATGGCGGAAAAAATTGGCGTGGGCTCCCGCGCAATTTTCTCCGCCAGTGTAGTAAAGCCAGTGACTGAGGGCAGATATTAATAGCCTGGAGAGGGTCCACGGTTATTGGCCCCCCTGGCTAAAAACACCTGCCCCCAGCCACCCCAGAAAAGGCACATCTGGAAGATGCGCCTATTCTGGCACTTGGCCACTCTCTTCCCATTCCCGTGTAGCGGTGGGATAGGGGGTAATGAAGGGTTAATGCCACCTTGCTATTGTAAGGTGACATTAAGCCTAATTAATAATGGAGAGGCGTGAATTATGACACCTATCCATTATTAATCCAATTGAATGAAAGGGTTAAAAAAAAACACACACACATTATTAAAAATTATTTTAATGAAATAAAAACAAAGGTTGTTGTAATATTTTATTTAACGCCCAATCCAATCACTGAAGACCCTCGTTCTGTAAAAGAAAAAACATAATAACCCAACAATATACTTACCTTCCGCAGATCTGTAAAGTCCAACGATGTAAATCCTTCTGAAGGGGTTAAAACATTTTGCAGCAAGGAGTTCCGCTAATGCAGGCTGCTCCTTGCTGCAAAACCCCGGGGAATGAAGCTAAATATAGGTCAATGATCTATATTTAGCTACATTTGCGGTGAGGCACCCTCTGCTGGCTGTTCATAGATCGTGGGAACTTACCTAGAGAGCTCCCAGGCTTTCTAGGAAAGTTCCCACGATCTATGAACAGCCAGCAGAGGGCGCCTCACCGCAAATGAAGCTAAATATAGATCATTGACCTATATTTAGCTTCATTCCCCGGGGTTTTGCAGCAAGGAGCAGCCTGCATTAGCGGAACTCCTTGCTGCAAAATGTTTTAACCCCTTCAGAAGGATTTACATCGTTGGACTTTACAGATCTGCGGAAGGTAAGTATATTGTTGGTTTATTATGTTTTTTCTTTTACAGAACGAGGGTCTTCAGTGATTGGATTGGGCATTAAATAAAATATTACAATAACCTTTGTTTTTATTTCATTAAAATAATTTTTAATAATGTGTGTGTGTTTTTTTAACCCTTTCATTCAATTGGATTAATAATGGATAGGTGTCATAATTGACGCCTCTCCATTATTAATTAGGCTTAATGTCACCTTACAATAGCAAGGTGGCATTAACCCTTCATTACCCCATATCCCACCGCTACACGGGAATGGGAAGAGAGTGGCCAAGTGCCAGAATAGGCGCATCTTCCAGATGTGCCTTTTCTGGGGTGGCTGGGGGCAGGTATTTTTAGTCAGGGGGGGCCAATAACCGTGGACCCTCTCCAGGCTATTAATATCTGCCCTCAGTCACTGGCTTTACTACTCTGGCGGAGAAAATTGCGCGGGAGCCCACGCCAATTTTTTCTGCCATTTAACCCTTTATTTTAAGAGCTAGAACGGCCAAATTTTGCAGATACACACTACTAACATTAGTAGTGTGGATTATGCAAAAAAAATGGTGATATGAGATGGTTTACTGTATGTAAACCAGGTCTCATATCATGTCGGGTTTAGGAAGGAGAAAGCAAAAGCCGGTAATTGAATTACCGGCTTTTTGCTATCTCGCGCTGTATGAAGGAATAATATATATATATATATATATGTGTCTATTGACATATATATATATACAGTTAGGGTCAGAAATATTTGGACAGTGACACAAGTTTTGTTATTTTAGCTGTTTACAAAAACATGTTCAGAAATACAATTATATATATAATATGGGCTGAAAGTGCACACTCCCAGCTGCAATATGATAGTTTCCACATCCAAATCGGAGAAAGGGTTTGGGAATCATAGCTCTGTAATGCATAGCGTCCTCTTTTTCAAGGGACCAAAAGTAATTGGACAATGGACTCTAAGGGCTGCAATTAACTCTGAAGGCGTCTCCCTCGTTAACCTGTAATCAATGAAGTAGTTAAAAGGTCAGGGGTGGATTCCAGGTGTGTGGTTTTGCATTTGGAAGCTGTTGCTGTGAGCAGACAACATGCGGTCAAAGGAACTCTCAATTGAGGTGAAGCAGAACATCCTGAGGCTGAAAAAAAAGAAAAAATCCATCAGAAAGATAGCAGACATGCTTGGAGTAGCAAAATCAACAGTTGGGTACATTCTGAGAAAAAAGGAATTGACTGGTGAGCTTGGGAACTCAAAAAGGCCTGGGCGTCCACGGATGACAACAGTGGTGGATGATCGCCGCATACTTAATTTGGTGAAGAAGAACCCGTTCACAACATCAACTGAAGTCCAGAACACTCTCAGTGAAGTAGGTGTATCTGTCTCTAAGTCAACAATAAAGAGAAGACTCCATGACAGTAAATACAAAGGGTTCACATCTAGATGCAAACCATTCATCAATACCAAAAATAGACAGGCCAGAGTTAAATTTGCAGAAAAACACCTCAAGAAGCCAGCTCAGTTCTGGAAAAGTATTCTATGGACAGATGAGACAAAGATCAACCTGTACCAGAATGATGGGAAGAAAAAAGTTTGGAGAAGAAAGGGAACGGCACATGATCCAAGGCACACCACATCCTCTGTAAAACATGGTGGAGGCAACGTGATGGCATGGGCATGCATGGCTTTCAATGGCACTGCGTCACTTGTGTTTATTGATGACATAAGAGCAGACAAGAGTAGCCGGATGAATTCTGAAGTGTACCGGGATATACTTTCAGCCCAGATTCAGCCAAATGCTGCAAAGTTGATTGGACGGCGCTTCATAGTACAGATGGACAATGACCCCAAGCACACAGCCAAAGCTACCCAGGAGTTCATGAGTGCCAAAAAGTGGAACATTCTGCAATGGCCAAGTCAATCTCCAGATCTAAACCCAATTGAGCATGCATTTCACTTGCTCAAATCCAGACTTAAGACGGAAAGACCCACAAACAAGCAAGACCTGAAGGCTGCGGCTGTAAAGGCCTGGCAAAGCATTAAGGAGGAAACCCAGCGTTTGGTGATGTCCATGGGTTCCAGACTTAAGGCAGTGATTGCCTCCAAAGGATTTGCAACAAAATATTGAAAATAAAAATATTTTGTTTGGGTTATGTTTATTTGTCCAATTACTTTTGACCTCCTAAAATGTGGAGTGTTTGTAAAGAAATGTGTACAATTCCTACATTTTCTATCAGATATTTTTGTTCAACCCTTCAAATTAAACGTTACAATCTGCACTTGAATTCTGTTGTAGAGGTTTCATTTCAAATCCAATGTGGTGGCATGCAGAGCCCAACTCGCGAAAATTGTGTCACTGTCCAAATATTTCTGGCCCTAACTGTATATAGACAGTATATATGTTTTTATTTTTTTTTAACACATGGATCCCTTGTATAGGCGTATGTCGGTTTGGCAAGCCTGCGATAAAAACACGCAGTACGGCTGCCATACGGATTACATACGGAGGATGCCATGCGCAAAAAACGGTGACACACCCTGCCTACGGAGGAGCTACGGACCACTATTTTCGGGACTTTTCAGCGTATTATGGCCGTAATATACGGACTGTATTTGCATACGCTGAGTGTGACGCTGGCCTCACACTTACACACATGCACAATCTGATCATCCTCTATACTGAGTGATATGGTGCTCTGTGCTTTCTGATCCATTTCTAGCCATTCCTGTGGTACTGGGTCAGGCTTAGGGTCCTGAGTGTATTTCCACGTACCTTCTCTTATCAACGGCATCTTCAACTTGAATTTCCAGGATTGGTAGTTCTGGTTATTCAGGCTTGGCACTGTAAACTTTGTGGAGTTGCTGCTGGTGGCCATTTTACTTCTTCTCAGTTTGCTGTTGTCTTTCTATCTCTGTGCTCTGGAGGTTTGGGATTGTTTTGACTCCTGGGCCCATAACCTGTTAGCAGCGGGTTAATCAGCGTGATGTCCACAACGAGCAACAGAGAATGTTCATTTATTAAGAATTAAGAATATCCAGCTTAAAACATGAGAACAGGATCAATCTGGTTTCTGAGAGAGAGAGATCTGCTGTGAGTCCGTCTGCTTCAGCTACACACAAGAAATGTGCTCACAGGGAAGGGGGAGGAGGAACATCCTGTCTGTAAATGAGGACTCCTTTTTTTTTTAACTTTGTTGACATGTGAACAATATGCATGCAGATATATAAATCACATCATATTAAACAAACAATAGTTGTTGCAATACATACAGATCAATATGCATTAGGCCAACAGGGAGACATTATGGAGAGGGGTAGTGTGGGTGACATATATTGTGCAGGAAGCACAGTGGGGGGGTCAATTATTTTTTCAGGGTCACAACATGGGAAATAGTTTTATTTTTAAAGGCACTTTGTTAGGACGTGCTACTGAATACAGAGAAGAGAGAATCTGGAAAGATGAGCTATGGGCATGAAATTGTATCATGACGTATGTACAACATGGAAACATAAAGAATGGGAACGACTATGATCAGAGAAGATGACAACTATAAGGTACCTGAATCTAAATGTTAATTTGTGATACTGACTGTGTATAATCAGAACTGTAGTTCCTGTATGGTCCGCAGTCTGATGATGCTGGGTGACAACTCCCAGTATCTCCATACCATTGTTAAAGACATACTGGGAAATGTAGGTTCACGCAATACTATTGCAGCGCCCCAGGGTCCTGGTCGTTGCAGTAATGTCATTCCTCCACCAGGGGAAGTGATGTTACATCTGAAGGCAATAAAGGAGATCACTTTACCAGGTATCACAAACCACACAACACACTTCACACTCCAGTCCACCAGGGGGAGCTATGCTCCTATTTAGTAGGGCACTCCTCACAATTAGGTAAAACTGGTGGCTTGGATAGGAAGTTAGTCAGAAGGCGACTGGGCATTGACCCAGGCAGAAGCTGACTGGGCTTCACCCAGGCAGCACCTGTCAGGCAGACAGGGGAAAGGAGGAACATCAAACAGCTGCAGACAGAGAGGTCCCTGACAGGGCTGGGATCCTGTCAGAGGCCTAGCTAGAAGGTTACAGAGAGGCAACGGGAGATTAGGGAGGTTAATAAGTGGCTCAAGAATTGGTGTAGGAAAGAGGGGTTTGGGTTCCTGCAGAACTGGGCCGACTTCTCAGTTGGCTACAGGCTCTACGCTAGGGACGGGCTGCACCTCAATGGGGAGGGTGCAGCTGTGCTGGGGGAGAGAATGGCTAGAAGGTTGGAGGAGTGTTTAAACTAGGAATTGGGGGGGAGGGTATTCATTTTATAGGAGGGGAAGATAGTGCAGACAGAGTCCTGGGCACAAATAAGGAAGTTGGGGGTGGCGGTGGCATGGGGGGTGGGGTCAGAACAGTTAATAATTTAAGAAATAGAAGTACAGAGAGGAACATAAAGTGCATGTATACTAATGCCAGAAGCCTCGCCAACAAAATGGACGAATTAGAACTAATGTTGTTGGAGCATAATTATGACATGGTGGGGATATCTGAAACGTGGCTGGATGAGAGCCATGACTGGGCTGTTAACTTGCAGGGCTATAGCCTGTTCAGAAATGACCGTACAGATAAGCGAGGGGGAGGGGTGTGTCTATATGTAAAATCATCCTTAAAACCCATCCTGCGCGATAATATAGGTGAATTTAATGAAAATGTAGAATCCCTGTGGGTGGAGATAAGGGGAGGGGGAAAAAATAATAAATTACTGATAGGGGTTTGTTATAAATCTCCAAAAATAATGGAAGCAATGGAGAATATCCTCGTAAAGCAAATAGATGAAGCTGCGACTCAAGGAGAAGTCATTATTATGGGGGACTTCAACTACCCTGAAATAGATTGGGGAACAGAAACCTGCAGTTCCAGCAAAGGTAATCGGTTTTTGACAATTATGAGAGACAATTACCTTTCACAACTGGTTCAGGACCCAACAAGAAGGGGGGCACTGCTAGACCTAATATTAACCAACAGGCCAGACCGCATATCAAATATAAGGGTTGGGGGTTACTTGGGAAATAGCGATCACAAAATAATAAGTTTTCATGTATCCTTTAAAAAGATGTGTAGTAGAGGGGTTACAAGGACACTAAACTTCAGGAGGGCAAATTTCCAACGGATGAGAGAGGATCTTGGTGCAATTAACTGGGACGATATCCTGAGACACAAAAATACACAGAGAAAATGGGAGACGTTTATTAGCATCCTGGATAGGACCTGTGCACAGTATATACCGTATGGGAATAAACATATTAGAAATAGGAGGAAACCAATATGGCTAAATAGAGCTGTAAGGGGCGCAATAAGGGACAAAAAGAAAGCATTTAGAGAATTAAAGGAAGTAGGTAGTGAGGAGGCATTAAATAAATACAGAAAATTAAATAAATTCTGTAAAAAGCAAATCAAGGCAGCAAAGATTGAGACAGAGAGACTCATTGCCAGAGAGAGTAAAAATAATCCTAAAATATTCTTTAACTACATAAATAGTAAGAAACTAAAAAATGATAGTGTTGGCCCCCTTAAAAATAGTCTGGGTGAGATGGTGGATGAGGATGAGGAAAAAGCCAATATGCTAAATGACTTTTTTTCATCAGTATTTACACAAGAAAATCCCATGGCAGACAAAATGTCTAGTGATAAAAATTCCCAATTAAATGTCACCTGCTTAACCCAGCAGGAAGTGCAGCGGCGTCTAAAAATCACTAAAATTGACAAATCTCCGGGCCCGGATGGGATACACCCTCGAGTACTGCAGGAATTAAGTACAGTCATTGATAGACCATTATTTTTAATCTTTAAAGACTCCATAATAACAGGGTCTGTGCCACAGGACTGGCGTATAGCAAATGTGGTGCCAATATTCAAAAAGGGAACAAAAACTGAACTCGGAAACTATAGGCCAGTAAGCTTAACCTCTACTGTGGGTAAAATCCTGGAGGGCATTCTAAGGGACGCTATACTGGAGTATCTGAAGAGGAATAACCTCATGACCCAGTATCAGCACGGGTTTACTAGGGACCGTTCATGTCAGACTAATTTGATCAGTTTCTATGAAGAGGTAAGTTCCGGATTGGACCAAGGGAACCCAGTGGATGTAGTGTATATGGACTTTTCAAAAGCTTTTGATACGGTGCCACACAAAAGGTTGATACATAAAATGAGAATAATGGGGATAGGGGAAAATATGTGCAAGTGGGTTGAGAGCTGGCTCAGGGATAGGAAACAAAGGGTGGTTATTAATGGAGCACACTCGGACTGGGTAGCGGTTAGCAGTGGGGTACCACAGGGGTCAGTATTGGGCCCTCTTCTTTTTAACATATTTATTAATGACCTTGTAGGGGGCATTCAGAGTAGAATTTCAATATTTGCAGATGACACTAAACTCTGCAGGGTAATCAATACAGAGGAGGACAATTTTATATTACAGGATGATTTATGTAAACTAGAAGCTTGGGCTGATAAATGGCAAATGAGCTTTAATGGGGATAAATGTAAGGTCATGCACTTGGGTAGAAGTAATAAGATGTATAATTATGTGCTTAATTCTAAAACTCTGGGCAAAACCGTCAATGAAAAAGACCTGGGTGTATGGGTGGATGACAAACTTAAATTCAGTGGCCAGTGTCAGGCAGCTGCTACAAAGGCAAATAAAATAATGGGATGCATTAAAAGAGGCATAGATGCTCATGAGGAGAACATAATTTTACCTCTATACAAGTCACTAGTTCGACCACACTTAGAATACTGTGCACAGTTCTGGTCTCCGGTGTATAAGAAAGACATAGCTGAACTGGAGCGGGTGCAGAGAAGAGCGACCAAGGTTATTAGAGGACTGGGGGGTCTGCAATACCAAGATAGGTTATTACACTTGGGGCTATTTAGTTTGGAAAAACGAAGCCTAAGGGGTGATCTCATTTTAATGTATAAATATATGAGGGGACAGTACAAAGACCTTTCTGATGATCTTTTTAATCATAGACCTGAAACAGGGACAAGGGGGCATCCTCTGCGGTTGGAGGAAAAAAGGTTTAAGCATCATAACAGACACGGATTCTTTACCGTAAGAGCAGTGAGACTATGGAACTCTCTGCCATGTGATGTTGTAATGAGTGATTCATTACTTAAATTTAAGAGGGGACTGGATACCTGTCTGGAAAAGTATAATCTTACAGGGTATATACACTAGATTCCTTGATAGGGCGTTGATCCAGGGAACTAGTCTGATTGCCGTATGTGGAGTCGGGAAGGAATTTTTTTCCCCAATGTGGAGCTTACTCTTTGCACATGGGTTTTTTTTGCCTTCCTCTGGATCAACATGTTAGGGCATGTTAGGTTAGGCTATGGGTTGAACTAGATGGACATATAGTCTTCCTTCAACCTTAATAACTATGTAACTATGTAACTATGTTACGGAGCTGCGCCTGCCCCACGTGCGGCAGAATCCTAAGAAAGGACACGAAGGGAATTGCATTGCTGAGAGTGAGAAACGAAGTCATAGCAAAAGGAGAGGAAACCAGAAGGAGTTCTGCCCTGTAAAAGGCCGCCTCCTTCTGAGGCGCAGAAGCCGGTAGCCAGAACAGAGGGAGCAATCGTCTCCAAGCCTTGCTTCAGAGACTGGCAGGACAGCTAGTTCCATATTAGTTGCCCGACCCATACCCAGGGGGCACGGTGGCAACTTGTGGGGGCTGGGGCATACTAGAGTCCCTGTAAAAAGCCTCAGGCCATCAGTCATACGGGTTTGTCCTATCCTTACCATCAGGGGGACAGAGAGAAAGATAAATCATATCTAGAACACCCACATCAGTTGTGAGGACCTCAGAGAGAAGCTCAGCAGGGAGGGACTATAACACTCAGGCACTAGAGGAAGCCTACTGATTTCCACCTGGATAAGGGGGACTCTGGATTTGCCTTCAGACCGGCTGGACTCTGCCTACCCTGTGATCTGGTGCTCTGGACTGTGGACGCTGAAGCCCTCAGTAAAGGTAAAGAGACTGCAACCTTGCGTCCTCGTTATTCACTGCGCCTCACATCATCCACACACTGGGAAGCCCTGGGGACATACTTCACCTGTGGGAAGGTATACCATCTAGCTGCCATAACATCACCCCAGCGGACCCCTAAGCAGCGTCGGTCACCCTGACCGAATTGCACAGGTGGCGTCACGAACACTTCCCCTTTAAAGACCTTTCCCCCTTTTACAAAGGATGTCCCGAGGGCCACAGACCGGGTCAGCCACCGTGACATCACCCCTTCAGAACCGAAGGACCCGGCACCGCGTACCCCACTGCCCTACTGAGGGCGATCCATCTTGGCGTCATGAACAGGATCTACTTAAGCCTGAAAATCGGGTCATGTGCACCTAAGAACTGTGCCAGAATTGTGTTTGAACTGTTTTGTGCTAAAGAACTGTGCATTGCCATTTCCCGCCAAAACCGCCGCCATTACCGTGCCACGAGGAGTGCAGAAGAAGGCAAAGGGTGTGTCGTTGTGGGCATGAACGAACTGAAAAGCGCGAAAGATAATGGCCGACCAGTCCAAATACCTCTGTACCTTGAGGACGTGTCCGTCAGCAGCCAAGATCGGCCTCCTGATCCTCAATGGCGGGCGAAGACAAAGAAACAGGAACCGCCCACGGAGGAGAGAGCGGGAAAAGAACGAGGAAGGAGCCAGCCGCCCGGAGCCAGAGCGTGGGGTCGGAGCAGAGGACTCCCCCAGCTACCCGGAGGGACACAGCAACCATGCCTCCACCGCTGATGCTGATTCCCTGCAGATTGGAGTGGACAAACTGATTGAACAGCTTCTACAGCTGCGGGTGAAGACCAAGGCCCTGTACCAGACGACCCCTGCGGAGGATCTACCGCCACTGACACCGCTACAGGAGCCGCTGCCAGAATCACCGCAGACGCCGCCGTCAGCAGAACCGGCCGACATCGGGGACACCGCTGCGGCAGATAAGCACACTGACCCTGCCCCGGTGACAGAAGAGCTACTAGTAGGCCCCGTAGCAGCGCCACCTCCTCACATTACCCACCGCCTGCAGCGTCTCGAACCTTGGGACTGGGCCACGGGGATGGAGCGGATTATGCCGGCCCCAATCGCGCCCACCACCCGGAAGGGTGAAGTCTATGCAGAGCGGACTGTATACCGCTGGGTGAATCCCGGACTGGATTTTATGGGGTTCCCCGGGGAAGCGAAACGGAAAGGAGAGACTGTGGAGGTTTAGAGTTGGGAGGACTACCAGGCCCAGCTTGCCCACAAGTGGGAAGAAGAGGAGGAGAGACATCAGACCCAACGCCAGGCTTTTGATAAGCGTGACCTAGCAGTCAAAGCCCAGGCCCGCAAGGACCGTACCATTAACCAGGCCCCGCGTAAGCAGGGCACGGTCGTAGCTTTCAAACTCTGAGGAGGTCGGGGCTTTATTAAAGAGCCAGGACTATACGCTGAGGTATTTGTCAACTGCAAGGATGTGGAATCGCACCTCTGGGAGGGACACCCTGACAGAGACTTATACCCAGGAGACACTGTCACTTACACCAGACATTTCGGTGAGAAAGGCTGGTTTGCCCTGGATGTGCACAAGAAAAGAGACATTGTGACATGCCATGCCAGAGCTCCAGCTGTGCCGGTTCCTGCAACCACCGCGTCCCCGTGTGTAAGGGCCACTGCGACCACCACTACCACCACCATTACTCCAGCATGTACTGTTATTAGGACCACCACATGCAGCATCACAACTACTACCACTGTTGTGGCTACAGAGCTAACTCCCGAGGTGGCCTGTGCTTTGGCTACCCCTAAACGGAACACTGTGGGTACTCAGATCCCCATCTGGAGTGAGGGAGCCCCCTATGTAGTACCTGGTAGCCACCAGTACCCGACTGGGCTACCTCCACCACTGCTACCTCCAGAACTGGAATAAACCTCGAAAAACCGACAGAATGTAAATAGTTTTTAAAAACGCTTTCCTTTTTCCTGCCTTAAAACCCGTCCAGGGTTAACTTTTAAAGGGGTCCCCTACTAAAAGGGATCCTATGTTTTGCACAAGGTTTCTTATTGTTTCCACGAACTGCAGAATCATGAACTGTGCACGATCACAAACTGTCCACTGTACATAGTTTGCACCTTCTAAAAGGTGCTTCCTACTGGTTTTACAAAAGGAGGCTTTTACAGAGACTGCCTCTTAACAGAAACTGCTGTTAATCGTGCTGTAAAAATAAGTTTGCTTTGCAGACCTGAAGAAAAACCCGTTGGTGTGGCAGAATTCTGGGTCAGGATTACACGTCTTGTAGCCCACCCAAGACCAACGTTCGGGGGTTCGTCACGGGTCCCTCGCATCACGTCACCTTTCAGTAGACTTGAATATTGATGATCTGATTGTTTGCACTACCTCAGAAGAGACTTGAGTTTGCCCTTAAAGGGAATGTTTATTTGTTGCACTTTGCTTAAGAGTGATAATGTTTGAAAATATTGAGTAGTTAGATAGTAATAATGTTTACATAGTTGATAGTATGTAGCCAGAAAGTTTGATAATGCGTTGTTGAATAAAATAAATGGAGCTTGTCATGGAACATCAGCTAGGCGGAGCTGGTACGTAAGGAGAATAGCTGAACAGGTGTGAGAGTCTATAGCTCCTAGTTGAAGGAAAGAACTGAGAATTAACTTGAATCTGACGTTTGATGTTCTTGTGAATAAACTGAAGAAAATGCAGTGAGCCCGTGGGGGTTGATAGATAGTCCTGCATGCGTAGAGGAATAAAGAAACTGTTGATTTGCACTTTAAGGTTTAACGATAGTATACCCTTAGAGGGTACCTGCACTTAGTAGTTAGTATACCTGTATGAGTAACTGTGTTTCATAGCTAGTTCATAACTGTTTCTACTTGCCTTAAAAAGTCGTACGCACAATGTAAATATGTTATTGTTTGTAACGTTCAAGTGTTCTCACCTCCCATAAAGGGAAGCATGGTTTAAATTAACTTATTTTATAGCATTTCAAAAATTTGCATGTCTTTTGCTAATGTATTGTTGTTTTCTTCTCCCAGTCTGGGAGTACTGGATTTAACGGGGGGATGGGGGGGGTTTGATGGAGTGCAGCGCCCCAGGGTCCTGGTCGTTGCAGTAATGTCATTCTTCCACCAGGGGGAGTGATGTTACATCTGAAGGCAATAAAGGAGATCACTTTACCAGGTATCACAAACCACACAACACACTTCACACTCCAGTCCACCAGGGGGAGCTATGCTCCTATTTAGTAGGGCACTCCTCACAATTAGGTAAAACTGGTGGCTTGGATAGGAAGTTAGTCAGAAGGCGACTGGGCATCGACCCAGGCAGAAGCTGACTGGGCTTCACCCAGGCAGCACCTGTCAGGCAGACAGGGGAAAGGAGGAACATCAAACAGCTGCAGACAGAGGTCCCTGACAGGGGTGGGATCCTGTCAGAGGCCTAGCTAGAAGGTTACGGAGCTGCGCCTGCCCCATGTGCGGCAGCATCCTAAGAAAGGACACGAAGGGAATTGCGTTGCTGAGGGTGAGAAACAAAGTCATAGCGAAAGGAGAGGAAACCAGAAGGAGTTCTGCCCTGTAAAAGGCTGCCTCCTTTTGAGGCGCAGAAGCCGGTAGCCAGAACACCGAGGGAGCAATCGTCTCCAAGCCTTGCTTCAGAGACTGGCAGGACAGCTAGTTCCATATTAGTTGCCCGACCCATACCCAGAAGGCACGGTGGCAACTTGTGGGGGCTGGGGCGTGCTAGAGTCCCTGTAAAAAGCCTCAGGCCATCAGTCATACGGGTTTGTCCTATCCTTACCATCAGGGGGACAGAGAGAAAGAGAAATAACATCTAGAACACCAACATCAGTTGTGAGGACCTCACCGAGAAGCTCAGCAGGGAGGGACTACAACACTCAGGCGCTAGAGGAAGGCTACTGATTTCCACCTGGATAAGGGGGACTCTGGATTTGCCTTCAGACCGGCTGGACTCTGCCTACCCTGTGATCTGGTGCTCTGGACTGTGGATGCTGAAGCCTTCAGTAAAGGTAAAGAGACTGCAACCTAGTGTCCTCGTTATTCACTGCGCCTCACATCATCCACCATCCATCATCCACACACTGAGAAGCCCTGGGGACATCTAGCTGCCATAACATCACCCCAGCGGACCCCTAAGCAGTGTCGGTCATCCTGACCGAATTCCACAGGTGGCGTTACGAACACTTCCGCTTTAAAGACCTTTCCCCCTTTTACAATGGATGTCCCGAGGGCCACAGACCAGGTCAGCCACCGTGACATCCCCCCTTCAGAACCAAAGGACCCGGTACCGAGTACCCCACTGCCCTACTGGGGGCGATCCACTAGTATATATGGGGCTGACCTGAGATTACAATTGATTGCTGTAGTAAGCTTGGTGCTGTATACATGTAATGTGATTCTGGCACTGCAATCATTTACTGATAGTGTTTCTGATTCTGCATTCCTGTACTGATGGCTTTTGTGATACTGCATTCATGTACTGACGGTGGTTCTGGTGCTGCAGTCATGTACTGACAGTGGTTCTAGCATTGCACTCGTGTGCTGATGGTGGTTCTGATCTTGTACACATGTAGCTATGCTAAGACTTAAAAAACCTCAAGACAGGCAAAAATGGCATGCTGCGGTTGTCCATGTATTAGCCAAGCAGATGTTGTCATGACCCGCTCTTCTCACTTCTTGCGTAAAAATTTTTGACTTTTCAAAGTATTTTATGTAACATATACAGAACATAGGACAATGCTACATGTCCATTTAGAAGTATATGGTTATAATTATATGCAAATATTTCAGTTATGCAAATATACTGACAATGATTGCCTGCTGTACAAGTCTGACAATCCACAAAGAGCCTACTAAAGAAGAAAAGTCTACTAAACAGTCGATAACTCATGTTATTACAAAAATTACGTTATTGATTATCAAGATGGTGGGTGGTGAGAATACAAAAAGAGGGAAGGGGACGCACCCAAGTATGAAAACAGAATCACATGGGGAAAAAAATTCAAAAAGGAGACAATTATCTGCAATTATACCTATACAATAATTAGATATATCAGTTATGTACAGGGGGGAAAATAAGTATTTGATGCACTGATGATTTTGCAAGTTTTCCCACCTACAAGGTCTCTTGAAAGACAAGTGAGTACAGAAAGAATCCCCCAACACAACATAGATAGGTCAGGTTCCTGTTTGAAGAGGTGTTTCAGGGTGAAGAGAAGTCTAAACCGGCCCACAGCACCGGTCATGGCCCCCCCTTCACCTGCAATTCTATTTTCTATGCAGATAGATCTATTAGGCCAGGGTCACATTAGCGGAGAATATGGATGAGTGTTGTGCAAGAAAATATCACATAGCACTTGGACCAGTGTTAATCTATGGGGCAGTTCACATCATCATATTTTTTCTCAGGCGTATTCGACGTGCGTGTAAAATCGCAGCATGCTGTGATTGTACGCGTATATCGTCCGAGACTCGCCAATGAAAGCCTATGGGTGCAAGAAAAACTCGGACACCACACGGACCATTTGTCTAGCTTGCGACAAATAGGCACACATTTTCCTCATTTCAGCATCATATTATCCAGCCTCCTGATGATCCGGAATGGAGAAACGCATAGAGGTTTTCATGTCATCTGAAACATAAGTACTCCTTTTCTATGCTGTTATCATGCTGGGATCCCTTGGTCTATATATATTATTGTTTTGTTTGTTTCGCCCCCGGAAGAAGCTAGTGGGCGAAACGCGCGTCAGGGCACGGAGGGTTACACATCGGCACCTTTCTCTCTATTACGGCAACTTTGGAGGTAAAGTATATGGAGATTTTCTTTTCTACTATATTAGGGAACCTGCTTCACTCACTCGTTCTCATCTTTATTGCCCTATTTATCGGATTAGATGTACTTGTCCTCTTCCTTATCAAGGGATTAAGCACACATTTTTAGGGCATTTTGTTTCCTTGCAGCGATATATGGTTACTAACCTTTTAGGATGCTATGCAGCATCTGGGATATTTTTAGTGCTATGTGGGATGCAATTGCTCTGCAAGTGTTGTATGTGCTGGGAAGGAAATATGAATACATAGAGATATATAAAATATTATTTTTTATTGTTGTTTCCTTCATGTAAATAGGCCGGGTGTTTACCCTCCTTGGGTAACTCATTGATACTGCAATCTACATATCACCGACCACCAAGCTGAGACCTGCTGTAGACAGGGCCGGACTGGGACTAAAATTCAGCCCTGGCATTTGAAGTTACACAGGCCCACTTGTCACATAATGACTGTATAATATCTTTGTACACTTGTAGGTTACAAGAAGTGAGGGGAGTGGAACACGACTAGATAACATATAATCATAGTTGTATCCAGCATTACAGCTCGGTCCTATTTATTGCTTTTAGTTGCAGTACCAAGAAAAGCCGCTACTTTACCTACATAACTGGATCTCGTAGATAATGAAGGGATTGAGACGACCAAAGGCTTTGGAACCTCATTCTGATGATCCATAAACTTTGCCTACAGCCACTTTCGGTTCCGCTGCGCAGCACAAGACCCGGTGACTCTGAAGAGCGGTAACATCAGTAACGTCACCGCTCTTCAGATATTCCGGGTCTTGCGCTGAGCTCGGCGACTGTGAAGAGCAGTATTGTTACTGCCATCACCGCTCTTCAGAGTCGCTGGGTCTCGTCAGGTCTGGGCTAGAAGTGGGGGTGTCTGATAGACACCTCTCCATTACTTACACCAGGGATTGATAGCAGCTGACATTACGCAGCTGACATCAACCCTAAAAATCATTACACATACCAGAATTAAATGCTCTGGTGGCTGGGAAAAGCAGTAGAGTTAGCGCTATTCCCAGGCGCCGGGTGCTAACTACAACTGTCATCATCCTTGTCTGGTCTCCCTACAAAGCATATCTGCTGTATTTACATGCGCTGATCTCAGGCCACTAATCGAGTGTGATCGTCAATAGTGGTCGTTCGCTTGTTTCCCGGCCTCTTTACACCAACTGAGAAAGAAAGAAGGGAACAGAACAATCACAATTAGATCAATCTGTCCCCATACAGTATCATACTATCAGCAGCACAACTACAGTTTACACCGGCGATGTGCTGCTGAGAACAAGGATTTCTGTTCCCACATGAACAATCCAATCACTCGATGAATAGGCAGCATTTTGCTTGTTTAGTATAATACACCCCATAGTCCTCCATATATTATAATGTGCACCTCAGTCCTCCATATAGTATAATACACTCCTCAGTCCTCCATATATTATAATACACTCCTCAGTCCTCCACATAGTATAATACACTCCTCAGTCCTCCATACAGTATAATACACTCCACATAGTCCTCCATATAGTATAATACACTCCTCATAGACCTCCATATATTAAAATACACTGCAATTCCTCCATATAGTATAGTATAGTACAATTCACTTCCCATAGTATAATGCACCCCATAGTTCTTCATATAGTATAATGTATTTCCCATAGTCCTCGATACAGTATAATGCAGCCCACATATAGTACAATGATGCCACCCCAGAGTATAATTCAGCCACCCCACAGAATACATTATAGAACCAAAAACACATGGGCTACTTGCACAGGGAACAAGTCTGTAGAAACCTGTTCACACCACCAAGAAACATGAAGACACAAAAAGAGCACAGCGAGGTCAAAAATACTCTGTTGTAAAGAAGTCACAGTAAATAAGCAAGTGCTAGTCAAAAAATGAAAACAATTTGCACTGAAGTTGTTCCATCCAGCAAGTCCAAATGGATATCTTCTCTCTGAACCCTGCTTATTCAGGTACTATACAGATGATCAGGTTTTTAAATACATCAGATAGGGATTATATACATTAGATAGGACTGCTCTATTATGGGTACACCTTGGCGATTGGTGGAGCAGCTTAATATACATTTTTTTGCAAAAAAAGTATTAACTAAATATCCTGTGTTTTTTTCATTTTTTGACTAGCACTTGCTTATTTACTGTGACTTTTTTACAACAGAGTATTTTTTACCTCTCTGTGCGTTTTTGTGTCTTCAAGTTCTTTGGTGGTGGTTTCTACAGACTTGTTCACTATGCAAGTAGCCCATGTGTTTTTGGTTCTACATATATAACTTTACAGCAGGCAATGTACTGTATGTGCATTTTCTGCAGTATACATATAAGCACATCACTGCTGCATGCACAGTAGATGCACACTAAGCTCTTATATGCATGCATAAAGCTCTGCTACATACATACAGTTCAGCTACACACAGCTTTCCTACATACACACACGTCTGCTGTACATACACAAACCTCTCCAACATGGGCGGACATACCGCCGGTTCAACCGGTGCAGCTGCACCGGGGCCCGGAGGCTCTGGGGGGCCCCTGCAGGGCGGCCAGGGACGCTGCTACCATTAGGCGATTTGACTATCAGGCGGCAGAAGAGAGGGCGGCAGACTCTATAGTAAGTGAATTTGCGCTGCTAGTTTTTTTTTTTTTTTTCTAAAACTCCGGGGTCAAGTGCCCGCCCCCCCTCCTCCCTCCCGCCGCCCTCCCTGAAGACGTAATACTCACCTTCCTCCAGCGGTGGCTGCAACTGCGTCCCAGCGCCGGCAGCGCGTCCTGTCTTCAGCGGTCACATGGTACCGCTAATTTAAGGTCATGAATATGCGCATATTCATGACCTTAATTAGCGCTATCATGTGACCGCTGAAGACAGGAAGGAAGACGCTGCAGAAGAGATGCCAGGAAGGAAGTTCTGTTCTGTGCTGCGCGGTGAGAGGTAAGTATGACAGGGAAAAAGGATGGGGAGCCATGCACGCAGGGAAAAAGGATGGGGAGCCATGCACGCAGGGAAAAAGGATGTGGAGCCATGCACGCAGGGAAAAAGGATGGGGAGCCATGCACGCAGGGAAAAAGGATGTGGAGCCATGCACGCAGGGAAAAAGGATGTGGAGCCATGCACGCAGGGAAAAAGGATGTGGAGCCATGCACGCAGGGAAAAAGGATGTGGAGCCATGCATGCAGGGAAAAAGGATGTGGAGCCATGCACGCAGGGAAAAAGGATGTGGAGCCATGCACGCAGGGAAAAAGGATGTGGAGCCATGCACGCAGGGAAAAAGGATGTGGAGCCATGCACGCAGGGAAAAAGGATGTGGAGCCATGCACGCAGGGAAAAAGGATGGGGAGCCATGCACGCAGGGAAAAAGGATGTGGAGCCATGCACGCAGGGAAAAAGGATGTGGAGCCATGCACGCAGGGAAAAAGGATGTGGAGCCATGCACGCAGGGAAAAAGGATGGGGAGCCATGCACGCAGGGAAAAAGGATGGGGAGCCATGCACGCAGGGAAAAAGGATGTGGAACCATGCACGCAGGGAAAAAGGATGTGGAGCCATGCACGCAGGGAAAAAGGATGTGGAGCCATGCACGCAGGGAAAAAGGATGTGGAGCCATGCACGCAGGGAAAAAGGATGTGGAGCCATGCAAGCAGGGAAAAAGGATGGGGAGCCATGCACGCAGGGAAAAAGGATGTGGAGCCATGCACGCAGGGAAAAAGGATGTGGAGCCATGCACGCAGGGAAAAAGGATGTGGAGCCATGCACGCAGGGAAAAAGGATGTGGAGCCATGCACGCAGGGAAAAAGGATGTGGAGCCATGCACGCAGGGAAAAAGGATGTGGAGCCATGCACGCAGGGAAAAAGGATGTGGAGCCATGCACGCAGGGAAAAAGGATGTGGAGCCATGCACGCAGGGAAAAAGGATGGGGAGCCATGCACGCAGGGAAAAAGGATGTGAAGCCATGCACGCAGGGAAAAAGGATGTGGAGCCATGCACGCAGGGAAAAAGGATGTGGAGCCATGCACGCAGGGAAAAAGGATGTGGAGCCATGCACGCAGGGAAAAAGGATGTGGAGCCATGCACGCAGGGAAAAAGGATAGGGAGCCATGCACGCAGGGAAAAAGGATGTGGAGCCATGCACGCAGGGAAAAAGGATGGGGAGCCATGCACGCAGGGAAAAAGGATGTGGAGCCATGCACGCAGGGAAAAAGGATGTGGAGCCATGCACGCAGGGAAAAAGGATGGGGAGCCATGCACACAGGGAAAAAGGATGTGGAGCCATGCACACAGGGGAGAAGAATGGGGGAGCCGTGAACGCAGGGGAGAAGGATGGGGGAGCCCAGCACGCAGGGGAGAAGGATGGGGGAGCCGTGAACGCAGGGGAGAAGGATGGGGGAGCCCAGCGCGCAGGGGAGAAGGATGGGGGAGCCATGCACGCAGGGGAGAAGAATGGGGGAGCCATGCACGCAGGGTGGGAGGATAGGGCAGGCATGCACGCAGGGGAGAATGAATGGGGGAGCCGTGAACGCAGGGGAGAAGAATGGGGGAGCTGTGAACGCAGGGGAGAAGGATGGGGGAGCCGTGAATGCAGGGGAGAAGGATGGGGGAGCCCAGCACGCAGGGGAGAAGGATGGGGGAGCCATGCACGCAGGGGAGAAGAATGGGGGAGCCATGCACGCAGGGTGGGAGGATAGGGGAGGCATGCACGCAGGGGAGAATGAATGGGGGAGCCGTGAACGCAGGGGAGAAGAATGGGGGAGCCGTGAACGCAGGGGAGAAGGATGGGGGAGCTGTGAATGCAGGGGAGAAGGATGGGGGAGCCCAGCACGCAGGGGAGAAGGATGGGGGAGCCGTGAACGCAGGGGAGAAGGATGGGGGAGCCCAGCACGCAGGGGAGAAGGATGGGGGAGCTGTGAACACAGGGGAGAAGGATGGGGGAGCCCAGCACACAGGGGAGAAGGATAGGGGAGCCGTGAACGCAGGGGAGAAGGATGGGGGAGCCCAGCACGCAGGGGAGAAGGATGGGGGAGCCGTGAACGCAGGGGAGAAGGATGGGGGAGCCGTGAACGCAGGGAAGAAGGATGGCGGAGCCGTGAACGCAGGGGAGAAGGAATTACGGGAGCCGTGAACGCAGGGGAGAAGGATGGGGGAGCCATGCACACAGGGTGGGAGGATGGAGTATAAATATGGAGTATAAATACTAGGCCCTATAGCCCCCCACACAGTGTGAGTGGACAGTGTGAAGAGGGGGCCGGTATAGAAAGGAGAGGTCAGTGTGAAGAGCATGTACCATAAGAGGGACAGTGTGGGGGTTATATTTTGTGCAGACAATATAGTGAGGGGCAATTTTTTATTCCGGAGCATTATAATGACACTTGTATCTTTAAGGGTATCTTGTGGAGACTTTCTGCAAAAGAGCGGAAAAGATGGAAGTCTGCAGAGACGGCTGTGGCTGAGAAAACTCATCATGGGATCTGGACAAGATGAAGAAAAGAAGAACAGCTCCAGAGACGACGTTATCTATAAGGTACCTGGATGTAAATGTTATTTGTGATACTAACTAATTCTCATGTTTTTATTTATGTTAGGAGCCATTTTTCCGTTCGCCTCAGGCAGCAGAGAGGCTAGGTTCACCCCTGAGGGCGGCTAATATAGAGGGCAATCTGGCCAGTCTATCCGGCCCCGAGGCTCCGGGGGCCCCCTGGCCAGATTGCCCTCATGTGCGGCAGGCATGGAGCAATCCCTGCAGCTCCGCTGCCTGCAAGAGAAAATGGCAACGGATCTGCAGGGAATGGATGCTTCCTGCTTCCTTTCTCACACAGACAGCAGAGGCTCAGCTGAATGACATCATCATTCCGCGCTGCGGCTGTGCGAGACAGGAAGCTGCCGCACACTGGCTTCTGCACACTCATGCCTGGAAGGAAGCTGCAGCTGTGCAGGACCTCAATCACCCCCTGAACAGGAGGTAAAGAACGGTCTGAATGTGACGGATTGTTTGCAGAGTAAAGAGGGGAGACAGGGGCAGCAGTCAGAGACTAGAAGCAGTGATTTACTGACTGTGACCCCCGGAGCTTTGTGTTCTCTGGTCAGTGCAGGATTTTCATCCACACACAGCAGGGACCAGAGAGTTCAGAGCTCAGGAACACAGTCACTAAATCACTGGGTCTATTCTTTGACGGGACTCCAGTCATCACTGCAGTATCAGATCCAGGCTGGGACTGACCCCTGAGCCCATCCCCCAGTGAAGACTTTTTCACATATACTGTATCTGTTGCATTAAACACACATATAAGGGTATGTTTCCACTGTCAGTAAACTCTGCGGATTGGACGCTGTGTACATCCGCAGCATCCAGTCCGCAGCTCCTGATGTTACAGCATAGTGCATGAGATTTCAAGGAATCCAATGTCCACTATGTATGCAGCGGCACCCGCAGCTTCCCTGCAGAGACGGACATGCGGCACATCTTTCTAGACTGTAGCATGTCTATTTATCTTGCGGAGATGCTCAGTCTCCACAAGATAAATATCACAGTCCAATGTATAGGATGCGGTGATTCATTGAACACATGCGGAAGCATCACTCGTACAAAAGCCGGCAGCGCTTTGGACCGAGCGGACATGTGCTGCATCCAAACGCTGCCGATTCCTGACCGTGGAACCATACCCTTATACATTAATGTATACTATGTCACATATGCAGTAGACACAGGTGTTTATTATACATGGGCATATTCTACAGTATATATATATAATTAGCTTTGTCGCCTTTAAAGAAGGGGGGGCCCAAACACATTTCCTGCACAGGGGCCCCAAGCTGTCTGTGTCCGCCCCTGCTCTCCAACATACTCGCAGCTCAATTACATGCAAACACACAGCTCTCCTACATTCACACTCACACAGCTTTCCTACATACATGCAGTCACACAAAAATCTCATATATATATACGCACACGACTCCACTATATGCACTCACTCACACAGATTTTATATACAGTGGGGCAAAAAAGTATTTAGTCAGTCAGCAATAGTGCAAGTTCCACCACTTAAAAAGATGAGAGGCGTCTGTAATTTACATCATAGGTAGACCTCAACTATGGGAGACAAACTGAGAAAAAAAAAATCCAGAAAATCACATTGTCTGTTTTTTTAACATTTTTTTTGCATATTATGGTGGAAAATAAGTATTTGGTCAGAAACAAACTATCAAGATTTCTGGCTCTCACAGACCTGTAACTTCTTCTTTAAGAGTCTCCTCTTTCCTCCACTCATTACCTGTAGTAATGGCACCTGTTTAAACTTGTTATCAGTATAAAAAGACACCTGTGCACACCCTCAAACAGTCTGACTCCAAACTCCACTATGGTGAAGACCAAAGAGCTGTCAAAGGACACCAGAAACAAAATTGTAGCCCTGCACCAGGCTGGGAAGACTGAATCTGCAATAGCCAACCAGCTTGGAGTGAAAAAATCAACAGTGGGAGCAATAATTAGAAAATGGAAGACATACAAGACCACTGATAATCTCCCTCGATCTGGGGCTCCACGCAAAATCCCACCCCGTGGGGTCAGAATGATCACAAGAACGGTGAGCAAAAATCCCAGAACCACGCGGGGGGACCTAGTGAATGAACTGCAGAGAGCTGGGACCAATGTAACAAGGCCTACCATAAGTAACACACTACGCCACCATGGACTCAGATCCTGCAGTGCCAGACGTGTCCCACTGCTTAAGCCAGTACATGTCCGGGCCCGTCTGAAGTTTGCTCGAGAGCATTTGGATGATCCAGAGGAGTTTTGGGAGAATGTCCTATGGTCTGATGAAACCAAACTGGAACTGTTTGGTAGAAACACAACTTGTCATGTTTGGAGGAAAAAGAATACTGAGTTGCATCCATCAAACACCATACCTACTGTAAAGCATGGTGGTGGAAACATCATGCTTTGGGGCTGTTTCTCTGCAAAGGGGCCAGGACAACTGATCCGGGTACATGAAAGAATGAATGGGGCCATGTATCGTGATATTTTGAGTGCAAACCTCCTTCCATCAGCAAGGGCATTGAAGATGAAACGTGGCTGGGTCTTTCAACATGACAATGATCCAAAGCACACCACCAGGGCAACGAAGGAGTGGCTTTGTAAGAAGCATTTCAAGGTCCTGGAGTGGCCTAGCCAGTCTCCAGATCTCAACCCTATAGAAAACCTTTGGAGGGAGTTGAAAGTCCGTGTTGCCAAGCGAAAAGCCAAAAACATCACTGCTCTAGAGGAGATCTGCATGGAGGAGTGGGCCAACATACCAACAACAGTGTGTGGCAACCTTGTGAAGACTTACAGAAAACGTTTGACCTCTGTCATTGCCAACAAAGGATATATTACAAAGTATTGAGATTAAATTTTGTTTCTGACCAAATACTTATTTTCCACCATAATATGCAAATAAAATGATAAAAAAAACAGGCAATGTGATTTTCTGGATTTTTTTTCTCAGTTTGTCTCCCATAGTTGAGGTCTACCTATGATGTAAATTACAGACGCCTCTCATCTTTTTAAGTGGTGGAACTTGCCATATTGCTGACTGACTAAATACTTTTTTGCCCCACTGTATATACCGTATATACTCGAGTATAAGCCGACCCCCCTAATTTTGCCACAAAAAACTGGGAAAACTTATTGACTCGAGTATAAGCCTAGGGTGGAAATGCAGCATTTACCGGTGAATTTTAAAAATAAAAATAGATCATTATTGCCCCATAGCTGTGCCATATAGTGCTCTGCACCGTTCATATTTCCCCACAGCTCTGCCATATAGTGCTCTGCACCGTTCATATTTCCCCATAGCTCTGCCATATAGTGCTCTGCACCGTTCATATTGCCCCATATCTGCCCCATATAGTGCTCTGCACTGTTCATATTGCCCCATATCTGCCCCATATAGTGCTCTGCACTGTTCATATTGCCCCATATCTGCCCCATATAGTGCTCTGCACCGTTCATATTGCCCCATATCTGCCCCATATAGTGCTCTGCACTGTTCATATTGCCCCATATCTGCCCCATATAGTGCTCTGCACTGTTCATATTGCTCCATATCTGCCCCATATAGTGCTCTGCACCGTTCATATTGCCCCATATCTGCCCCATATAGTGCTCTGCACTGTTCATATTGCCCCATATCTGCCCCATATAGTGCTCTGCACTGTTCATATTGCCCCATATCTGCCCCATATAGTGCTCTGCACGGTTCATATTGCCCCATATCTGCCCCATATAGTGCTCTGCACTGTTCATATTGCTCCATATCTGCCCCATATAGTGCTCTGCACCGTTCATACTGCCCCATAGATGCTCGGTATAAATCTGTGTCGCCGCCGCTGCTGCAATAAAAAAAAAAAAAACACATACTCACCTTTCTTGATTGCAGCTCCCGGCGTCTCTCTGCTCTGACTGATCAGGCAGAGGGCGCCACGCACACTATATGCGTCATCGCGCCCTCTGACCTGAACAGTCAGAGCACAGATAGACGCTGGGAAGATGGAGCGGCGCCCGGCAGCTGGAACGCGGACAGGTGAATATGACATACCGTATTTTCCGGCGTATAAGACGACTGGGCGTATAAGACGACCCCCCAACTTTTCCAGTTAAAATATAAAATCTTAAAAATCGGGGATCTTCTTATACGCCGTATGTCATCTTATACGGCCGGTGACTAATGTGCCTTTTTTTGGGGGGGGGAGTGGTCCCGATGACGGAGGGGGCGTCTCACAGGGAAGTGTGAGTATGCCCCATTACCTCATATTATAGCTGCAGCGTCAGCGTGGGGTGCTGGGGAGCGGCGGCGGCGGCTGCTCCTTTGTGCCGCGTGGGTGCTGTGGGGCGGCGGTTCCTTTTGGTACAGCGTTGTGGCTCTGTGCTGTGGGGCGGCAGCGGGGGCGGCAGCGGCGGCGTATCTTCAGGGAGAGTCAGTCGGGGCTCCTCCGGCATCTCCCGAAATCCCGGAGGCGCCGGCAGCTCCATTGCTGCGATGCGGTGGCCTCCGGGAAAATGGCCGCTGAGGGCGGCGCAGGCTCAGATTCAGATCTCGTCCCGAGATATCGGGAGACGAGATCTGAATCTGAGCCTGCGCCGCCCCCAGCGGCCATTTTCCCGGAGGCCACCGCATCGCAGCAATGGAGCTGCCGGCGCCTCCGGGATTTCGGGAGATGCCGGAGGAGCCCCGACTGACTCTCCCTGAAGATACGCCGCCGCTGCCGCCCCACAGCACAGAGCCACGACGCTGTACCAAAAGGAACCGCCACCCCATAGCACCCACGCGGCACAAAGGAGCATCCGCCGCCGCCGCTCCCCAGCACCCCACGCTGACGCTGCAGCTATAATATGAGGTAATGGGGCATACTCACACTTCCCTGTGAGACGCCCCCTCCGACATCGGGAACACTCCCCCCCACCCACCATAGATACCCGGCGTATAAGACGACCCCCGACTTTTAAGAAGATTTTCAGGGGTTAAAAAGTCATCTTATACGCCGGAAAATACGGTACTTACCTGGTCCCGACGTTCGGCTCCCCCTGCCGTCCCACGGTCTTCTGTGCCGCAGCCTCTTCCTGTATCAGCGGTCACCGGCACCGCTGATTAGAGAAATGAATAGGCGGCTCCACCCCTATGGGAGGTGGAGCCGCCTATTCATTTTTCTAATGAGCGGTCCCACGTGACCGCTGAAGAGGGGAAGAAGCTGCAGCACAGAAGACCGTGGGACTGCAGGGGGAGCGCCAGGATCGCTGGGACTAGGTAAGTATACCTCAGCGCCCTCTCCCCCTCACCCGCCGACCCCACCGCTACCGTGACTTGAGTATAAGCCGAGAGGGGCACTTTCAGCCCAAAAATTTGGGCTGAAAATCTCGGCTTATACTCGAGTATATACGGTATATATATACTAGCTGAAGAGCCCGGCGTTGCCTGGGCATAGTAAATATCTGTGGTTAGTTATAGCAGCCTCACTTCTCTTATTTTACATCACGCCTCTCATTTTCCCAATCACATCTTTCATTTTCCCCCTCACATCTCTCATTTTCTCCCTCACACCTCTCATTTTCTCCCTCACTCCTCTCATTCCCCCCTAACACTTGTCATTTCGACCTCACATCTGTCATTTTCCGATCACTCCACTATTTTCCCTCACTCCTCTCATTTTGCACTCACATCTTTTCATTTTCACCTCACACCCCTCATTTTCACCTCAGTATATACATGTTTGTCATCTCCCTTATATATAGTATACACCTGTATGTCATCTCCTGTATATAGTATATACCTGTATGTCATCTTCCCTGTATATAGTATATACCTGCTGTGTGTCATCTCCCCTGTATATAGTACATACCTGTATGTCATCTTCTATATATAGTATATACCTGTATGTCATCTCCTTCTATATATAGTATACACCTGTATGTCATCTCCTCCTGTATATAGTATATACCTGTGTGTCATCTCCTCCTGTATATAGTACATACTTGTAGGTCATCTGCTCCTGTATATAGTATATACCTGTGTGTCATCTCCTCCTGTATATAGTATATACCTGTATGTCATCTCCTCCTCTATATAGTATATACCTGTGTGTCATCTCTCCTGTATATAGTATATATCTGTGTGTCATCTCCTCCTGTATATAGTATATACCTGTGTGTCATCTCCTGTATTAGACCTCGTTCACACATTATTTGCTCAGTATTTTTACCTCAGTATTTGTAAACTAAATTGGCAGCCTGATAAATCCCCAACCAACAGGAAGCCCTCCCCCTGGCAGTATATATTAGCTCACACATACACATAATAGACAGGTCATGTGACTGACAGCTGCCGTATTTCCTATATGGTACATTTGTTGCTCTTGTAGTTTGTCTGCTTATTAATCAGATTTTTATTTTTGAAGGATAATACCAGACTTGTGTGTGTTTTAGGGCGAGTTTCGTTTGTCAAGTTGTGTGTGTTGAGTTGTGTGTGGCGACATGCATTTAGCGACTTTTGTGAGATGAGTTTTGTGTGGCAACATGTGTGTAGCAACTTTTTGTGTGTCGAGTTGCATGTGACAGGTTAGTGTAGCAAGTTGTGTGCAGCAAGTTTTGCGCATGGCGAGTATCCCATGTCGGGGCCCCACCTTAGCAACTGTACGGTATATACTCTTTGGCGCCATCGCTCTTGTTCACATCTGGCAGCTGTCAATTTGCCTCCTACACTTTTCCTTTCACTTTTCCCCATTATGTAGATAGGGGCAAAATTGGTGAATTGGAAAGCGCGGGGTTAAAATCTCACCTCACAACATAGCCTATGATGCTCTCGGGGTCCAGACGTGTGACTGTGCAAAATTTTGTGGCTGTAGCTGCGACGCCTCCAACACTTTTCCTTTCACTTTTTTCCCCATTATGTAGATAGGGGCAAAATTGTTTGGTGAATTGGAACGCGCGTGGTTAAAATTTCGTCTCACAACATAGCCTATGACGCTCTCAGGGTCCAGACGTGTGACTGTGCAAAATTTTGTGGCTGTAGCTGCGACGGTGCACATGCCAATCCCGGACATACACACACACATACACACACACATTCAGCTTTATATATTAGATATCTATATATATAATTGTCTAAGGGTTTTTCCGTCTGTCTGTCTGTCTTTCTGTCTGTCTGTCCTGGAAATCCCGGCTCTCTGATTCAATCAGAGACCGGCACAGCATCGACGTAGAAATCCCGCGTCTCTGATTGGTCGAGGCCGCCAGGCCTCGACCAATCAGCAACGGGCACAGCGACGATGTCATAAAGGACGTAGAAATTCCGCGTCTGATCGATCGAGGCCGCCAGGCCTCGACCAATTAGCAACGGGCACAGCGACGATGATGTCATAAAGGACATAGACATCTCACGTTTCTGATTCAGCGACGGGCACAGTATCGACGTAGATGTCATAATGGTTGCCATGGCGACGATGATGTCATAAAGGTTGCCTCGACCAATCGGCGACGGGCACAGTGTGCCGCGAATTCTGGAATCATCATTGTCCATATACTATGGGGACATGCATATTCTAGAATACCCGATGCGTTAGAATCAGGCCGCCATCTAGTATGTATATATGTGCCCTGAGCCCAGAACATGCGCTAGACTCTCATCCAGGACCACCCAGGTAACCCCATATGCAGTTCGTACTGCTGGTATTTCCTAAGTCCCTCCGTGTCTTTGCAGCACCAGATTGTTTGGAATACTACCCTGCTTGATACATTGATTTATCTACATTCTCATATCCTTATACCGTATCTATATATATAATTGCCTAAGGGTTTTTCCGTCTGTCTGTCTTTCTGTCTGTCTGTCTGTCTGTCCTGGAAATCCCGCGTCTCTGATTGGTCGAGGCCGCCAGGCCTCGACCAATCAGCAACGGGCACAGCGACGATGATGTCATAAAGGACGTAGACATCTCACGTTTCTGATTCAGCGATGGGCACAGTATCGACGTAGATGTCATAATGGTTGCCATGGTGACGATGATGTCATAAAGGTTGCCTCGACCAATCAGTGACGGGCACAGTCTGCCGCGAATTCTGGAATCATCATTGTCCATATACTACGGGGACATGCATATTCTAGAACAGAGGTCCCCAAATCCAGTCCTCAAGGCCCACCAACAGGTCATGTTTTCAGGATTTCCTTTGCATTGCACAGGTGATGCAATTATTACCTGGGCAAGACTAAGGAAATCCTGAAAACATGACATGTTGGTGGGCCTTGAGGACTGGAGTTGGGGACCCCTGTTCTAGAACACCCGATGCGTTAGAATCGGGCCACAATCTAGTATATATATATATATATATATATATATATATATATATACACACACACACACACACACACACACACACACACACACACACAAACACACAGTACAGACCAAAAGGCTGGCCAAGCCTCATTTAACCCCTTCATGACCCAGCCTATTTTGACCTTAAAGACCTTGCCGTTTTTTGCAATTCTGACCAGTGTCCCTTTATGAGGTAATAACTCGGGAACGCTTCAATGGATCCTAGCGGTTCTGAGACTGTTTTTTCGTGACATATTGGGCTTCATGTTAGTGGTAAATTTAGGTCAATAAATTCTGTGGTTATTTGTGATAAAAATGGAAATTTGGCGAAAATTTCGAAAATTTCGCAATTTTCACATTTTGAATTTTTATTCTGTTAAACCAGAGAGTTATGTGACACAAAATAGTTAATAAATAACATTTCCCACTTGTATACTTTACATCAGCACAATTTTGGAAACAAAATTTTTTTTTGCTAGGAGGTTATAAGGGTTAAAATTTGACCAGCGATTTCTCATTTTTACAACGAAATTTACAAAACCATTTTTTTTAGGGACCACCTCACATTTGAAGTCAGATTGAGGGGTCTATATGGCTGAAAATACCCAAAAATGACACCATTCTAAAAACTGCACCCCTCAAGGTGCACAAAACCACATTCAAGAATTTTATTAACCCTTCAGGTGCTTCACAGCAGCAGAAGCAACATGGAAGGAAAAAATGAACAATTTAACTTTTTAGTCACAAAAATGATCTTTCAGCAACAATTTTTTTATTTTCCCAATGGTAAAAGGAGAAACTGAACCACGAAAGTTGTTGTCCAATTTGTCCTGAGTACGCTGATACTTCATATGTGGGGGTAAACCACTGTTTGGGCGCACGGCAGGGCTTGGAAGGGAAGGAGCGCCATTTGACTTTTTGAATGAAAAATTGGCTGCACTCTTTAGCGGACACCATGTCACATTTGGAGAGCCCCCGTGTGCCTAAAAATTGGAGCTCCCCCACAAGTGACCCCATTTTGGAAACTGGACCCCCCAAGGAACTTATCTAGATGCATAGTGAGCACTTTAAAGCCCCATGTGCTTCACAAATTGATCCGTAAAAATGAAAAAGTACTTTTTTTTCACAAAAAAATTCTTTTAGCCTCAATTTTTTCATTTTCACATGGGCAACAGGATAAGATGGATCCTAAAATTTGTTGGGCAAATTCTCCTGAGTACACCGATACCTCACATGTGGGGGTAAACCACTGTTTGGGCACATGGTAAGGCTCGGAAGGGAAGGAGCACCATTTGACTTTTTGAATGAAAAATTATCTCCATCGTTAGCGGACACCATGTCGCGTTTGGAGAGACCTTGTGTGCCTAAACATTGGAGCTCCCCCACAAGTGACCCCATTTTGGAAACTGGACCCCCCAAGGAACTTATCTAGATGCATAGTGAGCACTTTAAAGCCCCATGTGCTTCACAAATTGATCCGTAAAAATGAAAAAGTACTTTTTTTTAAAAAAAAAATTTCTTTTCGCCTCAATTTTTTCATTTTCACATGGGCAATAGGATAAAATGGATCCTAAAATTTGTTGGGCAATTTCTCCCGAGTACGCCGATACCTCATATGTGGGGGTAAACCACTGTTTGGGCACACGGCAGGGCTCGGAAGGGAAGGCGCGCCATTTGACTTTTTGAATGGAAAATTAGCTCCAATTGTTAGCGGACACTATGTCGCATTTGGAGAGCCCCTGTGTGCCTATGCATTGGAGCTCCCCCACAAGTGACCCATTTTGGAAACTAGACCCCCCCAAGGAACTTATCTAGATGCATATTGAGCACTTTAAACCCCCAGGTGCTTCACAGAAGTTTATAACGCAGAGCCATGAAAATAAAAAATAATTTTTCTTTCCTCAAAAATGATTTTTTAGCCTGGAATTTCCTATTTTGCCAACGGTAATAGGAGAAATTGGACCATAAATGTTGTTGTCCAGTTTGTCTTGAGTACGCAGATACCCCATATGTGGGGGTAAACCACTGTTTGGGAGCACGGCAGGGCTCGGAAGGGAAGGCACGCCATTTGGCTTTTTAAATGGAAAATTAGCTCCAATCATTAGCGGACACCATGTCGCGTTTGGAGAGCCCCTGTGTGCCTAAACATTGGAGATCCCCCACAAATGACCCCATTTTGGAAACTAGACCCCCAAAGGAACTAATCTAGATGTGTGGTGAGCACTTTGAAACCTCAAGTGCTTCACAAAAGTTTATAACGCAGAGCCATGAAAATAAAAAATAAAAATTTATTTTCTCAAAAATGATTTTTTAGCCCGCAATTTATTTTCCCAAGGGTAACAGGAGAAATTTGACCCCAATATTTGTTGTCCAGTTTCTCCTGAGTACGGTGATACCCCATATGTGGGGGTAAACTACTGTTTAGGCACACGTCGGGGCTCGGAAGTGAAGTAGTGAAGTTTTGAAATGCAGACTTTGATGGAATGCTCTACGGGCGTCACGTTGTGTTTGCAGAGCCCCTGATGTGGCTAAACAGTAGAAACCCCCCACAAGTGACCTTATTTTGGAAACTAGACCCCGAAAGGAACTAATCTAGATATGTGGTGAGCACTTTCAACCCCCAAGTGCTTCACAGAAGTTTATAACGCAGAGCTGTGAAAAATAAATACGTTTTCTTTCCTCAAAAATAATTTTTAGCCCAGAATTTTTTATTTTCCCATGGGCTACAGGAGAAATTGGACCCCAAAAGTTGTTGTCCAGTTTCTCCTGAGTACGCTGATACCCCATGTGTGGGTGTAAACCACTGTTTGGGCACACGTCGGGGCTCAGAAGGGAAGGAGTGACTTTTGAAATGCAGACTTTGATGGAATGGTCTGTGGGCGTCACGTTGCGTTTGCAGAGCCCCTGGTGTGCCTAAACAGTAGAAACCCCCCACAAGTGACCCCATTTTGGAAACTAGACCCCCCAAGGAACTTATCTAGATATGTGGTGAGCACTTTGAACCCCCAAGTGCTTCACAGACGTTTACAACGCAGAGCCGTGAAAATAAAAAATCATTTTTCTTTCCTCAAAAATGATGCTTTAGCAAGCAATTTTTTATTTTCTCAAGGGTAACAGGAGAAATTGGACCCCAGTAATTGTTGCGCAGTTTTTCCTGACTATGTTGGTACCCCATATGTGGGGGTAAACCACTGTTTGGGCACACGTCGGGGCTCGGAAGGGAGGGAGCACCATTTGACTTTTTGAATAAAAGATTGGCTGGAATCAATGGTGGCGCCATGTTGCGTTTGGAGACCCCCTGATGTGCCTAAACAGTGGAAACCGCTCAATTCTAACGCCAACACACCCCTAACCCTTATCCCAACTGTAGCCGTAACCCTAACCACAACCCTAACCCCAACACACCCCTAACCCTAACCACAACCCTAATTCCAACCCAACCCTAACCCTAAGGCTATGTGCCCACGTTGCGGATTCGTGTGAGATTTTTCCGCACTATTTTTTAAAAATCCGCGGGTAAAAGGCACTACGTTTTACCTGCGGATTTACCGCGGATTTCCAGTGTTTTTTGTGCGGATTTCACCTGCGGATTCCTATTGAGGATCAGGTGTAAAACGCTGCGGAATCCGCACAAAGAATTGACATGCTGCGGAAAATACAACGCAGCGTTTCCGCGCGGTATTTTCCGCACCATGGGCACAGCGGATTTGGTTTTCCATATGTTTACATGGTACTGTAAACCTGATGGAACACTGCTGCGAATCCGCAGCGGCCAATCTGCTGCGGATCCGCAGCCAAATCCGCACCGTGTGCACATAGCCTAATTCTAAAGGTATGTGCACACGCTGCGGAAAACGCTGCGGATCCGCAGCAGTTTCCCATGAGTTTACATTTCAGTGTAAACCTATGGGAAACAAAAATCGCTGTACACATGCTGCGGAAAAACTGCACGGAAACGCAGGGGTTTAGATTCCGCAGCATGTAAACCCCTGTGTTTCCGTGCAGTTTTTCCGCAGCATGTCACTTCTTTCTGCGGATTCCACAGCGGTTTTACAACTGCTCCAATAGAAAATCGCAGTTGTAAAACCGCAGTGAAATGTGCAGAAAAACCGCGGTAAATCCGCCATAAATCCGCAGCGGTTTAGCACTGTGGATTTATCAAATCCGCTGTGGAAAAATTTGCAGAGGACCAGAATACGTGTGCACATACCGAAACCCTAACCCTACCCCTAGCCCTAACCCTACCCCTAACCCTAGTTCTAACTCCAACCTTAGTGGAAAAAAAAAAATTCTTTATTTTAATTATTGTCCCTACCTATGGGGGACAAAAGGGGGGGGGGGGGGTCATTTACTGTTTTTTTTATTTTGATCACTGCGATAGGTTTTATCACAGTGATCAAAATTCACATTGGAACGAATCTGCCGGCCGGCAGATTCGGCGGGCACACTGCGCATGCGCCCGCCATTTTGGAACATGGCGGCGCCCAGGAAAGAAGACGGACGGACCCCGGGAGGCTCGGTAAGTATAAGGGGGGGGGGGGTGTTGGATCGGAGCATGGGGGGGTGGATCGGTGTGCGGGCGGGTGGATCGGTGTGCGGGGGGGTGGATCGGTGTGCGGGCGGGTGGATCGGTGTGCGGGCGGGTGGATCGGTGTGCGGGGGGGTGGATCGGTGTGCGGGCGGGTGGATCGGTGTGCGGGGGGGTGGAGCGGTGTGCGGGGGTGTGGATTGGAGCACGGGGGTGGGATTGGAGCACGGGGGGAGCGGACAGGAGGACGGGGGAGCGGAGCACAGGACGGAGGGGAGCGGACCACAGATCGGAGGGCTGGGGGGGCGATCGGTGGGGTGGTGTGGGGGCACAAAAGTGTTTCCAGCCATGGCCGATGATATTGCAGCATCGGCCATGGCTGGATTGTAATATTTCACCAATTTCAAAATTGTACATTCACACTGAAGGCATCAAGACTATGAATTAACACATGTGGAATTATATACTTAACAAAAAAATGTGAAACAACTGCAATTATGTCTTATATTCTAGGTTCTTCAAATTAGCCACCTTTTGCTTTGATGACTGCTTTGCACACTCTTGGCATTCTCTTGATGAGCTTCAAGAGGTAGTCACCGGGAATGGTCTTCCAACAATCTTGAAGGAGTTCCCAGATATGCTTAGCATTTTTTGGCCCTTTTGCCTTCACTCTGCGGTCCAGCTCACCCCAAACCATCTCGATTGGGTTCAGGTCTGGTGACTGTGGAGGCCAGGTAATCTGGAGTAGCAACCCATCACTCTCCTTGGTCAAGTAGCTCTTACATAGCCTGGAGGTGTATTTGGGGTCATTTACCACCCATGTATAGCTCTTCATTTAACAATCTCTTTATGGCCCTTTACATTTTATCTTTATTTACACGCTTTGTCCTTGCTGATTGCCTGGTTGGGGCTGGGCGCCTGCAAGATTAGCACTCTTTGACATAGGACATTATACATACTCTCGCTCTATACCTGTGGCTGTCTACGCGCCCGCACATTGTCCAGCTCATGCAAATATTGCATGGAGGAGATGAAAATAGAATAAAAATCTTGTCCTTTATTAGTGCGTCATAAAAACAAGCTGACGCATTTCAGGCTGTACTGCCCTTAGTCATAGCTTAGTCATAGCAGTACTGCCTGAAACGCGTCAGCTTGTTTTTATGACGCACTAAAAAAAGGACAAGATTTTTATTCTACTTTCATCTCCTCCATTCAATATTTGCATGAGCTGGACAAGTGAGTGATTTGCATTTTTACCTGGAACTCGGCCGGCAGGAACTTGGTGGTGATCAGTGCTCTGCACATGTCTATTGAGAATTGGATTCTAATACGTCTGGTTGGGTGAGCTGATAAATTCCTAGTATTTGCAACATTGCAATGTATTCTCTCCCGGGAGCTGCGCATGCGTACTCTTTCCCTCCATGCGTGCTGAGACTTCTCCCTCCTGGCCCTCCTCCATACTGTGCCTGGGCACCTCTCCGTGAGAGCCTTGATGTGAGCCCGCCCTCCACCCTTTGCATCACGCCCATCCCACTTCCGGTCCGGAACTCCCAACACCGGTATGTAATGTCATCATCAGTGTGTATATTTAAACACTCAGCTTGCAAGCTTAGCCATATCTCCCCTGACGAAGCTGTGCTAGACAGGACGATACGCGTGGGGTCATCTCCCAGGTCAGCGGTTCTTCCATCTCCGCTGTATCCCCACTGATCTCCCGTTGCTCTGCAGGTACTTGCCACTCACTAGTGTCATTTCCATCCTTATGCCTATGCAGGTATCCTTTCGAACCTTCTTTTTGAGCTTGAGCTTTTTCCTCTCCTCCCTCTTTCTCTTTGGCAATCCTCTGTTTTTGCTTTGGTACTACATTACCTATGGGCATGTGCAATGTACATTATATATTGTGCTATATAATATTACCTTACTGTCCCATGGTTGATATATTTATGCGCTGTGTGGGATACTTAGATCTGGGACCTCTTGTATGCTTTTAGATGTTTTTATTAATTATTTTTGCTTGCGGTCATGTATTTAATAAAATTGTAATTCTATTATCTCTAGTGTACACATTTCTACATGCAGTTATCTCTTCCTTTTCTTTCCCCTATATAGCACCTCCTCTACTTGTATTCTGCGTTTCATATCTTTGCTTATTGTTGTTTGCCCTTCCCACTATTTTCACAGCCAATAAAGAAATTTGGTTCTAAAGTAAAATTTGTGGCAAAAAAAGTTAAATATTCTTTTATTCCTTCAACATTACATTAATTCCTGTGAAACACCTGAAGGGTTAATAAACTTCTTGAATGTGGTTTAGAGTACCTTGAGGGGTGCAGTTTTTAGAATGGTGTCACTATTGGGTATTTTCTGTCATATAGACCCCTCAAAGTCTTTTCAAATGTGATGTGGTCCATAAAAAAATGGTTTTGTAAATTTTTTTTTTGAAAAATGAGAAATCACTGGTCATATTTTAACCCTTCTAACTAATAAACAAAAAATGATGTTTCAAAAATTGTGCTGATGTAAAGTAGACATGTGTGACACTGATTTCAGAGCATAAAAATCAAAAGTATGCAAATTGCTACATTTTTGCCAAAATTTCCAATTTTTTCACAAATAAACACTACGTCATATCGAAGAAATGTTACCATAAAGTACATATGAAGTAAAAATTGGCCTGGTCATAAAGGTGAAATAAGGCTTGGGGAAGGGGGGGGGGGGGTGGGGGGGGCTAAATGGGGAGAGGTGTTAATATATGAGAGTTCTGACAACCCTTCAATAAGCTAACTTAAGTTTATCGATGGGAACTGGCAAGTGTAATTTATTTCCCTCTCCCATGTTCTGCTGTAGATGGTTCCTAGGTAGATCTTGTACTTGTATATACTATAATCTGCAATGTGTTAGTCTTATCTCCATTATGAGAGGACACAAGCTAACATGAAAGCTTACACTAAAATAAAAAAATGTAACTATGATTTGTAAAAGTTTGTCTTTATTTTTTGTACATTTGTGACTTATCCATTCCAGTTTATTCCTTATTAAAGAATTTAAACCATTATTTAGATTTATAGGGAACCTGACAGCCATAAAACCCTGTGCACCTTCAGATATAGTGATAATCTGCAGGTGAATAGAGCATGTTTGACTGGCTTACTGGAAGAGCAGATACAGGGAGAAAATAAAGTTAAAGTCTCCCGGTAGACATTCCCTTCTAGTCATTGACGAAGAGCAGGGAGCCGAGACAGTCAACCCAAAATATACAGTGAGTACAGTGTAATCGCTCCCATGACTGACAGCCTGCGCAGCAGCGTGTGTGCCGAGAGCACACAGTCAAGAAGTTGTGGGAGTGATCAAAGCACACCGACTGTACACTGTGACTGTTACAGCCTCCAAAACTAAGCAAGCGGCTGCAGGAAGAAAATAACATTTTCTCCCTGTAGCTGACCTGACAAACCTATTTAAAAAATATTGTTTACCTGGTGATTACCAATATGTCTGCAGGCAACTAGTGTTTGTTACGCTGCAAGGTTCCTATTAAGAGTAAAAACATACGGCACATTCTTCGCTCACACATATGGCAGGGCTCCATTTATTATTCATCACTACAATTTGTTCTGTCTGTGTGCTGTAAAGTAGTAGATTGGCAGTATGTAATCAAAATCAATGGGGTGGTGTAACTAACTAAAAACACTGATATGTTAAAGAGGATTTAATACAAGGGGCTAGTCATAGCAATCATTGTGTTACACATTCATATTTGTATATCTCATTGGGTAATGTATCTCAGACAAATCAAAAGCCTTTGTCGATGCTTAGGGTCCTGCGTGTCACATGTTCTATCTTTCCTGGTACATATTCTGTGAAGCTGATTTGGTAGTTCGCTAGCATCTTGAGCATCAGGCGCAAGTTCAACCACCACTGTTCCTTTGGCACCCTGTGTCTAGATGATAAAATTAGAAGAACACATTAATTTAAAGCACAATGCAACATTACGTAATGTCATATATATGGCTTTAAACATGGTAGTTACGGGAACCTGACAGTCAATTCATGCTGCAAAAACCGCAGGCAGCAAGAACTAAAGCCATGCATTCTTTTCTCTGAAGCACTTCACTGTTTCCATAAAAATGTAGCCCACAATTCATCAAAGCTTTGGCACCAAAAAAAGTGATGGAAAAGTTTTGTTGTAACTATAAGCTGTGCCAAAATTTTGAGACATTTGACGTTTTCATGCCATTTTTCTCTAGCTCTGTCAAAATGGGTGGACTTAGGGCATCAATTGTGGCATTACCAACACCAGGAATCTCTTTCCATTCCTTGATTGGAGTAAGATTTCTGGCATGGCCAATGCCACTCGTTGGTCGCTCCAGATTCTTGAAGGGGTGTGGCTCCACCATGACCCCTTATCAATGTCGTAGAAGAAAAAAAAGTATAAACCAAACAAACAAAAAAGTCAGTCTTACTGAATCGGGGCTATAGTTTAACAATCCAGTCAGGACTATAGGGAGAGACAAGATTAGTCCAGTGCCATCTAAGGCCAGCTCCTCGCCACAACACTCTGAACTAGTGTCTTCTCTCACCATGGTCCCCATCATAGAGAAAAATGGCAAAAATCCATAAAGACATCTCCAGAGAAGGGACATATCACCTTCACGTTGAACATATGGGATTAATCATAACTGGGGAAATGAGAAAGAGCTGACACTTCAACCTTCATTGAAGTAGGACCCCCTGCTGTGAATAGGTAATTGCAACAATGGAGTTATGGAGAATCAGCCAACAAGTATAAGATTAGTATATTCAGAGGCAGAGAAGTACACTTCTGAGGCAAGAGCTTCCTCTGTCCTAAAGACTAGACTCAGACACTCTGGAGCCAGTGGTCGGTGATGAACATTGGGGCTGGCATCGATCCGATATTTATGGGAGATGTATTTTGGGTGTCATAGTTCATAGTGAAGAGATTAACACACATGAAACTTAATATCGGAGCAGATGAATGATGTTATCCATGCCATGTATTATCTTTATAGAAAGGTAAAATCGTGATAGGAAAACATGACAACAATATAAAGATATCATGAAAGTTGGGGATCTCAAAGTTCTAAAAGACCTTGCACATCCTATGACCAGCCCCCATATGAGCTCAGCAAGGGGAGGTATGTGCGCATAACCTTTATCTAGTAAAAATCAGAGTTTGGGTTACTGTCATTTATCAGTCCTGCAAGGTAGCGTTTGCTATGGTTCTGTCCGTTTTCCTAAAAAAGGAGTACCTTCTCAGCTAAGCTCGGAGCCATTTCCGTGACACAGGTTTAGTAGTATCCTCTGGTTATCCCTTGCATTGCATGTAATTGTATATACCGTATTGTTTTGCTTCCATTTTGTAACTATATATATATATATATATATATATATATATATATATATATATATATATATATATATATATATATATATATATACATACATACACATACACACACAGTTATATGAAAAAGTTTGGGCACCCCTATTAACCTTGGTGTTTTATAAAAATTGTTTTTTTTTGCAACAGCTATTTCAGTTTCATATATATAATAACTGTTGGACACAGTAATGGTTCTGCCTTGAAATGAGGTTTATTGTACTAACAGAAAATGTGCAATCTGCATTCAAGCTAAATTTGACAGGTGCATAAGTATGGGCACCCTTATTTTCTTGTTTTAAATACTCCTACCTACTTTTTACTGACTTACTAAAGCACTTTTTTGGGTTTTCTAACCTCATTGAGCTTTGAACTTCATAGCCAGGTGTATGCAATCATGAGAAAAGCTACTTAAAGTGGCCACTTGCAAGTTGTTCTCCTGTTTGAATCTCCTCTGAAGAGTGGCGTCATGGGCTCCTCAAAGCAACTGTCTAATGATCGGAAAACAAAGATTATTCAATATAGTTGTTCAGGGGAAGGATACAAAAAGCTGTCTCAGAGATTTAACCTGTCAATTTCCACTGTGAGGAACATAGTAAGGAAATGGAAGAACACAGGTACAGTTCTTGTTAAGGCCAGAAGTGGCAGGCCAAGAAAAACATTAGAAAGGAAGAGAAGAATGGTGAGATCAGTCAAGGACAATCCTCAGACCACCTCCAGAGAGCTGCAGCATCAACTTGCTGCAGATGGTGTCACTGTGCATCGGTCAACTATACAACGCACTTTGCACAAGGAGAAGCTGTATGGGAGAGTGAGGCGAAAGAAGCAGTTTCTGCAAGCACGCCACAAACAGAGTCGGCTGAGGTATGCAAAAGCACATTTGGAGAAGCCAATTTCTTTTTTGGAAGAAGGTCCTGTGGACTGATGAAACCAAGATTGAGTTGTTTGGTCATACAAAAAGGCATTATGCATGGCGGCCAAAAAACACAGCATTCCAAGAAAAACACTTGCTACCCACAGTAAAATTTGGTGGAGGTTCCATCATGCTTTGGGGATGTGTGGCCAATGCTGGCACCGGGAATCTTGTTACAGTTGAGGGACGCATGGATTCTGCTCAGTATCAGCAGATTCTTGACAATAATGTTCATGAATCAGTGACAAAGTTGAAGTTACGCAGGGGATGGATCTTAAAGCAAGACAATGATCCAAAACACCACTCCAAATCGACTCCGGCATTCATGCAGAGGAACAATTACACTGTTCTGGAATGGCCATCCCAGTCCCCAGACCTGAATATCATTGAACATCTGTGGGATCGTTTGAAGAGGGCTGTTCATGCTCGGCGACCATCAAACTTAACTGAACTGGAATTGTTTTGTAAAGAGGAATGGTCAAAAATACCTTCATCCAGGATCCAGGAACTCATTAAAAGCTACAGGAAGCGACTAGAGGCTGTTATTTTTGCAAAAGGAGGATCTACTAAATATTAATGTCACTTTTCTGGTGGGGTGCACATACTTATGCACCTGTCAAATTTTGTTTGAATGCAGATTGCACATTTTCTGTTAGTACAATAAACCTCATTTCAAGGCAGAAACATTGCTGTGTCCAACAGTTATTATATATATGAAACTGAAATAGCTGTTGCAAAAAAAAACAATTTTTATAAAACACCAAGGTTAATAGGGGTGCCCAAACTTTTTCATATAACTGTGTGTGTATGTGTATGTATGTATATATATATATATATATATATATATATATATATATATATATATATATATATATAGTTACAAAATGGAAGCAAAACAGTTATTAGATATACAAAACTGAAATAGCTATTAAAAAAAAAAACAATTTTTATAAAACATTAAGCTTAAGATTAATAGGGGTGCCCAAACTTTTCATATAACTATTATATATATATTATATATATATATATTTTTTTTTTTAACTATGTAATTCCACATGTGTCAATTCATAGTTTTGATGCCCTCAGTGTGAATTTACAACTTTCATAGTCATGAAAATACAGAAAAATCTTTAAATGAGAAGGTGTGGCCAAACTTTAAATATTTATATATATATATATATATATATATATATATATATATATATATATATATATATATATATATATATATATATATATATATATAAAGTTTGGACACACCTCCTCATTTAAAGATGTTTCTGTATTTTCATGACTATGAAAGTTGTAAATTCACACTGAGGTCATCAAAACTATGAATTGACACATGTGGAATTACATACTTAACGAAAAAGTGTGAAACAACTGAAAATAACTGAAAATATGTCTTATATTCTAGGTTCATCAAAGTAGCCATACTCGTATATATACAGCTCTGGCAAAAATTGAGAGACTACCACATCAAAACACTGTCATCCATTCTCCAGACCTGAACCCCATTGAAAATCAAGAGGATGATGGATAGTCAGAAGCCATCAAACAAAGAGGAATTGCTTACATTTTTGCTGAAGAAGCAGTGTGCAGGACTGGTGGAAAGCATGCCAAGACGCATGAAAGCTGTGATTAAAGATCATGGTTATTCCACAAAATATTGATTTCTGAACTCTTCCCAAGTTAAAACATTAGTCTTGTTGTTTCTAAATGATTATGAACTTGTTTTCTTTGCATTATTTCAGGTCTGAAAGCACTGTTGTTTTTTTAAATTTTGACCATTTCTCTTTGTCAGAAAAAAAAAAATACAAAATGTAATGCTTGGAAATTTGGGGACATGTCAGAAGCTTATAGACTAATTTTACATTTTACTCAAAAATATACCTATAAAGAGAAAAATCAGACAAACTGAACATTTTGCAGTGGTCTCTTAAATGTTTGCCAGAGCTGTATATGTGTATAGGGTTAGGGTTGTGTAGAGTTGTCAGTGACCTTATTACTAAGGTGTATATATATATATATATATATATATATATATATATATATATATATATATATATATATATATATATATATATATATATATATATATATGTATGTATGTATGTATGTATGTATATATATATATATATATATATATATATATATATATATATATATATATATATATATATATTTATTGCTGTTATCTCTGACAGTCCGCAGCCAGATCATATAACTATGAGCAATTTTGCAGCCAATCTTTGATTCCTGATGCCTGTAGTCTGAGCCTTTACCTCGATGACAGAGGGTTACCTCTTGGTTCTCCATTTACTCCTACACTACAAAACACACTGACATTACCAGAATTTTTAATGAAGCCAGGCCAAGTTTCTAAGTTAAGGATATTCAATTGTGATCCCTACTGTGACAAGGACTAAGGTCGGTGACTACAATTTGTGTACGGCGTTATGGCATATAATGCTGGTATATAAGCAACAAAAATACATTTACAGAGAAATTATATTCCCTTTAATTAGTTATGGATACTTACTCAAAGTCAGTTACTTTTTTCAAGTCACAAACAGATGTAAATGCCACAACTTTCTTCCTAAGTCCTATTACACAGGCTGTGTCCGGAGAATTTGCAAATATACGACCTTCAATTAAAAAAAACAAACAATCAATTTAATCTAGCGAGCAAACTGGAGATACTGCAGCATGAGGGTCAGAAGTTGTATTATAAGTGTCTATTAGCCATCAGTTATATATAAGCGACAGACTGACCCATCATGACTTTAGCCCACATTTCCTTAGCTACAAAAAAAATATATAACTTATTTCTAATGTCGCACATGATTCTTAGTGGAAATTGTCTGCTTAACCAATAGAACACAAGTGGCATGCTTGGCAAAGGGACTAAACCAAAGAGGTGCGGTGTAATGCAATGGAGACTGTCACGCCTCGCTCCATGCCTGTGCTGTAAGTTAATGGTATAGAATAGTAAATGGTGTGAAATGGTAAATTGATATATTTAAAAGCCATTTACCTTTAGCTATAACCGTGTAGAACAGAGTTCAAGGAAAAAGAAAGAAAAGCTATTTCAAGCACAATACAATGTGATATCTGGGCAATAAACGCTCAGCATATATGCAAAAGCAACAATAGTTAAACACAGGAATGTATGTGTGTATATGTATATATATATATATATACACATATATATATATATATATATATTATATATATATATATATATATATATATATATATATATACACACATATACATACATAGATATATACACACGCGCACACACATATATATAGGCCTGGATCATGATCCACGTGGTAGATATATAACATGCATGATACCCAGAACAAGCAAGGGCAACATATGCATCAGCCTGCATTGATAATACACTGCATCTAATCCATTCCCGGCCTAAGTGTCATATCAATACGGCAAGTTCTCACACTTGACTTAATACATAGAGAAAGAATGAATGAATGTTCATGCCCTAGAAAAGCCATACCAATAATCGTAATAGTAAGCCAAATATCTAAAGCTCCTAATGGATAACAAGCAAGCACATGACTGACGGACAGAGTTCTCCTGAATGCAGCCACTACTGATCCCATGCAGAGTACTCACAGTAGGTGAACAGTAGAAAACAGAGCAGGGTTTGGTATAGCAAAATATGGATGACATTAAAATACCGTATATACCAATGTGTAAGCCAAACCGAGTATACGCTGAGGCACCTACGCTACTTTGGCCACAAAAAAATGGGAAAACGTATAGACTCGAGTATAAGCTGGGTATGCATTGTCCCCTTATCTCTATCCTGGTATGCATGGCTTCCCATCCCTGTCCTTGTATGCATGGCTCCCCGTTCCTGTATGCATGGCTCCCCATCCCTGTATGCATGGCTCTTCATCCCTATCCTGGCATGCATTGTCCCCTCATCTCTATTCTGGTATGCATCTCTGTCCTTGTATACATAGCTCCCCGTGGCTCCTCATCACTATCCTTGTATGCATGGCTGCCCATGAGAAAAGCATTAAAAAAATCCTCCTACCTACCTTCCCTTCGCGCCCTCGCAGCATCTTGTTCTGGCGTCAGCAGCTCCTGCGGCCGAGCGTGTCCCCGCTCATTAATGAATATCACCTCTCCACTCACCGGGGACGCGTAATCGCTTGGAGCTGCTGGAAGACGTAACAGGATGCTGCGAGGACGAGCAGGGAAGGTAAGTAGGAGTTTTTTTTTTTGGGGGGGGGGGGGGGGGTTTAACTGCTGGAAGCAGAGGTTGTAACTGTGCACACTATAAGAGAAATTAATACTCATTGCCATTGCAGTGAATATTCATTTCTCTTTAGCAACGGGCACAGTTACAGCCGTTCTCTCCTGCCTCCTGTGACCCCTGCCCCACCAGCTTCTGGGACAATGACTCGTGTATAAGCTGGGGAGATTTGGGGGGGGGGGGGGTTCGTTTTCAGCAGAATAATGTGCTTAAAAACTCGGCTTATACATGAGTATATACGGTAATCCAAAATATGTCTATAGGACAGATATAATTGCGCTTTAGTTTATTAACCGAGGTATTATAAACAGAATTATTTTTCTTCAGCGATTATATCCAAATTTTGCCAATACATAGAGATCAAATGTCTCTCTTGTTCTTCATTTGGTAAATGCCCAAGTTGTAATTCAAAACACAGACAGTCCTGAACAAGAAAGAATCAAGGTCCATCAATGAGGTGCTTTTTTTGGTTCATTCTAAAAAAAGCAAAACTATTGGAAAATTAAACATGAGTAAACACAGTGTACATTATCAAGAATGGATAGTAGAAATGTGATGGATAAAAGACTGCGCTTTTCATTTGTATCAGTAGAGGGGAGCGCTACAATAAGCGCCCATTCCTGAATTTTAAGAGTCGATTTAGCTTCTATTGGAGTGAGACCATAAATCCAGCTTTATTGACTCCCATTGTTCATAGCTAAACACATCCAGATTAGATGGAGTAAAATAACACAAAGATGAAAGGCATACCTTCCCTGTGACTAGATTCCAATGAAGGCTGTGCATTTCGGGCCAAAAGAGTACTTTGGCACTGGAACCAATATAAAAACCCTACGGACATTTATGTCATACTGACCTGCTAAACAGCCAGAGACTTTTCTAGCAGATATTGTCCAGAGTGGACAATCCCATTAAGTTACATTATGGTTTCCTTACTGCAGATTTTATGCGTCATCACAAGTTTAATATTATCATAGACCCTGCTATACAAACCATAGTAGCTGAAACATACATATGTGCACCCTGAACATAATGTTTGGTTTATTTACCCATAGCTTTAACCCTTTCTTTTGCATCAGCACCTAACTGGAAGGAAACCAGTCCATATTCTACAGAAACCAATTGCACCAACAGACGTTGCATCACAGAGTGAAGATTAGTTTTCACTGAATGCCATTCAGGATTTCCTTATCAAATGGATCTTTAAAAACATCTTGCATACTTCCCGTACAAGGCTAAGATCTACAAGAATGGTTAGACTAAACTCCTTCTGCACTGACAACATGCTGCCCCATCATCATGGCCACCACAGGAAAAGTGACATTCATAGAACGAGAAAAAATTATGGGATCTGCTTAACTTACCCCTTCTATAAGACTCTCTAAGTTTTTCTGAAATCCACAACATAGACTTGACTCCAAGTTTTGTTCCATAATTTCGATCAAAAGGGGTTGGTGCACCCCCCTAATTTACAGAAAAAGAGTTCAGTATTACATTGCTAAAATAAAGACAAAGTGGGTGAGAACGTCTCGTTTTTGGCCAATTATAATCTACCATCACTCAGAACCATTATATAGCTATATTCTAATATTTGTACCAGCTACATTCATATAGAAGAATTAGTGTAACCCCTGTATTATACTCTAGCCAAATAATATGTTTAAGACCCTGAAAAGGATCTGAACCTACAAATGGCAAATTGTCCGTTTGGTCGTGCAATGTTACATACCTGCTGCAAGTGGCCAAGAACATTTGTACGACAGTCAAAAATGCCATTTCCTTCAGCTGAGTACAGATTATACAGAAATTCGGTGGTATAGAAGTCATGGCATTTCTCATTCCTGCAGAATACACGGTATGGTTACTCTGTGTTCATTGCTCGTTATCGGCATGCAAAATATTATACAGACAAACATGGAATCATGAAGACCTCATTGTAACTACGTATTGTTGTGCAGCCTTTTCCTTTCATCTCCGTTTCTCTACCTCACTGTGGATTGCCAAGTGTTTTACAACAAGTGGACGGTTGGCATGATGGCATGTTTTAGGATGGAGATCATACAGTTTCAGGGGCAGATGAATAATGAGCCTAGGAAGGGGCAACAGACGTTCCTTCTCCAAGCCTAGCGATTGCATATTCCCCAGGTTTTGGGCAGGTGCAGGAGCTGCTAGGTGTTACCAAGGATCAGATGTATGGCGAAGATGGGAAGCTAAATATATGGTTACATACATCGTTTCCCAACCAGGGGAACACAACTTATAATGTGGTTTAGAAACACTTTGTGCTCTTAAATTAGAACAGACAAAAAATGAACATAAAAAAGGAGGTCCCAGAGCTCCAACTACAAATCTAGGAATTTTGAGTAGGAATTATAACAATACTTTCTCTAAACCTTCTTTTATTACAAATCCGTCCTCCTAGTACCGTATATACTCGAGTATAAGCCAACCCGAGTATAAGCCGACCCCCCTAATTTTGCCACAAAAAACTGGGAAAACTTATTGACTCGAGTATAAGCCTAGGGTAGGAAATGCAGCAGCTACCGGTAAATGTCAAAAATAAAAATAGATGCTCCATACCGTTCATTATTGCCCCATAGATGCTCCATATACAACTGTGCTATATAGAATGCTCTGCACCGTTCATTATGGCCCCATAGATGCTCCACATAAAGCTGTGCCATATGGAATGCTCTATACCGTTCATTATGGCCCCATAGATGCTCCATATAAAGCTGTGCCATATATATATTGCTCTGCACCATTGATTATGGCCCCATAGATGCTCCTTATAAAGCTGTGCCCCATATATATTGCTCTGCACCGTTGATTATGGCCCCATAGATGCTCCTTATAAAACTGTGCCCCATATATATTGCTCTGCACCGTTGATTATGGCCCCATAGATGCTCCTAATAAAGCTGTGCCACATATATAATGTTCTGCACCGTTGATTATGGCCCCATAGATGCTCCTTATGAAGCTGTGCCATATAGTGCTCTGCACCGTTGATTATGGCCCCATAGATGCTCCACATAAAGCTGTGCCATATGGAATGCTCTATACCGTTCATTATGGCCCCATAGATGCTCCATATAAAGCTGTGCCATATATATATTGCTCTGCACCATTGATTATGGCCCCATAGATGCTCCTTATAAAGCTGTGCCCCATATATATTGCTCTGCACCGTTGATTATGGCCCCATAGATGCTCCTTATAAAGCTGTGCCCCATATATATTGCTCTGCACCGTTGATTATGGCCCCATAGATGCTCCTAATAAAGCTGTGCCACATATATAATGTTCTGCACCGTTGATTATGGCCCCATAGATGCTCCTTATAAAGCTGTGCCATATAGTGCTCTGCACCGTTTATTATGGCCCCATAGGTGCTCCTTATAAAGCTGTGCCCCATATATATTGCTCTGCACAGTTGATTATGGCCCCATAGATGCTCCTTATAAAGCTGTGCCACATATATAATGTTCTGCACCGTTGATTATGGCCCCATAGATGCTCCTTATAAAGCTGTGCCATATAGTGCTCTGCACCGTTCATTATGGCCCCATAGGTGCTCCTTATAAAGCTGTGCCCCATATATATTGCTCTGCACAGTTGATTATGGCCCCATAGATGCTCCTTATAAAGCTGTGCCCCATATATATTGCTCTGCACCATTGATTATGGCCCCATAGATGCTCCTTATAAAGCTGTGCCCCATATATAATGTTCTGCACCGTTGATTATGGCCCCATAGATGCTCCTTATACAGCTGTGCCCCATATATAATGCTCTGCACCGTTGATTATGGCCCCATAGATGCTCCTTATACAGCTGTGCCCCATATATAATGTTCTGCACCGTTGATTATGGCCCCGTAGATGCTCCTTATAAAGCTGTGCCCCATATATATTGCTCTGCACCGTTGATTATGGCCCCATAGATGCTCCTTATACAGCTGTGCCCCATATATAATGTTCTGCACCGTTGATTATGGCCCCATAGATGCTCCTTATAAAGCTGTGCCCCATATATATTGCTCTGCACCGTTGATTATGGCCCCATAGATGCTCCTTATACAGCTGTGCCCCATATATAATGTTCTTCACCGTTGATTATGGCCCCATAGATGCTCCATATATAATGCTGTGCCATATATAATGCTGCTGGTGCTGCAATAAAAACAAAAAAAAAAATCACATACTCACCTCTCTTCGCTCAGGACGCCGGCGCTTTCAATATTTACCTGCTCCTCGTGCGGCTCCGTCTCCAGCACTGACGCTCAGCAGAGGGCGCGCACTGACTACGTCACCGCGCCCTCTAACCTGAGCGTCACAGCCAGGAGACGCTGCAGACGGAGCCGCACCGGAGCGAGGAGCAGGTAAATATAGCGCAGCGCTGCGCTCCCCGTATACTTACCTTCTTCCTGGTGCGGTCCCTGCAGTCCCTGGCTTCCCCGGCGCTGCAGCTTCTTCCTGTAATTGAGTGGTCACAGATACCGCTCATTTACAGCAATGAATATGCGGCTCCTCCCCTATGGGAGGTGGAGCCGCCTATTCATTTCTGTAATGAGCGGTGCCATGTGACCACTCAGTACAGGAAGAATCTGCAGCGCCGGGGAAGCCAGGGACTGCAGGGACCGCGCCGCAGCAGGTAAGTATAACTACACAGCCCCCACTCCCCCTCCCCTGCCGACCCCCGGGTATATGACTCGAGTATAAGCCGAGAGGGGGACTTTCAGCCCAAAAAAATGGGCTGAAAATCTCGGCTTATACTCGAGTATATACGGTAATTCCACTTTTATACAGTATTTTATGAATAATGCTTTGTGAACATGTATACCTTAGCACAAGTCCTCTCTGAATATCGGTCTTCATTTTTTCTGTTAGATGTTCCACATTAGACTAAGGATACAAAGAAACATACTATTAGCGAACGATGGTTAAAGCACCCTACTCCAGTGTCAGCACCCCTGCTGGGTACCCAGTGTTTGCTGGGCGGGTGAGCCAGAGGTCCTTACTCAGTGTAAGTCTACGAGGGCCAGAACGAGCGTCTCAGACTGACATTGAGATCTTGTGATCGTTACCTCTGACTTCCGTTCAGTCAGAAGTTGCAGCCACCAGATGACAGATCTGGACTGGAGCGGCGTTGTGAACACCAGAAGATAGCTGGTGGTAAGTACAATACTAGGGGCCAGGAACAGACATGAGTAGCTCCACTTCAGCGCTGAAATAAAAATAAAGGCTGGAGTGGTGGCTTTAAGTGGCGAAAATCTAACACTGAAATTACTATAACTTATCTTTTTAGTACAGAGTATGTGGGACTATTCATATGGGATTAAGTATCAGTTAAACTGGATTATGATTTTTTTTTAATCCATCATAAGAAATTTTTATTGTAGTTGTAATTTTTATTGAACATTACTTAAGGGGGTGAGCGACCCACAGAATTCTCTGGGGTCAGGTCTTTTGGCCGATCTGTATTATTACCCTGCAATCGACGCCCCTATGGTGGAAACCATAAGTATTAGCGTCATCTAAGAAGCCCAGGTCCTCTTTAGGTCCACACTTTCTTGACTATTCAGTATACACAGGAATACCTCGCGTCAGGTCCCATTAGATAGAGCAGCCTACAGAGATTCTCTGCGTGAGGCCAGACTATCATCAACGGTATGAGCATTGCGAGACAGATTCATATTTATTTGTGAAATCAAGTACTATCCTAACACAGAGTGACCGTGCAGAATAGTCCATATAATTAACAGCAATAAGGTCACATATTTTACATGAAGGATTACAAAAAGTAGCCACATGTTCCATCTCCATCTGCTAGCATTCCATGCCATAACTTGGCCCCTTCTTGGTTAAATGTGCTACAATTAACATTATTCTTTAGTACAGGGTTTCATTTCCAAGAGTCGAGAGAAAAAAAAAGTGTCAATAGTGACTGTACAGGAGCCTTACAATGATCAGAAACTCAACAGTGTTCGTAAAAGATTTCACATCTCACCCTTAAGTCATGAATGTTGAAGTTATCTTCGTAGATGTAGGCAGCATCAGCGCCGACAGCTATGCCCGCGGTGGTAGCTAGATAGCCGCAGTATCCGCCCATGGTTTCCACGATGAAGACACGGCGCTTTGTACCAGAAGCAGATTGTTTAATGCGATCACAGCTCTTAAAACATCAAGAAACAAAACGGTTCATTATTTTGTGATCTACATGTTTTGTTTGTTTCTAAACAATATGTTAAGCGTGAGGAAGTTTATTACAGGTCAGGGATTGTCCAAACGGCCATTACAGGGAATCTGTCAGCATGAAAAAAGTGCACGCACCATGTTATAGAGCAGACGAGGGGAGCAGTGTACGGTAATATGCAGTTTGTGAGAAAAGAGTCCATATAATCTATGGTTTTCATCATTTAGTCCTCGGCTCTTTCTGGGATTTTCAGTCCTGTGGGCGGTCCGATCAGTGACTGACAGCTCTGTATGCACACTTATACATAGAAAGCTGTCAGTCACTGATGGGACCACCCACTGGACCAAAAATCCCAGAAAGAGCAGAGGACTAAAACGATTAAATCACAAGTTGTACTGAACCTTTTCTCACATACATGGATATGTATCTATAACATGGTGTGGTAATAGTGTCCTAGGCTGGGCTTTATTCACACCTCAGAATTATCGGTCAGTATTTCATCAGTATTTGTATGACAAAACCAAAAGGGTCTCCAAAACACAAAACAGGTGTCAATCATTCAATTGTAGTTTTTCTCAAAGTCCCATGCCTGGTTTTGGTACACAAACCCAGATACTGACGTGTGACTAAGCCCTTACAACCCAAGGGTGGTCTCACATTAGCCTTTTTTTTTTTTTTCATTTTTTAGGCCACTTTCTTCTACATAAGTTTTAGCCATAAAATGTTGTCAAAATAAAAATTAAAATAATTGCAGTTTGTTTTGGAAGCATTTCTACCAACTCAGTTATTTTTTTATGCTGCTTTCAGGTCCCTTTAGGAAGAATTGACAAAAAAAAACCCACTAAACTAAAAAACAACTGTGTGCAGAGGATGCCTAACGTCCACTTTGACATTGGAAGAAAGCTCATTTTATTTCTTGTAGGTTTGGAAATGGGGGGTAACGTTCTGATCACTTCTGGGTCTGACGATTGAGACCCCCACCAATCCTGAGAATGCCCCTCCACTCCATTCATTCACCAGATGTATTAGTAAATTATATAAAGAAATACGTTTAAGCAGAACTTCATTGTCTCATCCTAATTTCTAAGTTTTGTTAACTCTTTGCTGGAAATAAATACTGAAAAATTCTACTATTGTTCTTTGACAATTTCAATTTTACGCTTTTCATCTGCTGCACAAATTACAGCGCTGACTTCATTCTATCGGTCAACACAATTATGGGTTTATTTATCTTTTATTGCCATTGTAGAATATTTAAAATAAAAATGATTATTTTTGCGGCATATTTTGAGAGCCATAAGTGTAACATTTTTCTGTCAATGGAGCCGTACGAGGGATTTCTTTTTGTGGCGAGATGTCATTTTCATTGGTCCCATTTTACATTATATGTACGGTAACATTCTAATTTTTCATTTCACTTTATGTGAGAAGGTACGAATACATTGTAATTCGGATGTGTTTTTTGTATTTTTGCAGAGTATGGGATAAGTAGTATCGTTTTATTGTATTGCCGTTATGGACACGGAGATACCAGTTGTGTTATATTTTGGCCATTAGTTTTTTTTATTCACAAAAATAAAATTTTCTTCTTTTAACCCCTTAGTAACCCCATTTTCACCTTCATGACCAGGCCAAATTTTAGAAATCTGACCACTGTCACTTTATGTGGTTATAACTCTGGAACGCTTCAACAGATCCCACTGATTCTGAGATTGTTTTTTTTTTTCCGTTACATATTATACTTCATGATAGTAGTAACAATTTTGGAGTAAATTTTGTAAGAAAATTTTTTTTTGCAATTTTCAAACTTTTGATCTTCATATCCTTAGACCAGTTAGTCATGTTGTACAACATTCATAAATGACAATTCCCATATGTATACTTTACATCTGCATCATTTTTCAAACACTTTATTTTGTTAGAATGTTAGAGGGGTTTAAAATTTAGCAGCGATTTCTAATTTTTTCAACAAATTTACAAAACCTGTTTCTTTAGGGGCCTATTCAGATTTCAATGGACGTTGAAGGGACTATATATTGTAAACTCCCAAAAAAGAATATCATTTTAAAAACCGCGCCCCTCAAATACTTCAAAACTGCTCTCAGGAAATGGTTTAACCCTTCAGGTGCTACACAGGAATTAATGCAAAGTGGAATGAAGAAAAAAATAAAATTTTACCTCTGAAATGTTACTTTAGCCCCAATTGTTTTACCTTTGCAAGCAGTAACACTAAAAAGTGCACCCCACAGTTTGTTAGCAACTTTCTTACAAGCGTAGCGATACCCTACATGTGTCCAGAAGTCTCTGTTTAGACAAAAAGCAGGACTTGGAACGGAAGGAGATTATTTGAATTTTGGAACACAAATTTGACTGAAACAGTTGGTGGGTGTCATGTTGCTGTTGCCTCTACAGTGCCAAAACAGCAGAAAATCCCCCACAAGTGACCCCATATTTAAAACAACACCCTTCAACGATTATATCCAGGGGTTTAAACAGTAGTTTGATAACATTAGGCTGCCATATTGAATATGCCGCGATCATTTTTTTCTTTTGCTTTTGAGAAAACCCTAAGCCTAACCACCAACCCTAACCTCAACCTTGACCCCAAACCTAACACGACAAGTCTAACCTCAACCCAGACCCCAACTCCAACCCTTACCCCAACCTTAACCCCAGCCCCAACCTCAACCCTAACTCCAATCTTACCCCAATCCTTACCAACCATAAGCCTAACCCCAACCACAAGCCTAACCCCAACCCTATCCCTATTGCAACCCTATTCCACAACCCTGTCCTCTAACCCTAACCCCAAGGGCAAAAAATTAAATAAAGAAACATAATAAAAAAGCAAAACGTAATCTGATTAAGGGAATGACACAGAGGGGGGATTTATCAAGAGGGTGAACAGCAAACACAGCCCAAGTGCTGACCTATTTATTAATTATTGAGCTTCTGATCAATATGATAGACTGATAAAAATTCAAGAACCAAAAGTAAAAATCTTTGCAGTTACTGGCTGGCAGGTCACAGCGGTCACACTGTGCATGCACACGCCATTTTGCTTCATGAAGAGGAGGCGGAGGAAAGCCAGAAGATGGTGGTTACGGCACTAAGGTACTGTGGAGGGCTTGGGAGTCAGAATTTCTCTCTCCTCTGATATGTTCTATCATGTCAAAGGAGAGAGAAATGAGAAATTACTTTCACACCGGACCTCACTTTTTATACACAATCGCCGTTATTCGTTGAAGAACAGCGATCACGAGAACAGGAAAAACTGTCCCCGATCATGTTCTCTAGGGTCTCAGCTACCTTGTGTAGCTAAGCCCCAGAGATTTTCCGACTCTAGGGGGAACTATTACTTTATTCCTGACTGCAGTTTCAAAACGGCGATGAGGGAATAAGGCCCCTCAGCAGATGCTGTTTTCATGCATATCAGCGGTCGTTAAGGCTGGTTTCACATTTGCGTTTTTTGCCACTGCGCTTTAACGCATACAAACGCATCCTATATTTAACATCAAAAACGCATGCGTTTTTTTTGTATGCGTTTTGCCGCGTTTGACGATGCATGCGTCGTTTCTATGCTTGCGTTTTGTTGTGGAAATGCAACATGTAGTAATTTCTAGAGGCGTTTTTTTGCCGCAAAAAAACGTATTGCTGTCTATGTAAACGCATGCGTTTTTAAGCACGTGCGTTTGGTTGCGTTTTTAAACGCATGCGTTTCAATAGAGAAAAACAAGTCTACACACTGATAAGCCACCCCCCACCATCAAGGTGATAAAGGGATCCAAACCCTAACCCATCAAGGTGATAAAGGTATCCAAACCCTAACCCTAGGGATCCAAACCCTAACTCTAACCCTAGGGATCCAAACCCTAACCCTACGGATCCAAACCCTAACTCTAACCCTAGGGATCCAAACCCTAACCCTAACCCTAGGGATCCAAACCCTAACCCTAGGGATCCAAACCGTAACCCTAGCCATTTCTATTTATAGTGGGTTTTCTAGTAGATTTTTATGATTGGCAGCTGTCACACACTAAAGACGCTTTTTATTCCAAAAAAATATTTTTTGCGTTACCACATTTTGAGAGCTACAATTTTTCCATATTTTGGTCCACAGAGTCATGTCACACGCCCTCTGTAATCCCATTGGCGGTGTCTGGATCTTGATTTTTCTCTTGTGAAATTTCTCATCATGCTTTTAAAAAATGCAAACGTGGTAAAAAACGCATGTAAACGTGTAAAAACGCGGCTTTTTTTTACCGCATACGAAAACACATGCGTCTATAAAATGCAGCGTTTGTACGCGTTTACATGCGTTTTTTTTCACCACCTGCGGATGCGTTTTAAACGCTGCGTTTTTTAACGCAAATGTGAAACCAGCCTAAGGCATTGTAAAAAAATAAAATGTAAAAAAAATTTTGATCGGTCACACATGAGGACTTGAACAAGCATTCCTTTAATCACATACTTCATTATCTGGCTGTCAGTGTTACATTGACAGGTAGCCTAACAGATCATGCCTCTGTCATGGATCCATTAGGATGTGATCCATGGCAGAACTACGGGGGCAAAGCACTTTGATGTGGCTCGAAAAAGAAAAATAATGTCATCTATACCATAAAAAGAACAGTGCAAGAATAGAACAGTAATAAAGTGTACTTGTTACCTGGCACCGCTGATCACGCCCTCCCCCCCTCCCCCCAAAAAAAAAAAAATGCTAAAGAAAAGTACAAAAATGTGCTCCAAATTTCGAACTGAAAAAAATAAATCATCCAGCAAAAGAAAAAAAAAAAAATATATATATATCATATATTCCCTTTTAGATTTTCAGATGCTGCAAAGCTTGGCATAGTACATCAGGTGAGTGGATTTTATTTACCTCCATGGCTGCATTAACCGCCGTGTCTGAACCAATACTGAAATCTGTTCCCGGTACATTGTTGCTGATAGTAGCAGGGATAACACACATGATGATGCAAAGCTCTTCATATTGCTCACGTGCCTCAACAAGCTGTAACACTCCTTCATACGCCTAAAACTCAAAGAAAAGAAAAGTTCTCAATGAAAAATAAACTTGGGTTAACATCTTGTTAAATTAATCCGATCAGCCTCTTTGAGGAAGAAAGTTACAGACCGGACTGTGACTATGGATCTGGTGCCACATATCAGGTTAGAACATAATTATACCTCTTATTTACCTTTTTATAGGGCTTACAGAATGATTTTAAATATATGAAGATGATAGTAAACACTGGTAATTGCCAAAGAGGAAGACAAAAAATGTAAAAATATGTAATAATTTTCAAGGCATGAGCAAATAAATGGCAAGTAAAGTGTAATGCTGTAGAGCCGAGAAAACATGTTATTGTGTTTGTGTATTACTGTGACATTGATAGAGGGGATATTCATGGGTAGTAAACTTGAAGGGGTATTCTAAAGTTGTTAAAGCAGTTAAGGCTACTTTCACACTAGCGTTGGTACGGGCCCGTCGCCATGCGTCGGCCCGACGTACCGACGCATACTGTGAAATAAAATCACAACGGGGGCAGCGGATGCAGTTTTTCAACGCATCCGCTGCCCCACTGTTAGATCCGAGGAGGAGGGGGCGGAGTTCCGGCCGCGCATGCGCGGTCGGATAAAGCGGAACCGAAAGACAAAAAAAACGTTGCATGCAACGTTTTTTTGTCCCGACGGACTGTAAAAACATGACGCATCTGTCGCACGACGGATGCGACGTGTGGCAATCCGTCGCAATGCGACGCTAATGAAAGTCTATGGAGAAAAAACGCATCCTGCGGGCAACTTTGCAGGATGTGTTTTTTCTCCAAAACGATGCATTGTGACGTGCGTCGAACGACACAAGTGTGAAAGTAGCCTAAGAGAAATGCAATCTCATTACAGCCTCCTGACTTCCTGGCAGTATGGGCTCTCCTCACAGAGCGTCAGCTCTGGTGAATAGAACTGTAGTATTAGGCTATGTGCACACATTCAGGTTTTTTCACTTTTTTTTCGCGCTTTTTTGCGATAAAACCACATTAGGAACCGCAGACATATGCATCCTATCATTTAGAATGCATTCTGCAATTTTTGTGCACATGATGCGTTTTTTTCCGCGAAAAAACGCATGGCGGTAAAAAAAAAGCAGCATGTTCATTAATTTTGCGGATTTTCTGCGTTTTTCCTGCTATTCTATGCATTTGGGAAAAAAACGCATAAAAAACGCGTCAACAACACATGAAAAAAAGCACAAAAAAAAACCCGCGAAAAAAACGCATGCGGATTTCTGGCAGAAATGTCCGTTTTTTGTCAGGAAAATTTCTGCAAGAAATTCTGACGTGTGCACATAGCCTTAAGGTACCTTCACACTCAGCGACGCTGCAGCGATACCGACAACGATGTTGATCGCTGAAGCGTCGCTGTTTGGTCGCTGGAGAGCTGCCACACCGGCAGCTCTCCAGCGACCAACGATGCCGAGGTCCCCTGGTAACCAGGGTAAACATCGGGTTACTAAGCGCAGGGCCGCGCTTAGTAACCCGATGTTTACCCTGGTTACCAGCGTAAACGTAAAAAAAACAAACACTACATACTTACCTTCCGCTGTCTGTCCCCGGCGCTCTGCTTTCCTGCACTGACTGTGAGCACAGCGGCCGGAAAGCACAGCGGTGACGTCACCGCTGTGCTTTCCGGCTGGCCGGCGCTCACAGCCAGTGCAGAGAAGCAGAGCGCCGGGGACAGACAGCAGAAGGTAAGTATGTAGTGTTTGGTTTTTTTACGTTTACGCTGGTAACCAGGGTAAACATCGGGTTACTAAGCGCGGCCCTGCGCTTAGTAACCCGATGTTTACCCTGGTTACCAGTGAAGACATCGCTGAATCGGCGTCACACACGCCGATTCAGCGATGTCTGCAGGAAGTCCAGCGACGAAATAAAGTTCTGGACTTTCTGCAGTGACCAACGACATCACAGCAGGATCCTGCGCTGCTGCTTGTCAAACTGAACGATATCGCTAGCCAGGACGCTGCAACGTCACGGATCGCTAGCGATCTCGTTCAGTGTGAACGTACCTTTAGTGGAGTCATAAAGCTCAACACAAGCTCAGCCACCAGTGGTTTGTTCTGAGTCTACACTGTTAACCCTGTATCTACAGAGATAACCGGGCATTTGAACAAGTTCACAATTCAAGACAGCAAAAGCAAGGATTCTAGAAGACCTGCTGTGAAAGCTGCCAGGCTGGTGATTTATAACTGCATCTCTTCAGGAGATAAAATCTCTCACAGCAGGAGGCTGACACCATACAGAAAAAGCAAGTCAATTGCAAACTTGCTTATTTCCATGCTGTCTAATTAAACAATTTAAAAACTTGAGAACAACCGTCTACATCAGGTAAAAAGTGACTAGTTTTTTTCTTGCCTATTCCCAATGCTCTTCGAGGATTTTTTTTTCTTTCTAAATCCATCATATGGCTCCAGAGATATGGGCCTTTTTATTTAGGCCCTCAATATACTAGGTTTTATGGTCTTCACCAAGACTTTGAAGGTGCTATTTTGTGGCAGCTCTTCCATCTCTCTGGTTCCTTCCTTTTCTCTACATAGGTAGCCTGTAGTTACCAATTTTGCAAAGAAAATGCATGAAACTAGGTCTCCATCTTCATACTATATCATGGCCTTATCAGCTGGCTTGGCAAGTCTAGAAGAGAGGTAGGCAGTCTTATACAGTGTCAGACTGGAGCACCTTGGGCCCACCAGAGAAAATCATTTTTGGGGCCCACTATGTAGCTACATAGAAATAGACACAAGACCACCAATTGTGCGGTAAAAAGCGCTAATATCAGGGTATAATATAAGGTAGTACACGTCTTAATTACCGTATGTAGCAAGGGTTGGGGTAGCCCCCTCGCAGAATATAATTTAGCCCCCTCTTAAAATATAACGCAGTCCCCTCTAATAAAATATAATGCAGCACCACAAAAAATATAATGCAACCCCCTCAGGTATAACGCAGTCCCCACCATAGAATATAATGTAGCACCCTCATAGGGTATAATGCAGCCCCCTCATATAGTATAATACAGCCACCACAGAATATAATGTAGTCAACTGAGAGAATGCAGCCCCACCACAGAATATAATGCAGCCCCCCATAGAGTATACTGTAGCCCCATCACATAGTATGATGTAGCCCCATAATATAATGTAGTCCCCTGAGAATAATGCAGTCCCCCAACAGAATATAATGTAGCCCCCTCAAAGTATAATGCAGCCCCTCTCCACCCCCATCATTGTCCTCATCACCACCTCCATCATTGCCTTCTCCCCCACCACCTCCATCACTGCCCATTCCACCACCTCCATCATTGCCTCCTCCCCCACCATCATTGGCGATTTCATCACCTCTATCATTGCCTCCCCCCACCACCATCATTGCCTCCCCCAACACCATCCTTGCCCATCACCTCCATCATTGCCCATTTCATCACCTCCATCACTGCCTCCCACCACCACCATTGCCCATCATCTCCATCATTGCCTCTCCCCCACCACCATCATTGCCCATCACCTCCATCATTGCCTCCCCCCACCACCATTGCCTATTTCATCACCTCCATCATTGCCTCCCACCACCACCATTGCCCATCACCTCCATCATTGCCTCCCCCCACCACCATCATTGCCCATCACCTCCATCACTGCCTCCCCACCATCATTGCCTCCCATACCATCATTACCTATCACCTGCATCATTGCCTCCCCACCATCATTGCCTCCCCTCACCCTCATTGCCCATCACCTCCATCATTCCCTCACTCGCCATGATTGCCCATCACCTCTATCAGTCTCCCATACCATCACTGCCTCCCCTCACCTCCATTATTGCCTCCCCACCACCATTGCCCATCACCTCCATCATTGCCTCCCCCACCATCATTGCCTCCCCTCAACCTCATTAACCATCACCTCCATCATTCCCTCCCTCACCATGATTGCCCATCACCTCCATCATTGTCTCCCCCACCATCACTGCCCATCACTTCCATCATTGCCTCCCCACCACCACCATCATTGCCCATCACCTCCATCATTGTCTCCCCCAACCACCATCATTGCCCATCACCTCCATCATTGTCTCCCCCAACCACCATCATTGCCCATCACCTCCATCATTTGTCTTCCCCCCACCATCATTGCCCATCTGTTGTGAATTCTGTGGCTGAGTTCACTTCTGTGGTCACAAGTGGTATTGCAGTCTCTGGGCTTCCTCCCTCAGGTGTTTTGGTGAGCTCGTTGGCTGCCTTGCTATTTAGCTCCACCTGAGTCTGTCTTCCTTGCTCCTTGTCAATGTTCCAGTGTTGGATCTGAGCTACTGCATCTTTCCTTGGGCCTGCTGCTCTGCTAGATAAGTGCTTCTAGTTTGTTTTCTGTTTTTTCTGTCCAGCTTGCTATTAACTTTTGCTGGAAGCTCTGAGAAGCAAAGGGGTGCACCGCCGTGCTGTTAGTTCGGCACGGTGGGTCTTTTTGCCCCTTTGCGTGGTTTTCGTTTTAGGGTTTTTTGTAGACTGCATAGTTCTCTTTGCTATCCTCGCTCTGTCTAGAATATCGGACCTCACTTTGCTGAATCTATTTCATTCCTACGTTTGTCTTTTCATCTTGCTAACAGTCATTATATGTGGGGGGCTGCCTATTCCTTTGGGGTATTTCTCTGAGGTAAGTCAGGCTTGTATTTCTATCTTCAGGCTAGTCAGCTCCTCAGGCAGTGCCGAGTTGCATAGGTAGTGATAGGCGCAATCCACTGCTGCTTATAGTTGTGTGAGGATAGATCAGGTACTGCAGTCTACAGAGATTCCACGTCTCAGAGCTGTCCTATTGTTTTTGGTTATTGCCAGATCTCTGTATGTGCGCTGATTACTGCACGCTGTGTTGCCTGATTGCCAGCCATAACAGTACAAGGAGCCCCACCAATGATTCCCAATAGAGGGAAAAAAGAAATCCTGACATCATTTTTTTTTCTTAGCTCTGTCTTCAGTCTTTTTTTTCCCCTAGACATTAGAGTGCTTCAGGACACAGCTGTGGACATGGATATTCAGGCTCTGTGCTCCTCAATGGATAATCTCGTTGTAAATGTACAAAAGATTCAAGATACTATTGATCAGAAATCGATGCTAGAACCAAGAATTCCGATTCCTGATTTGTTTTTTGGTGACAGAACTAAGTTCCTGAGCTTCAGAAATAATTGTAAGCTATTTTTGGCCTTGAAACCTCATTCTTCTGGTAATCCTATTCAACAGGTTTTGATTATTATTTCTTTTTTGCGCGGCGACCCACAGGACTGGGCGTTTTCTCTTGCACCAGGAGATTCTGCATTGAGTAATGTTGATGCATTTTTCCAGGCGCTGGGATTGCTTTACGATGAGCCTAATTCAGTGGATCAGGCTGAGAAAAATCTGCTGGCTTTATGCCAGGGTCAGGATGATGTAGAAGTATATTGTCAGAAATTTAGGAAGTGGTCAGTACTCACTCTGTGGAATGAATCTGCACTAGCGGCTTTGTTCAGAAAGGGTCTCTCTGAAGCTCTTAAGGATGTAATGGTGGGATTTCCTATGCCTGCTGGTTTGAATGAGTCTATGTCCTTGGCCATTCAGATCGGTCGTCGCTTGCGCGAGCGTAAATCTGTGCACCATCTGGCGGTATTGTCTGAGAGTAAACCTGAGCCTATGCAGTGCGACAGGACTATGACTAAAGTAGAACGGCAAGAACACAGACGTCTGAACAGACTGTGTTTCTATTGTGGTGATTCTACTCATGCTATTTCTAATTGTTATAAACGCACTAGGCGGTTCGATAGCTCTGCCGTTATTGGTACTGTACAGTCCAAATTCCTTTTGTCCATTACCTTAATGTGCTCTTTGTCATCGTATTCTGTCATAGCGTTTGTGGATTCAGGCGCTGCCCTGAATCTGATGGATTTGGATTATGCTAAACGTTGTGGATTTTTCTTGGAGCCTTTGAGGTGTCCTATTCCGTTGAGAGGAATTGATGCTACACCTTTGGCCAAGAATAAGCCTCAGTACTGGGCCCAGCTGACCATGTGCATGGCTCCTGCACATCAGGAAGTTATTCGCTTTCTGGTACTGCATAATTTGCATGATGTGGTCGTGTTGGGGTTGCCATGGCTACAAACCCATAATCCAGTATTGGATTGGAACTCTATGTCGGTAACCAGCTGGGGTTGTCAGGGAGTACATGGTGATGTTCCATTTTTGTCTATTTCGTCATCCATTCCTTCTGACATCCCAGAGTTCTTGTCGGACTTTCAGGATGTATTTGAAGAGTCCAAGTCTGATGCCCTACCTCCGCATAGGAATTGTGATTGTGCTATCGATTTGATTCCTAGTAGTAAATTCCCTAAGGGTCGTTTATTTAATTTGTCCGTACCTGAACACCCCGCTATGCGCAGTTATGTGAAGGAGTCCCTGGAGAAGGGACATATTCGCCCATCGTCGTCACCATTGGGAGCAGGGTTCTTTTTTGTAGCCAAGAAGGATGGTTCGCTAAGACCGTGTATTGATTACCGCCTTCTTAATAAGATCACTGTTAAGTTTCAGTATCCCTTGCCATTGATTTCTGACTTGTTTGCTCGGATTAAGGGGGCTAGTTGGTTTACTAAGATTGATCTTCATGGTGCGTATAATCTGGTGAGAATCAGGCAGGGAGATGAATGGAAAACGGCATTTAATACGCCCGAGGGTCATTTTGAGTATCTGGTGATGCCGTTCGGACTTGCCAATGCTCCATCTGTTTTTCAGTCTTTTATGCATGACATTTTCCGTGAGTATCTGGATAAATTCTTGATTGTTTACTTGGATGACATTTTGATCTTCTCAGATGATTGGGAGTCTCATGTGAAGCAAGTCAGAATGGTTTTCCAGGTACTGCGTGCTAATTCCTTGTTCGTGAAGGGATCAAAGTGTCTCTTCGGTGTGCAGAAAGTTTCATTTTTGGGGTTCATCTTTTCCCCTTCTACTATCGAGATGGATCCGGTTAAGGTTCAGGCCATCCAGGATTGGACTCAGCCGACATCTCTAAAAAGTCTGCAGAAATTCCTGGGCTTTGCTAATTTTTATCGTCGCTTCATCTGTAATTTTTCTAGCATTGCCAGACCATTGACCGATTTGACCAAGAAGGGTGCTGATTTGGTTAATTGGTCTTCTGCTGCCGTGGAAGCTTTTCAGGAGTTGAAGCGTCGTTTTTGCTGTGCCCCTCTGTTGTGTCAACCTGATGTTTCTCTTCCGTTCCAGGTCGAGGTTGATGCTTCTGAGATTGGTGCAGGGGCGGTTTTGTCACAGAGAGGTTCTGGTTGCTCAGTGTTCAAACCATGTGCTTTCTTTTCCAGGAAATTTTCTGCTGCTGAGCGTAATTATGATGTGGGCAACCGAGAGTTGCTGGCCATGAAGTGGGCATTCGAGGAGTGGCGTCATTGGCTTGAGGGTGCTAAGCATCGCGTGGTGGCTTTGACTGATCATAAGAACCTTACTTATCTTGAGTCTGCCAAGCGCTTGAATCCTAGACAGGCCCGTTGGTCGTTATTTTTTGCTCGTTTTGATTTTGTGATTTCATACCTTCCGGGCTCTAAAAATGTGAAGGCGGATGCTCTGTCTAGGAGTTTTGTGCCCGACTCTCCGGGGTTATCTGAGCCGGCGAGTATCCTCAAGGAAGGAGTCATTGTGTCTGCCATCTCCCCTGATTTGCGGAGAGTGTTGCAGAAATTTCAGGCTAATAAACCTGATCGTTGTCCGGCCGAGAAACTGTTCGTCCCTGATAGGTGGACTAGTAAAGTTATCTCTGAAATTCATTGTTCGGTGCTGGTCGGTCATCCAGGAATCTTTGGTACCAGGGAGTTGGTTGCTAGATCCTTCTGGTGGCCATCTCTGTCACGGGATGTGCGTGCTTTTGTGCAGTCCTGTGGAATTTGTGCTAGGGCTAAGCCCTGCTGTTCACGTGCCAGTGGGTTGCTTTTGCCCTTGCCGGTCCCGAAGAGGCCTTGGACACATATTTCGATGGATTTCATTTCTGACCTTCCCGTTTCTCAAAAAATGTCGGTCATTTGGGTGGTCTGTGATCGCTTTTCTAAAATGGTCCATCTGGTGCCCTTGGTTAAATTGCCTTCCTCCTCTGATTTGGTGCCTTTGTTCTTCCAGCATGTGGTTCGTTTACATGGCATTCCTGAGAATATTGTTTCTGACAGAGGTTCCCAGTTTGTCTCGAGGTTCTGGTGAGCCTTTTGTGGTAGGATGGGCATTGACCTATCTTTCTCCTCGGCCTTCCATCCTCAGACTAATGGCCAGACCGAACGAACCAATCAGACCTTGGAAACATATCTGAGATGTTTTGTTTCCGCTGACCAGGATGATTGGGTGTCATTTTTGCCGTTGGCTGAGTTCGCCCTTAATAATCGGGCCAGCTCGGCTACCTTGGTCTCTCCATTTTTCTGCAATTCTGGGTTCCATCCTCGTTTCTCTTCAGGACAGGTTGAGTCTTCGGACTGTCCTGGTGTGGATTCTGTGGTGGACAGGTTGCAGCAGATCTGGACTCAGGTAGTGGACAATTTGACCTTGTCCCAGGAGAAGGCTCAGCTTTTCGCTAATCGCAGACGCCGTGTGGGACCCCGACTTCGTGTTGGGGATCTGGTTTGGTTATCTTCTTGTCATATTCCTATGAAGGTTTCCTCTCCTAAATTTAAACCTCGTTTTATTGGTCCGTATAGGATTTCTGAGATTCTCAATCCGGTGTCTTTTCGTCTGACCCTCCCAGACTCCTTTTCCATACATAATGTATTCCATAGGTCGTTGTTGAGGAGATACGTGGCACCTATGGTTCCATCTGTGGAGCCTCCTGCCCCTGTTTTGGTGGAGGGGGAATTGGAGTATATTGTGGAGAAGATTTTGGATTCTCGTGTCTCTAGACGGAAACTCCAGTATCTGGTCAAATGGAAGGGTTATGCTCAGGAAGATAATTCCTGGGTTTTTGCCTCTGATGTCCATGCCCCAGATCTTGTTCGTGCCTTTCATGTGGCTCATCCTGGTCGGCCTGGGGGTTCTGGTGAGGGTTCGGTGACCCCTCCTCAAGGGGGGGGTACTGTTGTGAATTCTGTGGCTGAGTTCACTTCTGTGGTCACAAGTGGTATTGCAGTCTCTGGGCTTCCTCCCTCAGGTGTTTTGGTGAGCTCGTTGGCTGCCTTGCTATTTAGCTCCACCTGAGTCTGTCTTCCTTGCTCCTTGTCAATGTTCCAGTGTTGGATCTGAGCTACTGCATCTTTCCTTGGGCCTGCTGCTCTGCTAGATAAGTGCTTCTAGTTTGTTTTCTGTTTTTTCTGTCCAGCTTGCTATTAACTTTTGCTGGAAGCTCTGAGAAGCAAAGGGGTGCACCGCCGTGCTGTTAGTTCGGCACGGTGGGTCTTTTTGCCCCTTTGCGTGGTTTTCGTTTTAGGGTTTTTTGTAGACTGCATAGTTCTCTTTGCTATCCTCGCTCTGTCTAGAATATCGGGCCTCACTTTGCTGAATCTATTTCATTCCTACGTTTGTCTTTTCATCTTGCTAACAGTCATTATATGTGGGGGGCTGCCTATTCCTTTGGGGTATTTCTCTGAGGTAAGTCAGGCTTGTATTTCTATCTTCAGGCTAGTCAGCTCCTCAGGCAGTGCCGAGTTGCATAGGTAGTGATAGGCGCAATCCACTGCTGCTTATAGTTGTGTGAGGATAGATCAGGTACTGCAGTCTACAGAGATTCCACGTCTCAGAGCTGTCCTATTGTTTTTGGTTATTGCCAGATCTCTGTATGTGCGCTGATTACTGCACGCTGTGTTGCCTGATTGCCAGCCATAACACCCATCACCTCCATCATTGTCTCCCCCAACCACCATCATTGCCCATCACCTCCAGCATTGTCTCCCCCAACCACCATCATTGCCCATCACCTCCATCATTGCCTCCCCACCACCATCATTGCCCATCACCTCCATCATTGTCTCCCCCAACCACCATCATTGCCCATCACCTCCATCATTGTCTCCCCCCACCAATATCATTGTCCTTCACCACACACACACACACCTCATCACACACACACACACTCTCTCTCTCACACACACACACGCACGCAGCACAGCTCACCTCCCCGCAGCAGCAGCTCATTCCAGCAGCCTCTTCCTTGCTGTATTCCTGGAAGCTTTCTGACAAACAGCAGCATGACGTCATCCAGCTGGGCTTTCTCAGACAGGAAGCAGCAGGACGCCGGGAGGTGAGCTGCTCTGTGAGTCTGTGTGTCTGCGTGCGTGTGTATGTGTGCGGTGCTGTGTGTGTGTGTGTGTGGTACTTTGTGAGTGTGTGTGTGGTGGGGCTTTACATGCGGGCAGTGTTAGCTGCACCCTGTGGCTAACGCTGCCCGCTATTAAAAAGAAATGGTATTCACGCCTCTTCCACGCCCATAGGGGTGTGGGGAAGCGTGAATATTCATTTGGCTTTAGCAGTGGGGGCAGGATCCTGTCTCCAGCTGCTTCTACTGGCACAGGGCGGGTCCCCTTGACTCAGGGGCCCTATAGCCACTGGCAAGGGGCCCCTGGAGCAGTGGGGGCCCTAGGCAGCTGCTGGCCAGTATGCCAGCAGGTGTCAGTGCCTGGGCCCACCGGAGAATCCTCCGCTTCTCCGGTGGGCCAGTCCGAGCCTGGTCTTATACCTGCTATAATTGAGATGCAGCACTATGATCTGTGCCTAGGAGCCAGCGCTGGGCATAGCACACCTGGGCCTGAAGACGTAATAGGTTGGAAACATCTTCAGAATGAAGAGCCGCTGGTTGAATTGACACCCGTGCATTAGCACATTGAGAAAGCTGGTGTATGTGCGGGGATGCCGCCCTTCCATGACTCACAGGTGCTCTGTCTAACACAATAATAAGCCAGACACCATATTTCTATCAAACTCTTTGAATAATGATACTATAGCATTGGATGACAAGGTTTCTATAAAAGCATTGATATAGGATAAATGTCTCCTAACACTTTTCTGGACATTAATCACTTCATTATCACCAGAATGTCATTAATCATGGGGGGCAGGTTAGTAATGATGTGGTGTACTGGATAAAAGACCCCTTTGTGGGGTGAAACATTGGTATCTATGTACTGTGCCAATAAAGTCATGACATTGGACGATGACCAAGCATGGTTTACTGGGATGACCAACATGGCAGAAGCCACCGTCACCAGTGCAGTCCTGTCTGGATAAATACAAACTGGGAGCAGATTATACCGGCGTACATTCATTCTCTTATTTTCTAGGGAAAGGAAATGTACCTCAAATCCTCCAACAGCCAAAAGAGCATGAATATTATACTTTCTTATGTTCTCCACGATCTTCTGCATACACGATTTTGGAATGGTTCTTAAAAAGTGAAGAACAAAGATAACAAAAAATTACCCCAAGCCCATTTAAATTGTATCCCATCCATGAGCATAAAAGACAGCTCTCCGCTCAGTGACAGATCTCTTAAGGCTATGTGCACACGTATTCTTGAGGTCTGCAGATTTTTCCACAGCGGATTTTAGAAATCCGCAGGTAAAAGGCACTGCGTTTTACCTGCGGATTTACTGCGGATTTTATGCAGATTTTGTGCAGATTCCACCTGCACTTTTATACCTGCAGATTCCTATAGAGAAGCAGGTGTAAACCGCTGCGGAATCCGCACAAAGAATTGACATGCTGCGGAATGTAAACCGCAGCGTTTCCGCAGCATGGGCACAGCGGTTTCTGTTTTCCATAGGTTTATATGGTACAGTAAACTCATGGAAAACTGCTGCGGATCCGCAGCAAAATCCACAACGTGTGCACATAGCCTTAGGACATGCTGGGATAGAAGTATGAAACCTGTAGGATTTTCCAATACGGGACCAGATTTTTGCCATTTAAGCTATTTTTATTCACTGTAGTGAACGAAGTCTCGCCAAGGCTCAGCATATATGACTGCAGCACACAGCTATGGCTCACAATGACCACCAGGTGGCATCATACTGTGTAAGAATATGACAGAACTTCACAAGATTAGTATTATTTAACCATTTCTATCACCTACACAGTGGAGTGATAGGGGTTGGATCACCATTACCTATGAGGCTTGTGCAGCATTACAACCAGAAAATGACTGGATTACGTAACCTGTGGACATTATACAGTTGCCCCATTTTCAAACACAAACATGAATGAATCTTGACAGTTAGGATGGGTTCACACAATGCAGTTTGGTATTGCAAAAATATTGTAGTAAAACCATAATAAAATGGGAACAAATGTGCTTTTGCAATGGTCTAGCATTAAATCAAGCAGAATACAATGTTGCTTGGAGGCAGAATTACTTAATTCTGTTTCCCTCACTACTCTACAGAGGATGCTTACCGGCGATGCGTCCTCAGGGGTATCTGGTGGGCTGCATTAGAGCACAGCTATGGTCAGCAGCGCCACTTTTACCTGTTAGGTGTGAGTCATGGAGAATTGATACACAAGGCCAAAGATGGCTGTGTGCAGCTGCTGAATCACAGCATAATGCAGGTGAACGGGGGGCCGCATTGTGACCCCTGGTGAACCAGTGAGATTGTGACTTGCTTGTCACAATGCTGTGGCTCCATTCACTTGCATTATGCTGCCATGTAGCAGCAGCACAGTGAGTTTTGGCCGTATGATCTGTGTTGCAGCATAAAGCCCCAGCCTTATACTTTGCCGTCAGGGCAGCACTGCCAGTATGGCACCGTCGCTCAGCACGCACACCCCTTAGTGGAGCAGCAGAGGTCACAGTGAAGCTGGAGAGATTAGTCTGCAGGCCGTCCGCCATGCCTCCTCTGCAGGGGACAGTGCGGGGGAGCTTCCATCTCAGAGTCGGAGGCCAGAAGTTCCTTGGACAGGATGGCGCCTACCTATGGTCTACAACAGCAGCCAGCACCCTCCCCGAGCCAGTCAGGGACCCTGGACACAAGAGCATAGACATGCATATACTATGCAGGCAAATCTGCTTTATTTCACCACTGAACAAAGCTCTACATTTAGCTCACTAGCCTACTAGTCACAGCAACAGCAACCAATGGTGGGTTGTTTTGTTGTTTTTTATGTCTGCATACTTAAATGTAAAATGGAGATTGTAAGTCATCCTACGTACACCTCCCGATGGATCGCACAGGTTCTGTATTTGTGTCTTGATTTTCATTGTATTTGGGAAGATGGGAAAAGTTTTCTATTGGGATCAATAAAAAAATGATGTGATTTATCCAAAAATGAAAAAAAGCCAACACCAAATGTAGAATATATGCTCAGCTACACACTGACTGTGTTTGACATTGTAGTACTTATCGGCCCTAGGTAATAAAGGCAAATTATCAGCACATACCTTTTTGTTCCCAGCATAGAGCCACCACGGCCCAGCCATCCGGCCACATCATGCCAACCTACTTCATTAATCTAAAAAATAAAATTAAAAAAAAAAAAAAAAACACAGAAAAAATTATTATCTGTGTACAAGTGTGTGAGATTAACCCGAGATTAACCCCATTCCTGCCGAGACGTTTTTGTGCTTTTTTTTCCCCCCACATACGGTTTAAATAATTTTATTTTGGATATTCCAGCAATTTTTGCATATTATTTTTGTGAAACATGCTGCTGCTGTCATGGGAACAAGATGCTGTGAGGGATCACCAGGAAGGTAAGTTCATTGTTTATTTTTTTTAATATTTTCTGATGGGGCCATGCATACCAGCATGGGGGTCAATCATACCAAGGCACTATTCAAAGAGATATGAATATTCATTGCCCTCCATGCTCATGAGCGTGGAATGCAGTGAATATTCATTTCTCTTTAGCAGCAGGCACAAGAGTTAGCCGCAGCAGCTGGCTCCTGCCTCTGTGACCCGCCGATGCCGCACCTCCACCTCCCCACCACAGCCAGAGCTAGAACATCCGGACTATAAGACGCACCCCCCATTTTCCTCCACATTTTTGGAGGAAAAAAGTGTGTCTTATAGTCCGAAAAATACAGTACAAAGCACCATTATTTTGAAGAAGTTTACAGACATCATCATCGCTGTCCCCTTTGGGGTCTCAATCTAGATTCCCTATCAGTATGTCTTGGAGCGTGGGAGGAAACCGGAGACCCACACAAACATATAAACTACATGCAGATGTTGTACTGGGGGGGGTGAAATTTGAACCCAGCGCTGCAAAGCAACAGCTAGCCACTTGAGCTATCATTTTGCCCCACAAACAAAAGATTTTTGGTGGGTATTTCAACAATTCCCCTTTTTTTTTTTTTATTTAATCTGATCTCCTCCGTTACTGCGGCTGGTTTATAGCTTGAGGTACAGGAAAAGAAATTCAGCCTCTTCGCGGCTGGGTTAAAGGACCGAGCAGATCCTGCTTTCTCCCTACACCCAGCGATCACTGGGTCCAGAGGGGGAGTGTAATAAGAAGTCTCTGCCTTCTATATAGGCTCACCACACCTGTAGCTGAATGATGCCCTGTGTCTACTCTCCTATGCATTCACTGCAGAGGAGAACACAGACCGCCTGGACACTTATATTTATGAGAATTTCAGAAGAAGATAAACCATAAATAGCTTGCCCTATAATCTACACCAAAAAACAGGCTCTGCACATGATGTGAACACTACAGTACATTACCTGGCCTTTGGACAGCCCTTCAAATCCATCATTGACAGTGTAGATCTTATGACCCTCAGAAATGCCAATTCTCACAGCAGATCGGACAGCGGCGTTCATTCCAGCAGCTGGAGCGCCCACATTCAGAATTGCAATGCTGAAGTTGCTCTGATGTCAAGAAAAGATGGTGTCAAAACGTACTAGAACATTACAATTAACCAGCTAGTGCCACAATCTCAGCGTCAATAGATTAGAATCGCCTGAAAGGGAGCCACTTGTTACGCCATTTCCATCATCAGTGTAGGGTCCTTGACCAGGAACGCCCTGCAAATTACAAACTCCTCATCTCTAAATTCTTCCCCCGCTCTGTCTACTTCCATCTAATCCGCTAAATTCCAGATAACGCTTCTTGACCCTTTACAATTTAGTACGGCAAGTTTCTGTAGTGTAAAGAGCCTAGGTTTCTAACAATCTCCTAACCACTAAATGTAATGGTCACTTCTCCCTGCTAGTTCTCCGGGATCTCTCTGCAGCATTGACACTGCGGATCACCAGCTCCCCCTCACTATACTCCGCTGTCTCGGCCTCAACAACACTGCTCTCTCTTGGTTCTTCTACTTCTCTGACCAGTCTTTGGGTGTCATTTGTTGGTTCTTTAGCCTCTCTTCCCCTTGGGGATATGTTGTTTTTGCAAATTTTCAGCTGCGTTTCACAGTACCAGTAAAGTCTATGAGATTTCAGAAATCTCATGCACACACCTTGGTTTTTTTTCTTGACTTTTGTTAACCCCTTAGTGACAGAGCCAATTTAGTACTTAATGACAAAGCCAATTTTTATAATTCTGACAATTGTCACTTTAAGGGGTTATAAAAGCTTCAACGGATCCCACTGATCCTAAGACTGTTTTTTCGTGACATAATGTACTTTATGTTAGTGGTAAAATTTCTTTGATATGACTTGCGTTTATTTTTGAAAAAAACTGAAATTTGGCAAAAATTTAGAAAATTTTGCAATTTTTAAACTTAATTTTTGTCCGCTTAAATCAGAGAGAGTGGTGTCACACAAAATAGTTAATAAATAACATTTACCACATGTCTATTTTATATCAGCACAATTTTGGAAACAATTTTTTGTTAAGTTATAAGGGTTAAAAGTTGACCAGCGATTTCTCATTTTTACAACAAAATTTACAAAACCATTTTTTAGGGACCACCTCACATTTGAAGTGAGTTTTGGGGGTCATTATGACAGAAAATACCCAAAGGTTACACCATTCTAAAAACTGCACCCCTCAAGGTGCTGAAAACCACATTCAGGAACTTTATTAACTCTTCAGGTGCTTCACGAGAACTAAAGCAACGTGGAAGGAGAAAAACAGGATTTTTGGTTGCTTACCGTAAAATCTGTTTCTTGAAGCCTCCATTGGGGGACACAGGAACCATGGGTGTATGCTGCTGCCACTAGGAGGCTGACACTATGCAAATAAAAAAGTTAGCTCCTCCTCTGCAGTGTACACCCCACCGACTGGCATTATACTCTTCAGTTAGTGAGAAAGCAGTAGGAGAAAGAACAAGGTTGAAAAACCATAACCACAAACTTGAGAACTGTAAACGCAAGAACAGTCAGAGAACATATAACAAAAACATTGGGAGGGAGCTGTGTCCCCCAATGGAGGCTTCAAGAAACAGATTTTACGGTAAGCAACCAAAAATCCTGTTTTCTTTATCGCCTCTCATTGGGGGACACAGGAACCATGGGACGTCCCAAAGCAGTCCCACGGGTGGGAAAAACAGACTTCCATCAGGTCAGAGGACTCACCACTGCCGCCTGCAAGATCCTTCTGCCTAGGCTGGCGTCCGCCGAAGCGTAGGTATGGACCTTGTAGAATTTGGCGAACGTGTGGATGGAAGACCAAGTTGCCGCTTTGCAAAGCTGTAGGGCGGAAGCCCTGTGGTGCACCGCCCAGGAGGCGCCGACTGCCCGGGTAGAGAGCCTTAATCCCAGGAGGGGGCACTCTGTTCTTGACCCGGTAAGCCTCCAAAATTGCCATTCTGATCCAGCGAGCAATAGTCGCTTTAGAAGCCGGTTGGCCTCTGCGCGTGCCATCAGGAATGACGAAAAAGGAATCCGTCTTCTGGAAAGTGGACGTTCTGTCCAGATAGATCCTCACTGCCCTGACAAGGTCCAGCTTGTTCAACGATCGCTCCAGAGGATGAGTCGGAGCTGGACAAAAGGAAGGTAGAACGATGTCCTCGTTGAGGTGGAAGGTGGAAACCACCTTAGGAAGAAAAGAAGGTGGGGGCCGGAAGACCACCTTGTCCTGGTGAATGACCAAAAACGGAGGACGGCAAGACAGGGCCGCCAGCTCGGAAACGCGGCGAATGGACGTGATGGCCACAAGAAAGGCCACCTTCCACGATAAAACCGATAAAGGAATCTCCCTAAGAGGTTCAAAGGGAGAAACCTTCAGAACGTCCAGTACCAGGTTTAAGTCCCATGCCTCCACAGGGGCCCTGTACGGCGGGACGGCGTGGGCTACCCCCTGAAAGAAGGTCTTAACCTGTGGCCGAGAGGCCAAGGTCTTCTGAAAGAGGATGGAAAGCGCAGAGACCTGACCCTTCAGGGAACTAAGAGCCAGGCCCGAATCCAGTCCTGCCTGAAGGAAGGCCAAAAGAGAAGGCAGGGAAAAAACCATAGGCGGAATGCGGTTGGACTCGCACCAACGGAAGTAGGCCTTCCAGGTGCGGTAGTAGATCCTGGAAGACGAAGGCTTCCGAGCCTGAATCATGGTGTGAATCACCCGGTCCGAAAGGCCGGACGCTCTTAGAACCGCGGTCTCAGCAGCCACGCCGTTAAACTGAGCGACCGAGAATTCGGGTGGCAGATCGGACCCTGGGACAGCAGATCGGGCCTGTCTGGAAGGCGCCAGGGAGCGTCCGCGAGAAGGTTGACGAGCTCCGCGAACCAAGCTCTCCTGGGCCAATCCGGGGCGATCAGGATGACCGGCACCCCTTCCGCTTTGATCTTCTTCAACAGTTTGGGAAGTAATGGAAGGGGTGGGAACAGGTAGGGCAGCTCGAACTGTGACCAAGGAATGGCCAGAGCATCGACGCCCACTGCGAGAGGATCGCGGGACCTGGAGACGAACTGCGGAACCTTCCTGTTGATTCGAGACGCCGTGAGATCCACATCCGGAGTTCACCATCGAAGACAAATCTGATGGAAGACCTCCGGATGCAAGGACCATTCCCCTGCCGCGAGGCCCTCGCGGCTGAGGAAGTCGGCGGCCCAGTTTTCCACGCCGGGGATATGCACCGCGGATATCACCGGAACCGTTGCCTCTGCCCAAAGGAGGATCTTGGATACCTCGGCAAGGGCCAAGGAGCTCCGAGTCCCCCCCTGATGGTTGACATATGCCACAGCCGTGGCGTTGTCCGTCTGGATCCGGACTGGAAGGCCCCTGAGGATCCTTTCCCAGTGGCGGAGGGACAGAAAAATGGCCCGAATTTCGAGGACGTTGATTGGCAGAGATGACTCCTGCGGCGACCAACGGCCCTGAACCGTCAGGTGGCGAAAAACCGCACCCCAGCCGATCAGGCTGGCGTCCGTTGTCACCACCTGCCAGTGAACCGGAAGGAAGGACCTGCCCTGGGAGATGAGAGGTGACGTCAGCCACCAGTTGAGAGACCGCTTGACCCGAAAGGAGAGTCTGATCGGCCGATCCAGGGAGAAGACCGACCTGTCCCACTGGGACAGAATGGCTTGCTGAAGGGGTCGCGAATGGAATTGGGCGAAGGGAATCGCTTCCAATGTAGCTACCATCCTCCCCAGTACCTTCATGGCCGAACGGAGGGAGGGAGACCGAGGACCCTGGGGCGAGCGTATGTCCCGACAAAGAGTGGATCTCTTGTCTTTGGGAAGGAAGACTCTGCTCTGACGAGTGTCGAAAAGCATGCCCAGAAAGATGATGCGCTGAGAAGGAATAAGGCAGGACTTCTTCCGGTTGACCAGCCACCCGAAACGGGCTAAGGTGTTGAGAACAATGGACAGGCTTTCGTGGGCCTGAGCAAAGGACGGAGCCTTGTTGAGGATGTCGTCGAGATATGGAAATAGGACCAAGCCTCTGACTCTCAAGATGGCCATCAGCGCCGCCATGATCTTTGTGAACACCCTTGGCGCGGTTGCGAGACCGAACGGCAGGGCGACGAACTGAAAATGATCTCGTTGCACTGCGAAGCGCAGGAAACGGTGATGTCCGGGAAATATCGGGACATGGAGGTAGGCGTCCTGGATATCTATTGAGCATAGAAACTCCTGAGCCTCCATGGAAGCAATTACTGAACGAAGGGATTCCATCCTGAAGTGTCTCAGGCGAACTCTCCTGTTCAGCAATTTGAGGTCCAGAATGGGACGAACCTTGCCGTCTTTTTTCGGTACCACAAAAAGATTCGAGTAGAAACCCGTGAAGCGTTCTTTTTCTGGGACGGGAACGATTACCCCGGATTTGAGCAGAGAAGCGATGGCTGAGAAGAAGCCCGGAACTAGAGCGGGATCTCTTGGAGGACGGGATTGGAAGAAACGATCCCGAGGTCGGGAAGCGAACTCTATTTTGTATCCCGAGGATACAACTTCCCTGAACCATGCATCCTCTACTGCGGAAATCCAGACGTCCCTGAAAAGGAGAAGACGGCCGCCCAATCTGGGAGTTGGGCTGGAGTCTTGCCGAGAGTCATGCCGACGAGGCTTAGCCTGGGGGAGAAGAGAACTTGTACCCCCGGTGGCGTCCTTAATTATTTGGTCCAGCTGGGAACCAAAGAGACGAGAGCCCTGGAAGGGCAGACTAGTGAGGGACTTTTTGGAGGACAAGTCCGCCTGCCAGGCCTTGAGCCAAACGGTCTGGCGGATGGCAACGGCATTGCTGGAAGCTTGAGCCGCACAAGACGCGACATCCAGAGAGGTGGAAACCAGGTATTCACCAGCGTGGGAAATCTGGTTGGCAAGTTCCGCTAATTGCGCGGGAGGCGCCCCGTCAAGGATACCTCGCCGAAGATCCTTGGCCCATTTTGAGATGGATTTTGAAGCCCAAGTGGACGCAAAAGCTGGACATAGAGCCGCTAAAGCCGCTTCAAAAGCAGATTTCGCAAAGGATTCTATAACTCTATCGTTAGAATCCTTCAGAGATGCTCCGCCGGACAGAGGAAGCACCGTGTTGGTGGACAGCCTGGAAACAGGGGGATCCACCGAGGGAGAGGCCGTCCAATTGGCGGTAAGTTCTGGAGAAAAAGGATATAGCACACCCAGGCGTTTTCCCCTTCGAAAACGCCTAGTGGGGTTCTCTCTCTCTCTGGACAAGATTTCCTCGAATTCAGGATGAGGAGCGAAAGATTTAGAAGGTGGTTTGGCCCGTCTAAACGAAACCGCCTGATCTGCGGGTTCCGTAGAGGGATCCTTGATGCCACAGGTTTGGTTTATTGCCCCAATGAGGTTCTGGACTGTCTCACTCATGGTGGCGATTTGGTTAGGATCCAGCTCCGAAATATCCTCCGAGGGCGCATCAGATAATGCCTCGCCTGACTCAGGGGAGGAGGATCGGTGGGACACCAACCGCGGGGGAGGGCCGAGCGGCGAGATGGAGCGCGAAGAGGACTCAGACCGACGTTCCTGTCTGGACCTTTTGTGGCTTATCAAGGAGAGCTCGGGCGGCGGTTCCTGTGACCCGCTGGCTACGGCCGGGGTCTGCAGGGGTAACCGATCAAGCGCGGACACCAGGGTTTGAGACACCCGTGTTAAATCGGCCACCGATTGTGACAGAGAGGCGGCCCAGCCTGGAATGGGGGGATCACTCTCGGGCGGAACAGCCGGGGGATCCTGGGCAGTGGGAACAATCGGGTTGCTGCAGGACTGACACAGCGGGGAGGACTGACCTGAGGGAAGTTTGCTGTTACAGGACGAACAAGCAAAGTACGTGACTAAGGCAGAAGAAGAAGAAGTAGGGGGGCGAGAGCGGCCCCCTTTAGAGGTAGACATTTTGAGAGGTCCCTGAAGATGCCAGTGGGTTAGGGGACAGTGGGGCAGAGGGGGGTGTCAGTCTGCAGTGCAGCTACTCACGGACCCAGTCCTGGAAGATGTCCCACTTGCCGGTGGAGAACTCCTGCCCTGAGGTGCTGGATTCTGCGCAGATTCTGTGCCCACGGAGGATGCAGTGGCGAAGGTGTGGGGCGCGCTGTGTGAGCTCCTGCAGCTAAGAAGCGGTGAGCACACACAGACGCTGTCCCTGGAGGAAGGGGGCGGAGCCAGACAGGGGGGCGCCAATGAGCAGGCACAGTATGTCGGGCGGGAGAAAAGCCCGCCCGATGAAACAGGAAGTGGGCGGAGCGCGACACCGGAAGTAGGCCCCGGGAGAAGCCGGGGCCTAAATTAGAAGCCGGTGACCGCTGAAATTGTGCGGACGCAAAGGAAAGGATGCGGCGTCCCGTCTGACAGGCACAGCAGCCACCGCATGTAAAGAGGGGCGCCGGAAGTAGGCCCCGGGAAGAGCCGGGGCCTAAAGTAAAAGCCGGCGGCCGCAGGGACGACCGCTGGGAAGGACCGCGGCCGCGAGTCACCTAAAAAGGGTACGACCGCCGAGAAAAGATCGGCGCGGCTGCCTGAAGGGTGGTCGCGCCGCAGAGGGAAGATGTCCCTAATTGTCCCCAGAGCAAAAAAGATGATAGTAGGGATAGTAGTGCGGCCGCAGAAATAGCAGTGCGGCCGCAGAGATAGCAGTGCGGCCACAGAAATCGCAGCGCGGCTGCCTGTAAGGCGCGCTGCACAAAGTAGCATATAAGGCGAACGCCTCCGTGAGGAAAACAGCGCGGCCGGACACCAGAGCCCCCGCGCCAAAGGTGGGTAGGGAATCCAAGAGGAGCACCAAATACTCACCTAACATCCCACGCCGTCGTACTAACCTTAAAAACATGGAAGGTATCAGACGTCCTCGGAGCTGGTGGACGTCCTCGTCTCCTCCGACCGACAGGCTCTGGAAGGTGAGTGGGTGGGGGACGGAGCCAGGACCGGACTTCTGAGCACGCTTGTGTGCCAGGATCATGGTCCTGGAGAGGGATCTATGAGGATACGGGGTGGCAGTACACGCCGTACTCATAGTCCGCTTGTGGGACTACAGGTGTGACTGCTCACCCTGTATCCCATCCGGAAAAAAAAACCTGAAAAGAAACGACGCACATTGAGGTAGATAAGGGTCTAATGAAAGACCCGTGTCCACCTCCTACTGACACTAAGCTAAACTGAAGAGTATAATGCCAGTCGGTGGGGTGTACACTGCAGAGGAGGAGCTAACTTTTTTATTTGCATAGTGTCAGCCTCCTAGTGGCAGCAGCATACACCCATGGTTCCTGTGTCCCCCAATGAGAGGCGATAAAGAAATGAATATTTTACTTTTTTCACAAATAATTTAACTTTGGAACCAAACTTTTTTTATTTTTACAAGGGTATCAGGAGCAAGTGGACCACAAAATTTGTTGTACAATTTCTCCTGAGTACGCAGATACCCCATATGTGGGGGAAAGCTACTGTTTGAGCACATGGCAGGGCTCAGAAGGGAGAGAGCACCGTTTGACATTTTGAACGCAAAATTAGCTGGAATCAATGGCGGGTGCTGTTGTGAATTCTGTGGCTGAATTCACTCCTGTGGTCACAAGTGGTACTGCAGCTTCTGAGCTTCCTCCCTCAGGTGTTCTGGTGAGCTCGTTAACTGCTTCATTACTTAACTCCGCCTGATGCTGCTATCCTTGCTCCTTGTCAATGTTTCAGTGTTGGATCTGAGCTTCTCCTGATTGTTCCTGTGTCCTGCTGCTCTGTATAGCTAAGTGCCTTTTGCTTTTTTGTTGCTTTTTTTCTGTCCAGCTTGTCTTTTGTTTTGCTGGAAGCTCTGAGACGCAAAGGGTGTACCGCCGTGCCGTTAGTTCGGCACGGTGGGTTTTTTTGCCCCCTTTGCGTGGTTTTGCTTTAGGGTTTTTTTGTAGACTGCAAAGTTCGCTTTACTGTCCTCGCTCTGTCCTAGAATATCGGGCCCCACTTTGCTGAATCTATTTCATCCCTACGTTTTGTCTTTTCATCTTACTCACAGTCATTATATGTGGGGGGCTGCCTTTTCCTTTGGGGAATTTCTCTGGGGCAAGTCAGGCCTATTTTTCTATCTTCAGGCTAGCTAGTTTCTTAGGCTGTGCCGAGTTGCCTAGGTAGTTGTTAGGCGCAATCCACAGCCGCTTTTAGTTGTGTTTAGGATAGGATCAGGTGTGCAGTCTACAGAGTTTCCACGTCTCAGAGCTCGTTCTTGTATTTTTGGGTATTTGTCAGATCACTGTGTGCGCTCTGATCGCTAAGCACACTGTGTTTCTGGATTGCCTTCATAACACCTGTCATTAGCAAACATAACAGTACAAGGAGCCACACTAATGATTCTCAATAGAGGGAAAGAAAAAGTTCTGACATCATTTTTTTTTTTTTTTTTTTCTGCTCTGTGTTCATTTTTTTTTTTTCCCCTAGACATTTGGGTGATTCTGGACACAGGTGTGGACATGGATATTCAGGGTCTGTGCTCTTCAATGGATAATCTCGTTATAAATGTACAAAAAATTCAAGATACTATTGATCAGAAATCTATGTTAGAACCAAGAATTCCTATTCCTGATTTGTTTTTTGGAGATAGAACTAAGTTTCTGAGTTTCAAAAATAATTGTAAGCTATTTCTGGCCTTGAAACCTCATTCTTCTGGTAATCCTATTCAACAGGTTTTGATTATTATTTCTTTTTTGCGCGGCGACCCTCAAGACTGGGCATTTTCTCTTGCGCCAGGAGACCCTGCATTGAGTAGTGTCGATGCGTTTTTCCTGGCGCTCGGATTGCTGTACGATGAGCCTAATTCAGTGGATCAGGCTGAGAAAAATTTGCTGGCTTTGTGCCAGGGTCAGGATGATATAGAAGTATATTGTCAGAAATTTAGGAAATGGTCAGTACTCACTCAGTGGAATGAATCTGCGCTGGCAGCTTTGTTCAGAAAGGGTCTCTCTGAGGCTCTTAAGGATGTCATGGTGGGATTTCCTATGCCTGCTGGTTTGAATGAGTCTTTGTCTTTGGCCATTCAGATCGGTCGACGCTTGCGCGAGCGTAAATCTGTGCACCATTTGGCGGTACTGCCTGAGGTTAAACCTGAGTCTATGCAGTGCGATAGGACTATGACTAGAGTTGAATGGCAGGAATACAGACGTCTGAATGGTCTGTGTTTCTACTGTGGTGATTCCACTCATGCTATTTCTGATTGTCCTAAGCGCACTAAGCGGTCCGCTAGGTCTGCCGTCATTGGTACTGTACAGTCCAAATTCCTTCTGTCCATTACCTTGATATGCTCTTTGTCGTCGTTTTCTGTCATGGCGTTTGTGGATTCGGGCGCTGCCCTGAATCTGATGGATTTGGATTATGCTAAACGTTGTGGGTTTTTCTTGGAGCCTTTGCGGTGTCCTATTCCATTGAGAGGAATTGATGCTACACCTTTGGCCAAGAATAAACCTCAATACTGGGCCCAGCTGACCATGTGCATGGCTCCTGCACATCAGGAAGTTATTCGCTTTCTGGTGTTGCATAATCTGCATGATGTGGTCGTGTTGGGGTTGCCATGGCTACAAACCCATAATCCAGTATTGGATTGGAATTCCATGTCGGTATCCAGCTGGGGTTGTCAGGGGGTACATGGTGATGTTCCATTTTTGTCGATTTCGTCATCCACCCCTTCTGAGGTCCCAGAGTTCTTGTCTGATTATCAGGATGTATTTGAAGAGCCCAAGTCCGATGCTCTACCTCCGCATAGGGATTGTGATTGTGCTATCAATTTGATTCCTGGTAGTAAATTCCCTAAAGGTCGATTATTTAATTTATCCGTGCCCGAACACGCCGCTATGCGCAGTTATGTGAAGGAATCCCTGGAGAAGAGACATATTCGCCCATCGTCATCACCACTGGGAGCAGGGTTCTTCTTTGTAGCCAAGAAGGATGGTTCGCTGAGACCGTGTATTGATTACCGCCTTCTTAATAAGATCACTGTTAAATTTCAGTATCCCTTGCCATTGTTATCTGACTTGTTTGCTCGGATTAAGGGGGCTAGTTGGTTCACTAAGATAGATCTTCGTGGTGCGTATAATCTGGTGAGAATCAGGCAAGGAGATGAATGGAAAACTGCATTCAATACGCCCGAGGGTCATTTTGAGTATCTAGTGATGCCGTTCGGACTTGCCAATGCTCCATCTGTGTTTCAGTCTTTTATGCATGACATCTTCCGTGAGTATCTGGATAAATTCCTGATTGTTTACTTGGATGACATTTTGATCTTCTCAGATGATTAGGAGTCTCATGTGAAGCAGGTCAGAATGGTTTTTCAGGTCCTGCGTGCTAACTCTTTGTTTGTGAAGGGATCAAAGTGTCTCTTCGGTGTGCAGAAAGTTTCATTTTTGGGGTTCATCTTTACCCCTTCTACTATCGAGATGGATCCAGTTAAGGTCCAAGCCATCCAGGATTGGATTCAGCCGACATCTCTGAAAAGTCTGCAAAAGTTCCTGGGCTTTGCTAATTTTTATCGTCGCTTCATCTGTAATTTTTCTAGCATTGCCAAACCATTGACCGATTTGACCAAGAAGGGTGCTGATTTGGTTAATTGGTCTTCTGCTGCTGTGGAAGCTTTTCAGGAGTTGAAGCGTCATTTTTGTTCTGCCCCTGTGTTGTGTCAGCCAGATGTTTCTCTTCCGTTCCAGGTCGAGGTTGATGCTTCTGAGATTGGAGTAGGGGCGGTTTTGTCACAGAGAGGTTCTGATTGCTCAGTGATGAAACCATGTGCTTTCTTTTCCAGAAAGTTTTCGCCCGCTGAGCGTAATTATGATGTGGGCAATCGAGAGTTGCTGGCCATGAAGTGGGCATTCGAGGAGTGGCGTCATTGGCTTGAAGGAGCTAAGCATCGCGTGGTGGTATTGACTGATCATAAGAACTTGACTTATCTCGAGTCTGCCAAGCGCTTGAATCCTAGACAGGCCCGTTGGTCGTTATTTTTTGCCCGCTTCGACTTTGTGATTTCGTACCTTCCGGGTTCTAAAAATGTGAAGGCGGATGCTCTGTCTAGGAGTTTTGTGCCCGACTCTCCGGGTTTATCTGAGCCAGCGGGTATCCTCAAGGAAGGAGTCATTGTGTCTGCCATCTCCCCTGATTTGCGGCGGGTGCTGCAAAAATTTCAGGCGAATAAACCTGATCGTTGTCCAGCAGAGAAACTGTTCGTCCCTGATAGGTGGACTAATAAACTTATCTCTGAACTTCATTGTTCGGTGTTGGCTGGTCATCCTGGAATCTTTGGTACCAGAGAGTTAGTGGCTAGATCCTTCTGGTGGCCATCTCTGTCACGGGATGTACGTACTTTTGTGCAGTCCTGTGGGATTTGTGCTAGGGCTAAGCCCTGCTGTTCTCGTGCCAGTGGGTTGCTTTTGCCCTTGCCGGTCCCAAAGAGGCCTTGGACACATATTTCGATGGATTTCATTTCTGACCTTCCCGTTTCTCAAAAGATGTCAGTCATTTGGGTGGTCTGTGATCGCTTTTCTAAAATGGTCCATCTGGTGCCCTTGGCTAAATTGCCTTCCTCCTCTGATTTGGTACCTTTGTTCTTTCAGCATGTGGTTCGGTTGCATGGCATTCCTGAGAATATTGTTTCTGACAGAGGTTCCCAGTTTGTTTCAAGGTTTTGGCGAGCCTTTTGTGGTAGGATGGGCATTGACCTATCCTTTTCCTCGGCTTTCCATCCTCAGACTAATGGCCAGACCGAACGAACCAATCAGACCTTGGAAACATATCTGAGATGTTTTGTTTCTGCAGACCAGGATGATTGGGTGTCCTTTTTGCCGTTGGCTGAGTTCGCCCTTAATAATCGGGCCAGCTCGGCTACCTTGGTTTCTCCATTTTTTTGCAATTCTGTGTTCCATCCTCGTTTCTCTTCAGGACAGGTTGAGTCTTCGGACTGTCCTGGTGTGGATTCTGTGGTGGATAGGTTGCAGCAGATCTGGACTCAGGTAGTGGACAATTTGATCTTGTCCCAGGAGAAAGCTCAACTTTTCGCTAATCGCAGACGCCGTGTGGGTCCCCGACTTCGTGTTGGGGATCTGGTTTGGTTATCTTCTCGTCATATTCCTATGAAGGTTTCCTCTCCTAAATTTAAACCTCGTTTTATTGGTCCGTATAGGATTTCTGAGGTTCTCAATCCTGTGTCTTTTCGTTTGACCCTCCCAGACTCCTTTTCCATACATAATGTATTCCATAGGTCGTTGTTGCGGAGATACGTGGCACCTATGGTTCCATCTGTTGAGCCTCCTGCCCCGGTTTTGGTGGAGGGGGAATTGGAGTATATTGTGGAGAAGATTTTGGATTCTCGTGTTTCTAGACGGAAACTCCAGTATCTGGTTAAATGGAAGGGTTATGCTCAGGAAGATAATTCCTGGGTTTTTGCCTCTGATGTTCATGCTTCCGATCTTGTTCGTGCCTTTCATGCGGCTCATCCTGGTCGGCCTGGGGGCTCTGGTGAGGGTTCGGTGACCCCTCCTCAAGGGGGGGGTACTGTTGTGAATTCTGTGGCTGAATTCACTCCTGTGGTCACAAGTGGTACTGCAGCTTCTGAGCTTCCTCCCTCAGGTGTTCTGGTGAGCTCGTTAACTGCTTCATTACTTAACTCCGCCTGATGCTGCTATCCTTGCTCCTTGTCAATGTTTCAGTGTTGGATCTGAGCTTCTCCTGATTGTTCCTGTGTCCTGCTGCTCTGTATAGCTAAGTGCCTTTTGCTTTTTTGTTGCTTTTTTTCTGTCCAGCTTTTCTTTTGTTTTGCTGGAAGCTCTGAGACGCAAAGGGTGTACCGCCGTGCCGTTAGTTCGGCACGGTGGGTTTTTTTGCCCCCTTTGCGTGGTTTTGCTTTAGGGTTTTTTGTAGACTGCAAAGTTCGCTTTACTGTCCTCGCTCTGTCCTAGAATATCGGGCCCCACTTTGCTGAATCTATTTCATCCCTACGTTTTGTCTTTTCATCTTACTCACAGTCATTATATGTGGGGGGCTGCCTTTTCCTTTGGGGAATTTCTCTGGGGCAAGTCAGGCCTATTTTTCTATCTTCAGGCTAGCTAGTTTCTTAGGCTGTGCCGAGTTGCCTAGGTAGTTGTTAGGCGCAATCCACAGCCGCTTTTAGTTGTGTTTAGGATAGGATCAGGTGTGCAGTCTACAGAGTTTCCACGTCTCAGAGCTCGTTCTTGTATTTTTGGGTATTTGTCAGATCACTGTGTGCGCTCTGATCGCTAAGCACACTGTGTTTCTAGATTGCCTTCATAACACCTGTCATTAGCAAACATAACAGGGTGCCATGTCGTGTTTGGAGACCCCCTGATGTACTTAAACAGTGGAAACCCCCCAATTCTAACTCCAACCCTAATACAGCCGTAACCCCATCACACCCCTAACCCCATCCTAACCCCAACACAACCCTAACTCCAACCCTAGATCTAACCACAGCCCCAACACTAACCCAACCCTAACCTCAACCCTAGCTATAACCCTAACCCCCCCCACCCCCCCCAAGGCCACCTCGTAGCACGAGCATATCATTAGCTCAAAATTGAAAATAAAGATTAAACAACCACAAGACGGATGTCATCAACCAAGGTATCATTTTTATCAGTATAAAACACTGTCTGTAGGTTACTCAGCACAATTCTGCTAACAGGTTCTCTTTATAGAAGTTGTCCACTGCTTGGACAACTTCTTCTCATATCCCACGCTTGATCCAGATAACATAATAAAGCCTATACTCGCCTACTGTGCCGGCGCCGTTCCCATGGTGTCGGCACTTGTTCTCCCGGGACTCCCGTCCTGTTGCGACACATGACGCTAGCACCCAATCAGCACTGGCTTCACTGTCCCCGCCTTTGGACAAATCAAACATAAAGAGGAAGTTGAGCTGCAGCTGATCTCTGGTATCCTCTTCATGTTTGATTTGTCTGAAGGCGGGGATAGTGACACCAGCACTGACAGATGCCAGCATCATGTGTTATAACACTGCACAAGAGCCCCGAGGAGAGTGAATGCAGACACTGCTGGAACGGCGCCATCACAGGAGGAGAGTATAGGCTTTATTATTTTATCGGGGCTGACCATTTTGATCAAGGGGGTGTCCTAGTAGTAGACAACCCCTATAATTCTAGCCCCAAAAGTGGTGGTAATTACAGCAGTAATGTACTCCAGGCTATGACTTGAGTACACTTATGGTGCAATCCTCTTGATATAGATTCCCTTGGAGTGAGATGTGTCAGATATGGGCTTAGTCTGCAGATAAACAGAGTTAAAATCACGTTGGGCCACTTTACTGGAGCAGCGGCTCAAGTAGTCACCACTCACTCCCCAACACACTCATTGAGAGCGTGAGCGCGTGTTTTAATTTTCTGCCTGTAGCTGTGCTTCCAGTATGATGGCCTAACATGATTTTAACACTATTTATATGCAGACTGACCCTATATCTGCAGGTAAATATAGTTTCTGGACATTATAGGTTCCTTCCATAAACTTGATGGCAACATTTTACATGGGAAGAAACCTTCATTTAAACGGTGGATACAAGTGAATTATGTTCCCCAACTAAGGATAGACTTCCCCTTATGGAGTCACTCATTAGTGCTTAAGAACTGAAGATGGTAGGTAGGAGACAACACATTACCTTCTCTACAGATGGCTTGTGGTGTGAAAGCAGCTTGTAAATGTTCCAGTTATTTTCAAAACTCCTAAAAAAAAAAAAAATTGTTTTGTACAGTAAGAACATTTTCGCTTGATTTAAACCCTTCACCCTCAAGACAGTTTTCGCCTTTATGACCAGGCCAAATTTTTCAGTTCTGATGCGCAGATAGTTTTTTCGTGACATATTGTACTTCATAACAGAAGTACAATATGTCATAAATAAAATTAGTTCGATATGACTTGTGTTTATTTGTGAAAAAAATCTGAAATTTAATCTTAAATCAGAGAGTTATGTCACACAAACCAATAAACAACATTTCCCACATGTCTACTTTATATCAGCACAATCTTTGAAACATAGATGTTAACTTCCTAACAAAAATACAAGGGTTAAAAGTTGATCAGCGATTTCTAATTTTTCTAACAAAATTTACAAAACCATTTTTTTTGGGACCTCCTCACATCTCAAGTGACTTTGAGGAGTCAGAAAATGACAGAATATACCCAAAAGTGATGACACCATCCTAAAAACTTCACCCCTCAAAGATCACATTCAAGAAGGTTGTTTCTCTATCGCCTTTCATTGGGGGACACAGGAACCATGGGTGTATGCTGCTGCCACTAGGAGGCTGACACTATGCAAATAAAAGTTAGCTCCTCCTCTGCAGTGTACACCCTACCGACAGGAAGTAGGATATTCAGTTTAGCTTAGTGTCAGTAGAAGGTCGACACGGGTCTTTCATTAGACCCTTATCTACCTCAATGTGCGTCGTTTTCTTTCAGGTTTTCCGGAGGGATAAGGGTGAACAGTCACACCTGTAGTCCCACAATACGGACTATGAGTACGGCGTGTACTGTCATCCCGTATCCTCATAGATCCCACAGCAGGACCAAGATCCTAGCACACAAGCATGCTTAGAAGTCCGGACCTGCATCCGTCCCCCACCCACTCGCCCACCAGAGCCTGTCGGTTGGAGGAGACGAGGACGTCCATCATCTCCCTGGACGTCTGATATTTTCCCCGGATTGAGGTTAGTAAGGACGGCGTGGGATGTTTTTGTATTCCTACCCTCAAAGTGCCTCTAGGTCCCTCCTCAGTTCCAGGGTGGGCGTTTAGGGGTCCCTTGGGATTTTTTTCCAGGCTGCCTTGGCCTGGTCGGCGTTTTCCCCTTCCATTATGTATCGGCTGCCGGGGACACGTGGGGCGGGGGTTGTCGCACCGTTCGCGTGGCAGCCGCGCTGCTTCCATTGGCGGCCGCGCTGTTCTCCGGCGCGATGGCCTTGCAGGCGACCGCGCTGCCTTTTCCCCCCGGCCGTACTGTGTTCTGGCCCGGTCGTGCTTTCCTCCTGCGGCCGCACTATCCCTTTCTCCTCTGGCCGCACTATGCTTTGTTGTGGCGCGGCGGCCACGCCGCTTTTTCCCGGCGTCTGCGCTTCTCCCACCGCCGCGGCCCTTCCCGGTGGCCTCAAATTTAGGCCCCGGCTTCAACCGGGGCCTACTTCCAGCGCCGTGACTCCTCCCACTTTCTTTCCCTCAGACGGGCTTTTCTCCTGCCCAACAATCATCGGTGAGCTCCGCCCACCGGCGCCATCTTGGTGCTCCTGGCCAGGCTGTTAGCCCTGCCCACCACTCCCCGTACAGCCGCAGTTCAGTACCAGGAACGTTTTCTTCGCAGCTTATGACCGCGAATTTCCGGCGTCCTCGCATGCAGCAAGTTTCTGACAAAAGGGTGCCCCAGATGTGACTGCCTGTTCTCCTAGGGGCTATCGTTCCTGAGGAGCATCTTCCAAGCCGTGCAGCCTTTCATCTGGAAACCGCAGCGTCTGCCGTTGAGTAGCCCTGCACTGCAGACTGACACTCTCCCCTGTCCCCTAACCTTCTGACATTTTCCTCAGGGGCCCGTTCGGTCTAATTTTAAGGGAGGTCACTCCCGGCCTCCTACTTTTTCCCTACTTCCTGTGCCTTAGTGAAACACTTTGCGTGTTTGTCTTATAACCGGCAAGCTTCCCTCAGGCAGGCCTGCAGCAACCCACATTATGCTCACCGCCCAGGACCTCCCCCCTGCTGCTCCGCCTCAGAGCAAAGTCTCCACCCCAGGCTGGGCCTCCTCTCTGTCTCTATCAGTAGCGGAGCTCACACGGGTGTCCCAGACCCTTGTGTCCGTTGTTGTGAATTCTGTTGTCAAGCTCCCTCCTGTGGTCGTGAATGGTACTTCGGCTGGTTCTGTCCATGGGCTTCCTCTGGTGGTTGTGAGTGGGGCTGCGGCTTCTGAGTTTCCTTCCACAGGTGATGAGGTTAATTCGTTAGCTGGCTGCTCTATTTAACTCCACTTAGATCTTTGCTCCATGCCACCTGTCCATGTTCCAGTATTGGTCTTATTCACTCCTGGATCGTTCTTGTGACCTGTCTTCCCAGCAGAAGCTAAGTTACTGCTTGTTTTTCTCTGTTTGCTGTTTTTCTGTCCAGCTTGCTATTTTGATTTTTGTCTTGCTTGCTGGAAGCTCTGGGACGCAGAGGGAGCGCCTCCGCACCGTGAGTCGGTGCGGAGGGTCTTTTTGCGCCCTCTGCGTGGTCTTTTTGTAGTTTTTTGTGCTGACCGCAAAGTTGCCTTTCCTATCCTCAGTCTGTTCAGTAAGTCGGGCCTCACTTTGCTAAATCTATTTAATCTCTGTGTTTGTAATTTTCATCTTTACTCACAGTCATTATATGTGGGGGGCTGCCTTTTCCTTTGGGGAATTTCTCTGAGGCAAGGTAGGCTTATTTTTCTATCTTCAGGGCTAGCTAGTTTCTTAGGCTGTGACGAGTTGCATAGGGAGCGTTAGGAGCAATCCACGGCTATTTCTAGTGTGTGTTATAGGATTAGGGATTGCGGTCAGCAGAGTTTCCACGTCTCAGAGCTCGTCCTATATGATTAATAACTATCAGGTCATTCCGTGTGCTCTTAACCACCAGGTCCATTATTGTCCTAACCACCAGGTCATAACAGTCCGTGCTCGATCGGTTGCCCCTGCAGACTTCCGTAATAGCCAGCGGGTCGCAAGAAGCTCCGTCTGAGACTTCCAGTACAGGCCGCAAAAGATCCAGACAGGAACGCCGGTCTGAGTTCTCTTCTCGGTCCATCTCGCCCCACGGTCCTTCCCACTGGTCCTCCTCCCCCCCCCACCCCCCGAACTCAGGCGAGGCTTTCGCTGATGCGTCTTTGGAGGATAATTTGGGGCCGGATTCAAACCAAATCGCTAACATGAGGGATATGGTTCAAAGCCTCATTGGAGCAACCAATCAGACCTGTGGCATCAAAGATTCCTTTACGGAACCCGCAGATCAGGTGGTTTCGTTTAGACGGTCTAAACTACCTCCCAAGGTTTTCGCTCCTCATCCTGAATTCGAGGAGCTTCTGGCCAAAGAAAGAGAGAATTTGACCAGACGTTCTCAAGGAGGCAAGCGTCTTGGAGTCTCATATCTCTTTCCTCCGGATCTCATCGCCAACCGGAATGAGAGGCGATAGAGAACGACCTCTCCCTCTGTGGATCCACCGGCTGCTAGACTTGCCGCCAACACAGTCCTCACGCTGTCCGGTGGGGCGGCTCTGAAAGATTCCATCAATAGGATCATGAAATCTTCGTGCAGTCGGCTTTCGAAGCTGCCGCATCATCCCTATGTCCGGCTCTCGCTTCCACTTGTGTTTCGAAGTCTGTATCCGAAGGGGCTAAACAACTCCGCTGGGGCATTCAAGCTGGAGCTCCACCAGACCGGCTGGCGGAACTTGCAACCCAGAGTACTCACGCCGGGGAATAATTTGTTCCCTGGACCACGCGTCTTCTGCTGCTCAGGCGCCCAGTAATGTTGTTGCCAGCCGTCGCACTGTTTGGCTCAAGAGTCAAAGAAGTCCCTTACAAGCCTGCCTTTTCAAGGATCACGTCTTTTCGGTTCCAAGCTTGACCAAATTATTAAGGACGCCACTGGCGGCACCAGTTCCCTTCTCCAGACCTCGCCTACTTCCCCTTAGGCGACAACTTCGGTCCCTTCAGCCTTTTTTCATCGTTTTGCGGCATCAGATTCCTCTTCGCAACTGCAGAGGCCACAGGCACATTAAGAGAAGAATGTATTCTTTGCACTCAGTCCTTCCTGGTGTTCCCGCTACTCCTAAGGTGGATTCTCCAGGTCTAGGACTGGAAGTTCCACCTAGGCATGACTCACGACTAGATCCCAGCCCGTTTCCCAGGCTGGGCAGCCGTCTCCTCTTCCTCAGGGACCTCTGGGTCTCCTCTGTAGAGGACGCATGGGTCAGGGAACTTGTATCCTCTGGATACAAAATAGATTCATTTCACGGCCCCGGGATCGTTTTCTTCTAGTCCCAACCTCCAAGAGACCCCGCTCTAGTCCCGGGATTCTTTACAGACATTGTTTTCCTCCTTAAATCTGGGGTAATCGTTCCCGTCCCAGAACAGAAACAGGCTTCTCTTCGAATCTCTTTGTACCGAAAAAGGACGACAAGGTTCGTCCCAGTCTGGATCTCAAATTGCTGAACAAGAAGTTTCGTCTGAGACACTTCATGATGAAATTCCCTCGTTCAGTAATCGCTTCCATGGAGGCTCAGGAATTTTGTTTTCAGGCTCCCGAAAGTCTATCCATCTTCCCTGACACTCTAGCCGTTGCGGGTGGCTCGTCAACAGGAAGAAGTCCCGTCTTGTTCTTTCTCAGCGCCTCGTATTTCTGGGCATGTTCTTTGACACTTGTTGGACCACAGTCTTCCTTCCCAAAGACAAGATATCCCTCCTTCGTCGGGAAGTTCGCTTGCTCCAGGGATCTCGGCTTCCCTCCTTTCCGATGGGCCATGAGGGTCCTGGGGAGGTTGGTTGCAACATCAGAAGCGATTTCCCTTCGCCCATTTCATTCAAGACTTCTTCAGCAGGCTATTCTATCACAGGGGGACAGGCCTGTCTTCTCCCTGCATCGTCCAATCCGGCTTTCTCCCGGGTCAAACGGTTCCTCGACTGGTGGCCGAGGTCACTTCTCATATCCCAGAGCAGATCCTTCAGAGCAGATCCTTCCTTCCAGTTCTCTGGCAGGTGGTGACGACGGACGCCAGCCTGCTCGGCTGAGGCGCGGGGCTTTGTCACCTGTTTTTTTCAGGGTTGTTGGTCGGCGCAGGTGTCCTCTCTGCCGATCAATGTCCTCGAGTTCTGGATCATCTTTCTGTCTTTCCTTCACTGGGTAAGGATTCTCAGGAGCCTGCCAATTCGAATCCAGACAGACAATGCCACAGCAGTGGCATATGTCAACCACCAGGGGTGGACTCGGAGTTCTCTGGCCTCGGCTGAGGTTTCCAGGATCCTCCTTTGGGTAGAGGCAACGGTCCTGGTGAGATCCGCAGTGCATATCCCCAGCGTGGACATTTAGGCCGCCGACTTCCTCAGCCGCGAGGGCTTCGCGGCAGGGGAATGGTCCTTACTTCAGGAGGTCTCCTATCGGATTTCTCTTGGATGAGGGGACTCCAGAAGTGGACCTCATGGCATCCCGATTGAACAGGAAGGTCCCTCGGGTCGTCCCAAGGTCCCGCGATCCTCTCGCAGTGGTGTTGACGCTCTGGCCATTCCTTGGTCGCAGTTCATGCTCCCTTATCGGTTCCCACCCCTTCCCTTCCTTTCCAAGCTGTCGATAAAGATCAAGGCGGAAGGGGTGCCGGTCATTCTGATCGCCCTGGATTGGCCCAGGAGTTCTTGGTTTGCGCAGATCGTCAATCTTCTCGCGGACGCCCCCTGGCGCCTTCCAGACAGACCCGATCTGCTGTCTCAGGGTCCGATCTGCCACCCGAATTATCGGTCGCCCAGTTTAACGGCGTGGCTGTGGACACCACAGTTCTAAGAGCGTTCGGCCTTTCGGCCCGGATGTGTCACACTATAATCCAGGCTAGGAAGCCTTCGTCTTCCAGGATCTACTATCGTACCTGGAAGGCTTACTTTCGTTGGTGCGAGTCCAACCGCTTTTTACCTATGTCCTTTTTCCTGCCTTCCATTTTGGCTTTCCTTCAGGCAAGACTGGATTCGGGCTTCGCCCTTAGTTCCCTAAAGGGTCAGGTTTCTGCACTCTTCTTCCCTTTCAGAAGACGTTATCATCTCAGCCACAGGTTAAGACCTTCCTTCAAGGAGTAGCCCATGCTGTCCCTCCGTACAGGGCCTCTGTGGATTCATGGGATTTAAAGCTTGTGCTGGACGTTCTTAGTGGTTCCCCCTTTGAGCCTCTCAGGGAGTTTTCTCTGTCAGTTCTATCTCGGAAGGTGGCTTTTCTTGTGTCCATCACTTCGATCCGCCGCGTTTCCGAGTTGGCAGCCATTTCTTGCCGACCTCCTTTCTTGATTTTCCATCAGGACAAGGTGGTCCCAGGCCTCCACCTTCCTTCCTTCCCGAGGTGGTTTTCACCTTTCCACCTCAACGAGGACATCGTTCTACCTTCCTTTTGTCCAGTTCTGACTCATCCTTTGGAGAGGTCGTAGAACAGGCTGGACCTAGTCAGGGCAGTGAGAATCTCCCTGGCTAGCACGGCTGCTTTCTGAAAGATGGATTCTCTTTTCGCCATCCCTGATAGCGCGCATAGAGGCCTGACGGCTTCCAAGGCGACTATTGCTCGCTGGATCAGAACGGCAATTTTGGAAGCTTACCGAGTCAAGAACAGAGTGCCTCCTTTTGAGATAAAGGCTCACTCTACCCGGGCAGTCGGCGTTTCCTGTGCGGTTCGCCACAGGGCTTTCGCCCTACGGCTTTGCAAAGCGGCAACCTGGTCTTCCATCCACACGTTCGCCGAACTTTACAAGGTCCATACCTATGCTTCGGCGGACACCAGCCTGGGCAGAAGGATCCTACAGACGGCAGTTTTGAGTCCTCTGACCTGATGGAAGTCTGTTTTTTCCCACCCCAGGGACTGCTTTAGGACGTTCCATGTTTCCTGTTTCCCCCAATGAGAGGTGATAGAGAAAACAGGATTTTTGGTTGCTTACCGTAAAATCTGTTTCTCGGAGCCTTCATTGGGGGACACAGCACACTCCCAAGTTGAACAGCTCTGTTTATTGTGTTATACTGTTTACGTTTGAGTTCTTTGAACACTCTTTGAGTGTTTGAAACTGTTAATCTGTGGAGTGCTGCGGAATTTGTTGGCGCTATATAGATAAAGTTTATTATTATTATTCTCTCTCTTTTACACGTTGCTTCTCCTACTGCTTTCTCACTAACTGAATATCCTACTTCCTGTCGGTAGGGTGTACACTGCAGAGGAGGAGCTAACTTTTTTATTTGCATAGTGTCAGCCTCCTAGTGGCAGCAGCATACACCCATGGTTCCTGTGTTCCCCAATGAAGGTTCCGAGATACAGATTTTACGGTAAGCAACCAAAAATCCTGTTTTTAACCCTTCAGACGCTTCACAAGAATGAAAGCAATGTGGCAGTAAAAAATGAATATTTAACTTTTTCCCCACAAAAATTGTTTTAGTCCCAATTTTTTTTTATTTTCACAAAGGTAACAGGAGAAAGTGGACCCTAAAATGTTTTGTGCAATTTCTCTTGAATACGCCAATACCCCATATGTGGGGGAAAACTATTTTTTGAGTGCACGGCAAGGCTCGGAAGGGAAGGGAGTGCACGGCAAGGCTCGGAAGGGAAGGAGTGATGACTTAGAAAGCAGACTTTGATGGAATGGTCTGCGAGCGTTTGGAGAGCCCCTGATGTGACTAAACAGTGGAAACACCCCACAAGTGACCCCATTTTGAAATTAGGAATTAGCGGCTTAGGGATATAACAAATAGAAGATATAAAAGTATCTAAGGATGTAGCTTTGAAAGGCCTGTATGTCCATATATGCAACTTCATGAGGGGGATGTAATTCTCTAGTGACAAATAACTACATAACAGCTTCTTTGGAATAGAAGCTGTTCTGCAGTGCTTGGCAGTGGGAACTACACACTGGCACCGCCGGCACAAATAACTGGTATGTGGTAATACCTGGTGTCGGACTCAATCAATGTGCTATTGATGACCTATACACTAATAGTTTATAGTCCTTTTACTAGGCACTGTTTCTAATCGCCAGTTTCCTACTCCACACTGATGAGGGGCAAATACCTCGAAACAGCTGTCTGTGGATGGATACCATGTTTTGGCATAGGTGGTTTTCCTTTTTGGATGCTGCCCTTCCCGTGGTTGTTCCTTCCCGGTTAAAGACCTGGCTATTTATTGCTTGCGTTGAGAAACACGTTATGGTGTCTCCGTGGCTTTTCTACATGCATATACACTGAATAGGTCATCAAAACTTGAGCCTAGACAACCCATTTAAAAAAATGTTTGGTCACCAACAGGGTGTCCATATCCTTTACCAATGATAGAATCTTTTTATGTGAATACAAGGGCCCCAATTCATCAGGATGGGCGATATTCTCGCTTGATCTTGAGGGGGCATGTAGGAGTCAGAGACCCATGATTCATTAAGAGGCCTACACCTCCTAAAGAATCAAGAGCATCTGACAAGTGGCGTGTGCCTCCGTGCACCTCATCACAAATCTTATGCCAGTCCTTCAATGGCATAAGACTTCTGGTGTAAGGAACACCACAGCTCATTATGAATTGGAGGTGCTGGGAGAAACGGTTGAGTAATGCAAAAAGTTGCAAGATTCGCGAGCAACTCGGAGTTCCCAAAGCGCTTAAGGCCAGAATTCTGTCAAAATAGCTTAATCGAAGACATAGTTCATATGGTTATGATAGTTCACTAGCACTGTGCAGCATATCAACTATGCAAAATAATTGCCTCCTTTGCAACCAACTCATAATAAATGCCTTACCTTCCTCGCAGCTGAATTGCTTCTTCAAACCTTTTCTCTTCCATAGCTTTTTGTACGTCTTTTGTCTGAAATAACGACAAAGCATATTACTATTCATTGAACCTAAATACATACAACCTTTAAGAAATGTTATAAAACTGCAAGAAAAATAGTATCGCCAATCTCTCATCGATCCAGTGCTAAAGCTCTAACAATCCCTCCGATCTTTGCTTACAATCAGAGAAAGTTGCAGTCAACCAGTGATGTTAATGGGAACCTGTAACCAGCTAAAACCCTATTAACCTGCAGATATTGGCGCAATATAGAGGTTAACAGCATTACTGACCTTCCCAGTCCCCGCACTTAGCTGGACTCTGCGTGGAGAAAATAAACTTTATTCTCCCCGGCATCATTCGGGGTTCGGTCACTGGGAAGGCATCAACACGGGTTCAGTCACCGCCCTGAGTACACAGAGCAGCGGCTGCAACCGCACTCCCATCCCTGAGTGACAATGGTGCTGTATTGGGTTTGGCTGTCAGTGAGGACTTGGGACGCGGTTACAGCTGACCAGGAACATCTGAAGATCAGTGATATTACCAAGTTATTGACATCCCTGCTCTTCAGACACTTTAGTCACTGTGTGCTCTGAACGATGTCGGTTTAGGTGGACTATGGCAGTCCTGCGTGGGAACTTTTCTTTATAATAAATTGGTGAACGAGGAATAATGTAGAGAGGTGTTTATTTCAATAAAGTATTTTGTGTATGTTTTTCATATTGGGCTAGTAGTGGGGTGTCTAGCCACTTCTCCATTACTAGCACCAGGGCTTGATATCAGCTTTGTTTTTGGACATTACACAGCTGACATCAACCCCAATCCCTAATACCCCAACTGCCAACACGCTAGGGCAATCTGGAAGAGGCGGGCAAAGAGCCAATCTAATGTGATACTTTACTTCTGGGGCGGCTGCAGGATGGTATTTTAAGGCTGAAAAGGGTCCAATAACCAAGGACCTTCCCTGCCTGATAATATCAGCTCACAACTGCTTTACCTTGGCTGGTTACAAAAAAATGGGGGGGACCCCACGTAGTTTTTTAATTTATTTAATCATAAAAAGTAGTCCAATAAGCTCCATTTTAGAATATGCCGGGGATTATGCAATTATAGGTCTGTCTATATATATATTATCTATCTCTATAGCATTCACTGAAATCTAAAAATGCATGAAAAAAATCACAAACAAAAACACGGCAAACAGGCAATGATTTTTAGACCTGCATTTTTAACTGACTTCATTGAAGTCAGTGTTTGAAAAAACCTGGAAAAAAGATGAAAATTGACAAGCTGCACTACCTGCAAATCACAAATAAGCAACTAGTGAATGAGACTTTAGGATTCTCATTCACTTTGCTGGCATCAGAAAACCCTTCAGGTCCTGTGACAAAACCATGTAGCAAAAACACTACGTGTGCACACAGCCTCACAGTCATGTGCCATCCTTCTGGCATCATTGTTCCCACTTCTGAGCAGCGTCTAGTAGTAAGGAATATGACTGAGAACACCACTGAAGGGATGGAGTGGTCATTGTTTAGCTGCTTCTACAGTAAGGCCATCTGAACTTCCTCGCTGAATCAGCACAGAAAGTGTATAATGATGTGGAATGCTGGAGCCTTTAGCCACACTTGGCCCTCATTTCCATTGCTTGGCTTCTTTCTATTTTGTAACAATCAGTTTTTCCAGACCATGAAACAAAATTTATAAGACTAACAACTGGAGTTTTTAACATCTCAACAAATCTGCAAAAATGTAAGACTGGTAAAGATACCGACCACTTGAACGCACTCCATCAATGGCAGCCGAACTGACTGGTTACCAGACAGACTAACCACGCAGGCTGGAGTTTCTGGAGTTGCTTCCATCAAGGCAATAACTGCTTCCATGCCCATTTTACTGCTCTGTAGTAAAAAGAAAAATATTTTAAATATTAAAACCTTTAAAAACATGCTTTCCGGAATGTATTTTATTTTTTGGAGATCAAGCATATACATACTTAAAAGTTGATATTGTATTTTTGCACTTTGACTGTTATGATGGGTCAGATCTGTTACAGACAGTTTTACCTTAAACATACATAGCACTCCATCAATAGATTCAGCTATGTATGTAAATTTAGTCAGTCAATCTACGCGTGAAGTTGTTTGGCTCAGCAGTGAAAAGTGTTGCTATGAAGGGCTTAGGTCCTAGGATCTGTACAACCATGGTAGCACCTGTATGGAGTATCTATGCTCCAAGATGTGTTTTATTCTAGAAATCTCCAATTTTTTCCATGTGATAAGAACATATTGGATAGTGTTTGTATCTGACATAGGTAAATTAGATTGTGAGCAGCATGGAGGACAGGAAGTGAAGTGTATGATTAAAGCTTGCTGTGATGACACAGCATTTCTTCTTAATTATGCCGGAAGTAAATTATGTAGGTCTAAAGGCCCCTTCACATTAAGCGACGCTGCGGCGATACCGACAACGATCCGGATCGCTGCAGCGTCGCTGTTTGGTCGCTGGAGAGCTGTCACACAGACAGCTCTCCAGCGACCAACGATGCCGGTAACCAGGGTAAACATCGGGTAACTAAGCGCAGGGCCGCGCTTAGTAACCCGATGTTTACCCTGGTTACCAGCGTAAAAGTAAAAAAAACAAACACTACATACTTACCTAACTCTGTCTGTCCCCGGCGCTCTGCTTCTCTGCACTCCTCCTGCACTGACTGAGCACAGCGACCGGAAAGCAGAGCGGTGACGTCACCGCTCTGCTTTCCGGCTGACCGACGCTCGCAGCAAGTACAGGAGGAGTACAGAGAAGTAGAGCGCCGGGGATAGACAGCGTTAGGTAAGTATGTAGTGTTTGTTTTTTTTACTTTTACGCTGGTAACCAGGGTAAACATCGGGTTACTAAGCGCGGCCCTGCGCTTAGTTACCCGATGTTTACCCTGGTTACTAGTGAAGACATGGCTGGATCGGTGTCACACACGCCGATCCAGCGATGTCCGCGGGAGATCCAGCGACGAAATAAAGTTCTGGACTTTGTTCAGCGACCAACGATGGCACAGCAGGGGCCTGATCGTTGGTCGCTGTCACACATAACGATTTCCTTAACGATATCGTTGCTACGTCACAAAAAGCAACGATATCGTTAACGATATCGTTATGTGTGAAGGTACCTTAAGCGACGCTGCAGCGATACCGACAACGATCCGGATCGCTGCAGCGTCGCTGTTTGGTCGCTGGAGAGCTGTCACACAGACAGCTCTCCAGCTACCAACGATGCCGGTAACCAGGGTAAACATCGGGTAACTAAGCGCAGGGCCGCGCTTAGTAACCCGATGTTTACCCTGGTTACCATCCTAAAAGTAAAAAAAAACAAACACTACATACTTACCTACCGCTGTCTGTCCCCGGCGCTCAGCTTCTCTGCACTCCTCCTGTACTGACTGTGAGCACAGCGGCCGGAAAGCAGAGCGGTGACGTCACCGCTCTGCTTTCCGGCTGACCGACGCTCACAGCCAGTACAGGAGGAGTGCAGAGCAGAGCGCCGGGGACAGACAGCGGTAGGTAAGTATATAGTGTTTGTTTTTTTAACTTTTACGCTGGTAACCAGGGTAAACATCGGATTACTAAGCGCGGCCCTGCGCTTAGTTACCCGATGTTTACCCTGGTTACCAGTGAAGACATCGCTGGATCGGTGTCACACACGCCGATCCAGTGATGTCAGCAGGGAGTCCAGCGAAGAAATAAAGTTCTGGACTTTCCTCAGCGACCAACGATCTCCCAGCAGGGGCCTGATCGTTGGTCGCTGTCACACATAGCGATTTCCTTAACGATTTCGTTGCAACGTCACCAAAAGCAACGATATCGTTAACGATATCGTTATGTGTGAAGGTACCTTTAAATCAAACTGTTCTCTGAAGTATTGACTCTTCTTGTAGGACGAATATTTACCTCTAATATTATCTCCTACAGTATATTTTCGGTTATCTTTGCAAAACAGTAATGTATGGCCACTGAACAATGATGTTTGCTGATATGTTGATTGTATACATTGTCCATGCCAGACTGTTAGCATTCCCAAACAGAGGAGGAAAACCTATGTAAATAGATTACATAATCAAACAAGCAACTTGGTCGTGACCATTATTCCCCTTATCTGTGATGCTGGACTGAAGGACACTTGTTAAACATAAAAAGAGGTGATATGCCTCTATGAGACAGAGAGAGCCACTGATTCAGCCAAGACATCCAGTGACTCTACAGGAGATCAGCTTAGGGGACTACGGTCCCGACTAGAAGAATATAGGACTGCTTCATTGACCATCACTGAAACCCCGGAGACGTCTTAAAGAATCTAAGTTGCGACAATTGGGTCACCTGGCCACATACCCTCACTGCTCTCAGTTAGCTTCCTAAGCTTGTTGTTACCTCCACGCTGTGGGGGGCCTGCCAAATGCGGAAGGATGAAACTTTGTAATTTGCACCTTTTTGGCTATTTGTTGGGACTGTTCTATATGCTATGGTGTTTTGTGGTTCAATAAATTATTGACAGATTGTTTTACCCTCATCCTGTGTTGTCTGAGTTATATTCTGCCCACAGGGCAAGACAGCCGGGACAGCGGACAAGACTCCATGTGGATTTTAATACGGTATGAATATAGTTGGATGTTTTTATGAAAAGCTCCCTGGATGCTGGCGCGTTTTAAGCTTGTTAGCTCACTGTCATGGGGCTTCCATGCATGGGATGTACTCTGTCATCAAGAGTGGTCATCGAGCGGACATTACTTGCTTTGTTTGCTCAATTAAGCTCCCAAATTACTAATATCCTATTTGTAACCTGCTGGGGGGTAAGGGGCTCCTCACTGTAATATCATGGTTATTAGTTATAAATATTAAAGTAGTCAAAGAGGCATGCAACTTTGGCTCTGCTAATATACCCACACAATATCAAGATGCGAACATAACAGGATTTGAAAAAAATCTGGAAAGTCAAAAAGTGTCGTGCTCTGCTATTAGAAAAGAGCGCTCAGAACTTGGACAAGATATATGCCATTGTAAATAGTGGCACTCAACACTGGTACGATAAAAGATGTAACATTATTTGGGCATCATGTGAGGAACGTAGGCCTAGTGAGTAAAAAAGTGACAGATGTTTCACGTAGAACACGCTTCTTCTGGCTCTTCATGATGCCCAAATAAAGTTGCTGTTTTTAACGTACCAGTGGTGAGTGCCGCTATTTACAATATAGTATTTCTTTTCCAAATCTATAAACTTTAGTACAAGATTAATTAAATGTTTATTTTACATTCTAGCAACCTGTGACTGGCACAAGCGCTTTTATTTACCAAGACACGGTCAAAGGCCGATGGTGTTCCTCCTCTCTGCACATGTCCAAGGACGGTGACCCTGGTATCAAAACCCAAGCGTCTGACAACCAGCTGTCCAAAATCAAAGAAGAAATTACTTCATAAAATACTTCTCTTCCGACATCATTCACTGCTCAAAGTAAAAATGCCTAAAATGCTGACGATAATTTAACGCAAAAAAAACTGAAGCTTTGAAAAAAGTGAAAAAAACAGGATTTTTGGTTGCTTACCGTAAAATCTGTTTCTTGAAGCCTCCATTGGGGGACACAGGAACCATGGGTGTATGCTGCTGCCACTAGGAGGCTGACACTATGCAAATAAAAAAGTTAGCTCCTCCTCTGCAGTGTACACCCCACCGACTGGCATTATACTCTTCAGTTAGTGAGAAAGCAGTAGGAGATAATGAAACAAGGTTGAAAAACCATAACCACAAACTTGAGAACTGTAACGTGAGAACAGTCATAGAACAGATAACAACAGAAAACATTGGGAGGGTGCTGTGTCCCCCAATGGAGGCTTCAAGAAACAGATTTTACGGTAAGCAACCAAAAATCCTGTTTTCTTTATCGCCTCTCATTGGGGGACACAGGAACCATGGGACGTCCCAAAGCAGTCCCAAGGGCGGGAAAACAGACTTCCATCAGGTCAGAGGACTCACCACTGCCGCCTGCAGGATCCTTCTGCCTAGGCTGGCGTCCGCCGATGCGTAGGTATGGACCTTGTAAAATTTGGCGAACGTGTGGATGGAAGACCAAGTTGCCGCTTTGCAAAGCTGTAGGGCGGAAGCCCTGTGGTGCACCGCCCAGGAGGCGCCGACTGCCCGGGTAGAGTGAGCCTTAATCCCAGGAGGGGGCACTCTGTTCTTGACCCGGTAAGCCTCTAAAATTGCCGTTCTGATCCAGCGAGCAATAGTCGCTTTAGAAGCCGGCTGGCCTCTGCGTGTGCCATCAGGAATGACGAAAAAAGAATCCGTCTTCCGGAAAGAGGATGTTCTATCCAGATAAATCCTCACTGCCCTGACTAGGTCTAGCTTGTTCAACGATCGCTCCAGAGGATGAGTCGGAGCTGGACAAAAGGAAGGTAGAACGATGTCCTCGTTGAGGTGGAAGGTGGAAACCACCTTAGGAAGAAAAGAAGGTGGAGGTCGGAAGACCACCTTGTCCTGGTGAATGACCAAAAACGGAGGGCGGCAAGACAGTGCCGCCAGCTCGGAAACGCGGCGAATGGACGTGATGGCCACAAGAAAGGCCACCTTCCAAGATAAAACTGATAGAGGAATCTCCCTAAGAGGTTCAAAGGGAGAAACCTTCAAAACGTCCAGTACCAGGTTTAGGTCCCAAGCCTCCACAGGGGCCCTGAACGGCGGGACGGCGTGGGCTACCCCCTGAAAGAAGGTCTTAATCTGTGGCCGAGAGGCCAAGGTCTTCTGAAAGAGGATGGAAAGCGCAGAGACCTGACCCTTCAGGGAACTAAGAGCCAGGCCCGAATCCAGTCCTGCCTGAAGGAAGGCCAAAAGAGAAGGCAGAGAAAAAACCATAGGCGGCACGCGGTTGGACTCGCACCAACGGAAGTAGGCCTTCCAGGTGCGGTAGTAGATCCTGGAAGACGAAGGCTTCCGAGCCTGAATCATGGTGTGAATCACCCGGTCCGAAAGGCCGGACGCTCTTAGAACCGCGGTCTCAACAGCCACGCCGTTAAACTGAGCGACCGAGAATTCGGGTGGCAGATCGGACCCTGGGACAGCAGATCGGGCCTGTCTGGAAGGCACCAGGGAGCGTCCGCGAGAAGGTTGACGAGCTCCGCGAACCAAGCTCTCCTGGGCCAATCCGGGGCGATCAGGATGACCGTCACCCCTTCCGCTTTGATCTTCTTCAACAGTTTGGGAAGTAATGGAAGGGGTGGGAACAGGTAGGGCAGCTCGAACTGTGACCAAGGAATGGCCAGAGCATCGACGCCCACTGCGAGAGGATCGCGGGACCTGGAGACGAATTGCGGAACCTTCCTGTTGATTCGAGACGCCGTGAGATCCACATCCGGAGTTCCCCATCGAAGACAAATCTGATGGAAGACCTCCGGATGCAGGGACCATTCCCCTGCCGCGAGACCCTCGCGGCTGAGGAAGTCGGCGGCCCAGTTTTCTACGCCGGGGATATGCACCGCGGATATCACCGGAACCGTTGCCTCTGCCCAAAGGAGGATCTTGGATACCTCGGCAAGGGCCAAGGAGCTCCGAGTCCCCCCCCTGATGGTTGACATATGCCACAGCCGTGGCGTTGTCCGTCTGGATCCGGACTGGAAGGCCCCTGAGGATCCTTTCCCAATGGCGGAGGGACAGAAAGATGGCCCGAATTTCGAGGACGTTGATCGGCAGCGCAGACTCCTGCGTCGACCAACGGCCCTGAACCGTCAGGTGGCGAAAAACCGCACCCCAGCCGATCAGGCTGGCATCCGTTGTCACCACCTGCCAGTGAACCGGAAGGAAGGACCTGCCCTGGGAGATGAGAGGAGACGTCAGCCACCAGTTGAGAGACCGCTTGACCCGAAAGGAGAGTCTGATCGGCCGATCCAGGGAGAAGACCGACCTGTCCCACTGAGACAGAATGGCTTGCTGAAGGGGTCGAGAATGGAATTGGGCGAAGGGAATCGCTTCCAAGGTAGCTACCATCCTCCCCAGAACCTTCATGGCCGATCGGAGGGAGGGAGGCCGAGGACCCTGGAGCAAGAGTATGTCCCGACAAAGGGTGGATCTCTTGTCTTTGGGAAGGAAGACTCTGGACTGACGAGTGTCGAAGAGCATGCCCAGAAAGATGATGCGCTGAGAAGGAATAAGGCAGGACTTCTTCCGGTTGACCAGCCATCCGAAACGGGATAAGGTGTCGAGAACAATGGACAAGCTCTCGTGGGCCTGAGCAAAGGACGGAGCCTTGATGAGGATGTCGTCGAGGTATGGAAACAGGACCAAGCCTCTGACCCTCAAAATGGCCATCAGCGCCGCCATGATTTTCGTGAACACCCTTGGCGCGGTTGCGAGACCGAACGGCAGGGCGACGAACTGAAAATGATCTTGTTGCACTGCAAAGCGCAGGAAACGGTGATGTCCGGGAAATATTGGAACATGTAGGTAGGCGTCCTGGATATCTATAGAGCATAGAAATTCCTGAGCCTCCATGGAAGCAATTACTGAACGAAGGGATTCCATCCTGAAGTGTCTCAGGCGAACCCTCCTGTTCAGCAATTTGAGGTCCAGAATGGGACGAACCTTGCCGTCTTTTTTCGGTACCACAAAGAGGTTCGAGTAGAAACCCGTGTACCGTTCCTTTTCTGGGACGGGAACAATTACCCCGGATTTTAGCAGAGAAGCGATGGCTGCGAAGAAGCCCGGAAACAAAGCGGGATCTTTTGGAGGACGAGATTGGAAGAAACGATCCCTGGGTCGGGAGGCGAACTCTATTTTGTATCCCGAGGATACAACTTCCCTGACCCATGCATCCTCTACTGCGGAAATCCAGACGTCCCTGAAACGGAGAAGACGGCCCCCCAACCTGGGAGTTGGGCTGGAGTCTTGCCGAGAGTCATGCGGAAGTGGATCTTCCAGTCCTGGGCCTGGACGATCTACCCTGGGAATAGCGAGGACGCCAGGACGGAGTGGGCCTGAAGGACACCGCCTTCTTCTCTTGACGTGCCTGTGGCCTCTGTTGCTGCTGGGAAAAGGAGTTTGATGCAGCGAAGCGACGAAAAGGCCGAAACGAGCGAAACTGCCGTCTAGGGGGAGGGCGACGAGGTTTAGCCTGGGGGAGAAGGGAACTTGTGCCCCCAGTGGCGTCCTTAATGATCTGGTCCAGCTGGGAACCAAAGAGACGAGAGCCCTGGAAGGGCAGACTAGTGAGGGACTTTTTGGAGGACAAGTCCGCCTGCCAGGCCTTGAGCCAAACGGTCCGGCGGATGGCAACGGCATTGCTGGAAGCCTGAGCCGCACAAGAGGCGACATCCAGGGAGGCGGAAACCAGGTATTCACCCGCGTGGGAAATCTGGTTGGCAAGTTCCGCTAATTGCGCGGGAGGAGCCCCGTCCAGGATACCTCGCCGTAGATCCTTGGCCCATTTTGAGATGGATTTTGAAGCCCAAGTGGAAGCAAAGGCTGGGCATAGCGCTGCTGAAGCCGCTTCAAAGGCAGATTTCGCGAAGGATTCTATAACTCTGTCGTTAGAATCCTTCAGAGACGCTCCGCCGGACAGTGGAAGCACCGTGTTGGTGGACAGCCTGGAAACAGGGGGATCCACCGAGGGAGAGACCGTCCAATTGGCGGTAAGATCTGGTGAAAAAGGATATAACACCCCCAGGCGTTTTCCCCTCTGAAAACGTCTGGTCGGATTCTCTCTCTCTCTGGCCAGGATTTCCTCGAATTCAGGATGAGGAGCAAAAAATTTTGAAGGTGGTTTGGCCCGTCTAAACGAAACCGCCAGATCTGCGGGTTCCGTAGAGGGATCCTTAATGCCACAGGTTTGGTTTATAGCCCGAATGAGGTTCTGGACCGACTCACTCATGGTGGCGATTTGGCTAGGATCCAGCTCCGAAATTTCCTCTGAGGGCGCATCAGATAAAGCCTCGCCTGACTCAGGGGAGGAGGAACGGTGCGACACCAACCGCGGGGGAGGGCCGGGCGGCGAGATGGAACGCGAAGAGGACTCAGACCGACGTTCCTGTCTGGACCTTTTGTAGCTTGGCAAGGAGGTCTCGGGTGGCGGTTCCTGCGACCCGCTGGCCACGGCAGGGGTCTGCAGGGGTAACCGATCCAGCGCGGACACCAAGGTTTGAGATACCCGTGTTAAATCGGCCACCGATTGTGACAGAGAGGCGGCCCAGCCTGGGATGGGGGGATCACTCTCGGGCGGAACAGTCGGGGGATCCTGGGCGGTGGGAACAATCGGGTTGCTGCAGGACTGACACAGCGGAGAGGACTGACCTGAGGGAAGTTTGCTGTTACAGGACGAACATGCAAAGTACGTGACTAAGGCAGAAGATGAAGAGGTAGGGGGGCGAGAGCGGCCCCCTTTAGAAGACATTTTGAGAGATCCCTGAAGATGCCAGTGGGTTAGGGGACAGTGGGGCAGAGAAGGGTGTCAGTCTGCAGTGCAGCTACTCACGGACCCGGTCCTGGAAGATGTCCCACTTGTTGCTGTATTCTTGCGATGCTGAGCCCACAGAAGATGCGGGCGAAGGAGCGTGGCGCGCTGCGTGAGGTGCTGCGAGGGCTGCTTGCTGTGTGAAGCGGCGCACACCAGCTGAGAGTCCCACGAGGAAGGGGGCGGAGCCAGACGTAGAGGCGCCGGTGGGCAGGGCGCAGTATGTCGGGCGGGAAAAAGCCCGCCCGCAGAAGCGGAAATGGAGAAAGCCGACAACCGGAAGTAGGCCCCGGCCGAAGCCGGGGCCTAAATTAGGGACCGGCGGCCGAGAAAAAAAGGCCGCGGCGCCGAAATAGAGCGCCGGAAACAATGCGGCGTGAGGGAGGCTGGGGCCGCTGAAGGGCGCCGCAGACAACACCCTCCCGCGGCGCCAGAGCAATGCGCCGCAGGGAGAAGCGGCGTGACAGCCTGCAGGTCACAGAAGGGCGCCGCAGATAAACACCTCCTGCGGCGCCAGAGCAAAGCGCCGCAGCGAGAAGCGGCGCGACCGCCTGCAGGGCTGCCGCGCAAAGGATGTGCCCAGAGTAAAAACCGCAGCGCCGGTAATGCGCCGCGGAAGGAGCGTACGGCAGCCATAGAGCTGTCGTGGAAGAAATGCTGGCCACAGGGAAAAGAGCGCGGTGGCCTAAAAGGGGGGCCCCGCGCTGGAGAGCAGAAGGCCCCTGCAGAAAAGGGGAAGAAATGTGGAAATACCAGCCGCGCCACCGAAAGACAGGCGATGACCGGGTAAGCGAGTCGCCAGGGAGCCCCTAACAAGAACCCTATCAAAGGTCTGGGATGGGAGGGGAAGGGAGAATATACTCACCTAAAAATTCCACGCGTACTAACCTTGAAAAAGGGTTGAGACGTCCAGGGAGCTGATGGACGTCCTCGGCTCCTCAACCGACAGGCTCTGGTGGGCGAGTGGGTGGGTGACGGAGCCAGGACCGGACTTCTGAGCACGCTTGTGTGCTAGGCTCTTGGTCCTGGAGAGGGATCTATGAGGATACGGGGTGGCAGTACACACCGTACTCATAGTCCGCCTTGTGGGACTACAGGTGTGACTGTTCACCCTGTATCCCTCCGGGAAACCTGTAAAGGAAGCGACGCACATAGAGGTAGATAAGGGTCTAATGAAAGACCCGTGTCCACCTCCTACTGACACTAAGCTAAACTGAAGAGTATAATGCCAGTCGGTGGGGTGTACACTGCAGAGGAGGAGCTAACTTTTTTATTTGCATAGTGTCAGCCTCCTAGTGGCAGCAGCATACACCCATGGTTCCTGTGTCCCCCAATGAGAGGCGATAAAGAAATGATATTTAATAGCCCATAATGGTGACGTTTGGGTTCCAAGTTTGAGCGTTTCTCAAGCCTCAGGGTTTAGAAAGGCTCACACTTGGTGCCGAAAAATCACGCTTATAGGCTATTAAATAGCATTTTTTCAATTGGTGTGCTGCCTCGATTTTCTTTGTTTGGCACCCGGACTCCATTGCTGGTGCGGCTTCTAATTTTGGTTTTAGACAGAGACATTTTGTGATATGACATGGTACTCTAGATGTCTAACTACAGAACTCTGGGTCAGATACTTTTATGGTCACTAAAGAAACTCAAATCTTCAAAGAAAACCTTAATCTTGTTACTGACGTTCTGCACCTCAGGTCTGACAGCTCCGCTGTGACATGCCAAGATTTTAATAAAAGGGATGAGACAGCACCAAACTGCCTTATCATACACACATCCACCAAATAGAGATGTAATGTAATCCAACACAGAGGAATAGTGACAGCATCCAAATCTAATTTGTTGCTTTCATTGTGCTGTACAAAAGTACTGAAACGGGAACAGCAATGTATTGACCCGTTATTACATGTGTGTGTCTTTATTAAGCTTTAGAAAGAGCCGTGTATGAATGGGTGAAATTGTTGCTTCTCCAGTTTATATACAGTGGAGAAAATAAGTATTTGATACACTGCCGCTTATGCAAGTTTCACCACATACAAAGAATGGATTAATCTGTAATTTTTATTGTAGGTACATGGAAACTGTGAGACAGAATGTAAAAAAAAAAACAAAAAAACAAAAAAAAACACACAGAACATCGCATTGTACGATTTTTTAATAATTAAATCACATTTTATTGCTTGGAAGACGTATTTGATCACCTACCAACCAGCAAGAATTCCGGATCTCATAGACCTGTTAGTTTTCCATTTAGAAGCCTCCTACTCTGTACTTATAACCTGTATTAATTTCACATGTTTTAACTCGTTACCTGTATAAAAGACACTAGTCCGCACAATCAATCAGGCACACTCCAACCTCTCCACCATGGCCAAGACCAAAGTGCTGTCTACGGACATAAGGGACAAAATTGTAGACCTGCACAAGGCTGGGATAGGCTACAGGACAATAGGCAAGCAGCTTGGTGAGAAGGCAACAACAACTGTTGGCACAATTATTAGAAAGTGGAAGAAACACAAGATGACTGTCAATCTTCCTCGTTCTGGGGCTTCACGCAAGATCTCGTATTGTGGGGTAAGGATCATTCTAAGAAAGGTCAGGAATCAGCCTAGAACTACACAGGAGGACCCAGTCAATGACCTGAAGAGAGCTGGGACCACAGTCTTAACCCCTTCACCCCAGGGCCATTTTCCGGTTTTGTGTTTCTGTTTTCTGCTCCTAGAGCCATAACTTTTGTATTTTTATGTCAATATGGCCATATGAGGGCTTGTTTTTTGTGAGACAAGTTGGACTTTTGAATAACACCACTGATTTTACCATATAATGTACTGGAAAAAAGGGAAAAAAATCCAAGTGCAGTGAAATTGAAAAATAAGCGCAATCCCACAATTTTTTTTTACCATCTTCACCAAATGCTAAAAATCAAGCTGTCATTATGATTCTCCAGGTCATTACGAGTTCGTAGATACCAAATACCAAACATGTCAGGGTTCTTTTTTATTTAGATTGTGAAAAGAAAATCCAAATTTTGTTAAAAAAAAAAAAAAAAAAAAAAAAAAGGCGCCATTTTCCGAGACCTGCAGTGTCTTAATGTTTCAGGAGCTGGGGCTGGTTAAGAGCTTATTTTATGCACCCTGAGCTGATGTTTTTATTGATAACATTTTGGGATATATACGATGTTTTGATTGCCTGTTATTGCAATATTGTGGTGACCAAAAAAGGTAATTCTGGCGTTTTTATTTTTTTTCTCATTAAGCCATTTACCGATAAAATTAATTGCTTTTATATTTTGATAGATCGGGTGTTTCTAAACGCAGCGATACCAAATATTTGTATTTTTGATATTTTTTTAATGTTTTATTGTGAATGGGGTGATTTGAACTTTTATTTTTTTAATATTTAAAAAAATAAATAAATAGTATATGCTGTAATAGTCTCCATAGGAGACTTGAAGCTGGGATCTTCTGATCTCTTGGCTACACAGAGCAGGGCTTTCAGCAAGATTTTGGCCAACAACCTCCTTTCCTCAGTAAGAACATTAAAGATGGGTTGTGGCTGGATCTTATGACCCCGATGCACACAGCCAGGGCATCTAAGGAGTGGCTTCGTAAGAAGCCTTTCAAGGTCCCGGAGTGGCCTAGCCAGTCTCCAGGCCTGAACCCAATAGGAAATCTTTGGAGGGAGCTGAAACTCAATGTTGCCGATCAACAGCCCCGAAACCTGAAATATCTGGAGAAGATCTGTATGGAGGAAAGGGCCAAAATCTCTGCTGCAGTGTGTGGAAGCTTAGGCTACTTTCACACTAGCGTCGAGCCGACGTACCGACGCATGCTGTGAAGCAAAATCACAACGGGGGCAGCGGATGCAGTTTTACAACGCATCCGCTGCCCCATTGTAAGGTCGGGGAGGAGGGGGCGGAGTTCCGGCCGCGCATGCACGGTCGAAAAAAGCGGACCCGACGGACAAAAAAAGTTGCAAGCAACATTTTTTGGGTCCGACGGACTGCAAAAACACGTCGCATCCATCGCACAACGGATGCAATGTGTGGCAATGCGTCGCTAATGAAAGTCTATGGAGAAAAAACGCATCCTGCGGGCAACTTTGCAGGATGCGTTTTTTCTTCAAAACGACGCATTGTGACGTGCGTCGAACGACGCTAGTGTGAAAGTAGCCTTAGTCTAGAACTATAGGAAACGTCTGACCTCTGTAATTGCAAACAAAGGTTTCTGTACCAAATATTAAGTTCTGATATTCTATTATATCAAATACTTATTCCATGCAATAAAACGCAAATACAATGTAAAAATAATACAATGTGATTTTCTATTAATTTTTAGATTCTGTCTCTCACACTTGAAGTGTACCTATAATAAAAATTACAGATCTCTCCATTCTTTGTAGGTGGTAAAACTTGCAAAATTGGCAGTGTATCAAATACTTACCTATGTTCCCCAGTATATGTTCTATGGCACAGCAAAAGGAAGGAATTGAATTTGGAGGATGTCGCTATTCTTCTGTGTGCGATGCCAAAGTGATTACCTTCGTTAACCCTAATTTCAGATGTTAAAGTGTGCAAATGATTTTTAGTTTTTCATTCTACCTCTGTATTGTTGTTAAGTTTATTTTTTGTGAAAGAGGTGGAGTTAAACAAGATCCACTCCTATGAAGGAAGAGTACCAAGATGGTGGGGGGTGTTAAACCTAAGATATTGCAAATTAGCTGGGACAGACGTTAAATGTGAGGACACCACAACCATTCCCACAAATGTCTTCTATCTGGAAAATAAGCTGGACTTAAAATAAGTCTGCCAGCTCAAAAGATGGTTGCTCACACCAAATACTGGTGTGTACTGCACTCTTAAGAGGCCAAGCAGTTCTTAGACCTTCTCCACACTCCTCTGACTCCTGGAAAGACAGCTGTCAATCAGGGAAGGTGGAGGGGTCAAAACAAATGCAAAAAGAAAACAATGCTTGGCCAAGGGTGCGCTCAGTGTCTGGACAGTGATCTTGTGCTGTTGTACAGTAATCCCCACTTCATATCTGAGCCCACAAAGACGCTCCTGATCCCAGACAGGCTTTTTGTATTATCCAATCTTCTTTCCATCTTGATATTCCCAGAACGTCTTTTGGACATGTGTGTGCAAATTCAGTAACAGCATTAATGGGACAGTAGCTTACAACATCTGAGATGAGTGCCAACACCACAAATAGGCTTCCACAGGCATGACAAATGCAATGGTGAATACACAATGTCACTTTATTTCACCAGATCTGCATTCCAAAGTTCATCATCGTTCACACAATACGTAATCCAAGTAATGGCGTTACTTGGCACTGCACAGTACTAATACTACATTCATGTATCCCGCCCATCTACATTTCTGCCCTTAGACCTATAAAAGGAAGCAGACAGACAACATACCTCTTTCACATACTTAGAAGTAATTGGCTCCCCTTTACAACTAATGGCTCCTTCAGCGATTATAATGATGTTTAGTCTGGAACCTCGACTACGAGACTGTACAAAGAAAAAATAAATAAATACAATATCCAGATTTATTGACCAAACATTTCAGCTAAAGCTTGGCATTGTACACATCAGGCTATGGAAAAACATTTTGGAACTTAGTTGTGAGTATAAATTTGTAGGCTTTTTGCTGTTCAGCCCTATAGTTTGTGGCCAACTATTTCCCAACTAAGTTACCACTGCCCCTAGACATTTCCCAATTGGAGGGACGGTCCTAGTGGCGCTCAAACCGGACTATGGCCGAGTTCACAAGTCACTTGGGTGGGAAACTGCGTCATTCTGAGAAGTATTTGTGCAAAGAGTGTTCAGCTAGATCTCACACAATTCTGGAGATCAGGGGACACAGACAGTAGAGGACCCCTCTTATTCCATAACTCAGTACCCAATTATCCCTCTCCTACAATCAACTATCTGTGAGCTATGCAGTATATTAGCTCTTGCCCTTATGGGCAATCTGACAGTAGGAAAAGGCTTTGAAGATCGTGTTCAGTCGTCCATGGCTGCTTCCTAACTACCGTATATACTCGAGTATAAGCCGACCCGAGTATAAGCCGAACCCCCTAATTTTGCCACAAAAAACTGTGAAAACTTAATGACTCGAGCATAAGACTAGGGTGGGAAATGCAGCAGCTACCGGTAAATGTCAAAAGTAAAAATAGATACCAATAAAAGTAAAATTAATTGAGACATCAGTAGGTTAAGGGTTTTTGAATATCCATATTGAATCAGGAGCCCCATATAATGCTCCATAAAGTTTGATGGGCTCCATAAGATGCTCCATATTAAAATATGCCCCATATAATCCTGAATAAAGGTTAAATATGGCCCCATAAGATGCTCCATAGACACATTTGCCAAATATAATGCTGCACAAACGTTGATCATGGCCCCATACAGACACTTGCCCCATATAGTGCTGCACAAATGTTATGGCCCCACATAGTGCTGCACAAATGTTATGGCCCCATATAGTGCTGCACAAACGTTATGGCCCCATATAGTGCGGCACAAATGTTATGGCCCCATATAGTGCTGCACAAACGTTATGGCCCCATATAGTGCTGCACAAATGTTATGGCTCCATAGATGCTCCATACAGACACTTGCCTCATTTGCTGTTGCTGTGATAAATAATAAAAAAAAAAATCACATACTCACCTCTTCGTCGCTCAGGCCCCTGGCACTTTCAATATTCACCTGCTCCCCATTCCGGCGCCGCTCCATCTTCAGCGTCTCCTGCACTAACGTTCAGGCAGAGTGCGCGCACTATCCACGTCACCGCGCCCTCTGACCTGAGCATCACTGAAGAAGACGCATGAGCCGATATTTTCAGCCCATTTTTTTGGGCTGAAAGTCCCCCTCTCGGCTTATACTAGAGTCATACCCAGGGGTCGGCAGGGGAGGGGGAGCAGGTGCCGTCTAATTATACTCACCTGCTCTTGGCGCGGTCCCTGCAGGTCTTTTCCCCGGCGCTGGCAGCTTCTTCCTGTACTGAGCGGTCACCGTTACCGCTCATTACAGTAATGAATATGCAGCTCCACCCCTATGGTAGATGGAGCCACATATTCATTACTGTAATGAGCGGTACCATGTGACCGCTCAGTACAGGAAGAAGCTGCGGTGCCGGGGAAAAGACGTGCAGGGACCGCACCAGGAGCAGGTGAGTATAATTAGACAGCACCCGCTCCCCCTCCCCTGCCGACCCCTGGGTATGACGAGTATAAGCCAAGAGGGGGACTTTCAGCCCAAAAAAATGGGCTGAAAATGTCGGCTTATACTAGAGTATATACGGTATTTTGCTGGTCATTTGTAAGCGCTTGTTCCAATTTTTAAATGTTGAATAAAGTATTTTTTGATATTTTACATCCTGGAGCTGGATTCCTACATTTTGTTTCTCAAATTTTCCACGTCCTGGCAGAGATGTAATTTCTGTGCTCGGATGATACCACCACAGTAATTTAACTTCTAATGGGTGAGCTGAATCAACTTTTTTCGTATTTATATTATTATAGGCTCTCATCACTACAGAAATGCCAAACGTGGGCTTTAAATGTGGTGTAGGCACACTGGGGCACCGAAGGGCATTTGGATTAGGGAGCACAGGATTTGCTGGATTTCCTTTGTGAGGGTAAGGAGCCATTTTGCTTTTCCAGAGGCTTTGTATTACCAGTAACGTGAAAGCCCCCTATATTTCCGTTAACAGGTAACGAACCTGAGAGTGGACTTGCTTTTTTGTGTATTGAGTTGAAGCTTGGATCACATTTATCTAGCACTCTACAATGAGCACCTACATCAGGATTTCCATTTAAATTTCTGAATTATGAGATATAGATGAAACCCCCGACAGATCCAATCACTATAATGAGGCAGCAGAGTTATTCTGGACTCTGTCTGGCCTCTGTTCAGTGATAAACTTATTTTCAGAGGTACACAAAACTGTGGCGGACTGCGCTTTTATGCATGCCCAAAAAGACGGAAACTGCCGGATCACAGGTCTTATGGCGTTCCTTAGTGCCTCCATCTGCCTCAATATAGGGAATCCATGTATATCACAGATTTACACAGAAACCCCGATGTAAGCACTCCACGTAGAGCGCAGGATAAATGTGAGCTGAGCCTTACTGCGAGGCAGAATGCACAAATCAACAGCAGGTGAAGAATTGGTTTTATTTATTTTTTGTGCAGCTTCTTGTGCGGTATAAGTGATTATACGACTTTATTCTTCGGGTCGGTGCGATTACAGCGATACCAAATATGTCTTGTTTTTATGTTTTTCCGCTTTTACATAATAAAAACAATTTTATAATACAAAAATATTTTTGCATATCCCCGTTCTCAGGGCTATAGCTTTTCTATTTCTCCGCTGACTGAGCTGTATGGAGGCTTGCTTTTAGTGGGAAAGGATGACGTTTTCACCTACACAATTTTTATTTACATTCAACTTTTTGATCGTATTTTATTTCACTTTTTGATTGGTACTACGATAAAAAGCATAGTTTTACACTTTGTATTAAGGGTTCTTAATGAAAGGGTTAACTATTGGGTCAGTTTTATAGATCGTACTTTGTTAATTTTTGTTTTTATAATAAATATGTATTTATTGTTTTTTTTTTTTTGTGCTTTATTTTGTCTTTTTATTTGCGGTATATATTTTTACAATTTTTCAAAAGTTTTTTTTTTTTTTACTTTTTCCCCAGCATAGGACATCAACTTTCAATTGACTGATCGCTTGTCTAATACTTCGACACACAGATCAGTCTCTGACACACAGGCAGGAGGCATATCAGCTTGTGCTCTGATCAGGAGCTTACAGGCCACAGTACCTGGGTGACCCCGTGGCCATCTTTTGGAGACCATCAGCACAACGCAATCACAATCGCGTTGTGCTGATCGGAGCAGAGAGGGAGCTATAATAATTGATGTCGCTGTCACTATTGACAGTGGCACCAGAGGGGTTAAACCGCCCACGATCGGCACTAGTACTGATTGTGGGCGTTTCTGCATGGTGTCAGCTGTAATATATAGCGGACTCCCGCTGATAATCGTGCCGGCTCTGTGAGTCAATTTGCGGGAACGCATCTCCCTTGGCGCCGTACAGGTATGGCGGATGTCGTGATGAGGTTAATGCTTACAGTAAAGTCAATTAATGCACTAGTTAAATGGGTTGTCCGGGAAAAATAAAACTGTGCCTATGGGACGGATAATGCAACAAAAATAACAGTCCCGATCACCTACCAGCACTTGCCTGGATTCAGTGCATACTGCTCCATGGTCATCGTAAGGACAGGAAATTGCTATCTCCCCATTCCGACAGCCACAGCACTCCTCAAGTCTGATCATTAAGCTTTCTAATATTTCCTATCTTACATATTTAATAGATTTATATGTCTATGTGCATCATTTATTGGACTGACATGCATAAAGTGGAGATAGATTATCTGTGTACATAATATTTTAGAGTTACTGGATCTTTCGACTTTATTTGGATAACCCACAGTACTGCTTATCAGTGACGGGCAGTCTTGGTGGTCCGGATATAGTGTCTTAGATCCTTTTGCATAGGCTTTTTAGGTGTAATTTTAAAGGAATTTAATAAACACTGTTTTTAAGGTTAAGTATGCTCATTTATGTCATTTCTTAGAGTTAGGAAAATCGTTAAATGTTCTGATTTCTCCTGCATCTCTTACCATTAACATACTGAAGTTGTAGAGTAGAGGCTAAACTAGTTTAATAAAGGTAATCTTATAAAATGAAGGAAACGTTGGACAATAAAGGGAATCTGTCATTGAACACGCAGGCTGAGATTTGTAAAATACAGTTTATCTTGAAATGTAAAAGCCCCTGTTGATGGTGAGCGTAGCAGTCATGGGGACAGTCCTCACAGGACTGATCGCCACCTCTATATACACCCTTATGCAGGGAGGGCTTTCTATCACAGGTAAGGACCATTCCCTTAAGCCTAGAATGATCTGGGAAGTTATATATGTTACCCTAAACCTATATAATAATTCATTCAGCTACTCCGGCTCGATAACACTAAACACAAAGTGCACCATATTTTTTAGCTGACAGGGTCACTTTAATTTGACCATGAAATGCAAATCCCACATTTCACAATAGCTTCCCTAAATCTGTTAGGTCGGTTACTTGCCTCTCCAAGTCTTGCACACATGAGATCTTCCCAGCCCTCTTCAGGAGGACATTCTGGAATAAAAAGCCAGTCAGCCCCCGATGCCAAAGCGGACACCAATGCTAAATACCTATAAAAAGAAAATACAGCAGATATTTAAATTATTAGTCAATAATTTGTCAAGAATTATTGTATTTTCTATTTAAAAAAACAAAACAAAAAAACAACAACTATGGCTCTGGTTCATCAAGACCACATACACACATATATTAATGTGATAAAACTAATGCATTATTTGTCACATAAATGCAATGCCAGATTTGCTGTTTTCTTGTCTGCCCCATCTCATAAACCGATGGAATAAGAAGTGTTTAAAAGGGAATCTGTCACCCCAAAAATCGCATATGAGGTAAGGCCACCGGCTAATATACAGCATTCTGTAATGCTGTAGATAAGCCCCCGATGTCACCTGAAAGGTAAGAAAAAGAGGTTAGATTATACTCCCCCAGGGGCGGTCCCGCTGCAGTCAGGTCCGATGGGCGTCGCGGTCCGGTCCGGGGCCTCCCATATTCATACAATTCTCTTCTTTGCTTCCCGTCATGGCTCCTGCGCAGGTGTTCTTTGTCTGCCCTGTTGAGGGCAGAGCAAAGTACTGCAATGCGCAGGAGCCGAGAAAGGTCAGAGAGGCTCAGCGCCTGCACACTGCTGCACTTTGCTCTGCCCTCAACAGGGCAGAGAATTACGCCTGCGCAGGAGCCACGTCAGGAAGACAAGAGGAGGACGTCATCGTATGAAGATGGGAGGTGCCGAACCGCACCGTGACGCCCATCGGATCGGACCACCCCTGGGTGAGTATAATCTAACCTGTTTTTTTCATCTTTCAGGATACATCAGGGGCTTATCTACAGCGTTCCAGAATGCTGTAGATAAGCCCCTGATGCCGGTGGGCTTAGCTCATATAAGATTTTTGGGGTGACAGATTCCCTTTAAAGTTGTATGTATTCCAAAAACTACATATTGTCATTTATCTCTATTTTGTGAGTCAAGAAGCTTTAAAATTTTATTACCCCAAAACACACAGATTAGATGCTCAGAGTATTATGTAAATATAATACAAATATTTAGAAATAGGACACAATAGTAAGTAGAGTGAGATGTCACAGAGAAAAATGTACAAATGAGGTCATTACCCGCAATGTCTTCCCATAACTTCCAGCACAAATGTCCTCTGGTGGCTAAAATGAGAAAACCACAACGTTCTTTCATTAGTGGTGAACATATCACTAGGAGAATGAAATGCACGGCGGTTCGAAGAGCTGACGCAGATGCCGCACTTATCTACCACATGTCACTTGTGTAGATACCATGACCTGCTTATTCTAAATGATATCTCTGATAAAGGTGGTTGGTAACTTTATGGCTAATGTTAACCAATGGATGTAGGAGGTGAACACAAGTTACTAATTTATTGAAAAGGGGTTGTCCAATCACAATAAAATGAAGATCTATTTGTAGAATGGGTAATCAATATGTGTTCCTTGGGGGCCGACACCCAGAACCCCACTGAGCTGCTGTGATTTGCCTCAGCGGCCGGTGGATCTAAACACATGTGATGGACAGCTGCACAGCACAGCTCCATTCATTGTGTAGCAGCTGCTGCCGGGTACAGAAGAACAGCTCCTATTGAAAACAATGGTGAGCGCTGTATAATCCTGTGCATGTACTATATACCGTAATCTAGATATGCTATAGATTGCATGGGCATGATAGACCACTTATAGTGTATATATAAGTATGCCGGATAAACAATCATAAGACTCATAACCAATTTCATGAATGTGGCAGCTATTCCTGGGGAGCCACACCAGTACTTCTCACAAGACGTATTATGGCCACATTATATCAAATAGTCACCTAGTGAGTGCTACAGTGGGGGGAAATAAGTATTTGAGCCTTTGATGATTTTGTAAGTTTGCCCACTGACAAAGACATGAACAGTCTATAATTTTAAGGGTAGGTTAATTTTAATATTGAGAGTTAGAAAATAAAAATAACATCCAGAAAAAAAAAATCACATTGTATAAATTATATAAATTTATTTGCATTTTGCAGTGAGAAATAAGTATTTGATCCCCTACCAACCATTAAGAGTTCTGGCTCCTACAGACCAGTTAGACTCTCCTAATTAACTTGTTACCTGCATTAAAGACAACTGTCTTACATAGTCACCTTTACAAAAGACTCCTGTCCACAGAGTCAGACAGACTCTAACCTCTACAACATGGGCAAGACCAAAGAGCTTTAGAAGGATGTCAGGGACAAGATCATAGACCTGCACAAAGCTGGATTGGGCTACAAAACCTTAAGTAAGACGCTGGGTGAGAAGGAGACAACTCTTGGTGCAATAGCAAGAAAAATGGAAGAAATACAAAATGACTGTCAATGGACATAGATCTGGTGCACCATGCAAAATCTCACCTCGTGGGGTATCCTTGATCATGAAGAAGGTGAGAGATCAGCCTAAAACTACATGGGGGGGAAACTTGTTAATGATCTCAAGGAAGATGGGACCACCGCCACCAGGAAAACAATTGGTAACACATTACGCTGTAATGGTTTAAAATCCTGCATTGGCAGCAAGGTCCCCCTGCTCAAGAACGCACATGTACAGGCCCATCTGAAGTTTGCCAATAAACACCTGGATGATTCTTTGAATGATTGGGAGAAGGTGCTGTGGTCAGATAAGACAAAAATTGATGTCTTTGGCATTAACTAAACTTGCCGTGTTTGGAGGGAGAGAAATGCTGCCTATGACTCAAAGAACACCGTCCACACTGTCAAGCATGGAGGTGGAAACATTATGTTTTGGGAGTGTTTCTATGCTAAGGGCACAGGACTACTTCACCACATCAATGGGAGATGGATGGAGCCATGTACCGTAAAATCCTGAGAGACAACCTCCTTCCCTCCACCCAGACATTAAAAATGGGTCGTGGCTGGGTCTTCCAGCAAGACAATGACCTAAAACATACTGCCAAGGCAACAAAGAAGCACATTAAGGTCATGGAGTGGCCTAGCCAGTTTCCAGACCTTAATCCCACAGAAAACTTGTAGAGGGAGTTGAAGCTCCGAGTTGCCAAGCAACAGCCTCAAAATCGCAATTATTTAGAGATGATCAGCAAAGAGGAGTGGACCAAAATTCCTTCCGACAGGTGCGCAAACCTCATCATCAACTACAAAAAAATCTGACTGCTGTGCTTGCCAACAAGGGTTTTGCCACCAAGTATTAAGTCTTGTTTGTCAGAATGCAAATAAATATACATAATTTATACAATGTGATTTTTCTGGATTTTATTTTTGATATTCTATCTCTCAATGTTAAAATTAACCTACTCTTAAAATTATATACTGTTCATGTCTTTGTAAGTGGGCAAACTTACAAAATCAGCAAGGGATCAAATACTTATTTCCCCCACTGTTTATATACTATATAAAAGCAGCTGACAGAACTGTGGTTTCTATATGAGTAATGTTGTTTATTTAATTTGGTGTATGGCTTACTACATTAGTGCTGTTGAGTATAGGACAATGATATTTGTAATTCAGGGTCCACAATGATCATAGTAATTGATCCTTGAAACCACGCTGCCATTGTCTTAACGGCACACAACTAAACCAGGAATAATTTAGTGTAGGGCATTTTATTTTGCTAATCAGTGGTGGACTGTCTGCATTGCACCCAATTCTATATGACTGATACAATGAGGAGCAAATACATGTAGATGTGCAGCTCATCAGGTGTCTACTATCATGGGTATAGTATATGTAAATAAGGCTCTATTATAGATCTTGTATTGAAAAAAAATTATCAGCTTCCTTTATGTTACGTGGATAGAGAAATGTGTTGAGATGGTAAATTATGTGAATTAGAAAATGGAGTAAAAGAAGCGCTCCTATTAAGTTGTTTATTCATTAAATGTGCGTATGTAATGTAGTGAGAGGGTATTATTATACTCGCCTACCGCCTCCGTCTCCGGGATCCAGCGCCGCTCTGCTCCTCTTCAGTGATATCACCGCACTTCACTCTTCGGGTCACTGTGCCGCATACATGAGCCAGAAGTCTCTATTACAATGTGACTTATGTAGCCTCATAGACTTACATTGGAAAAGTCACTTCTAGGTCTCAGAGAGCGCAGTGTGACCCGCAGAGTCTGCAGAGGGGTGACGCCACTGAGAAGAGAAGAATGGTGCTGGACTCTGGAGAGCGGCAGGAGGCGAGTATACAAATACTCTCACTACACACATTTAATGGTGAAGAAAAAAACCAAAACACTTATTGGGAGTGCCTCTTTAATCAATTAGAAGTTATTCATTTGTATTGATCTTTAGTGGCAGCACTGCTTTTAGAAATAAACAGAGGGTATTTATTAATTGGTGATGGAGGTTCTAATATCAGTGTCTTTGCGGTGTACATATTCCCCAGTGATGGTATAACTATTGTTTTGTGTACGCTCTGGTTTTTTGTTATGAATAATTAAATGTTACTTGTTATGGAGTTCATGTAAATTTTCAGTGATTCCCTAATAATCCTAGTGAAAAGTAAACTTGGCACTCGGGTGTGAGACCGGTAGATATCTATTTGTGCAGGCAATCCTAGACATTTCAGTCCTAAAAATGGACCTTCTTCAGTATCGCTGCATATAATATAAATGTGATGTAACATTAAGGTACCGTCACATTTAGCGACGCTGCAGCGATCCAGACAACGATCCCGATCGCTGCAGCGTCGCTGTTTGGTCGCTGGAGAGCTGTCACACAGACAGCTCTCCAGCAACCAACGATGCCAGTCCCCTGGTAACCAGGGTAAACATCAGGTTACTATGCGCAGGGCCGCACTAAACGTAACGTAAGCGTAAACGTAAAAAAAAAAAAAACAAACACTACATATTTACCTTCCGGTGTCTGTCCTCCGGCGCTGTGCTTCTCTGCACTGACTGAGCGCCAGCCGGAAAACACAGTGGTGACGTCACCGCTGTGCTCTGCTTTCCGGCTGGCCAGCGCTCACAGTGCAGAGAAGCACAGCGCCGGAGGACAGACAGCGGAAAGTAAGTATGTAGTGTTTGTTTTTTTTTACGTTTACGCTGGTAACCAGGGTAAACATCGGGTTACTAAGCGCGGCCCTGCGCTTAGTAACCCGATGTTTACCCTGGTTACCAGTGAAGACATCGCTGAATCGGCGTCACACGCGCCGATTCAGCGATGTCTGCGGGAGTCCAGCGACAAAATAAAGTTCTGGACTTTCTGCTCCGACCAACGATGGCACAGCAGGATCCTGATCGCTGCTGCCTGTCAAACTGAACGATATCGCTAGCCAGGACGCTGCAACGTCACGGATCGCTAGCGATATCGTTCAGTGTGACGGTACCTTTAATTGAACAATACAACCAAAGCAAAAATATTACATACCAGAGATAAGACCTCTGATTATCTTCAGGGGCTAATTAGCACACAATGAGATACATGCACATCATTTTCATCACCCAAGGAGCCCATCTGCAACTCCAATCTCAGTTGTTGTTTATCCTCTAGGACACCACAGTCAGACAGTGCAATATCTAAAGGTACCGTTACACTAAACGATTTACCAACGATCACGACCAGCGATACGACCTGGCTGTGATCGTTGGTAAGTCGTTGTGTGGTCGCTTGAGAGCTGTCACACAGACAGCTCTCTCCAGCGACCAACGATCCGGGGAAAGACTTCGGCATCGTTGAAACTGTCTTCAACGATGCCGAAGTCCCTGGGTAACCAGGGTAAACATCGGGTTACTAAGTGCAGGGCCGCGCTTAGTAACCCGATATTTACCCTGGTTACCATTGTAAAAGTAAAAAAAAAAAAAACAGTACATACTTACATTCCGATGTCTGTCACGTCCCCCGGCGTCAGCTTCCCTGCACTGTGTAAGCGCGGCCCTGCGCTTAGTAACCTGATGTTTACCCTGGTTACCGGTGAACACATCACTAGATCGGCGTCACACTCGCCGATCTAGCGATGACAGCGGGGTGATCAGCGACCAAAAAAAGGTCCTGATCATTCCCCACGACCAACGATCTCCCAGCAGGGGCCTGATCGTTGGTCGCTGTCACACATAAAGATATCGTTAGCGGGATCGTTGCTACGTCACAAAAAAGCGACACGTTGCAACGATATCGTTAACGAAATCGTTATGTGTGAAGGTACCTTAAGTAGTCAGACATTGGGAACAGGCTGCTGTCACCAGCACCCGTCCGGGGCACAGCCTGACAGATTGCCAGTCAATACCATGCTGGGCTCACATCATTTTCACCCCCATGCAGCACTATTTCCAGGGATTCTTTATTTAATACTTGAAAAATGTTATCCAGATATCCTCAGACATAGGCATTGACTTCAATGAGGCAAACAGTGTAATGTAGTAAACTTTGGACTCCATTTGTCCTTTAAGGTAGTGTCATTTTTTGGACTCGTGGTGTAAACCCAGCCCGACATTGTCTGGTAATAATGCTTTGGTAAAAAGAAAAAAAATACCAGACATATAACAAGAATATTATATCTGCAATCACACATACATGCGCAGTGCCTACAAAAAGTATTCACACCCCATGAACTTTTCCACTTTTTCTCACGTTGCGCCTACAAACTTAACATGTATTTTATTGATTTTATTGGGATAATAAGCAATATACCAACACAAAGTAGGAAGCATTTGAGGAGTGTAAAGGAAATTACAGTAAATGTTTTTCTAATTATTTTAGGTATATCTGGAAATCGTGACATCCATTTGTATTCAGTCCCCAAGTGAATACTTTGTACCTTTCTCTGGAATCACTGCTGCAAGTCTATTGGGGTATGTCTCTACCAGCTTTGCACATCTAGAGGCTGAAATATTTGCCCATTTCTGTTTGCAAACTAACTAAACATGGTCAAAATTGTTGGTACCCCTCGTTTAATGACAAAAAAACCACAATGGTCACAGAAATAACTTGAATCTGACCTGGTTTTCAGGTTTCTTTTGAAGGATCCAAATGAACCGGACGTGTTGGGGCACAGAATTCCAGAGGATGGGGGATATTCGGGAGAAGTCTTGGAGGCAACTGGGTGAGTAGCGAATAAGCGTGGAGGAGAGAAGGAGGTCTTGGGAGGGCCGGAGATTACGTGAGGGAAGATATTGAGAGATTAGTGTGGAAATATACGGAGAAGAAAGGTTATGGATGGCTTTGTAGGTCAGTGTTAGTAATTTCAACTGGATACGCTGGGAAACTGGGAGCCAGTGAAGGGATGTGCAAAGAGGGGAAGCAGGAGTGTAGCGAGGAGAGAGCTTAGTCGGGCAGCAGAGTTAAGGACGTACTGGAGTGGTGCGAGAGTGTTAGAAGGTAGGCCACAGAGGAGGATGTTGCAATAGTCGAGGCGGGAGATGATTAGGGCATGCACAAGCATTTTGGTAGAGTAAGGGTTGAGGAAAGGACGGATTCTGGAAATATTTTTAAGCTGGAGGCAACAGGAGGTGGCAAGAGCTTGGATGTGCGGTTTGAAGGACAGGGCAGAGTCAAGGGTTACTCCGAGGCAGCGGATTTTGGACACAGGGGAAAGTGTGATTTCATTTATTTTGATAGATAGATCAGGTAGGGAAGATATGCGAGATGTAGGAAATTGGGCTTGAGGAAGTGAGAGGAGAAGAAGGAGGATATGGCTGATAGACACTCTGGGATTCTGGAGAGCAGAGAGGTGACATCTGGGCCAGAAAGGTAGATCTGAGTGTCATCAGCATATAGATGGTACTGGAAGCCATAGGATCTTATGTGTTTTCCCAGGCCGAGTGTATAGATTGAGAAAAGTAAAAGCCATAAGACAGAGCCTTGAGGGACACCAACAGAGAGGGGGCGAGATGAAGAAGTAGTATGGGAGTAGGAAACGCTAAATGTGCGTTTGGTAAGTTATGAGGAGATCCAAGATAGGGCAAGTTCCTTTGACACCAAAGGAAGAGAGGATCTGTAGTAGGAGGCAGTGGTCAACTGTGTCGAAGGCAGAGGGCAGGTCTAGAAGGAGGAGTATAGAGAATTGTCTGTTAGCTTTGGCTGTAAGTAAGTCGTTCGTAATTTTGGTCAGGGCAATCTCAGTGGAATGGTGGGGACGCAAGCCAGATTGTAAGTTGTCGAAGAGAGTTGAATGCAAAGTGAGAGGAAAGTTCAGCATGGACGTGCAGCTAAAGGAGTTTGGAAGCAAATGGGAGCAAATATATGGGGCGATAGCTGGACATAGCACTTGGGTCAAGGGATGGCTTTTTGAGGATAGGTGTGATTGTGGCAGGTTTGAAAGCAGAGGGGAAGGTACCAGAAGTTAGTGATAGGTTGAAGAGATGGGTTAGGGTTGGTATTGATGTTATGGTGAGGTTGGGGAGGAGGTGGGATGGGGTCAAACGCACAAGTGGTGAGGAGTGATTTGGAGAGAAGATGAGCAAGCTCCCCTTCGGTGATTTTGGAGAGGGAAGTTAAGGAGTTAGGGCATTGGTCTGGCATGCAAAGGGGTTGTGGTGGTTTGACAACAAAGACTTGCCTTCTTTGGTCTATCTTATTTTTGAAGTGCGTGGCAAAGTCCTCGGCAAAGATTAGGGAACTCGGAGGGGCAGTGGTGGGCAGAGGAAGGAGTTAAAAGTGTTGAACAACTGTTTGGGGTTGTGGGATAACGAAGATATGAGGGATGTAAAATAGGCATGTTTAGCAGAGGTGAGAGCTGATTTGAATGCAAGTGTTGCTTGTTTGAGTGCAGTGAAATCATCTTGCAAATGCGTTTTCTTCCAACGCCGTTCTGCAATTCTGGATACTTGCCGAAGCTTTTTAGTGATGTTATTGTGCCAAGGTTGTCTACGGATTTGTCGCACTCTGCTATGCATGACAGGGGCAACTGTGTCAATAGCTGATGCAAGAGTGGCATTGTAGAAACTAGTGGCAGTGTCTGTGTCATGAGGATATGGATGCTAGTGGTAGGATAAAGTCAGAGAGAGTGTGGGTGTCTAGGTGTGCGAGGTTCCTGCGTAGGTGCGCATGTTGCTTGACATAGGTGACAGGTGAGGAGGACAGGGATGAGAAAGTGAGTAGATGGAGGTCAGATAGAGGGAGAGGGGAGGTTGTGAAGTTAGATAGGGAGCAGAGACGGGTGAAGACCAGGTCTAATGTATGTCCGTCTGTGTGGGTGGATGAGGAGGACCACTGAGTAAGTCCAAAAGATGAAGTAAGGGACAGGAGTTTGGAGGCTGCTGACTGGTGGATGTCAATGGGGATGTTGAAGTCACCCATGATGATAGTGGGAATGTCAGCAGACAGAAAGTGAAGGAGCCAGGTGGAGAGTTGGTCAATAAAGGCAGTGGTAGGGCCCGGAGGTCGGTATATGACGGCCATTTGGAGGTTGTAGTGGGAGTAGATGCGGACTGAGTGGACTTCAATAAAGGGGAGGATAAGGGAGGGTAGAGGTGGGATTGGGTTAAAGGTACAGTTGGAAGAACCATGTTTGTTGCCAGGGCGAGGAGTGTGGGTGAAGTGGAGGCCACAGTAATATAGTGCAGCAGGGGAGGCTGTGTCAGAGGGTGTCAGCCATGTTTTGGTGAGGCCCAGGAACGAAAGATTACGAGAGGTAAAAAGGTTGTGAATCACGTGGAGTTTATTGCAGATGGAGCGGGCAGGCATTCCATAGTGATCCAGAGAGGGTGCAGGGGGTGGGCGTCATGGGCACGGATTTGAGGTGATGAGAAATAATAGTACCCTTACCTTAATATTTTGTTGCACAACCTTTTGAGGCAATCACTGCAATCAACCGATTCCTATAACTGTGAATGAGACTTCTGCACCTCTCGACAGGTATTTTGGCCCACTCCTCAAGAGCAATCTGCTCTAGTTGTCTCGTGTTTGAAGGTTGCCTTTTCCAGACTGCATGTTTCCCTTTCCAAAGATGATCAATAGGATTTAGGTCAGGGCTCATAGAAGGCCACTTCAGAATAGTCCAATGTTTTCCTCTTAGCCATTTTTGGGTGTTCTTAGCTGTGTGTTTTGGATCATTATCCTGTTGCAAGACCCACGACCAGCGACTGAGACTAAGCTTTCTGACACGCTTTCTGACACTGGGCAGCACATTTCTCTCTAGAATCCCTTGATAGTCTTGAGATTTCATTGTGCCCTGCACAGATTCTAGACACCCTGTGCCAGATGCAGCAAAGCAGCCCCAGAACATAACAGAGCCTCCTCCATGTTTCACTGTAGGGACAGTGTTCTTTTCTTGATATGCTTCATTTTTCTGTCTGAACATAGAGAGCCGATGTGCCTTGCCAAAAGGTTCCATTTTTGTCTCATCTGTCCATAGGACATTCTCCCAGAAGCTTTGTGGCTTGTCAACATGTAGTTTGGCAAATTCCAGTCTGGCTTTTTTTATTATTTTTTTTTTTTCAACAATGGTGTCCTCCTTGGTCGTCGCCCATGAAGTCCACTTTGGCTCATACAACGACTGATGTTGCGATCTGACATTGATGTTCCTTGAGCTTGAAGTTCACCTTTAATCTGTTTAAAAGTTTTTCTGGGCTGCTTTGTTACCATCCGTATTATCTGTCTCTTTGATTTGTCATCAATTTTCCTCCTGCGGCCACGTCCAGGGAGGTTGGCTACAGTCCCATGGATCTTACATTTCTGATTAATATGTGCAACTGTAGTCACAGGATCATCAAGATGTTTAGAGACGGTCTTATGACTTTTACCTTTAATATGTTTGTTTATAATTTTCTTTCTAATCTCCTGAGACAACTCTTTCCTTCGCTTCCATGGGTCCATACTGAGTGCGATGTCACCAAACAGCACAGTGAGTACCTGTAGCCCTATATACCAGCCCACTCACTGATTCCAAGATTGTAGACATTTGTGATGCTAGTTAGTGGGCACACCTTGATTTAACATGTCCATTTTGTCACATTATTTTTAGAGGTACCATCATTTCTGTCCAGGCCTATTTCATGATTTTTTTTTAAATTCTGTGGAAGCATTGTTGAAAGCATGGTTCATTTTCATAGATCCTTTATTTATTATTACTTTTGTCAGATTCAAGTTATTTCTGTGACCATTGTGGGTTTTTCTGTCATTAAACGAGGGGTACCAACAATTCTGACCACAAGTGTATCTCCGTGAGATTAGATGGAGGCGACTGTGAACAGCAATTTTCAAGTTACAGATTCTCAATGTGATTTAGGTCTGGACTGTGACTGGGCCATTCACACGCAAGAATATGCTTTGATCTAAACCATTCCACTGTAGCTCTGGCAGTATGTTTAGGGTCATTGTACTGCTAGGATGTGAACCTACGTCCCCGGTCTCAAGTCTTTTGCAGTCTCTAAGGCTACGTTCACATTAGCGTTGCGTTGGGCGCAGCCGCGGCGACGCATGCATCATGCGCCCCTATACTTAACATGGGGGCGCATGGACATGCGTTGTCTTGCGCTTTGTGACACATGCGTCATTTTTGGCGCAAGCGGCAGGGCGCAGAGGACGCAGCAAGTTGCATTTTTTTTGCGTCCAAAAGCAAGCCAAAAATGGATGCGTCACAAAACCATGCATTTTTGCATGCGTTTTGCATGTGTTGTGCGTTGCGTCGCCGATGCAACACACAACGCAAATGTGAACGTAGCCTAACAGGTTTTCTTCCTGAATTTCCCTGTCCCTGCCAAGAAAAACATCCCTCATCAGGTTACTGCCAACTCCATGTGTGACAGTGGGGATGGCATTTTCAGGGTGATGTCCAGTCTTTGTTTTCCACCATAATCTTAATTTTTTATATAGCGCTAACATATTCCGCAGGGCTTTACAGTTTACACACATTATCATTGCGGTCCCGATGGGGCTCACAATCTAAATTCCATATCAGTATGTCTTTGGAATGTGGGAGGAAACTGGAGTGCCCAGAGGAAACCCACTCAAACACAGAGAGAACATGCAAACTCTTTGCAGATGTTGTCCAAGGTGGGATTAGAACCCAGGACTCCAGCGCTGCAATGCTATCCACTGAGCCACGTGCTGCCCCAGTATTTGCATTTAAACCAAAACTTTATCCCTGACCTGTCTGGTGTATTCCTTGGTTTTAATGATGTCATTTGAACTCTAATGTTTTCAAACAAACCTCAGAGGCCTTCACAGAACAGCTATAGTTATAATGAGAATAAATTACACACAGGTGAGAACCTTCATGGCCGATCGGAGGGAGGCCGAGGACCCTAGAGCAAGCTTATGTCCCAACAAAGAGTGGATCTCTTGTCTTTGGGAAGGAAGACTTTGGTCTGACGAGTGTCGAAGAGCATGCCCAGAAAGATGATGCGCTGAGAAGGAATAAGGCAGGACTTTTTCCGGTTGACCAGCCACCCGAAACGGGCTAGGGTGTTGAGAACGATGGACAGACTTTCGTGAGCCTGAGAAAAGGACGGAGCCTTGATGAGGATGTCGTCGAGGTATGGAAATAAGACCAGGCCTCTGACTCTCAAGATGGCCATCAGCGTCGCCATGATCTTCGTGAAAACCCTTGGAGCGGTTGCAAGACCGAACGGCAGGGCGACGAACTGAAAATGTTCCTGGAGCCCCGCAACACTTGTCCTGGTGAATTGACACTAAGCTAAACTGAAGAGTATAATGCCAGTCGGTGGGGTGTACACTGCAGAGGAGGAGCTAACTTTTTTATTTGCATAGTGTCAGCCTCCTAGTGGCAGCAACATGCACCCATGGTTCCTGTGTCCCCTAATGAGAGGCGATAAAGAAAAATTAGGCTAGGTTCACATTGCGTTAGTGGGTGTCCGCTAACGGGCTCCGTTACATGGCGCAATTGTCGCAATTTACGCTATGTAACGGATCCGTTAGCGCACCCATTGACTGCAATGTGCTAACGGATCCCTAACGCATCGCAAACATATGCCTTTTTTGGCATGCATCTGCGATGTGCCGTTAGTTTCGGACGGACCTCGAACGTTGCTTGCAGCGTTCAGGGTCCGTTCCTCGCTAGCGCAGATCGGGCATCTGCGCTAGCGGGATTGCCGAACACAATCCCTTTTTGGACATTGCGTTAGCGCAATCCGTTAGCGTATCCGCTAAACGGATTGCACTAACGCAATGTGAACCTAGCCTAACACACAAGTGGACTCAATTTACTAATTATGTGACTTCTGGAGGTAATTGGTCACTTAGGATTTTATTTCTGGGTATCAGACTAAAAGTGAACAATACAAATGCAACTCAAAATTTTCAGATTTATATTTTTAAAATAATTATAATACGTTACTAATGAAGGTCCAGCTGTGGGACCGAAACGTTTTCTGATTTGGGATAATAAATCTTTCGTTTCTTCACACCACAAAGTTGAGTGCCGGGTTTTGTATTATCCACTTGAGCATGACATAAGACATACTGGTAGGTCCTAAATCGAGAAAGAGTTAAGTTCACCTAGATTGGTTAATAAATATTCCTATAACAATAATTATGCAGAAACCCTTCATACATACAGCACATCATGCTTATCAATGACATTGTACTATGCTTTATAGATAATACGTAATGTTACTTTTGAACTTTGTTCTGTTTTAAAGCTATAAACTAAACGTATACCTCCCCGATAAGATGGAAACACTAACCCTTTTGTCACTAGACTGCAAAGAAAGTGATTTTTTTCCCATTTTAAATGTGACTGTCATTAGAAAATTACATCTTGTTTAAATCAGGTTTTTCTTTAAAATCTCTCTTTTGTTAACAGTTTCTCATATCAGTGTTGAACAAAAATTCAGAAATGGGTAAAATAACACAGCGAGGTGACATTTATATGCATAAACAACATTGGATCCATCATTTACAATAGTAGATGTCACAGCTCACCTCATCCCCCTCTCTTCACAGTGATCTTTGCCCACATCGGAGCATACCAATTTCATACCTTGATACAAGAGAGTAAGACTATTTCTGCTATGACCATGTAACTGCTGAAAAGGACAGGAAGTGTCTGTGTACAGAACCTTGAATTGTCTTCTCAAACCCTCCATGGTGGAGTGAGCTTGATATAAGTGCTTTCTTGTGGTTATCCCTTCCTTTTAATAGAGGATCCATGGTGCTCTCCTCGGTTCCGCCTCCTCCGGTCCCGAAATATGTCCCTCCTTACCGCCCCAGCCATGCTGAATCCCCACGCAGTCAGGCTGGCATTTTGTCCACTGAGCCATCATCTTGCTTCCGGGCATGTCCATTCCCAGCGTGCCTTGCCAATGACATCAGTGGAGTGGACACCAGGAAGCGTAATTCACCGCAGTGTTGGCTGGAAGATGGAAGAGGGAGAGCCGTGTGGCAGATCCAGACATGCCCAGCATGATTGTATGTACCACCTGCACGTACACTAAGGCCGCAGTTGGACCCGTGGACAGCACCTCCATCTCCTGAAGGACGGCCCACAGGTATACTGCCTGCTCTTCCAACACTGGGATTGGAGATGGTAAGTCCAAAAAAAATAAACTCTTCATCTGGGACCACTGAGTTTCAGCACAAAGGCTTCCCATCAAGGACAGGAAACCAACAAATGAAGCAAGGGAGAGGACCGCCCTTTTATTTCAGTAGGTTTCCTGTCCTTGCTGGGCGGATCCCTCCTTCAGGTATGCTGTCATGGGTGAAGGGAAAACACAGGTATAAAAATGTTTGCAGATTTGCTGCATTTTTGCTCCTATATCAGGTAGTTCTCGCACTGTCATCTGTGTGAGAAACATCGGCGGCTCCGATCGGCAGTAAGATCATTACCGCTGATCAGAGAGCTGCGGGGTCAAGCTGTCAGTTGCCAGTCACAGGCACCGGCTGATGAGACAGTACTACCCCCATCAGCCTGCGCCTGCTGTCCCTGATAACAGGGAGTGAAGGTGCCACTGATAGGTGTAATCATCAGCTGGCGCCTGTGTTCAAAGTAAAAGAAGAAAAAAAAAAGTAAAATAAATATTGAAATAAAAAACACAGTTACACTCACCTCAACACCTAATCCCTAAAGCCATTGTCCCCTGTAAAAAAAATAAAAATAAAAAAAAAAACACCATTACTCATCTTAACGCCTAATCCCCAATGCTCATGACACCTGTAAAAGAAAAAATAATAAATCACCATATCCCTCACCAATCCGCTGTAATTCAGTGTCCCACAATGATTCAGATCACTTGTAGAGCAGTCATATCAGCTGATGCGACTGCTCTACCAGACAGCTGGCTGCACATAAACAAGAGCATATAGTCGCTCCTGCAGTGTGTAGCACTCAGCTGAAGTGAGAAAGATCAACGGAATTCATCAGCTGATGAGCCCCAGTGATCTCACGTACGGCACCAAGGCTGCATGAGAAAGTTCTCACGCAATAGTGCAATTAGTGACTTCAATAGGGTTCATCAGCTGATGAACTGCAGAGAACTTAGGGGCAGCACGGTGGCGCAGTGGTTAGCACTGCAGCCTTGCAGCGCTGGAGTCCTGGGTTCTAATCCCACCCTGGACAACATCTGCAAAGAGTTTGTTATGTTCTCTCCGTGTTTGCGTGGGTTTCCTCCGGGTACTCCGGTTTCCTCCCACATTCCAAAGATATACTGATAGGGAATTTAGATTGTGAGCCCCATCGGGGACAGCGATGATAATGTGTGCAAACTGTAAAGCGCTGCGGAATATGTTAGCGCTATATAAAAAAATAAATAAAGATTATTTATTATTATTAACTTTCTCACTGCAGCTCAGTGCTACACACTGACACAGGAGCAATTACCTCCTGTGTCAGTGTGAGCCCGCTGTCCTTGAGAGCAGTCACATCAGTGACTGTTCTCAAAGTCACAAGGATTGTTGTGGGAAATTATAGATTATCGCTGCTCTTCTGACAAATTAGTTTTTTGTTTCTGTTTTGTTGTTTTTTTTTACAAGGGATAAGAGCATTGGGGAGCAGGTGTTAAGGCAAGTATGATTTTATTTTCAGATAAATGTGTAACACCGTGTGGTTATTTATATCAAATAAAAGACTTTATGCTGGGTGTTTTTTTATTTACAATTTGAATATGGGGTTAGTAGTGAGGACGTCTTAGAGAGGCCTCTCCATTACTAACCCCTGGGCTTCATGTCAGCTGCCAATACAAGGCTGACATGAAACCTCCCAACCCTATTACTCAACTTGCCACTGCATCTTATTGATGCAACATTTCTGGGGTGACAGAGCTGATTTTTTTTTTATTTTGTGAGGAAGCCAATAACCATGGCCCTTCCCTAGGTTATTAATATCAGCCTGCAGATGTTTAGCCTTTGCTGGTAGAATTTATAGGGAGACCCTACAACTTTTTTTTTTCTGGGGTCCCCCTGTAAACTAGCCAATAAAGGGTAAGCAAACAGCTGTGAGCAGATATTAATAGCCTGGGAACCTTTGGCTATTGGCTTCTTCCCAGAATATTAACATCAGACCTAAGCTGTCTGCTTTCCCTATTCTGGCTATGAAATTACACAGGAGCCCATGCCATTTTTTTTTTCATTTTTTAATACGTAAATAAATAAAAGTCAGCGTGGGAGCCCACCGATATGAACTCAAATAACCCCAAGCGTGTCACCGCTGCCAGGTATTGGGATGTGCGCCGAGTTCTGCCAGATGCTGTTTGGTTACAGCCCATGTAGGTTCATTCTGTGAATGCTCCTACATAGGCTGGTGATAATTTGTTTGAGCCTGCAAGCAGAGGTTAGGTGAAACCACACAACCACTTTAACGTCAAACTTCCAACCCAATGTATTAATAGAAAATATTATCACTAGTGATGAGCGAATATACTTGTTACTCGAGATTTCCAAAGCACGCTCGGATGTTCTCCGAGTATTTGTTAGTGCTCGGAGATTTAATTTTCATCGCCGCAGCTGAATGATTTACAGCTACTAGCCAGGCTGAGTACATGTGGGGGTTGCCTGGTTGCTAGGGAATCCCACATGTAATCAAGCAGGCTAGTAGCTGTAAGTCATTCAGCTGCGGAGAAAAAAAACTAAATCTCCGAGCACTAAAAAATACTCGGAGGACACCCGAGCGTGCTTTGGAAATCTCGAGTAACGAGTATATTCGCTCATCACTAATTATCACTTGAATTAAAATAAAAATACCCAATACTACACTAAGGAGAGATTTGGATAACAGCATGTCCTCTTCTGATTTCTGTAGGGCATTGTGTTGTCATTTGACGGGTTATCAAATTTCTTAATTGCTAAAAACAACTGAACATGTTATGAAACAGAAACAAAAATCTATATATTATACATAGTGACCTAATTTCCATGGAGATCCAGTGGCAATGCTATGCCAGTCCTCCCGGCCCTTATTTATAAGTAATTGACTTATGATAGCTGTAGTGTGTAAGTGGCATCAGCAGCAATGTGGCAGGCTACAGGTCCTCATGCCTTCCCAGGCAAATTACAAGGGAGTAAGTGACTATTAGTATGGTGGGCATTCATGACAGAACTACAAAAGTGAAGAATGGCAGCCTCCTTGCAGAATATGCTGGTAAATGCAGCAATGTGAAACCCTAACTTACCTCTGTGCAGTAGTAGTAATTGCATCAATAACCTCCATAATTCTGTGCAGAGCTGAATCGGTGCCAATTGTCATATCAGTGCCACAGAAGTCATTGTCAATGGAGCCCACCAGTCCAACAATATTCAAGTGAGAATATTTTGCAGCAACATCTTCAGTTATTTTTCCTGTAATAAAATAATGTGACAAGTTAAAGGGAACCTGTCAGGTCTGCAGATGCTATGAACCTGCATATATAGTTTTAATCTGCAGGTTAACGGTGGTTATGATGGTGCCGAGCCGCTATACTGAAAATGCAGCACACAGGAGAAAAAGAACTTTATTTCTTCCAGGAGCTGCTGTTTTCGGTCTTGCAGGCCTGCCTGGAGCAATTACAGTCACCGCTCACAGCAATGAGTGGCAGCTGCATCAGTACAGAGCCAGCTGTCGGTCAGTGCCGTGCCTTTACCTGCCCCGGGCAGGCCTGTATGAGTGAAAGCTGGCGGCTCCTAGGTGAAATAAAATTCATTTTCTCCTGGGTGCTGCACTTTTAGTATTGCGGCCAGGTACCTTCATAACACTATTACTTGCAGATTAACTATGTCTGCAGGTTAATAGCATTATCAGACCTGACAGATTCCCTATGACCGCCCCTTAATCTGGGAGACAAGTCAAGTAAAAAAAAAAAGCAGATTGATTGCAAAAAAAAAATACTAGTGAAACAAAAATGTTCTGAATTCACGGTTTTATACCAGTCTTGGTCTAATTTGCCAACTTCATGAAAAGTGTGTGGGTCTCAAAAGATAGCGCATGGTTAACTGCCACAAAATTGGTGTAAATTACGGTGCACATGTCTGACTGTGGGGAACGGCAATTGAAAGAGGAGCACACCTATTAATGAATTCAGCACATTTCACTCCAGACCGGCGTCAGTCTTAATCAGGCCATCGTATACAGCGACAATTTTATTCACCCGTACTTACCTCCTTTAACCAATTCGTCAAGAAGACCTTTCCACTCCTTCCTAAAAATATTTGCTCCAGTTAAACTTCCATCCCCACCAATGACACATAGATTTGTTATACCATGCTGAACAAGATTAAAGGCTGCAGACAACCGTCCTTCATGAGTGGTAAATGCCTTACACCGCGCGCTACCAATGATAGTGCCGCCCTACAAGAGAAACACAGAAGCAAATAGGCAATGAACAGCTATATGAATGAAAGCAAACATCACAGATACATGAATGCCCAAGACGTCATCAAACATTATAGGGAAGATGCAGATGCACGGAGTCGCTCAACAACTAAGTCCACGTCATACACTGAGGGAGCCGACCAGCCAGCTCCGATCACTGCTGTGTAACCACGCAAATGCCACGGTCAGTCTCCGACAGAGGCGTTTAGGTGGTGCGACCCAGTTGGAGAATCCGATCCAGTGCCCATCAGCCACATTACACACTTCATAAGAGATCATTGGTGGGCTATGTACTACAATGCTGACAAGTACAAGTGATCAAATGATTGCAGGTTCATGACCCACATGGGGAGCAAAGGTAAACTGAAAAGAAAAAATTCACAGCATTTCTTATTGTCAGATCAGTAAATGTCCAATCAAAATATAAATTTAGCTTATAATGTTAACACTAAAAAAACAAACAAACAAACATGAATTACAGGGTGCTTTTTTCCCAGTTACAGCACCACCACTCCAAAAATGCACCAGAGAATGAGCAAAATGCTTTATCATCCCCAAAATGAAACAATAAATAGTAACGTGCACCACTCAAAAAAAAGTCAAACCCTCCCACAGCTTCACTGAAAGAAATAGAGGTATTACCGTCTCTGCCTTCCTGAGTGCTGTGTCATACAGAGGAGAAACTAATGACAATCCCAGCGCCTGCTGGAGGCCACTAGGTCAGCCATACAGTGAAGAATCCATTAATGAAAATAAAATCTACGTAGATAAGAGGGGGAGGAGCTCTGTCTGTAGCTCCTCCCTCCTACATAGAGGCGTGTCCAGAGCAGCCGCCATTTCCTGTCTCAGTAATGGGAACGTCTGTCCTCACTGAATACACATTTTACCTCAGAACGGAGAACTTTGATAATGACCGATCAATTGTGCCAGAGAAAGAAGCAAATTGCTCTAATAAGATACAACCATGGCCAAAAATGGCAAATTGTTCCAGAAAATGAAGCATTTCTCCCAGAAAATTATTGCAATTGCACATCTTTTGTAATACACATGTGAGCAACCAAATAAGGGTGCCAGTAATTGTATCAGACCCATTTTTGAAATTTTCTGTGAAATGATGTAAAATTTGCCCTTTTTCTCAGTTTTCTTTGTCTTCTTCCAACACACAAAAAGGAAATAAATATGTATATAACAAAACGTGTGCAATAATTTCCTAGGAGAAATGCTTCATTTTCTGGAACAATTTCAAGGGTGTCTATACTTTAGACCATGACTGTATATTACAAATTTGCTTGTTTCCATGTGTACTATTGAGTTATGAAATAAAAATTAAAACAATGGTTACTCTTTAGGCTGTGTGCACACGTTGCTGTTTTTTTGAGTTTTTTCCTGATAAAAACGCTATAAAACCGCAAAAAAACGCATACAATAAGCATCCCATCATTTAGAATGAATTCCGCATGTTTTGTGCACACCGCGGTAAAAAATGCAGCATGTTCATTAATTTTGCGGTTTTTTTTTTTGCGGATTTCCCACTACAAAATGCATTGGGAAATGTCCGGAAAAAAACACATAAAAAACGCGGCAAAAACGCATGCAGATTTCTTGCAGAAAATTTCAGGTTTTTCTCAGGAATTTTCTGCGAGAAATCCTGAACGTGTGCACATAGCCTAAAGGTAAAAACTGTAAATATAATATATTTACAGTACAGACAAGGTTTGGACACACCTTCTCATTTAAACATTTTTCTGTATTTTCATGACTATGAAAATTGTACAGTCACACTGAAGTCATCAAAACTCCCAATTCCCAATTAAATGTCACCTGCTTAACCCAGCAGGAAGTGCGGCGGCGTCTAAAAATCACTAAAATTGACAAATCTCCGGGACCGGATGGGTTACACCCCCGAGTACTGCAGGAATTACGTACAGTCATTGATAGACCATTATTTTTAATCTTTAAAGACTCCATAATAACAGGGTCTGTACCACAGGACTGGCATATAGCAAATGTGGTGCCAATATTCAAAAAGGGGACAAAAACTGAAGTCGGAAATTATAGGCCAGTAAGCTTAACCTCTACTGTGGGTAAAATCCTGGAGGGCATTCTAAGGGATGCTATACTGGAGTATCTGAAGAGGAATAACCTCATGACCCAGTATCAGCACGGGTTTACTAGGGACCGTTCATGTCAGACTAATTTGATCAGTTTCTATGAAGAGGTAAGTTCCGGATTGGACCAAGGGAACCCAGTGGATGTAGTGTATATGGACTTTTCAAAAGCTTTTGATACGGTGCCACACAAAAGGTTGATACATAAGGGAAAATATGTGCAAGTGGGTTGAGAGCTGGCTCAGGGATAGGAAACAAAGGGTGGTTATTAATGGAGCACACTCGGACTGGGTAGCGGTTAGCAGTGGGGTACCACAGGGGTCAGTATTGGGCCCTCTTCTTTTTAACATATTTATTAATGACCTTGTAGGGGGCATTCAGAGTAGAATTTCAATATTTGCAGATGACACTAAACTCTGCAGGGTAATCAATATAGGGGAGGACAATTTTATATTACAGGATAATTTATGTAAACTAGAAGCTTGGGCTGATAAATGGCAAATGAGCTTTAATGGGGATAAATGTAAGGTCATGCACTTGGGTAGAAGTAATGAGATGTATAATTATGTGCTTAATTCTAAAACTCTGGGCAAAACCGTCAATGAAAAAGACCTGGGTGTATGGGTGGATGACAAACTCATTCAGTGGCCAGTGTCAGGCAGCTGCTACAAAGGCAAATAAAATAATGGGATGCATTAAAAGAGGCATAGATGCTCATGAGGAGAACATAATTTTACCTCTATACAAGTCACTAGTTCGACCACACTTAGAATACTGTGCACAGTTCTGGTCTCCGGTGTATAAGAAAGACATAGCTGAACTAGAGCGGGTGCAGAGAAGAGCGACCAAGGTTATTAGAGGACTGGGGGGTCTGCAATACCAAGATAGGTTATTACACTTGGGGCTATTTAGTTTGGAAAAACGAAGACTAAGGGGTGATCTTATTTTAATGTATAAATATATGAGGGGACAGTACAAAGACCTTTCTGATGATCTTTTTAATCATAGACCTGAAACAGGGACAAGGGGGCATCCTCTGCGTTTGGAGGAAAAAAGGTTTAAGCATAATAACAGACGCGGATTCTTTACTGTAAGAGCAGTGAGACTATGGAACTCTCTGCCGTATGATGTTGTAATGAGTGATTCATTACTTAAATTTAAGAGGGGACTGGATACCTGTCTGGAAAAGTATAATCTTAGAGGGTATATACACTAGATTCCTTGATAGGGCGTTGATCCAGGGAACTAGTCTGATTGCCGTATGTGGAGTCGGGAAGGAATTTTTTTCCCCAATGTGGAGCTTACTCTTGCCACATGGGTTTTTTTTTGCCTTCCTCTGGATCAACATGTTAGGGCATGTTAGGTTAGGCTATGGGTTGAACTGGATGGACTTATAGTCTTCTTTCAACCTTAATAACTATGTAACTATGTAAAACTATGAATTAACACATATGGAATTATATACGTAACAAAAAAGTGTGAAACAACTGAAATTATGTCTTATATCCTAGGTTCTTCAACATAGCCACCTTTTGCTTTGATGACTGCTTAGCACACTCTTGGCATTCTCTTGATGAGCTTCAACAGGTAGTCACCGGAAATGGTTTTCACTTCACAGGTGTGCCCTGTCAGGTTTAGTAAGTGGGATTTCTTGCCTTATAAATGGGGTTGGAACCATCAGTTGTGTTGAGCAGAAGTCTGGTGGATACACAGCTGATAGTCCTACTGAATAGACTGTTAGAATTTGCATTATGGCAAGAAAAAAGCAGCTAAGTAAAGAAAAACGAGTGGCCATCATTACTTTAATGAAGGTCAGTCAGTCCGAAAAATTGGGAAAACTTTGAAAGTGTCCCCAAATGCAGTGGCAAAAACCATCAAGCACTACAAAGAAACTTTCTCACATGAGGACCGCCCCAGGAAAGGAAGACCAAGAGTCACCTCTGCTTCTGAGGATGAGTTTATCTGAGTCACCAGCCTCAGAAATCGCAGGTTAACAGCAGCTGAGATTAGAGACCAGGTCAATGCCACACAGAGTTCTAGCAGCAGACACATCTCTACAACAACTGTTAAGAGGAGACTTTGTGCAGCAGGCCTTCATGGTAAAATAGCTGCTAGGAAACCACTGCTAAGGACAAGCAATACGCAGAAGAGACTTGTTTGGGCTAAAGAATATAAAGAATGGACATTAGACCAGTGGAAATCTGTGCTTTGGTCTGATGTGTCCAAATTTGAGATCTTTGGTTCCAACCACCGTGTCTTTGTGCGACGCAGAAAAGGTGAACGGATGGACTCTACATGCCTGGTTCCCACCGTGAAGCATGGAGGAGGCGGTGTGATGGTGTGGGGGTGCTTTGCTGGTGACACTGTTGGGGATTTATTCAACATTGAAGGCATACTAAACCAGCATGGCTACCACAGCATCTTGCAGCGGCCTGCTGTTCCATCCGGTTTGCGTTTAATTGGACCATCATTTATTTATCAACAGGACAATGACCCCAAACACACCTCCAGGCTGTGTAAGGGCTATTTGACCAAGAAGGAGAGTGATGGGGAGCTACGCCAGATGACCTGGCCGTCATAGTCACCAGACCTGAACCCAATCGAGATGGTTTGGGGTGAGCTGGACCGCAGAGTGAAGGCAAAAGGGCCAACAAGTGCTAAGCATCTCTGGGAACTCCTTCAAGATTGTTGGAAGACCATTCCCGGTGACTACCTCTTGAAGCTCATCAAGAGAATGCCAAGAGTGTGCAAAGCTTTCATCAAAGCAAAGGGTGGCTACTTTGAAGAACCTAGAATATAAGACATATTTTCAGTTGTTTCACACTTTTTTGTTAAGTATATACCGTATATACTCGAGTATAAGCCGAGATTTTCAGCCCAATTTTTTGGGCTGAAAGTCCCCCTCTCGGCTTATACTCGAGTCATACGCAGGGGTCGGCAGGGGAGGGGGAGCAGGGACTGTGAAATTATACTCACCTGGTCCTGGCGCGGTCCCTGGCTTCCCCGGCGCCGGCAGCAGCAGATTCTTCCTGTAGTGAGCAGTCACATGGTACCGCTCATTACAGTAATAGAGTAATAGAGGTGGAGCCGCATATTCATTACTGTAATGAGCGGTAACGGTGACAGCTCAGTACAGGATGAAGCTGCGGCGTCGGGGAAGCCAGGGACCTGCACAGCGCTAGGACCAGGTGAGTATATCGGGGAGGGGAGCGCTGCGCGATAGTCACCTTTCCTCAGTCCGGGCGTCGCTCTGTCTTCAGCAGTGACGCTCAGGTCAGAGGACGCGGTGACGTGATTAGTGCGCGCCCTCTGCTGAACGTCAGTGCTGAAGATGGAGTGGCGCCAGAACAAGGAGCAGGTAACTATTTAAAGTGCCGGGGGCCTGAGCGACGGAGAGGTGAGTATGTGATTTTTTTTTTATCGCAGCAACAGCAAATGGGGCAAGTGTCTGTATGGAGCATCTATGGGGCCATAACGTTTGTGCAGCACTATATGGGGCCATAACATTTGTGCAGCACTATATGGGGCCATAACATTTGTGCAGCACTATATGGGGCCATAACATTTGTGCAGCACTATATGGGGCCATAACATTTGTGCAGCACTATATGGGGTCATAACATTTGTGCAGCACTATATGGGGCCATAACATTTGTGCAGCACTATATGGGGCCATAACATTTGTGCAGCACTATATGGGGCCATAACATTTGTGCAGCACTATATGGGGCAAATATCTTTATGGAGCATCTTATAAGGCCATAATCAGCATTTCTGCAGCATTATATTGGGCAAATGTGTCTATGGAGCATCTTATGGGGCCATTATTAACCTTTATGCAGGATTATATGGGGCATATGTTAATATGGAGCATCTTATGGGGCCCATCAAAAACTTTCTGGAGCATTATATGGGGCTCCTCATTCAATATGGATATTCAAAAACACTTAGCCTACTGATGTCTCAATTAATTTTACTTTTATTGGTATCTATTTTTACTTTTGACATTTACCGGTAGCTGCTGCATTTCCCACCCTAGGCTTATACTCGAGTCATTAAGTTTTCCCAGTTTTTTGTGGCAAAATTAGGGGAGTCGGCTTATACTCGAATATATACAGTAATCCCACATGTGTTAATTCATAGTTTTCATGCCTTCAGTGTGATTTTACAATTTTCATAGTCATGAAAATACAGAACAGTCTTTAAATGAGAAGGTGTATATATATATTATATATATATATATATATATATATATATATATATATATATATATATATATATATATATATATATATATATATATATATATATATATATATATACACGGAAATCCCAACTTCCTCCCTGCAGTCAGCGCTCACTCAGGGTTAATGGCTGCGTTATGCCGCGGTGTAGCGCACTCCGTTAAAGCTGCTATCAACCCTGTGTGACCACATTTTTACTATTGATGGTGTCTATGCAGCATCAATAGTAAAAAGATCTAATGTTAAAAATAATTAAAAAAATAAAAAATCATTATATGCTCACCTTCCGGATCCAGCCCAGGCCTTTCCCACTCCTCGCGACGCTCCGGTGACCAGTCCATGCATTGCGGTCTCGCGAGACCACTACGTCATCATCTCGCGAGACCGCAATTCACCGCGCGACCAATCAGCCACATTGGCACAGGATTGAAATCCCGCTTCGCTGACTGCTCGCGCCCAGCCGGCGCAACAAATCAGCGACATTGGCGCGGGATTTGAATCCCACTTCGCTGATTGGTCGCGCGCGATGGCTGGGCATGACCAATCAGCAACATTGGCGCGGGATTTAAATCCTGCTTCGCTGATTGGTAGCGCCCAATCAGCGAAGCGAGATTTAAATCCCGCGTCAATGTCGCTGATTGGTCGCGCCCAATCAGCGAAGCGGGATTTAAATCCTGCGCCAATCAGCGACGGCCACAGTCCGATTAGTCGCTCCCTACTCCCCTGCAGTCAGTGGCCGGCGCCCGCTCCATACTCCCCGCAGTCAGCGCCCGCTCCATACTCCCCTCCAGTCACCGCTCACACAGGGTTAATGCCAGTGGTAACGGAACGCGTTATGCCGCGGGTAACTCACTCCTTTACCGCCGCTATTAACCCTGTGTGACCAAGTTTTTACTATTAATGCTGCCTAAGTAGGATCAATAGTAACAAGATCTAGTGTTAAAAATAATTTAAAAAAACAAAAAACCTGCTATTCTCACCTTCCGTAGTCCGACGATGCGGCTTCCGTTCCCAGAGATGCATTGCGAAATTACCCAGAAGACTTAGCGGTCTCGCGAGACCGCTAAGTGATCTGGGCAATTTCGTAATGCATCCTGGGAACGAAAGATGGCGGCAGCCGCGCGCACATCGCCAGAGGTTTGCTGGATCCCGGCGGGTGAGTATATAACTATTTTTTATTTTAATTATTTTTTTTTAACAGGGATATGGTGCCCACACTGCTAAATACTACGTGGGCTGTGTTAGATACCGCGTGGCTGCTATATACTACCTGGCCAGTGTTAGATACTATGTGGGCTGTGTTCTATACTGCGTGGGCTGCGTTATATACTACATGGCTGCTATATACTACGTGGGCAGTGTTATATACTACGTGGCTGTGTTCTACACTGCGTGCTATATACTACGTGGCCACTGTTAGATACTATGTGGGCTGTGCTATATATTACGTGGCCAGTGTTACACACTACGTGAGCTGTGTTATATACTGCGTGACTGCTATATACTGTGTGACTGCTATATACTGCGTGGCTGCTATATACTGTGTGGGCTGTGTTATTTACTGCGTGGCCTATATTTGGCTGCTATATACTGTGTGGGCTGTGTTATATACTACGTGGGCTGTGTTATTTACTGCGTGGCCTATATTAACGTATCGGGTATTCTACAATATGTATGTATGTATGTATATAGCAGCCACATGGTATATATCACAGGCCACGTAGTACTCCTATATACTACGTGGCCTGTGCTATATACTATGTGGCTGCTATATACATACATACATATTCTAGAATACCCGATGCATTAGAATCGGGCCACCATCTAGTATATATATATATAATCTCCATAAATGAACATGAATAAAACTTTAAAAGGCTTTAAATCCATATGTACTAATGTAAAAGTCAGGAGTACCAAGCTGCCCAAACCTTAAGACGGCATGAATGATAACCTGGCTGAACAATTGCAGATAGGTATATTAGTCTGTGAAATGGTCCGACATTTCAGAAACAAATAGTCTGAATATCTGGTAGATGATTGTAGGGATAGAGGAGACCAGTCCAACATCAACGGCCGGCCAGCTTCTTCCAGCACTGCTCTAAGTGATTGACAGGTCTTTCCTGATGCCACACATGGGAGAGACAGAATAGTCTCGCCTTTCGTTATTGCCTCCGGTTAGATCTTCTAACTATTTTTTCTCTGAACTGCTGGAGATTTTTGGGGAAACATACAGTATACTTGGCTGGAATTGTGCAGACAGGCTCTGATTCCCCCTGCCCGTGGTTAGGCAGAATGAATCTGGTGACAGATTCCCTGCACACTGAAGTGGGCAATTTTGTACATTCTTCTGAACTTACCATCTGGATAATGTTTGACACACTTAGCCAATTTGCTTGTTTGATACAATCACCACCTTCAACCAAGCCTTCATAGCCCTATGATGAGAATATAAAGTTACCAAACAATGCAGATAAACATTTTAAAATTAGCCATATCTTGGCCACATGCCGGGCACTTCAAAGTAAAATTTAAATTGTCCAATGTTTTTGAGACATTTGGTTTATTCACCTCCCTAACTGTTAAATACAACCCATCACCTACTATTAAAAATTCAGCAATGAAATCTCTGGCCTTCTAAGTTAACAGAAGAATGTGAGGCTCTTCACTGTCCAGCTGTTTTGACAGCTGGGAGAGACTCCATGCTTCTGGTCAAGGAGATGCCACTGTGGGGAGACGGCATGAGCAGCTGCATACATGTGATATTGGTGCTGATATTTTACTTCATACTGGATGTAGTTATACCAGATATGTACAGAGGATTAATTTATAATGTGGAGCAGCAAGAGGAGACTAGAAGCTGCAGGAACAAAGCTTCACCTGAGTGTATTATGGCTGTCCGTGTGCAGTGAGAGACTCAAATTAATTGCTACAAGAAGGTATTCCATACAAAACCACTGTATCCACATGGATTATAAATAATGGTGGGACTGCTGGCCGATTCTCCCATTTGTATGTTATAGACCAGAGAGTTAATAAAACTGTGAAACAGGCCAAATCCTGACAGCGGAGCTTTGTTATTAGGGAGTAATATGGAATCAGCTTCCGCTCCACCTTACTGTTGAGATCTCTAAGAGAAACTCATCAAATTTTGCACTCAGTCTGGTAAGGTGCAGGTAAAGCCTGCGTCCATGTAATATTGATGACATACTTTAGGGTACGTGTCCACGATCAGGAATAGTAGGGTTTTGGATGCAGCGTATTTTGCTACGTTCTAATTACCACACTTGTGTTTAGGTACATGCGGATTTACCGCATCTAATGAAATTCTAGCGTCTCTGCTACTGAAAAAGACATGCTGCAACTTGGAAACCAGCACCGCGGGGGAGGTTACACAGGGGTAAATAGTAGCACAGTGGGCATGGAATCTCTATAAATCCATCCACTGTGCTTGCAATGTACAACGCAGCATTTTGTACGAAGCAAAAATACCCTAGTGGTGCGGCCGTCTATTGACATGGCTGTCAAGTGAGCGTGGCCATGTCCCATACAAGTCTATGGAGTAAGGCCACGCTCACTAGTAGGGTTCTGGCCAGGAGTATGTATAACGCATACGCACCCTCCCAGTCCTGGCTCAGAAACCGGAGTCCAATTTACACGTGTGATTTTCTGTAAATTGATGATCTGTGCCAAGGAAAATCACAGCATGCACTACCAGTTTTCTTAGGCCCAAAGTCTGTGAAAGGCGGAACACATCCAGAGACAAAACTGGTTCATCACTTGTCTGAACACAGCCATAGAGAACCACTATCAGAATAGTATACAGTGCCTTGTAAAGACTACAAGTCCCAGAAGTTACAGACCCATACAGACATTTCAGCTCTGTGAATGCAGCTCCGCAGGCTGTAATGGAGCCAGCACAAGGGAAGGATTAGATTATAGGCAGGAGAATGCGTTATACAGATGTACGTGGAATCAGTAAAATACCTCATACACGTGGAAAACTTTAGCTCCAACATAAATACCCATCCGAGTCACAGCACGGACCGCGGCGTTCATGCCTGGAAGGTGAAAAAAGAAGTTAGTGTAAAATGTAACGTTTCTCTTATGAATACAGCCCCGATAACCCCGCCATTGCCGATACTCAGGGGTCACTGAGAATACAGTCCCCCCTGCAGGCCGCACGTTACAGAGATGAGCAGATCCAGCTATACCATCACTGTGGGAGCAGCTTCAGGAGAAGGCCTCATTCACATGGCCAGCTTTTACTTGTATGTGAAGACAAAGACCAATTATCAGGGTGTTATCAGATTTTCTGCATGTGTGAATAAAGGCCTACCATGTATTGTATCTATTGAAATCCCTGCTCATCCTGGGCGAGAACATGCAGCGATAACCAGGGATAGCATCTATGTGCGCACATGTAACATGGCTTTACATTGGCTGAATCTTATGAGCGCTCATTCCCATGTGGTTAGTGTAAGCAGACTGCCAATCACCCAATGAATGAGCAGAATACTTACTTGTCGTGTGATCGATTAAAGGGAATCTATCAACAGGTTTTTGCTATGTAATCTGAGGACAACATGCTGTAGGGGTCAATACACAGAATTCAGCTGTGTTGCAATTATCAAATTGTTTGCTTACTTACAGTGACGGTTTTATCACTACGACATTATCATTACTGTGAGGATCTGGACAAAAACACTGCTCCGACTCTGCCCCTCCTGCGATAAGCAAGACAATGTACATAGAAAAGAAGGCACTGTGACAAAACGCGCGTTGGGGCAGGTTTACAGGTAACCTTCAGGCATTGATTTACTCCTTCTCTACTCTCTTGCTCAGCAAATTTTTCCAATTTTCGCATACAGACTTTTTTTTTTTTTTACTTTTCCGCTTCCCTATTGTGTACCCTTGAGCTCTGATGTGGTATAAGTATTGATTGTATCTATGGGCACACTTATGGGTGTCTATGGGTGCACTTTTGAGATATATATATACATGGTGTGCTGCCTCTGATTTTTTGGACTTCTAGAATAAGGTTTGGTACATGCCTGAGGGGCTTTGCACCCTAAATTTGTTTTTCTGTGCTGCTCTTAGTTTTTGCAAATCTATATATATAATTGTCTAAGGGTTTTTCCGTCTGTCTGTCTGTCTGTCTGTCTGTCTGTCTGTCCTGGAAATCCCGGCTCTCTGATTGGTCGAGGCCGTCAGGCCTCGACCAATCAGAGACCGGCACAGCATCGACGTAGAAATCCCGCGTCTCTGATTGGTCGAGGCCGCCAGGCCTCGACCAATCAACAACGGGCACAGCGACGATGATGTCATAAAGGACATAGACATCCTGCGTCTGATTGGTCGAGGCCGCCGGGCCTCGACCAATCAGCAACGGGCACAGCGACGATGATGTCATAATGGTTGCCATGGCGACGATGTCATAAAGGTTGCCTCGACCAATCAGCGACGGGCACAGTCTGCCGCGAATTCTGGAATCATCATTGTCCATATACTACGGGGACATGCATATTCTAGAATACCCGATGCGTTAGAATCGGGCCACAATCTAGTATATAAATAAACACACATATATATATATATATATATATAAAATTATTTTATTTTTTTTTATTATAGCAAAAAGTGAGAGCAGCACAGAAAAAACACTAATTCTGGCATGACCCCCCCGGAAGAAGCAGGAGGCGAGAGGGGACACCGACAGTACAAGGTAATATACACTTTTTCACCGCATGGTACGATATTCAGTATCCACACTGGTCCATTACAATTAGTTATTTTGGAGCACACATGCCTCTATTAGCATTTCTGACCTCCGTAAGGCCACTGTGCTGTTTACTATAATTTTTGTATAGGTAGATCATGTGTTGTTTGGGCATGGTATGCTGGCCACACTAGTGAATTATGTGATACAAGGATTGCTCATTTGTGCATAATATTGTGGAATTAGGTCTGGATCTTATTGTTTATTTGTGTGGGTATTGTTGGATTTATAATGATTGGGATCTCTTCTTCTTCTCACATTTAATTATGTGGGATTAGTTGTTTAAAAAATAAAGTGTGCGGCGCAGTTTTTTATTTGGCGCACGGAGTGTGTTGCCGGCGGCAAAATACACAATTAACCAAACATTTTTGGTGGCAAAAAACATTATATATTTTTATAACAAAAAAAAAAAAAATTGACTGCGCCTGCTTGGGGTAGAGTGCTGGAAACGGGGGGTATGTAGCTGTGAAGCTTGACTCACTGTGGACAACGCAGGGGTGGCAGGAGAAGGGGCAATTAAATTACTGGGGTCTGGCAGATCGGGGATGGGGCTCGACGCATGAGAGGGCTGAGACACACTGGAAGGGTGAGACAAACCTGACATAACAGACACATTGGGAGGTGAGGGGGAGGAATAGAAATAGTCCGCTTTTTTTTTTCCCCTTTTTGGGATCGGCGATGCGGTCTGGGGAGCCTCGGCGGGTTCATTTCTTGCGGCCTGGTCATAGTGGCCAAACTGTCACTGTCTTTGTCCTGCTGCTGCATGGTTGCGGTAGAAGTTTGGAAGGCCATGCCAGGGTTCTGCTGCATCGTGGTGGCGGAGCGGAAGGACATGCCAGGGTCCTGCTGCATCGTGGTGGTGGAGCGGAAGGCCATACCAGGGTCCTGCTGCATCGTGGTGGCGGAGCGGAAGGCCATACAAGGGTCCTGCTGCATCGTGGTGGTGGAGCGGAAGGCCATACCAGGGTCCTGCTGCATCGTGGTGGCGGAGCGGAAGGCCATGCCAGGGTCCTGCTGCATCGTGGTGGCGGAGCATAAGGGAATGCCAGGGTCCTGCTGCATCGTGGTGGCGGAGCGGAAGGGAATGCCAGGGTCCTGCTGCATCGTGGTGGCGGAGCGGAAGGCCATACAAGGGTCCTGCTGCATCGTGGTGGTGGAGCGGAAGGCCATACCAGGGTCCTGCTGCATCGTGGTGGCGGAGCGGAAGGCCATGCCAGGGTCCTGCTGCATCGTGGTGGCGGAGCATAAGGGAATGCCAGGGTCCTGCTGCATCGTGGTGGCGGAGCAGAAGGGAATGCCAGGGTCCTGCTGCATCGTGGTGGCAAAGCGGAAGGCCATGCCAGGATCCTGCTGCTGCATGGTGGTGTCAGTGGAGGAGGTCCAAGCAGGAGCAGCAGTTGTCATGGTGGTGGCTGTGGGCACTCGGCAAGGTGGTGGTGCTGTAGTAGTGTCCGGCAGTGCTTGGAATGGAGGTGGCTGTGCAGTGGTATGCAGCAGAGGTCAGCATTGAGGTCAAGCGTGACAGTGTAGGCACAGGTGGATATGCCGACACTGTCTGCTGAAAATACCGACTCTGCTGCATAGCCTGCACGTAAGCAGCATTGCAGGCCTGCATGACACTAAGCTTGAGATCAGGAGTAAGGTGTTCCAACATGCCCTGTTCAATTTGATTAAAAAAATGATGTGCTGGCCTCTGGAGGTCGGCTTTCACTTGGTCAAGGCTTTTGGTGACCTCCTGGATACGTGTACGCATATGGCTAATGGCAGAATCCAGGCGTTCACCCAAAGCCTTGAGTCCATCGTGAAAAACCGAGCTCAAGTGCAAAAACTCGGGCATGAGTGACCTGTCTGATGCCCTCTGCCACTGCAGGGAGGAGCCCCATAAAAAAGGGGCAGAGGACTGGGAAAGGGGAAGACCTGATGGACCAGCTTCCTGGTCTCCAGTTAGTGTGGCAGGCCCACTTGCTGCAGCGCTGCTGGATGGCTGGGACGGGTCCGTGGCTGTCTGATGAGGGACCGCTCAAGAGCCTGGGTCAACAGTGCTGCTCCATGTGCTGTGAAAAAAACAACAAAAATTAATACCAAACATTTACAAAACGCCAACTCCTGTGGAATAGAAACATACAGATTATGGCAATACAACACAACCTAATACACCGAAAAAATACTTAAGTTCTCTGGGCAAGGACTGGTCTTAAAAATGCCAGAATGCGATGGTATTTATATTTTCAGATCCTTGCTCCAGAACCACTGGCAACACGGCTCTCTTGACGCAGGTCCTTGTTGAAGCGGTCCTTCATCGAACGCCAACGTGTTTTGACTTTGAGCACTGTTGAAAAAACAAAAAATAACGGTCAGACAATGGACTTTTGGCCATGCTCACACAACTGTGTGTGATGACAGAAACTCCTGAGAGTTTCTGTCATCACACACAGTTGTGTGAGCACCGCCAAGGTCTCTGCTGCATCACACTGCATTGCAATACTTACAAAATGTATTTCGGACCCAAGTCGGGGCGTTGTCCCAGCCATCCCACATCGCTTTGGCCACCTCATTCCATAGCCGCCGGATCGTCACGTTGTCCGAGTGCTGTGGAACCCGGGCGTCCCACAACGGGACATGCTCCTGGACCAGCGAGATGAGGATATCGTTGTCAATAAGGTCCTCATCCCGTTCTGGAACCTAAAAAATAAATAATGACATTAATGTTGGATACATTAACATAAGGAAAAGAAAGAAAACAGAGGCAGAGAAATGGCATGAATAACGAAAGTCGAGATAAAAAAAGGAGTCTAGAAGAAAAATGTAAAGAAAGAGTAAAGTAAAGAAAGGAAGATTCAAGAATACTAAAGTGAGGATACAGTAAACAGACAGCCAGGTATACTTACACGCTGCCGCCTTGCCACCCGACCGTGAACCCGCTGCTTTGCTCACCCTCTGCCGCAGTGGAAGAAGTGCTCTAAAAAAACGGGAAAAAAACCTGTCACATGTGTAGATGTGACAGTGAATACTTACCAATCTGAAGGGGTGAGTACTCACTTCACTGACATGTTCGACTTGTGAAGGCCCATGACGTTGCTCCTCATCAGAAGAAGACATTCTGATGCATGCAGAAAGAAAGAAATGGCAGAAATTAGGACATGTAGAGACAGAAAATAGAAAATAAAGGCATTGGCTAGGATATACTCACATTGTTCAGTCTTGTCTCCTCCAAGGTGCTTTTGTCTTTCTGGTCTGGTTCTCTGTCTGCTGAGTAGTGACCTGCAAATGTCCACTCCCTCCCTTTATCACTTTGTATGTGGGGGGTGGCTTATCAGTGTCTAGACATGTTTTCCTGTGGTGCAACGCATGCGTCCACAAACGCAAGCAAATGCATGTGCTTGCGGCCGCATGCGTTCACATAGACAGCAATGCGTTTTTTGCGGCATTCTATCCGCTAACCGTATACGTTTTAAGGTGGCAAATTGACGCCTCTAAAATTACTACATGTAACGTTTACCACGCCAAACCGCAGATGACGAAACAACGCATGCGTCGTCAAACGCGGCAAAACGCGACCAATCGCAGACACATGCGTCTCTAATGTTAAATATAGGAATACACAACGCATACGGATAATTGCGGAAGAAACGCTGTGGACACAACCAAAAATGTGAAACCGGCCTTAGCTCTGCGTCATGTTACATTGAAGAACTCTGTGTCACAGCTGATGTAACCAGTAATCTAAGTGATACATCAAGGCAGATTCCTCTAAGCTTACCTTTTTAAAAAAAATTAGTTTATTAAACAGCAATAGGATAAGTATAAGATATACATATTTTGCATAGGACCAAATCACCATAAACCTATTTGTCACAGTTAGCAATCACAAATGGGTACAGTAAGTTTTGGTAATGCAGATCATAGTATACAGAACAGGTTATACAGAACTTAAAGTATCACATATTGTCTAGAATACCTATGCTAGAACCTTAAGGTACCGTCACACTAAGCGACGCTGCAGCGATACCGACAACGATCCGGATCGCTGCAGTGTCGCTGTTTGGTCGCTGGAGAGCTGTCACACAGACCGCTCTCCAGCGACCAACGATGCCGGTAACCAGGGTAAACATCGGGTAACTAAGCGCAGGGCCGCGCTTAGTAACCCGATGTTTACCCTGGTTACCATCCTAAAAGTAAAAAAAACAAACACTACATACTTACCTACAGCCGTCTGTCCTCCAGCGCTGTGCTCTGCACTCCTCCTGTACTGTCTGTGTGAGCACAGCGGCCGGAAAGCAGAGCGGTGACGTCACCGCTCTGCTTTCCGGCTGACCGACGCTCACAGCCAGTTCAGGAGGAGAGCAGAGCACAGCGCTGGAGGACAGACGGCTGTAGGTAAGTATGTAGTGTTTGTTTTTTTTTACTTTTAGGATGGTAACCAGGGTAAACATCGGGTTACTAAGCGCGGCCCTGCGCTTAGTTACCCGATGTTTACCCTGGTTACCAGTGAAGACATCGCTGAATCGGTGTCACACACGCCGATTCAGCGATGTCTGCGGGGAGTCCAGCGACCAAATAAAGTTCTGGACTTTCTTCCCCGACCAGCGACAGCACAGCAGGGGCCTGATCGCTGCTGCCTGTCACACTGGACGATATCGCTAGCGAGGACGCTGCAACGTCACGGATCGCTAGCGATATCGTCTAGTGTGACGGTACCTTTAGAGAGAAAAAAAACAAACAAAAACAAAAAGAACAAAACATAACCATATCCTGCTGCCAAAACCATCCCATCATATTGATTGTTTAATATTGAGGTGCATATTGAGAAAAGAGGTGCAGAATTTTCTGCACAAAATCTGCATCTCCTGGCAGAATCTGTAGCTGCGTTTTTTTATGCGGTTTTAGTGGGTTTTTTGTGTGGAATTGATGCAGATTTTGTGCAGGTTTTGTGCAGATTTTACCACAGCGGATTTCTATTAATGGAGGGGTGCAGAAACGCTGCAGAAATGCACAAAAGAAGTGACATGCACTTCTTTGAAATCTGCAGCGTTTCTGCGCGAATTTTTCTGCACCATGTGCACAGCTTTTTTTTCCACATTGATTTGCATTGTACTGTAAATCACAGTGCAGTCTGAAGCGTTTCTGCGCAGAAAAAAAACACTGCAGATCTGCACTAAATCTGCATCGTGTGCACACAGCCTTACAATTCTGACCACTATTTCGTTATGAGGCTATAACTCTGGAACTCTTCAACGGCTCCTGAGGATTCTGACATTTTCTCGTGACATATTGTACTTCATGATAGTGGTAATATTTCTTTGATAATACCTGCGTTTATTTGTGAAAAAAATGGAAATTTGGCAAAAAATTTAGAAAATTTTGCAATTTTTCCAACTTTGAATTTTTATGCAATTAAATCACAGAGAAATGTCACACAAAATACTTAATAAGTAACATTTCCCACATGTCTACTTTACATCAGCACAATTTTGGAACCAAAATTTTTTTTTGTTAGGGAGTTATAGGGTTAAAAGTTGACCAGCAATTTCTCATTTTTAGAACACCAATATTTTTTAGGGACCACATCACATTTGAAGTCATTTTGAGGGGCTATATGATAGAAAATAACCAAGTGTGACACCATTCTAAAAACTGCACCCCTCATGGTGCTCAAAACCACATTCAAGAAGTTTATTAACCCTTCAGGTGTTTTACAGGAATTTTTGGAATGTTTTAAACAAAATTGACATTTAACTTTTTTTCACAAAAAATTTACTTCAGCTCCAATTTGTTTGATTTTCCCAAGGGTAAGAGAAGAAATTGGACCCCAAAAGTTGTTGTGCCATTTGTTCTGAGTACGCCGATACCCCACATGTGGGGGTAAACCACTGTTTGGGTACATGGCAGAGCTCGGAAGGACTTTTCAATGGAAAATTGACTGGAATTGAGATGGGACGCCATGTTGCGTTTGAAGAGCCCCTGATGTGCCTAAACATTGAAACCCCCCACAAGTGACACCATTTTGGAAACTAGACCCCATAAGGAACTTATCTAGATGTGTGGTGAGCACTTTGACCCACCAAATGCTTCACAGAAGTTTATAATGTAACGTAAAAATAAAAAATCATATTTTTTCACAAAAATAATCTTTTCGCCCCCAGTTTTTTATTTTCTCAAGGGTAACAGAAGAAACTGGACCCCAAAAGTTGTTGTGCAATTTGTCCTGAGTACGCTTATACCCCATATGTGGGGGGGAACCACTGTTTGGGCGGATGGCAGAGCTTGGAAGGGAAGGAGCGCCGTTTGACTTTTCAATGCAAAATTGACTGGAATGGAGATGGGACGCCATGTTGCGTTTGGAGAGCCCCTGATGTGCTTAAACATTGAAATCCCCCACAAGTGACACCATTTTGGAAAGCCGACCCCCTAAGGAACTTATCTAGATGTCTTGTGAGAACTTTGAACTTCGAAGTGTTTCACTACAGTTTATAACGCAGAGCCGTGAAAATGAAAAATCTTTTTTTTCCCCACAAAAATTATTTTTTAGCCCCCAGTTTTGCATTTTCCCCAAGGGTAAAAGGAGAAATTGGACCCCAAACGTTGTTGTCCAATTTGTCCTGAGTACGCTGATACCCCATATGTTGGGGTAAACCCCTGTTTGGGCGCACGGGAGAGCTCGGAAGGGAAGGAGCACTGTTTTAATTTTTCAACGCAGAATTGACTGGAATTGAGATCGGACGCCATGTCGCGTTTGGAGAGCCCCTGATGTGCCTAAACAGTGGAAACCCCACAATTCTAACTGAAACCCTAACCCAAACACACCCCTAACCCTAATCCCAACCATAACACTAACCACACCCCTAACCCTAATCCCAACCGTAAATGTAATCCAAACCCAAACTTTAGCCCCAATCCTAACCCTAACTTTAGCCCCAACCCTAACCCTAATGGGAAAATGGAAATAAAAATACATTTAAAAAAAAAAAAAAAATTTCCCTAACTAAGGGGGTGATGAAGGGGGTTTGATTTACTTTTATAGCGGGTTTTTTTAGCGGATTTTTATGATTGGCAGCCGTCACACACTAAAAGACGCTTTTTATTGCAAAAAATAGGTTTTGCGTCTCAACATTTTAAGAGCTATAATTTTTCCATATTTTGGTCCATAGAGTCATGTGAGGTCTTGTTTTTGCGGGATGAGTAGACGTTTTTAATGGTAGCATTTTTGGGCTCGTGACATTTTTTGATCGCTTTTTATTCTGATTTTTGTGAGGTAGAATGAACAAAAACCAGCTATTCATGAATTTCTTTTGGGGGGGGCGCTTATACCGTTCCACGTTTGATAACATTGGTAAAGCAGTTTTATTCTTCAAGTCAGAACAATTACAGCAATACCTCAATTATAGCATTTTTTAATATTTTGGCGCTTTTATACGATAAAAACTATTTTATATAAAAAAAATTTTTTGCATCGCTTTATTCTGAGGACTATAACTTTTTTATCTTTTTGTTTATGACGCTGTATGGCGGCTCGTTTTTTGCGGGACAAGATGATGTTTTCAGCGGTACCATGGTTATTTATATCCGTCTTTTTGATCACGTGTTATTCCACTTTTTTTTGTTTGGTGGTATGATGATAAAGTGTCGTTTTTTGCCTTTTTTTATGGTGTTCACTGAAGGGGTTAACTAGTGGGACAGTTTTATAGGTCGGGTCGTTACGGACGCAGCGATGCTAAATATGTGTACTTTTATTGTTTGTTCTTTTTATTTAGATAAAGTAATGTATTTATTGGAACAATATTTTATTTTCGTTATTTAGGATTTTTTTAACACATGTACCGTATATACTCGAGTATAAGCCGACCCCCTAATTTTGCCACAAAAAACTGGGAAAACTTATTGACTCGAGTATAAGCCTAGGGTGGAAAATGCAGCAGCTACCGGTTAATGTCAAAAATAAAAATAGATACCAATAAAAGTAAAATTAAAATTAATTGAGACATCAGTAGGTTAAGTGTTTTTGAATATCCATATTGAACATATTGAATCAGGAGCCCCATATAATGCTCCATACAGTTCATGATGGGCCCATAAGATGATCTATATAAAAATGTGCCACATATAATGCTCCATACAGTTCATTATTGCCCCATAGATGCTCCATATAAAGCTGTGCCCCATATACAATGCTCTGCACCGTTCATTATTGCCCCATAGCTGTGCCATATAGTGCTCTGCACCATTCATTATTGCCCCATAGCTGTGCCATATAGTGCTCTGCACCGTTCATTTTTGTCCCATAGCTCTGCCATATAGTGCTCTGCACCGTTCATTTTTGTCCCATAGCTCTGCCATATAGTGCTCTGCACCGTTCATTATTGCCCCATAGCTCTGCCATATAGTGCTCTGCACCGTTCATTTTTGTCCCATAGCTCTGCCATATAGTGCTCTGCACCGTTCATTATTGCCCCATAGCTCTGCCATATAGAGCTCTGCACCGTTCATTTTTGTCCCATAGCTCTGCCATATAGTGCTCTGCACCGTTCATTTTTGTCCCATAGCTCTGCCATATAGTGCTCTGCACCGTTCATTATTGCCCCATAGCTCTGTCTCGACTGTCTCGACTTTTTATCTCCTTCCCAAGGTGCATAAGGATGCTGTGGTGCCACCTGGGAGACCTATTATCTCGGGCAATGGAAACTTCCTCGAGAAGGTCAATCAGTGGATTGACTTCCACCTTCAACCTTTGGTTATAAACTTGCCCTCGTTCTTGAAGGACACTGGGGAGCTCCTTAAGAAAGTTGATTCCGTCCATTTGGACGAGAATACAATCTTGACGACAGCTGACGTCGAATCGTTGTATACTAACATTAAACATAGAGACGGACTTAATGCTGTACGTTTTTTCCTGGATCTATCCGGCTCCCCCTCTGATTTTGGTAAATTTTTGTTAGAATTATTAGAGTTTGCTTTAACCCACAATTTTTTTGTTTTTAAGGGGTCCTTCTTCCTGCAGCTCCAGGGAACAGCCATGGGAGCGGCCTTTGCGCCCTCCTATGCTAACCTGTTCCTGGGGCTGTGGGAGAGGGACCTCTTCCTGTCAGATCGGGGGTCGTCAATGGACCGGGCCCTACTTTGGGCCCGGTACATTGACGACATACTCATGATCTGGCAGGGATCCTCTGATGAGTTGGTTGTATTCATGGATGAGCTGAATACTAATGATCTAAACATTCATCTCACGTATCATTGGAGTAGGGAGAGAGTGGAATTCCTGGATGTCACTATTAAGAGAGACCAACTCGGCTTTCTTCAAACTGACCTGTTCCGGAAGCTGACATCCACGAATTCCCTGCTTGATGCATCGTCCTGCCACCCACCACATGTCATCAGGGCTGTACCGGTCGGGCAGTTCCTTCGGTTGCGAAGGATCTGCTCGACCGAGTCAGATTTTGAGCAACAGGCTAGGGAACTTCAAGCTAGATTCCTTAGTCGTGGGTACAGTAAGCGGTCTATTAAGAAGGCCTATAATAGATCTAGGTGTGCCTCCAGGGAGTCTTTAGTTTACAATCATGTACCTAGGGGATCCCGACAAACTGATAGGCAATTACGTTTTGTAACCAACTTTAATTCACAGGCTTCAAGAATTCGTGAGGCCCTATTAAGATCTTGGCCTATCCTCAAGGTGGATAAAACTATTTCTAAAATACTACCTGACCGTCCCCTTATTTCTTTCCGACGTGCAAGGAACCTTAAAGATCATCTTACGAGGAGTCACTATGAAGGGGTACCTAGAGTGACTTTCCTGGATAATGCTCCTTCTCGTTTTGGTTCTTCACCTTGCGGCCATTGTGTGGCATGCTCCAATATGGAGCGGACCAGTGTGTTCTCTGACTCTAGTGGGGAAAAAACATTCAATATTAGAAGAAGAATTGACTGTACAACACGCTATGTCATTTACTACGCCACGTGCCCATGTGGCTTAGTGTATGTGGGGCTTACATCTCGCCAATTTAAGATTCGCATTCGCGAACATGTACGTGGAATCGAGGCAGCGGCCAGTCATACTTCTGATAATGTTGAATTAAAGACACTCCCTAGACATTTCAGGGAGCATCATGGCTGCAATGGAAGACTGATTAGATTTAGGGGTATTGATAGTCTGGATATAGGCATTAGAGGTGGTAGACTTACTAATAGGCTTGCACGCCTTGAGGCCAAATGGATTTGGACCTTGCGGACAACTCACCCCCTTGGCCTCAACGAAAATTTAAGTTTTGTCCCATTTTTGTGATCATCGGACTGTGGAGTATCTCTTCTTGATTATGGATGTATATCCAATTTGTTTTTAATCATTTTATATTTTTTAAGTTTTAGTTGTGATATCTTACCTTTGGCCGTATGGAGGAGGACCGGTTTCACATATGTCACATATCATTGAATGAGGTGGTTGAAGATCATGATAAAGAAAGAAGAGAAAAGGAAAAGAGGAACTATGGAAATTATCCCTCTACTGCCATCTTGTGGACATTTATATTTCCTGCGCTGTATATATATATATATATATATATATATATATATATACATACATATGGAAAGAAGCGTGTTGCCATTTAGGATTTTGTGTAATATATGGACACCTGTACTGTTATTGCCGTTACTGTTTATTTATTTATTTACTTTTTTGATATAGGTCTCTTTATAACTAAGATATGGTATGATACTAACTTTTTTCAAGAAAGAGCCATCATCGGTCTTTGTATTGCTAGTAGTCCTATGGCCGCTTATATATATATGGTATGACTTCATATTCCTCTTCTGTAGCAGTAAGCAAAATGTATATCCCTTACATGAATATATATACGCTATAGTTACCGTTGCAGACCATTACGATCTGTCCTCTGCCTTTGCCCATATTTTGTATGACGTTCGTTTCCCTGAGTGTGTTACTGCGCATGCGCCCGCCTGGCTGATTTCCTCTGGTGAACGGCGATCCAGTGTAGAGTGTGGGCGGTCCCTGTGGGGCCCCACGTGTACCGTTACACATAGCCTGGATGACGCTTCTTCCCTTTGTTGTGCCGGCGGCTGCTAGGAGACGCGCATCTACATCCGGGTTGCGTCATAGGTTCATTTCCGGTTTTCGGCCTTCTTATACAGCACATTTCCTGCAGTGCTCTATGCGCCCCCTGACGAAGGTGTTCCGAAACGCGCGTTGGGGCGGACACTGAGACACTGCACCTGCCAAGAACCGGCCTTCCTTTGGGGTGATGTATTAACTTTTTTCCGCTCTGCCTAGTCCTAATTACTACATGATGTTATGTGACATGTTGGATATGGTACTGTCTTATAATCTATGGCGTTTTTTTGTATAATTAGTCTAGTTTCACTGGAATTCTTTCCCCCATTGGCCCTGTAACTTTAACCCTTTATGCTTATATGGCGTATTACTTTTCTAGTATGGGTTGGCAAGCAGCTGTCTTAGTGTCCCATATGCACTGGCTGTTTTTATGTATTGGATGACTATTGTCATCACTGTCTCTTTGCCTTGCACTCGAATAAAGCAATTTTATTAATAAGACAAAGTTATCGTTTTTGGATTCATTTCCTCTTCCTCTTCTAGCATATAGTGCTCTGCACCGTTCATTTTTGTCCCATAGCTCTGCCATATAGTGCTCTGCACCGTTCATTATTGCCCCATAGCTGTGCCCCATATACAATGCTCTGCACCGTTCATTATTGCCCCATAGCTGTGCCATATAGTGCTCTGCACCGTTTATTATTGTCCCATAGCTGTGCCATATAGTGCTCTGCACCGTTCATTATTGCCCCATTGATGTACCATAGAAAGCTGTGCCATTGCTGCTGCTGCAATAAAAAAAAATGCCATACTCACCTCTCTTGCTTGCAGCTCCCAGCGTCCGGTCCCGGCGTCTCTCCGCACTGACTGATCAGGCAGAGGGCGGCGCGCACACTATATGCGTCATCACGCCCTCTGACCTGCACAGTCAGAGCGGAGAGACGCCGGGAAGATGGAGCGACGCCCGGCGTGTGGAACGGGGATAGGTAAATATGACATACTTACCTGCTCCCGGCGTCCCGCTCCTTCTCCCAGACAGCTGGTCTTCGGTGCCGCAGCCTCTTCCTCTATCAGCGGTCACCGTTACCGCTGATTAGAGAAATGAATATGCGGCTCCACCCCTATGGGAGTGGAGTCCATATTCATTTTTCTAATGAGCGGTCCCACGTGACCCCTGAAGAGGGGAAGAGCTGCAGCACCCGAAGACCGTGGGACGGCAGGGGGAGCGCCAGGATCGCCGGGACTAGGTAAGTATGCCTCAGCGCCCTCTCCCCCTCACCCGCCGACCGTGACTCGAGTATAAGCCGAGAGGGGCACTTTCAGCCCAAAAATTTGGGCTGAAAATCTCGGCTTATACTCGAGTGTATACGGTACATATTTGTTTTTTTACATTGCCCCAGGGGGGAACATCACTATATATTATCAGATCGCTGATCTGACACTTTGCAATGCATCAGAGATCTGACAGGCAGTGCAGGGAGGCTTCCCGGCGCCTGCTCTGTGCAGGCGCTTGAAAGCCACCTCCCTGCAGGCTTGGATCCAAAATGGCCGCGGGGGGCCTTCCGGGTCCTGCAGGGAGGAGGAGGTAGGAGACCCTCAGAGCAACACGATCACATCACGTTGCTCCGAGGGTCTCAGGGAAGCACACAGGGAGCCCCCTCATCTTTGATCGCAGTGTTCCAGGGGTTAATGTGCCGGGGGCGGTCTGTGACCGCTCCTGGCACATAGTGCCGGATGTCAGCTGCGATAGTCCTACTACCTCTTCCTCACATGGCTCTTTGCTGGACTTCCAGGTGTCGCATTCATGGGATCTGAGCACTGGCCTCCTTCTCTGTCTCTTCATTTGTTAGGTGGTTAACAGGTTTTGTATAGCAACTGGACTGGGGCATTGGACCAGATACACACAGTTGAGTCATTAGATAGTGTCATTTAAGTTTTCATCAAGACCTCGTTTTACATCTTGGATACTATTATCCCCTTTTTGTCTGAGCATGGTCTTTATTTTATTGTGATAAAAAAAAGCCTGCGTATATTTATTTGTGTCCATGTACGCTGATTTTTTTTACGTTTTTTGTACAGGACATATATGCATATATATACCCTTTCCCATCACATATTTTATATGGTACTGTGAATAGATGGGGGCTGCTCTTATTGATATATTGGCGCAGTGGATAACACAGCAGCCTTGCAGCGCTGGGGTCCTGGGTTCTAATCCCACCCAGGACAACATCTGCAAAGAGTTTGTATGTTCTCTCCGTGTTTGCGTGGGTTTCCTCCGGGCACTCCGGTTTCCTCCCACATTCCAAAGGCTAGGGTCACATTGCGTTAGTGCAATCCGTTTAGCGCTAGCGGATTGCGCTAACGCAATGTTTTCTATGGGGCTGCGGTCGGGGTCGCGGTAACGTCCCCGCTCACGCAGATCCCTGATCTGCGAGAGCGGGGAACGGACCGCGGGCGCGCCTCGGACGCTGCTTGCAGCGTCCGCGGCGCGCCAGGAAACACCGGTGCGTCGCTAGCGCGTGCCGAACATGGCACGCGCTAGTGAAGCGCGTTCCCATTGCCTTCAATGGGCGCGTTAACGGACGCGTTGCACAGCGTTAATTTCGCCATGCAACGCTGTCCGTTAAACGCGGTCCCATAACGCAATGGGAACCCAGCCAAAGACATACTGATAGGGATTTTAGATTGTGAGCCCCATCGGGGACAGTGATGATAATGTGTGAAAAACTGTAAAGCGTTGCGTAATATGTTAGCGCTATATAAAAATAAAGATTATTATTATTAAGATTATTATATATTTATTCCTGTATTTAACATTTATTGTTGAGTCCATGTACACAGCATCAAGCATATTTTTGGTAGTTACCGGATGTCCAGAATCCATATTATTGGACATGGCCTTTGTGGATTTTCAGAACTGTTTTAAATGTTTTTAAATTGCTGTGTTTCTAGTGTTATGTTTTTTTCATAATAAATTGAGTGTTTAATTTGTTTGGGTGTTCCCTATATATATGGGCATTCTTTTTCTTGTGTTTTGCATGTTATATACTTATACTGCCCATGGGTGAACCCCATTCTTTAAAAATCATCTTCATTATCATAAGTGGTGCCCTCCACATCTTCAATAATTATTGCTTAGGCTACGTTCACATTAGCGTTTTGCGTGTTTGCGTCGGGCGACGCAGCGGCGACGCATGCGTCCCTATATTTAACATGGGGGACGCATGGACATGTGTTGTGCTGCGTTGTGCGACGCATGCGTTTTTTTTGCCGCAAGCGTTGGGCGCAGAAAATGCAACAAGTTGCATTTTTCTTGCGTCCAAATTTCGGCAAAAAAGGACTCGTGTCGCAAAACGCAGCGTTTTTGCGTGCGTTTTTATTTGCGTTGTGCGTTGCGTCGCCGACGCAGGGGCGCACAACGCAAATGTGAACGTAGCCTAAGTCAGCTGACACCCGGCCGCGCTCCTCCCGTGAGCACGGGCGATCCACTGTAACGTACTATCCCGTCACTAGGAATTAAGTCCCAGGTCACCTCAACGGGATAGTACGTCATATGGGATAAAGGGGTTAATATCTTCCATAATTTCTATAATTCAAATGACAAACATACTAAAATCTTAAGAAAATCAATTACGGTAACTAAAAAATAATGTGGCTGCATACTTTGTTGAAATACCCTTTGAGTTTATGACAGCATTCAGTATTTTTGGCTAATAGTCTTTCAGCATGGCACATCGAGAATTTGCAATCTTCACCCACTCTTTTTAGCGGTAGCACTCCAAATCTGTCAAATTGTGAAGGCATCTCCTGTGTACAGGCTTGAAGGTCTTGTTGTAAACTAGACCTGCCCCATAGCCAGACACATAAAGAATGGGAGAGATTGTTGTCTCATGCAGTGCACAACCAGGATTTGCTAGAAATTCTTGCAGCCAATTTAGGCTACTTTCACACTAGCGTCATGCACTGCACGTCACTATGCGTCATTTAGGAGAAAAAACGCATCCTGCAAAATTGCTTGCAGGATGCGTTTTTTCTCCATTGACTAACATTAGCGACGCATTGTGACGCTTTGGTTATAAATTAAAAATTAACATTTAATGGACTCATTAAAAATGGTATACCCAAAATAATCAGACAAATACACATAAAGGACTCACAGTACATCACATTTCAGGATAAGAAATTGCAATATAATAAAATATATAAACCAAACTGCCCCAGACCTCAGAATCCTGAGAGTCCCGTGAATCAACCTACCATAGGACTCGAAATATTAAGGTCTAATATCACAAATCTCTTGGCAGTATGGAAAGATATCTAGTTTCACATCAACGGTCATTTAGCAAATCAAACCGCATATGCTAACCATATAAGCATCTGTGACGCCCAGGAGACCGGGATACCCAGCACCGGACCAATGGAGTCTGTCTCTTGAGGGGGATGTCACGGGTGGCTTGACCCGGTGCTGTGGCCTCAGGCAATGCACAGTGTAAGGGGTATCATGAGGGGACAGGCACTTACTTGATCAGCAGCAGGTTCTCCCAGCGGTGACGATCCCGATCCTGGATAGATGGCTATTGTCCAAATGAAAGACTGAGGCACTGAAACGTTTAACCAGTTTACTTTAACATAAAAGGATTTACAACCAGTCCTGTCACCGGAGTCTGTATGGGAACTCTGAGTTACTTTGACCCTGCCGGGGTCTTCGCCTCTTATTGTACGCAATTTCTGTGTGGCCCTGCTGCTGTATGTGAACTGGCTGCCGGCCCAATCTGTCCCCTCCGGGTCCTGGTTCGACGGGCAACCCGAGTCCTTTTATCGGTTTACCCCCTCTGGGAGTACCGCTGAACTCTGTGTCTGTTGCTGCGTCCGGCCCTAGTGAAGCTGATATCACCTCACGTTTTTCCGGTTGCTGTATTATATATAATGAATACAGCCACGGATCCGGTATCCGTCTTTGCGCCTGTTCTGGGTAGTGATTAATGCTACCCGGTTCTCACAATGTCCTTTTTCTCTATCCCTCTTCTCCTCAGGCCGGTGATTTAGGCCTGGTAACAGTCACAGGGCTGTTAGAGATTCAACTGTATGACCTCTCACTTTCAGCTCCTTAGCCCAACTGCCATTTCTTCTCTCAGACCAGAATGGATCAAGGGGAGTCTCTGGAGCTCCCCCTTCTGGCCGGAGGTGGTAGTGCAGTCTTGCTATTTTAGTATTTGTACTTACTGTCAGTAACTATTTTTGTGGCAAATACCCCTAGGGGTGCCACATTCCCCCTTAGTTAAGAACAGTACTCCGGGACTGTGGGACAATAACATTTTGAAATAACAATTAATATGTACAGAGTCTTAAAAATGAAAAGTTACAAAAACCACTCAAGGAAACAAAAATAGAGTTCTGTAAAAAGTCACTTCAAATAGCGTCCATTAATACAGTTCTATCCTTGAAGGTATTAGGAAAGGCACTGTACTTAGTGTCCAGGAATTTAGTTCCATTTTTCCAACGGAGTTATCAATATAAAGTCTAAAGAAAGTTCAAAAAGAGCAAAAAGCAAAGTTCAAAAAGCAGTCTTTCCGGAGCTTTGATTTAGTGCCTCCGGGCTGATAAAAAGTTCAAGAATATGCAATAAGTTCATACAGACAAGTCTCTGTAGGCACTGGGCTTAAACGTTGCAGACTGATAACAATGACTATACTACATTTTCTGTTTAACTATATATGGCATAACATATATACAATTCACATTATGAGCTTTATAGTTGGTAATCTGCATACCTGGCCGGTAATTGGCCCTGGGTACTACGCTGTGATCTACGTAATAGCGGTATCTCTTGATGTGGTGTACTACTGTCTACTGCGGATGTAGTATCTGCCCGCTCTGCTAAAGATAATTCCATGACTATGGAGTTGGCAAGTCCACCGTGAATGAGATTACTCTGATCAGGAATCTGTTCTTCCTGGCCTGGAACCTCCTGTAGTACGGGGTCAGCCTCTTCCTGTCTTGGGACTTCTGGTATTGGGTTCGGTGTTGGGTAAAAGGCCACCATGGGAACCACTACTGCACCATGGTATGTTAGTAGGGTTTTGGGAAAGTCTCCTATACAGGTGTGATACATTTCCTCTTCTTTTTCCTTTACTGGTTGAACCTGTATGGGTTGAATAACTTCTGGTTCTGGCTGGACAACTTCTGGCTCTTTCAATGCTTCCGGACACAATTTAAGATTGTCTCTTGACACTAGTACAGATGTTAAGCCTCCGTTTTTGCTAATGAGACACATTTTAGGATTATCCATTCTTGTTGGTAAAACTGTGTAGGGTACGGCTTCCCACTGATTGTCTAGTTTATTGGTTCGACGATTTCTCTTGAGCACTTGGTCACCCGGTCTTAATGGGGTCGCTAGAGCATTCTGGTTGAAAGTTCGCTCTTGTCTTTCTCTAGTTTGCTGAAGGCTTCTTTCCACACTCTCTTGCACTTGGCGATACTGCTTTTGCCGTATGATATCCCAATTGGAGTCTTGAACTTCTGCGTCTGGTTTCAGAATTCCCATTTCTAGATCGATTGGTAATTGGCCGGGTCTTGCACGCATAAGGTAAGCTGGGGTGCAGTTGGTGGAGCTCACCGGGACATGATTATTACAGATCCACCAAGTCAGGCAATTTCTCTGGCCATTGATTCCTATCTGTCTCAGGTAAAGTCTTTAGTAGGTCTATTACAATATGGTTCATCTTCTCGCATAAGCCGTTTGTTTGTGGATGATAGGCCGTCGTCCGGATCTTTTTGCAACCATACATATTACAGAATTCTCTGAAGATCTCTGATTCAAAGGCTGTACCTTGGTCGGTGAGAACCTGTTCCGGATATCCATGGGGTCTACAAAAGTACGTTTGGAACGCTTTGGCTGCTGTTTTTGCTGTCAGATCTTTTACGGGTACTACTACCAAGAAACATGAATAATGGTCCACGATGGTCAAGGCATAGACATAGCCGGACCGGCTTGGTGTCAACTTCACGTGGTCCATGGCTACAAGTTCAAGTGGTTGTTTGGTGATTATGGGCTGCAGTGGTGCTCTTTGGTTCTTTTGATCGTTTCTTCTGAGGTTGCACGGGCCACAATTTCTGCACCACTGTTCGATTGATTTTCTCATCCCGACCCAATAAAATCTTTCTCTTAGAAGTACTTCTAACTTTTTCCAACCGAAGTGACCAGCACCATTATGGTAAGCTTCGAGGACCATCTTCACATCTTGTTTAGGCACAATAATCTGCCAAACCAATTCATGTGTTTTCGGATTGGTGTATCTTCTACATAGCTTCCCTTGATACAGGAACATTTTGCCTCTCTCTTTCCAGAGTTGATGCGTCTCTTCTGGGGCATCCTCATCGGGATATGCACTTTGCTCAGTCAACAGTTCCTTCACCAACTTCACAGCCGGATTGCTGTCTTGGGTGTCAGCCCATCTATGGTGTGCTAACGGATTAAAATTCACCTCTTGTTGTTTCTGATAGGTACTTGACTGATGATGTTTTGCCTTGGGACGATGGAAGGCTGGTAGTTCAATTTCTTCAAGCTCCCCCGTTTCCTCTTCTACATCTCTCAAGTGTGGCATCCGGGATAGGGCATCGGCATTTCCATTCTTGCAACCTGCTCGATACTTGATTATGAAGTTGTAATTAGATAACCGGGCTATCCATCGCTGTTCTAACGCACCTAATTTGGCTGTGTCCAGGTGGGTCAACGGATTGTTGTCAGTATAGACAATAAATTCTGCAGCGGCCAGATAGTGTTTGAAACGCTCCGTCACAGCCCAAACTACTGCCAGTAGTTCCAATTTGAAGGAGCTGTAATTTTCTGAATTTCTTTCAGTAGGCCTTGAGCTTTCTACTTGCAAAGGCGATGACTTTCTCCCGACCTTCTTGCTTTTGTGACAGCACCGCTCCTAGTCCCACATTACTGGCATCGGTGTAGAGGATGAAAGGTTGATGGTAATCTGGGTATGCCAGAACCTCTTCTCCGGTTAGTGCCTTCTTTAGTTGTTCAAAGGAGTCTTCCCTTTCGTCGTTCCACTGAAAAGGAGGGTTTCGGTTTGAAGGTTTCTTCGTCTGCCCTACCAAGGTGTCTTGCAAGGGTGCTGCCAACTTGGTAAATCCTTTTATAAATCTGCGATAGTAACCCACCAATCCCAGGAATTGTCTCACTTCTTTTGCGCTGGTAGGTCTTGGCCAATCCCTAATGGCGCTTATTTTCTCGGGATCTGGTGCTACTCCCTCCGAACTCACGATGTGTCCCAGGTACTGTACCTTTGGCTTGAGAAGGTGACATTTGGATGGCTTGACTTTCATGCCATACCTGGATAAGGCTTCGAACACTTCTGCCAGGTCTATTAAGTGTTGTTCGTAAGTCTTCGAGTAGACGATCACATCATCTAGGTACAGGAGGACGGTCTCGAAGTTCTTGTGTCCGAGGCAGCATTCCATCAGCCGCTGGAAGGTACCGGATGCGTTGCAGAGTCCGAACGGCATGCGATTAAATTCACATAGACCCATTGGTGTGGTGAATGCCGTCTTTTCCTTATCTCTCTCAGCCACAGGGACTTGCCAATACCCGCTTGTTAAGTCTAAGGTGGAAAAATAATTAGCAGATTTCAAAGCAGTTAAGGACTCTTCTATCCTAGGCAAGGGGTAGGCGTCTTTATGGGTGATGTTATTAATCTTCCGGTAGTCTACGCACATTCTCATGGTTCCGTCCTTTTTTTTGACAATCACTAGAGGGGCCACCCAGGGGCTACAGCTGTCTCTTATTACCCCGGCCTGTTTCATTTCCCTCAGCATATCTTTTGCACATTGATAGTGAGCGGGCGGTATGGGTCTATATCTTTCTTTTATTGGGGGATGGTCACCTGTGGGGATTGTGTGTTCTACCCCTTCTATCCGTCCGAAGTCCAATGGGTGTTTACTGAAGACTTGTTCATATTCCGTCACTAGCCTATACACCCCTTGTTTTTGATGGGTAGGTGTTGAATTTATGCCCACGTGTAGCTGTTGGCACCAATCCTCCATTTCTCCATCTGAGCCATTGCCTTCCACCTGACAGGTTGGTTCTAAGGGCTCAATGGTTGTGATGGCATTGTTGTCAACAGTATATAGCTTTGCCATTGTAGCATACCTTGGCAAAGTGACCTCTTCCTCTCCACAGTTCAAAAGTCGTACCGGCACTCGTCCCCGGTGTACCTCAACTATCCCTCGTGCTGTGAGTATAGTGGGCCTGCTGTCGGTGTACACTGGTTCTATTAAGGCTTGATAATCTCGTCCCTTAGTACCAATGGCTGCTCTACACCATACCAGCATTTCTGTTTTTGGTGGGATTACAATAGACGTTGGATCACTTACCCTCACACTGCCGATTTCTCCACCTGCAACTTCTACCTGTTGCCTTAACATCAATACTTTTATTTCCCTCCGGAGAACTCTCTGCTGGCAGGATTGGGCAGTTTCAGCAATTTGCTGTAAGACAGAAATGACTTCGGAAAAGCAGTTCTCTAACACATTCATTCCTATCAATACAGTTGGTTCACAGTTCCGCCGGTCAACATCAACAACAATTATACCCTGTTTCTTCAGTTCTACTTTACCAATCTTTATGGTCATCTCCCTGAATCCTAGTTTCGGTACCAACTTACCATTACTGGCCCATATATCTAGTTCAACATCAGAGGGCCCTTTATCAATATCTGCATCAGCCCAGTACCTCTTATAAAGGATATACGGTATAGATGAAATCTGGGAACCTGTGTCCAGCAAAGCGTTGAGGGGAATTCCGTCCAGCACGATAGGGATAATGGGTCGTCCTCCGATGTACCTGTCGTGCCAGGGTGTTGGGCCTTGAAAGTTCATTCCTGCGAAGCGGCCCGCATTTCCAGGGGATTCCCGTTTAAATCACAATCTCGTGCAAAGTGGCCCGGTTGCTGGCAACGGCGGCAAATGGGCTGTCCATCCGGTTGGTAGCGGTCGCGGGGTCGTCCTCTCCATGTCGGGTATCTCCGGGGTCTCATCCATGGAACATCCTCTCTACAGTTTGCCAACTCCATTTTGTGTCCTCTCATCTCCTGCATGGTTTTAGCCATTGAAGCAACAACATCAGCTAAAGAGTCAAGCTTTTGTTGAAGAGCCTCATTAGTACTGGGCCCCAGGGGCTTAGCAATGGCCCCAGACATAGCTGATGTCACTGGCACTCCCTGTTGTTGAGGTGCCTCTGCCATGGGTTGCGCAGGATCCTGATCCCGAGGTGCCTCTGCCAGCTGGAGACGTATAGCGCTCTCCTTTAATTGGGCAAATGTCAATTCAGGGTTCTTAAAAACAAGCATGCTCACATGCCCCCGGTGAGAAGGGGTGTAGAGTCCCTCAATAAATTGATCTCTTAGTAGTTTATGCGCTCCGGTGTTAAAAATGGGTTCAGCCAGTGTAAGTGATTTAAGGGCTTCCTGCAGATTTAAGGCAAAGTCTCTCACGCCCTCATTAGCTTTTTGTTTGCAATTAAAGAATCGTATTTTAGCTTTGCTGCTGGCCGTGGTTTCAAATGTAGCTTTTAATCCAGCAAATATGCGTTCAACAGTGCCTTTTAGATCAGCTGCCCATGCTGTGACTTCTCGCTTAGCATGGCCACTTAACTGCATCATCAGGAGACTAACATGCTGAACTTCACCCACAGGGAACATGTCAAAATGGGCCAGCATCTTTTCTCTGAAATCGTCAAGGGTATTAGGCTCACCTTCATACATTGGAAGCCATGGGCCACCCGGGGTATATGGCATCAGCACCGGCATGATGGGCGCCACTCCTTGCACCGCTGCACTACCGGACTCTCTATTGACACTCTGTCTTTCAGCTGCATTAGCGTTGCCGGGTGCTGCGGCGTCTCCGTGCTGCGACATACTGTGCCCCCTTAGTTAATCCGGACCCTTCCGTCGGGATAGTGTAGATTCGTTCCGCTGTGCAGCAGGATCGATTTTCCCCTTGCTCTGATGTCAGAGCGCTCAGCTTGGTGCCGCCCACAATGACACGCCCCCTGTTGCTCCCGCCCGCCGCGCGCTCAGTAATGGCGGATTCTGAAGTTTTTCAGTTAGACTGGGGCTCAGGTAATGGCGTAGCTCAATTAACAGTCTCGTGCCTAACGGTTATGAAGTGATTACCTCAGGGGATGGCGGCCATCTTTACTCCATTATAACCAATGGAGAAAAGTCACTTTCAATAGTTTTCAATGGGGAATGGATTTTTCTTTAATAAAGTCAATTTTCAAGATTTTTCATCCCAGTTTTCACAGTTTTGGGCTTCAATCACGGCACACAATACCCGGTATACGGGCTGGCTAGATCCTGTTCGTGACGCCAATTGTGACGCCCAGGAGACCGGGATACCCAGCACCGGACCAATGGAGTCTGTCTCTTGAGGGGGATGTCACGGGTGGCTTGACCCGGTGCTGTGGCCTCAGGCAATGCACAGTGTAAGGGGTATCATGAGGGGACAGGCACTTACTTGATCAGCAGCAGGTTCTCCCAGCGGTGACGATCCCGATCCTGGATAGATGGCTATTGTCCAAATGAAAGACTGAGGCACTGAAACGTTTAACCAGTTTACTTTAACATAAAAGGATTTACAACCAGTCCTGTCACCGGAGTCTGTATGGGAACTCTGAGTTACTTTGACCCTGCCGGGGTCTTCGCCTCTTATTGTGCGCAATTTCTGTGTGGCCCTGCTGCTGTATGTGAACTGGCTGCCGGCCCAATCTGTCCCCTCCGGGTCCTGGTTCGACGGGCAACCCGAGTCCTTTTATCGGTTTACCCCCTCTGGGAGTACCGCTGAACTCTGTGTCTGTTGCTGCGTCTGGCCCTAGTGAAGCTGATATCACCTCACGTTTTTCCGGTTGCTGTATTATATATAATGAATACAGCCACGGATCCGGTATCCGTCTTTGCGCCTGTTCTGGGTAGTGATTAATGCTACCCGGTTCTCACAATGTCCTTTTTCTCTATCCCTCTTCTCCTCAGGCCGGTGATTTAGGCCTGGTAACAGTCACAGGGCTGTTAGAGATTCAACTGTATGACCTCTCACTTTCAGCTCCTTAGCCCAAATGCCATTTCTTCTCTCAGACCAGAATGGATCAAGGGGAGTCTCTGGAGCTCCCCCTTCTGGCCGGAGGTGGTAGTGCAGTCTTGCTATTTTAGTATTTGTACTTACTGTCAGTAACTATTTTTGTGGCAAATACCCCTAGGGGTGCCACACATCTATTGCTGGACGGAATGCAATGACCATTTAGAATGGTGTGTGAAAAGAAAACAAGTGAACAGTCTCGCCCTATTGTTACATTTGACAAGATAACAGTTTTTATCTGGTGTTAACCCCTTTACCCCCAAGGGTGGTTTGCACATTAATGACCAGGCCAATTTTTACAATTCTGACCACTGTCCCTTTATGAGGTTATAACTCTGGAACGCTTCAACGGATCCCAGTGATTCTGACATTGTTTTCTCGTGACATATTGTACTTCATGATAGTGGTAAAATTTCTTTGATATTATCTGCGTTTATTTGTGAAAAAAAAAAATGGAAATTTGGCAAAAATTTTAAAAATTTCGCAATTTTCCAACTTTGAATTTTTATGCAATTAAATCACAGAGAAATGTCACACAAAATACTTAAGTAACATATCCCACATGTCTACTTTACATCAGCACAATTTTGGAACCATTTTTTTTTTGTTAGGGAGTTATAAGGGTTAAAAGTTGACCAAGCAATGTCTCATTTTTACAACACCAATATTTTTTAGGGACCGCATCACATTTGAAGTCATTTTGAGGGGTCTATATGATAGAAAATAACCAAGTGTGACACCATTCTAAAAACTGCACCCCTTCATGGTGCTCAAAACCACATTCAAAAAGTGTATTAACCCTTCAGGTGTTTTACAGGAATTTTTGGAATGTTTTAAACAAAATTAACATTTAACTTTTTTTCACAAAAAATTGACTTCAGCTCCAATTTGTTTTATTTTCCCAAGGGTAAGAGAAGAAATTGGACCCCAAAAGTTGTTGTGCCATTTGTTCTGAGTACGCCGATACCCCACATGTGGGGGTAAACCACTGTTTGGGTGCATGGCAGAGCTCGGAAGGGAAGGAGCGCCGTTTGACTTTTCAATGGAAAATTGACTGGAATTGAGATAGGATGCCATGTTGTGTTTGCAGAGCCCCTGATGTGCCTAAATATTGAAATCCCCCACAAGTGACACCATTTTGGAAACTAGACCCCATAAGGAACTTATCTAGATGTGTGGTGAGCACTTTGACCCACCAAATGCTTCACAGAAGTTTATAATGTAGAGCCGTAAAAATAAAAAATCATATTTTTTAGGGACCACATCACATTTGAAGTCATTTTGAGGGGTCTATATGATAGAAAATACCCAAGTGTGACACCATTCTAAAAACTGCACCCCTCAAGGTGTTCAAAACCACATTCAAGAAGTTTATTAACCCTTCAGGTGTTTCACATGAATTTTTGGAATGTTTAAATAAAAATGAACATTTAACTTTTTTTCACAAAAAATTAAATTCAGCTCCAATTTGTTTTATTTTACCAAGGGTAACATGAGAAAATGGACCCCAAAAGTTGTTGTCCAATTTGTCCTGAGTACGCTGATACCCCATATGTGGGGGGGAACCACCGTTTGGGCGCATGGGAGAGCTCGGAAGGGAGGGAGCGCCATTTGGAATGCAGACTTAGATGGAATGGTCTGCAGGTGTCACATTGCGTTTGCAGAGCCCCTAATGTATCTAAACCGTAGAAACCCCCCACAAGTGACACCATTTTGGAAAGTAGACCCCCTAAGTAACTCATCTAGATGTGTTGTGAGAGCTTTGAACCCCCAAGTGTTTCACTTCAGTTTTTTAACGCAGAGCCGTGCAAATAAAAAATATTTTCCACAACAATTATTTTTTAGCCCCCAGTTTTGTATTTTTCCAAGGGTAACTGGAGAAATTGGACCCTAAATATTGTTGTCCAATTTGTCCTGAGTACGCCGATACCCGATATATGGGGGGGGGGGAACCACCGTTTGAGCGCATGGCAGAGCTTGGAAGGGAAGGAGAATCATTTGGAATGCAGACTTAGATGGATTGGTCAGCAAGCATCACATTGCATTTGCAGAGCCCCTAATGTACCTAAACAGTAGAAACCCCCCACAAGTGACCCCATATTGGAAACTAGACCCCCCAAGGAACTTCTCAAGATGTGTTGTGAGAACTTTGAACCCTAAAGTGTTTCACTACAGTTTATAACGCATTTCTTATCCTGAAATGTGATGTACTGTGAGTCCTTTATGTGTATTTGTCTGATTATTTTGGGTATACCATTTTTAATGAGTCCATTAAAAGTTAATTTTTAATTTATAATCACACCCTGCTTTTCGTACTATATTATTGATTGGTGGTCACAGCTTTTCTAGAGATTGTGACGCTTTGCCACACGTCGCAACCGTCGTGCGACGATTGCGTCGTGTTGTGGCGGACCATCGGCAGCAAAAAACGTTACATGTAACGTTTTTTGCTGCGTTGTGGCCGCCATTTCCGACCGCGCATGCGCGGCCGGAACTCCGCCCCCACCTCCCCGCAACTCACAATGGGGCAGCGGATGCGCTGGAAAAATGCATCCCCTGCCCCCGTTGTGCGTGGCGCTTCCACAGTATGCGTCGGTACGTCGGGCCGACGCTAGTGTGAAAGTAGCCTTAATGCTGCTGTAGACTCTTGGCAGCCTACAAGTCCAATTTTTGAGGGACGTCCAAAACTAGCCACTTCTTGATGACTGTCTTTACAGTGTTACATGTAAACTTTCCACTTTCCACACTGATAGAAACATACAGGCCATTAACACCCAGAAACTTATGAAGAACTTGTAGTCCTCATTGGCCCCTATCTCATGTCCTGATTCTGCACTGAAGCATATCAATGAAACCCTGCAAAGTGCCCTAGATGAAATTGCACCTCCTATACATAGAACAACTCAGCACAGACGGCGACAACCGTGGCACACGCTGCAAACACGTTTCCAGCTCCAGATGCGCCGAACGTCTGTGGAGAAAATCTAATCTACCCAAAGATTTCATCCATTATAAGTTTATGCTAAAAACATACAATTCTGCCCTTCACCTCTCCAAACAAACCTATTTCAACACCCTCATCACCTCACTGTCCAATAACCTTAAGGCTATGTGCACATGTTCAGGATTTCTTGCAGAAATTTCCTGAGCAAAACAGGACATTTTCTGCAAGAAATCCGCATGCGTTTTTTGCACTTTTTTTTTTTTTGCGGATTTTTCCGGAGGTTTCCAATGCAATAATATAGTGGGAAATCCGCAAACAATCTGCAAAATTAATGAATATGCTGCGTTTTTTTACCGCGATGCGGTTTTTTCGCGGAAAAAACTCATGTGCACAAAAATTGCGGCATGCATTCTAAATGATGGGATGCATAATGCATGCCTTTTTTTTGCGCGGTTTTATAGCAAAAAATCACGGAAAAAAACGAAAAATCTGCAACACAGCCTAAACGTCTCTTTGACACTTTTCATTCCTTACTCAACCCAAGAGTGCAGGCCCCAACCACGGATCTCTGCGCTGACAATATGGCCAATTACATCAAAGAAAAAATTGACCACATCCGACAGTAAATTATCTCCCAATCCCCTCATACCATGCACTGTCCTCCCTCCCCCACTGTATCTAGTTCACTCTCTGACTTTGAACCAGTTACAGAAGAAGTAATCAGGCTCCTTGCATCTTCTCGCCCAACCACTTGCACCAGTGACCCCATTCAGTCACATCTCCTCCAGTCCCTTTCCCCTGCTGTCACCTCTCACCTAACAAAAATATTCAACCTTTCTCTCTTACGGTATCTTTCCCTCCTCATTTAAGCATGCCATCATACATCCACTACTTAAAAAACCATCCCTCAATCAAAACTGTGCCACTAATTATAGACCTGTCTCTAATCTTCCCTTCATCTCTAAACTCCTCGAGCGCCTGGTCCACTCCCATCTTTTCCGCTATCTCTCAGATAACTCTCTTCTCGACCCTCTTCAATCTGGTTTCCGCTCTTTACACTCTACTGAAACTGCCCTCAGTAAAGTCTCTAATGATCTATTAACAGCTAAATCTAACAGTCACTTCATGCTAATTCTCTTGGATCTCTCCGCAGCACTCGACACTGTGGATCATCAGCTCCTCCTCACTATGCTCCGCTCCATCGGCCTTAAGGACACCGTTCTCTCCTGGTTCTCCTCCTATCTCTCTGACCGATCCTTCACTGTATGTTTTGCTGGTTCCTCCTCTCACCTTCCCCTTACTGTTGGGGTTCCTCAAGGATCAGTCCTAGGCCCCCTCCTCTTCTCTTTGTATACTGCCCCTATTGGACAAACAATCAGTAGATTTGGGTTCCAGTATCACCTCTATGCTGATCACACCCAATTATACAGTACACTTCTGCTCCCGATATCACGCCTGCCTCTAGAAAACACCAGTGATTGTCGTACCGCTGTCTCTATCATCATGTCCTCCCTCTATCTGAAACTGAACCTGTCAAAAACTGAACTCCTCGTGTTTTCCCCCTCTACTAACCTACCTTTGCCTGACATTGCCATCTCCGTGTGCGGTTCCACCATTACTCCAAAGCAACATGCCTGCTGCATTGGGTCATTCTTAATTCCGAGCTTTCATTCACCCCTCACATCCGATCACTGGCTCGCTCTTCTTATCTGCATCTCAAAAACATTTCTACAATTCACCCTTTTCTTACTTTTGACTCTGCAAAAACATTTAGGCCACATTCACACGTTGCGTCCTGTCCCGGGGGTTCTCCCGCAGCGGATTTGATAAATCTGCAGGGCAAATCTGCGGTTATCCCTGCAGATTTATCGCAGTTTGTCCTGCGGGTTCCGCTGCGGGATTTTACCCCTACTATTGATGCTGCATATGCAGCAATATGCAGCATCAATAGTAATGTTAAAAATAATAAAATAATTATATACTCACCCTATGACGTCCCGATCTCCTCGGCGCTGCAGGCGGCGGTCCGGTTCCAAAGATGCTGTGCGACCAGGACCTTCGTGACGTCACGGTCATGTGACCGCGACGTCACCGCAGGTCCTGGTCGCATAGCATAAATAAAGAAAAACCTTGCACTCAACTTATGCTCTTAGTGAATTTTTAATGTAGTACCCAAAATAAACGTTTCGGTCCAACACACCGGACCTTCATCAGTAACTACAGAAAGTAACAAAAAATTAAATAAATAAACGAAAGTAAAACATGGATATAATAGTAATAAACTAAACAGGAAAAAAGTATATACATGAACCTATAATGGTTGACGCATTAGAGCAAAAATAATAACACTGGTCGCTAAGGGAAAAAACAGATAATGATATAATGTCCAGCAGAGAGAGACTTATGTCTATTATTTGGCACTGATGTGATGAATAGGAATGATAAGGAATAAACCATGACGTACCGTACTGTGTGTGAAATAACTGAAGGAGACAAGAAAATGTCTCTGGGCACACAAAGAGAGCGGCGTCTGGGATAGAGAGAGAAAGTGTGGTAAAAACAGCCAGAGATATAAGTGGCGGCACTAGCGTGTGCTAAATATAAGACGCCATACCTGAGTAACCAACAGGGAAAAAGTTCCACTGCGAGGAAATGAAGGGCGTAAGTGAGACAAGATCCCCCATATATTGGATTGGTGATACAATAGTGCATGGTATCGGCATATTACCTTATGCAGGAGAGAGGTGAAGTGTGCCTGTAAGAGACGCGGAGTCCTCCGCTCGTCTATGGTACTGGGAAATAGCCCGCAAAGAAATAGAGAGGAGGCGTGTACCGGCAGTGGCAGTCGGCCAATAGGAAAGCGCTCGCGATAGCCGGAAGTGACGTCGTCCCAGATTCCGGGGATGACGGAGTTATGTGTGCCTGTCGGCGTGCTCGTCCCGCGGATGTGACGTAACTGAATGTGCACCGCTTGTGTATACACAGGGGAGGAACAAATGGTTCCTAGTAGCTCAGAGCTAGGTACGTAGGTAATGAATGGGATGGCCTGAAAGTGAGGTAGCATCTGTAGAGGAGAAACCAAACGCTGGAACAAACAGACATATAGTGGGTCCGGACATGAGGACATAGCAGGTGATAGTGAACTGTGTCCAGAGAAGCGGAGTTCAGTGGAGGACGTGATCAAGAAGAATGCATACAACTTCAATAGAGGCGACTCTATAATAGAGAAAAAAGGGTGTTAGACACTAAAGCATACACCATTTGTATACATAATGTAATATGATACACGAGGAACTGCCATACAGGTACATAATGGTAAAAGATACATATATAATAAAAGATATAAAGAAGTCCTACCAAATTGTTCCATGGAGGATTAACCAGAACTATAGATGAGTCCTGTCATATTATGAGCAGACATTGATGGTTATGTGCACTTAGACCAAACAGAACGTAGTATATAATATAAAATATGGTAAATATAATGAGAAAGCATTCCTAGGGCAGGGACAAGTTGGTATGGAGTAATATGCAAGGACGGACATAACGGTACCTGGACTGATGTATACCGTAAGTACTGTAGATAAAACACTATGGGGCAGTGGGCTCAGGATAGCCAGGCAATAGTTTGTTATAAGAAAGATGCCAGGTCATAATCCCTGTTAAGACCCTTTGGGTGTAAGGTCTCGAGGGTATGTATCCAGAACGCCTCCCTGCGTTTAAGGCGAGCTATCCTATTTCCTCCCCGTCTTAAAGGCGGTATGTGTTCAATGACCTGGAACTTGAGTTGTGAAATGTTATGGCCTTGGTTGGTAAAATGTAAAGGAATTGGTAATAGTAGATTCTTGCAGCGTATGGTGGATTTGTGCTTTGAGATACGGTCGCGTATGGGTTGCGTGGTTTCTCCTATATACAGCAGACCGCACGGGCACTTAATCAAATATACCACCCATGAAGTGTCACAGGTAAAAAAACTCCGAAATGTGAAAAACTTTGCCTGAATGTGGGTGGTGGAAAGAGGTACCTTTAAGGACATTGTGACACTGGGAGCAATGAAGACATGGGAATGTTCCAGTACGAGGAGTCTGTAAGAAGCGTTGACGTGGTACTGATTTATTGGTACCCACGTCTGCTTCCACCAGTGAATCTCTGAGGTTGGGGGCTCGTTTAAAACAGGGAAGAAACGGTTCCCGAAATTCTGGGATGTCCGGGTGGCCACTTGCTAGTAGATGCCAATGTCTACGAATGGATTTGTGTAGAACGTACGCAAAGGGATGGAAAGAGTGGACAAACGGAATCCGGTTCATAGATCTGTTCGGTCTGGGTTGTGAAGGTGTTATGGCATTTTGGAGTATCGTGGCGGGATAGCCACGTTGTGAGAATTTGGAAGCCATTTCTTGTAACCTAAGAGGGCGGAGATCTGGGTCCGACACTATTTTAGACACTCGGTGAAACTGTGATTTAGGGATGGACCGTATAGTGGATGAAGGGTGGAAACTGGAAAAGTGTAACAGGCTGTTACGATCTGTGCTTTTAGTATATAGGTCAGTAGAAATGGAGCCATCTGGTTTAAGTATAACCATTGTGTCGAGAAAATTAATCTTCTGAGGACTATGTGACATTGTGAATGTAATGCCTGGCCAGGCAGTATTCAGCCATTCAAAGAAAGAGGCGAGGGCTTCCAACGTGCCCCCCCATATGCAGAAGACGTCATCTATGTATCGTCTCCACAAGAGAACGTTGGAGATAAACAGTGAACTTTGATAGATAGTACTCTCCTCAAAGTCCGCCATATAACAATTTGCATAGGGGGGCGCTACGTTGGAGCCCATCGCGGTACCACGGATCTGGAGGTAGAAGTCATCCTGGAACATGAAATGGTTGAAAGTCAGAATGATGGTAAGAAGTTCAATACAAAGATTAACCTGGTCTTCCTGTAGGCCGGAGTGAATGAGTAGTCTGTGTACCGAGTTTATACCTTCCAAGTGTGGGATCGATGTATACAGGTCCTTAACGTCCATGGTGACCAGTAATGCATTGGGGGGAATAGGGTTCAGACCTTTAAGGACTTCAAGAAACGACCCTGTATCGAGGATGTATGATTTAGATGTCTGTATTAATGGAGTCAAGATCTTTTCGAGATACACCGCCAGAGGGGAAAGTATAGAATCGGTCGAGGCCACGATGGGCCTCCCTGGTGGTTTCTGAAGATTTTTGTGAATCTTGGGAATGGTGTAAAAGACTGGGATGACCGGATGGGAATTGGTGAGAAAATCAACCGTTTTGGTATCTAGGACCCCCAACTGTGTATATTTTTGAAGGGTGTCTGAGATCTTTTGACGTATTAGGGATGTAGGGTCCCTCTGTAACTTCTGGTAAATGGTCGTGTCACTTAACTGACGGGAAATCTCCTGAAGATAGTCAGACCTGTTCATAACCACTAGGGCCCCACCCTTGTCCGCTGGTTTTATGATTATAGTACTGTCCTCCTGTAGGCCACGTAGGGCCTGGCGTTCTGGGGACGTGAGATTAGGGGGATAAAATAGATTTCCTCTGTTGATGTCATCCCTTAGTGACTGGAAAGAATTCTGTACAAACTCGATGAAGGTCTCCATAGCATGTGAGCCATGAGGGGGCCTAAATTTGCTTTTGTTGTATAGACCCAGACTACGGGATGACAAGCTACTAGGTGAGGCTGCTGAGTGAGATGGCACTGGAGTGGTGTCAGGGGTATTAGAAAAATATGCCTTTAGTCTGAGTGTTCGAAAAAACCTATGGAGGTCCATTTCCAGATCAAAGGTATGGCAGCGATAAGTGGGGCAAAATGACAGACCTTTCTGTAAAACCTTATATTCCGCCACCCCCAAAGTTCTGTCCGAAATGTTGATTACCAATGGATTGGTACCTGAGATCTCGTGATCCTCATTTGGTCTGGAGTTGGTCCTGTGTCCATGGCCGCGCCTTGTCGTTTTTTTCGGGCGTGACGTTGACGCTGTCCTAAAAAACGAGGAGGACCAGTTGGGGCTGTATTCCGTTCTTGTTCGGAACCCGACGTAGAGTAATCCACAGAAGACCGAGGAGTAGGACGAGGTGGATTTCGCCGACTGGAGAAGTTGTCTTGCCATCTGTAGATTTGGTTCGACTCGTAGTCTTCCGTGTCTCTATTGAATTTATTCCGTTTCCTTTCCTCTGTTTCACGTCGATGTTTGTCAATATTCTTGGAAATTTGGTCTTTCAGGGAGCGGAGTTCCTCAGGGGAGCCAGTTGATGATAACTGCGCCTCAATGGATTTGATGCGTTCAGAACTTGTGGTAATGGCCTTCTGTAAATGCTCAACAGTTAAAGTGATTGAGTCGAAAGAACACTTATTTAGTATCTGTTCGTACTTAGTGCAGTAGTCAGAAGAGTCCCGAAAGAGTGTGGGACGAAGTGGTACTCGGAGTCCCCTAGGGATCCTCTGTACCCGGAGATATTCCGTGAGTGTGGCACAGTGAAGCTCAATGTTGGTGAAATGGCGGAGCTCACGTTCCAGGTCACGTCCCCGTGTTTCCCTCGGTCAGTTAAGTGACACGACCATTTACCAGAAGTTACAGAGGGACCCTACATCCCTAATACGTCAAAAGATCTCAGACACCCTTCAAAAATATACACAGTTGGGGGTCCTAGATACCAAAACGGTTGATTTTCTCACCAATTCCCATCCGGTCATCCCAGTCTTTTACACCATTCCCAAGATTCACAAAAATCTTCAGAAACCACCAGGGAGGCCCATCGTTGCCTCGACCGATTCTATACTTTCCCCTCTGGCGGTGTATCTCGAAAAGATCTTGACTCCATTAATACAGACATCTCATACATCCTCGATACAGGGTCGTTTCTTGAAGTCCTTAAAGGTCTGAACCCTATTCCCCCCAATGCATTACTGGTCACCATGGACGTTAAGGACCTGTATACATCGATCCCACACTTGGAAGGTATAAACTCGGTACACAGACTACTCATTCACTCCGGCCTACAGGAAGACCAGGTTAATCTTTGTATTGAACTTCTTACCATCATTCTGACTTTCAACCATTTCATGTTCCAGGATGACTTCTACCTCCAGATCCGTGGTACCGCGATGGGCTCCAACGTAGCGCCCCCCTATGCAAATTGTTATATGGCGGACTTTGAGGAGAGTACTATCTATCAAAGTTCACTGTTTATCTCCAACGTTCTCTTGTGGAGACGATACATAGATGACGTCTTCTGCATATGGGGGGGCACGTTGGAAGCCCTCGCCTCTTTCTTTGAATGGCTGAATACTGCCTGGCCAGGCATTACATTCACAATGTCACATAGTCCTCAGAAGATTAATTTTCTCGACACAATGGTTATACTTAAACCAGATGGCTCCATTTCTACTGACCTATATACTAAAAGCACAGATCGTAACAGCCTGTTACACTTTTCCAGTTTCCACCCTTCATCCACTATACGGTCCATCCCTAAATCACAGTTTCACCGAGTGTCTAAAATAGTGTCGGACCCAGATCTCCGCCCTCTTAGGTTACAAGAAATGGCTTCCAAATTCTCACAACGTGGCTATCCCGCCACGATACTCCAAAATGCCATAACACCTTCACAACCCAGACCGAACAGATCTATGAACCGGATTCCGTTTGTCCACTCTTTCCATCCCTTTGCGTACGTTCTACACAAATCCATTCGTAGACATTGGCATCTACTAGCAAGTGGCCACCCGGACATCCCAGAATTTCGGGAACCGTTTCTTCCCTGTTTTAAACGAGCCCCCAACCTCAGAGATTCACTGGTGAAAGCAGACGTGGGTACCAATAAATCAGTACCACGTCAACGCTTCTTACAGACTCCTCGTACTGGAACATTCCCATGTCTTCATTGCTCCCAGTGTCACAATGTCCTTAAAGGTACCTCTTTCCACCACCCACATTCAGGCAAAGTTTTTCACATTTCGGAGTTTTTTACCTCTGACACTTCATGGGTGGTATATTTGATTAAGTGCCCGTGCGGTCTGCTGTATATAGGAGAAACCACGCAACCCATACGCGACCGTATCTCAAAGCACAAATCCACCATACGCTGCAAGAATCTACTATTACCAATTCCTTTACATTTTACCAACCAAGGCCATAACATTTCACAACTCAAGTTCCAGGTCATTGAACACATACCGCCTTTAAGACGGGGAGGAAATAGGATAGCTCGCCCTAAACGCAGGGAGGCGTTCTGGATACATACCCTCGAGACCTTACACCCAAAGGGTCTTAACAGGGATTATGACCTGGCATCTTTCTTATAACAAACTATTGCCTGGCTATCCTGAGCCCACTGCCCCATAGTGTTTTATCTACAGTACTTACGGTATACATCAGTCCAGGTACCGTTATGTCCGTCCTTGCATATTACTCCATACCAACTTGTCCCTGCCCTAGGAATGCTTTCTCATTATATTTACCATATTTTATATTATATACTACGTTCTGTTTGGTCTAAGTGCACATAACCATCAATGTCTGCTCATAATATGACAGGACTCATCTATAGTTCTGGTTAATCCTCCATGGAACAATTTGGTAGGACTTCTTTATATCTTTTATTATATATGTATCTTTTACCATTATGTACCTGTATGGCAGTTCCTCGTGTATCATATTACATTATGTATACAAATGGTGTATGCTTTAGTGTCTAACACCCTTTTTTCTCTATTATAGAGTCGCCTCTATTGAAGTTGTATGCATTCTTCTTGATCACGTCCTCCACTGAACTCCACTTCTCTGGACACAGTTCACTATCACCTGCTATGTCCTCATGTCCGGACCCACTATATGTCTGTTTGTTCCAGCGTTTGGTTTCTCCTCTACAGATGCTACCTCACTTTCAGGCCATCCCATTCATTACCTACATACCTAGCTCTGAGCTACTAGGAACCATTTGTTCCTCCCCTGTGTATACACAAGCGGTGCACATTCAGTTACGTCACATCCGCGGGACGAGCACGCCGACAGGCACACATAACTCCGTCATCCCCGGAATCTGGGACGACGTCACTTCCGGCTATCGCGAGCGCTTTCCTATTGACCGACTGCCACTGCCGGTACACGCCTCCTCTCTATTTCTTTGCGGGCTATTTCCCAGTACCATAGACGAGCGGAGGACTCCGCGTCTCTTACAGGCACACTTCACCTCTCTCCTGCATAAGGTAATATGCCGATACCATGCACTATTGTATCACCAATCCAATATATGGGGGATCTTGTCTTACTTACGCCCTTCATTTCCTCGCAGTGGAACTTTTTCCCTGTTGGTTACTCAGGTATGGCGTCTTATATTTAGCACACGCTAGTGCCGCCACTTATATCTCTGGCTGTTTTTACCACACTTTCTCTCTCTATCCCAGACGCCGCTCTCTTTGTGTGCCCAGAGACATTTTCTTGTCTCCTTCCGTTATTTCACACACAGTACGGTACGTCATGGTTTATTCCTTATCATTCCTATTCATCACATCAGTGCCAAATAATAGACATAAGTCTCTCTCTGCTGGACATTATATCATTATCTGTTTTTTCCCTTAGCGACCAGTGTTATTATTTTTGCTCTAATGCGTCAACCATTATAGGTTCATGTATATACTTTTTTTCTGTTTAGTTTATTACTATTATATCCATGTTTTACTTTCATTTATTTATTTAATTTTTTGTCACTTTCTGTAGTTACTGATGAAGGTCCGGTGTGTTGGACCGAAACGTTTATTTTGGGTACTACATTAAAAATTCACTAAGAGCATAAGTTGAGTGCAAGGTTTTTCTTTATTTATACTGTAAGGTGTGGGAACCTACCTTTGCACCATCATCAGTAGTGCACACGTCTCTACCATTTAAACTGGTCGCATAGCAAACCTGAGACCGGACGGCCGCATGCAGCGCTGAGACTTCAGAGGGTGAGTATATCATGATTTTTTTATTTTAATTCTTTTTTTTTTAATACAAATATGGTTCCCGGGGCCTGGAGGAGAGTCTCCTCTCCTCCACCCCGGGTATAACCCGCACATTATCCGCTTACTTCCCGCATGGTGTGCACAGCCCCATGCGGGAAGTAAGCGGATCAATGCATTTCTATGGGTGCAGAATCGCTGCGATTCTGCACAAAGAAGTGACATGGTCCTTCTTTTTTTCTGCAGCAATTCAGCGCGGTTTTTTTCGGGATTTTCCGCAATGTGGGCACAGCGGTTTTTGTTTTCCATAGGGTAACATTGTACTGTACCCTGCATACAAAACAGCTGCGGACCCGCAGCGGCAAAATCGCGGTGGTTCCGCAGTAAAAACCGCATAGTGTGAACATGGCCTTAATGTTTACTGTTAAAAAGAGATTAATCCCTCTCTTTTTTTATGTCTGATTCAGCTGAACCAGACATAAAAAGAGAGGGATTAATCTCCTGTTAAAACGTTTATCTAAGAAATACTCTAAGAGAGGTACATTGATGAAGGTCTAACCTGAGACCGAAACGTCAATATTGCATGTACTCTCCTTCAATTAAATTTCACTTGCATCTGACCACGTGTGTGCCAAGTTTATCTACAACATAGTATGGTTTGGGCACCTACTTGTGCACCACAACTTATAGTAGTGCCTACAGCTATCTTTCACTTCCGTCTGTCTGTCCTTCTGTCACGGTTATTCATTCGCTGATTGGTCTCGGCAGCTGCCTGTCATGGCTGCCGCGACCAATCAGCGACAGGCACAGTCCGATTAGTCCCTCCCCTACACTCACTGCACGGCGCCCGCTCCATAATCCCCTCCACTCACCGCTCACACAGGGTTAATGGCAGCGGTAATGGCCCGCGGTGTAACGCACTCCCTTACAGCTGCTATTAACCCTGTGTGTCCCCAACTATTTACTATTGATGCTGCCTATGCAGCATCAATAGTAAAAATATGTCATGTTAAAAATAATAAAAAAAAAAACTGCTATACTCACCCTCAGCCGCCTTTCCCACTCCTCGCGACGCTCCCGGGACCGCTCCATTGCAAGCGGCAGCTTCCGGTCCCAGGGCTGGTGTGCGACAAGGACCTGCCGTGACGTCACGGTCATGTGACCGCGACGTCATCACAGGTCCTGCTCATACCAACCCTGGGACCGGAAGCTGCAGCTTGCAATGGAGCGGTCCCGGGAGCGTGGGGAGGAGCGGGAAAGGTGGCGGATGGTAAGTATAGCAGGACTTCAACGGGCCTTCGGAAGGTGAGTATATGTTTTTTTTTTTGTTTTTTTTAAGTCTCTATACTACGTTGCTCTTTGCTGTATACTCTGTCGCTGTGCAATATACTACGTGCCTGGGCAATATACTACGTAGCTGGGCAATATACTACGTGGCTGGGCAATATACTACGTGGGCTGTGCAATATATTACGTGGCTGGGCAATATATTACGTGGCTGGGCAATATACTACGTGACTGGACAATATACTCTGTCACTGTGCAATATACTGCGTGGCTGGGCAATATACTACGTGACTGGGCAATATACTACGTGACTGGGCAATATACTACGTGACTGGGCAATATACTACGTGGGCTGTGCAATATACTACGTGGGCTGTGCAATATACTACGTGGACATGCATATTCTAGAATACCCGATGCGTTAGAATCGGGCCACCATCTAGTCCTCAATAATCAGAACCTCCCACTCCCGTCTCCAAGACTTTTCACGTGCTGTGCCGAGTCTTTGGAATGCACTACCCAGGTTAATACGATTAATCCCCACAGTTTTAAGCGTGCCCTAAAAACGCATTTGTTCAGACTGGCCTACCGCCTCAACGCATTAACTTAACTATCCCTGTGTGGCCCATTCAAAAAACTTAAACCATAACCAGTTTCCTCGCATCATGTTCTCATACGTTTTATGCAGTTAATAGCCCTCTGTGTCTACTGCGAAACCAATTGTTACCATCCACCTCTCGTGTCTCCCCTTTTCCTCATAGATTGTAAGCTTGCGAGCAGGGCCCTCACTCCTCTTGGTATCTGTTTTGATCTATGTGATTATTGTTATGCTGTAATGTCTATTGTCTGTACAAGTCCCCTCTATAATTGTAAAGCGCTGCGGAATATGTTGGCGCTATAGAAATAAAATTATCTAATTAATGCCTTGGAAATTTTCTATACCCTCCTCCTGATAGCTTTCAACAATTAGCTCCAACTATGGGATCCTTTTTCTCTGTTGTAACCTGTTTACAGACTGTTTTTTTAGTAAAACGCAAATAGAAAATGTCAGGGAAATCCTACTAGAACAGCTTAACTTTGTATGGGGTTAATAAGAATCACTGTATATCACAGCAGCTGTGTACAGACTACTATGTACCATAAGTGTATATGTGATTGGCACATCTGATTTTAAAAGGGTGTTCATACTTATACAAACCACATTAGTTATTGTTATTTTCCCACACAAAATTATTTTTTTCTCAGTTTAACAGCAAAATTTGACAGGTTAACAGCCGTGGTCAGAGCTCCACCTGCAGCTGTTACAGGCACATGATGGCAGATTATATCAGCAGTCACATGCGGGCTCAGTGTACGAGCCTGCATCAAACGTACCGATACGTCATATATGGCTAAGGGGTTAAACTCGCGGAATCCATGGACTTTTTGGTCGGTTTTCTCCTCTACAGGGTCAGTATTATATATAAATTGTATAAGATAGAGACTTGAGGAAATCGAATAGCAGGACCTATTGTAGCCACACAGGGGTCCTGCCAACCTCTATGGCTAGCATCTGGACACCAGCATCTTGGATGAATGTGGCATTCACAAGGCCCCAATATCTGACGGACTGCATAGTTTTGCATGACCCTGGTCGGGTTACTATGGAGCACAGCCATGGATGCCGAAGTCGGGCCCTGGAGTGTTTCCATCCTACTCTACATGATGCTAGATTATTCCTAATCCTGAGTTTGCAGTGATTTTGGCTATGACGTGGGCCGTGCGGCCGAAAATCATTATATGCTGCTACATTACACGGCTGCAGGAAACAAGTGAACGGGGTCACACGATGGAGGCAGTTAGTGCTGCCCTTCTGCAGGGTCTCTGCTGTCACTTCCAATGTTGGGGCAGATACTGACAGCCAATGAGCGTGCAGTGGGCGGGGCTAGACGCAGGGGGCGCACTGCCTGTGAGACAAAACAACCAGCACAGCAAGAGCAGCGTGTTCACAGCCATGCAGGGAGGTGCTCAGGAATGGAGGGTAGAAACAAAAACATGTATTGAAAGTGGGTTTTTATATTTTATTATAGCACAAATTAGCTTTAAAAAAAGTTGGCGATTTAGTGATCATACAACCCCTTTAAATTAAAGATTTGCAGTCACATCATGTCTCCATGACATGTGAGCGCGGCAATGCTTCCCGTAGCCAGGTCTTTCACCGAGAAGGAATGAGGGGCAAATACCCCGAAACAGCTGTCTGTGGATGGATACCATGTTTTGGCATAGGTGGTTTTCCTTTTGGATGCTGCCCTTCCCGTGGTTGTTCCTTCCCGGTGAAAGACCTGGCTATTTATTGCTTGCGTTAAGAAACACGTGATTGTGTCTCCGCGGCTTTTCTACATGCATTTGCATATTTCCCATAAAGGATGGGAGCAGTGTTCTGGACCACTGCGTTGAGAAACATGTGATGGTGTCTCCGCGGTGTTGGATGTTTTGATCTCCCCGAGGTCATTCATCCTTATGTTTATAGTCCTTTTACTAGACACTGCTCCTAATAGCCAGTTTCCTACTCCACACTGATGAGGGGCAAATACCCCGAAACAGATGTCTGTGGATGGATACCATGTTTTGGCATAGGTGGTTTTCCTTTTGGATGCTGCCCTTCCCGTGGTTGTTCCTTCCCGGTGAAAGACCTGGCTATTTATTGCTTGCGTTGAGAAACACGTGATGGTGTCTCCACGGCTTTTCTACATGCATTTGCATATTTCCCATAAGGGATGGGGGCAGTGTTCTGGATCACTGCGTTGAGAAACACGTGATGGTGTCTCCGCGGTGTTGGATGTTTTGATCATACTGTATGTACACACTGCAGGGGTAGAACTGGGACCTGTTCTCTTCTGAGGGCACCGCAAGGGCGCATTGACCCCCTCCTCCGCAAGGGCGCACTGACCCCCTCCTCCGCAAGGGCACATATATTGGTGGGCTTTCAGCACTCTACAGTCATGGACAAAAATGTTGAGAATGAGACAAATATTAATTTTTCCAAAGTCTACTCCTTCATTTTTTCTAATGGCAATTTGCATATACTCCTGAATGTCAGAGTGATCAGCTTAACAGCAATTACTGTACTTGCAAAGTCAATATTTGCCCAGAAAATGAACTTTAACCCCCAAAACACATTTCAACATCATTGCAGTCCTGCCTTAAAAGGAGCCGCTAACATCGTTTTAGTGATTGATCCATTAACACAGGTGTGGGTGTTGATGAGGACAGGGCTGGCGATCAATCAGTCATGATTAAGAATGACATCACTGGACACTTTAAAAGGAGGCTGCTGCTTGGTATCATTGTTTCTCTTCAGTTAAGGCACCGTCACACAACGATATCGTTAACGATATCGTTGCTTTTTGTGACGGTGTCTGGTCACGTCCCTCGCCTTCAGCTTCCCGCACTGACTGTGAGCGCCGGCCGGCCGTAAAGCAGAGCACAGCGGTGACGTCACCGCTCTGCTTTACGGCCGGCCGGCGCGCCACTCACAGTCAGTGCAGGAAGCTGAAGGCGAGGGACGTGACAAGACACCGGAATGTAAGTATGTAGTGTTTTTTTTTTTTACATTTACAATGGTAACCAGGGTAAACATCGGGTTACTAAGCACAGCCCTGCGCTTAGTAACCCGATGTTTACACTGGTTACCCGGGGACTTCGGCATCGTTGGTCGCTGGAAAGCTGTCTGTGTGACAGCTCTCCAGCGACCAAACAGCGACGCTGCAGCGATCGGCATCGTTGTCTATATCGCTGCAGAGTCGCTTAATGTGACGGTACCTTTAACCATGGTTATCTTTAAAGAAACACGTGCAGCCATCATTGCACTGCACAAAAATGGCCTAACAGGGAAGAGTATCGCAGCTACAAAGATTGCACCTCAGTCAACAATCTATCGCATCAAGAACTTCAAGGAGAGAGCTTCCATTGTTGTCAAAAAGGCTCCAGGGCGCCCAAGAAAGACCAGCAAGCGCCAGGAACGTATCTTAAAACTGTTTCAGCTGCGGGATCGGACTACCAGCAGTGCCGAGCTTGCTCAGGAATGGCAGCAGGCTGGTGTGAGTGCTTCTGCACGCACTGTGAGGCGGAGACTCTTTGAGCAAGGCCTGGTTTCAAGGAGGGCAGCAAAGAAGCCACTTCTCTCCAGAAAAAACATCAGGGACCGACTGATATTCTGCAAAAGGTACAGGGAGTGCACTGCTGAGGACTGGGGCAAAGTCATTTTCTCTGATGAATCCCCTTTTCGATTGTTTGGGACATCTGGAAAACAGCTTATTCGGAGAAGAAGAGGTGAGCGCTACCACCAGTCTTGTCTCATGCCAACTGTAAAGCATCCTGAGACCATTCATGTGTGGTGTTGCTTCTCAGCCAAGGGAATCGGCTCACTCACAGTCTTGCCTAAAAACACAGCCATGAATAAAGAAGGGTACCAGAATGTCCTCCAAGAGCAACTTCTCCCAACCGTCCAAGAGCAGTTTGGCGCCCAACAATGCTTTTTCCAGCATGATGGAGCACCTTGCCATAAAGCAAAGGTGATAACTAAATGGCTCATGGAACAAAACAGAGATTTTGGGTCCATGGCCTGGAAACTCCCCAGATCTTAATCCCATTGAGAACTTGTGGTCAATCATCAAGGGACGGGTGGACAAACAAAAACCAACAAATTCTGGCAAAATGCAAGCATTGATTATGCAAGAATGACTGCTATCAGTCAGGATTTGGTCCAGAAGTTGATTGAGAGCATGCCAGGGAGAATTGCAGAGGTCTTGAAGAAGGGTCAACACTGCAAATATTGACTTGCTGCATTAACTCATTCTGTCAATATAACCTATTGGCACTCATAATATGATTGCAATTATATTTCTGTATGTGATATAAACATCAGACAAACACTAATAAAAACCAGAGGGCAGCAGATCATGTGAAAATATAATTTTGGTGTCATTCTCAAAAATTTTGGCCATGACTGTAGCTAGCCAATTAGCACATATCAGGGGAGGACGGACAGCCCAGACACCACACCTAATGGTGGAGCAAACAGACGGATAAACCGCCTCACACCAAACAAGGGAGGACAGACATGTCGCCATCACACCTAACGGGGGGCAAACAGACAGCCTACCCAGCACCCAACTGCAGAGGACGGACACGCCACCATTATACCCAAAGATGGAGGACGTGCCACCGTCGCACCCCACTGGGAGAGGACGGACACGCCACCGTCAAACCAACTGGTGGATGGACACGCTGCGGTCTCACCCAACTGGGGAGGATGGAGACACTGCTGTCACACCTAACGGGAGACGGACAGCCTGCCACGCACTTAATGGGGAGGACGGACACGCCGCCGTCGCACCACACTGGGGGAGGACGGACACGCTGCCGTCGCACCACACTGGGGGAGGACGGACACGCCGCCGTCGCACCAGACTGGGGGAGGACGGACACGCCGCCGTCGCACCAGACTGGGGGAGGACGGACTCGCCGCCGTCGCACCACACTGGGGGAGGACAGACACGCCGCCGTCGCACCACACTGGGGGAGGACGGACACGCCACCATTGTACCCAAAGGGGGAGGACGGACACCATGCCATCACACATAACGGGGGCGAACAGGCGGATAGCCCACCACGCACTTAATGGGGTGGACGGACATGCAGCAGCCGCACCCAACTGGGGAGGACGGACACCCCGCCATCACATAACGGGGGCGAACAGGCGGATAGCCCACCACGCACTTAATGGGGTGGACGGACACGCAGCAGCCGCACCCAACTGGGGAGCACGGACACCCCTCCATCACATAACGGGGGCGAACAGGCGGATAGCCCACCACGCATTTAATGGGGTGGACGGACACGCAGCAGCCGCACCCAACTGGGGAGCACGGACACCCCGCCATCACATAACGGGGGCGAACAGGCGGATAGCCCACCACGCATTTAATGGGGTGGACGGACACGCAGCAGCCGCACCCAACTGGGGAGCACGGACACCCCGCCATCACACATAACGGGGGCGCTGTTGCCATCTTCCCTCTGTTCCCCGGACCTCCGGCGGACCCCGTGCTCTGCACCGACCTTGCGCATCTCCTCCGCTGGTCAGCACGGCTATGGCCCTCCCCGCTCCTGACATCCGCAGTTTCTCCAGCACTGTGGCGGACATGTTTGCTCCTGCAGCAGGCGGCGGACCCCGGGGTGTACGTGCTGCGGGACTTGCTCTTTCCTGTTGGAGGCTGCGACCTTCAGCCCCTCCTCACACAGGAGAGCGGAGGAGCTGCGCTGTACGCCCGCTCTGGCTGGAGGACGGCACAGCAGCCCGTCCTCACACACGCGGCTGCCGCTCCTGGGGCGGACCATGGCTCACTGGTTGGGGGGGTGCTTGCGCCCCCGGACTCGTCACATTGTGCGCTGCTGAGTGGGGAAGTATCGGGGTTCAGGCTGTACACCATACAGATCATGGGGAGCCAATCATCTATCAGAGGGAAATGAAAGCAGCCATCGGATTGGTTGCTATGGGCACAGAATCCCCTATCTGCTGTCATCACCGTACTCTGGGAAGCTCCCCGGATTCCCCGGCTGTCACCACCGGCTCCGGTATAAGGGCTCATACTCATTTGCGAGAAAAACGGACGAGTGCAATCCGATAAAAAACCAGATTGCACTCTGACCAAAGTTATTCAATGGGTGACATCTCATCTGCGATTTCTTTCTCAGCTGAGCATGCTGTGATTTGGGCTGGAATCACACGTTTAAAAAAAATTGGTCCGATTTTGACGTCCGAGAATCGCACAAATGTTCTCCGTATGTAATGCGATTTCCTCACATCTACGTATCCAGGCTCGGACTGGCCCACCGGGAAATCAGTGGATCCTCCGGTGGGCCCCTGACTCCCGACAGTCTCTTCTCAGTATCCCTGCATGCATGATTTAGGCCCCGCTCCTCAACAGAAGAGGGGAGAAAAGTTGAGCTCCTGCATTGCCTGGTGTAACAGGGTGGGGAGAACAGTGTGCGGGCAGGAACTCTACCTTCTCTCTCTCCCTCCCCCCAATCTCTGGCTAGGATGGGGGGAGGGAGGCTCAGCACAGCCATTTCCCTGAGCTACACTAGATGCTCCTGGAGCCTCACAGCAGTAAGCCCTGCCCACCAGCGGGGCCAGGAGAGCTGTGCAATCACTGCTGAAGAAAGTGCTGAATGAACTGAATAGAAGATGACCTCTCCCCCCCATACTGCTGTCACACAAGCTCTAAGGCTGGTTTAACATTTGCGTTTCTACCGCATGTATCCGCATGTGTTGTGTATTCCTATATTTAACGTTAGGGACGCATGCGTTTTTGATTTTTCGCATTTTGCCGCGTTTGACGACGCATGTGTCGTTTCGTCGTTTGCGGCTTGGCGCGGAAATGCAACATGTAGTAATTTTTAAAGGCGTCAATTTGCCGCCTGGAAACGTATGCGGTCTATTACACAAGGATTGCGACAAAAAAACGCATTGCTGGCTATATGAACGCATGCGTTCACAAGCACATGCGTTTGCTTGCGTTCGTGAACGCATGCGTTTCACAAGAGAAAAACATGTCTAGACACTGATAAGCCAACCCCCACATAGTAGGTGATAAAGGGAAGGAGTGGATATGTGCAGGTCACTACTCAGCAGACAGTGAAGCAGACGAGACACAGGCTACATCTTGGGAGGAAAACAAGACACGGAACAATCTGAGTATATCCTAGCCAATGCCTTTATTTTCTATTTTCTGTCTCTACATGTCCAAAGGCTAGGTTCACATTGCGTTAGTGCAATCCGTTTAGCAGATACGCTAACGGATTGCGCTAACGCAATGTCCAAAAAGGGATTGCGTTCGGCAATCCCGCTAGCGCAGATGCCCTATCTGCGCTAGCGAGGAACAGACCCTGAACGCTGCAAGCAGCGTTTGAGGTCCGTCCAAAACTAACGACACATCGCAGACGCATGCCAAAAATGGCATACGTTTGTGATGCGTTAGCGATCCGTTAGCACATTGCAGTCAATGAATGTGCTAACGGATCCGTTACATAGCATTAATTGCGACAATTGCGCCATGTAACGGAGTCCGTTAGCGGACACCCACTAACGCAATGTGAACCTAGCCTAATTTCTTGCATTTCTTTCTTTCTACATGCATCAGAATGTCTTCTTCTTCTGATGAGGAGCAACGTCCTGGGCCTTCTGAAGTCGAACATGTCAGTGAGGTGAGTACTTGCCTCCTCAGATTGGTAAGTATTCACTGTCACATCCACACATGGGACAATTTTTGTTTTTCATTTTTTTAGAGCTCTTCTTTATCTGCGGCAGAGACTGGGCAGGAGCAGCGGAGTCAAGGTCGTGTGGAAAGATGGCAGCGGGTACAAGGCTGACTGTTTACTGTATCCTCAGTGTAATATTCTTGAATCTTCCTTTCTTTCCATTCGTATTTCTTTACTTTTTTCTTCTGGAATCCTTTTGTATGTTGACTTTCCTATTCATGCCATTTCTCAGCATCTTTTTTCTTTCTTTTCCTTGTGTTAATTGACCAAACTTTAATGACTTTATTTAATTTTTAGGTTCCACAACGGGAGGATGATCTAATTGAAAATTACCTCTTCATCTCCCTGGTCCAGGAGCGAGTCCCGTTGTGGGACACCCGGGATCCACTGCACTCAAACAACGTCACGATGCGGCGCCTACGGAATGAGGTGGCCAAAGCGATGTGGGATGGCTGGGACAATGCCCCGACTCGGGTCCAAAATGCATTTGGTAAGTATTGCACTGCAGTGTGAAGCAGCAGAGACCTTGGTCGTGCTCACACAACTGTGTGTGTGATGAAAGAAACGCTCAGGAGTTTCTCTCATCACACACAGCTGTGTGAGCACGGCCAAAAGTCCTTTTTCTGACCACAATGTTCTTTTTTTTAACATTGGCCAAAGTCAAAACACGTTGGCGTTCGATGAAGGACCGCTTCAACAAGGACCTGCGTCAAGAGAGTCGTGTTCCCAGTGGTTCAGGAGCAAGGATCAGGAGATACAAATACTATCGAGTTCTGGGATTTTTAAGACCGGTCCTTGCCCAGAGAACGTAAGTATTGATCACGTGCATTAGGTTGTATTGTATTGCCATAATCTGTATTTTTCTATACCACAGGATTTTGCGTCTGGTTAATTTTTGGTATTAATTTTCTTTTTCCTTTTTTCACAGCATATGGAGCACTACCGTTGGCCCAGGTTCTGGAGCGGTCCTTCTTCCGACAGCCACGGACCTGTCCCAGCCATCCAGCAGCGCAGCAGCAAGTGGGCCTTCCACACTAACTGGAGACCAGGGAGCTGGTCCATCAGGTCTTCCCCTTTCACAGTCCTCTTCCACTGCTCCTTTTTTTGGGGGCACCTCCCGGCAGCGGCAGAGGGCTTCGGACAGGTCACTCAGGCCCGAGTTTTTGCACTTGAGCTCGGTTTTACACGAAGCAATTAAGGCTTTGGGTGACCGAATGGATGTTTCACATAGCCTCTTGAATGCACGTATCCAGGAGGTCACCAAAAGCCTTGACCAAGTGAAAGCCGACCTCCAGAGGCCAGCACATCATTTTTTTAACCAAATTGAGCAGGGCATGTGAGAACACCTTACTCCTGATCTCCAGCTGAGTCTCATGCAGACCTGCAATGCTGCTTACGTGCAGGCTATGCAGCAGAGTCGGTATTTCCAGCAGACAGTGTCGGCAAATCCACCTGTGCCTTCACTGTCACGATTAACCTCAATGCCGACCTCTGCTGCATACCATTGCACGGCCACCTCAATTCCTAGCACTGCCGGACACCACTACAGCACCACCACCATGCAGAGTGCAGTTGGACATCCCACCGCCACCACCATAACAACCGCTGCTCCTGCTTGGACCTCCTCCACTGACACCACGATGCAGCAGGACCCTGGCACGGCCTTCCATACCGCCACCACCACGATGCAGCAGGACCCTGGCACGGCCTTCCATACCGCTACCACCACGATGCAGCAGGACCCTGGCATGGCCTTCCGTACCGCCACCACCACGATGCAGCAGGACCCTGGCATGGCCTTCCGTACCGCCACCCAGGGCCGGCTCCAGGTTTTTGTGGGCCCCGGGCGAAAGAGCCTCAGTGGGCCCCCCTCTTTAACACATACCACGATTCATGATGCACAGATACAGCAGAGAAATATACCACAGCCAGGTAGCATATAACACAGCCCACGTAGCATATAACACAGCCCACGTAGCATATAGCACAGCCATGTAGCATATAGCACAGCCACGTAGTATATAACAGCCCACATAGTATATAGCACAGCCCACGCAGTGTATAACACAGCCCACGTATTATATACCACAGCCCACCCAGTGTATAGCCCAGCCCACGCAGTATATAGCCCAGCCCACGTATTATATAACACAGGCCACGTAGTATATAACACAGCCCACATAGTATATAACAGAGCCACGTAGTATATTGCCAAGCCACGTAGTATATAGCACATCCATGTAGTATATAGGACAGCCACATAGTATATAGCACAGCCACGTAGTATATTGCACAGCTACGTAGTATATTGCACAGCTACGTAGTATATAGCACATCCCACGTAGTATATAGCACAGCTCAATAGTATATAGCACAGCTCACGCAGTATATAACGAAGCCACGTAGTATATTGCCCAGCCACGTAATATATTGCTCAGCTACGTAGTATATAGCACAGCTCACGTAGTGTATAGCACAGCCCACGCAGACGCAGTATATAGCACAACCCACGTAGTATATAGCGCACAGACTGCCAGCCATTTAGTATAGACAGTCTAGGCTAGGACTAGTCAACCAGGCCTGGCTCACAGCAGGCTGCCATAAAGACCCCCCCATCCCCGCAATGCATTGGGACCAGGTCCATGAACTTGGAGGAAGACTCACTCACTCGCCGTTGTTTCCATTGGGGACACAGCCTGCGCCTGGGACCGGGTGCACCGTCCGTGCACCTGACTGCTGCTCCTGCCTCCTGCTCCGCTCGTCTTTCTTCTTGGCGCTGCCACTGCACCTGCGCTGCCGCTGGACTCCTGGATGGTGGACGCGTGGATTACAGCAGCCGGAAGTGTCAGGACAGAGCGACCGCCGCCGCCGGCCCGGAAGTGACTCGTATCCATGGTGATGGCGGCGCCGGCGGTGACTGGTGAGTATTGCAGGCAGCTGTGTGAAACTCAGTCCCAGCAGCAGGCACGGCCCGGAAGTGACTCTGGCTGCGTATCCATGGTGACAGACGGTCCCGACTCCCAGAGGTGAGTATTCCGGCTGCAGCTGCGCACCGTAAATGGGCCCCCCCCATCTCGCCAGGGCCCCGGCATTTGCCCGGGTACGCCGGGTGCTGACGCCGGCCCTGCCGCCACCACCACAATGCCGCAGGACCTCCCCCTTCACCTCCCAATGTGTCTGTAATGTCAGGTTTGTCTCACCCTTCCAGTGCGTCTCAAGCCTCTCATGTGTCAAGCCCCATCCCCAAACTACCAGACCCCACTAGTTTCATTGCCCCTTCTCCTGTCACCTCTGCGTCGTCCACGGTTAGCCAGGCCGGCGCAGTTAAATAAAATTTTTGGTTGTTAAAAAATAAATACAATTTGATTTGACCCAATTATGTTTGGTTTATTGTGTCTATCGCCGCCGGCAACACACACCGTGCGCCAAATAAGAAACTTCGCCACACACTTAATTTTTGGGCCACATCATATCTCCAGTAGTTATAAAAAAAACTGCAGCTTTGTGTGTCTTTAGTATAAAGATATGAGGTGGGCCAAAAAATAATAGATGTATTATCTCCATAATCTCTTCTTTCTGCTTAGTCTGTGACTAGTGTTGCAGTCTGAAGAGAAAATGGCGGAAATACAGTGCAAGACTATACTGAACAGGTCAGGTGTCAAAAAACTCATTAGTTAGGACACCTGACCTGGTGAGTAGAGAACTGCCTGGTATAACCTCCATTTTCTCTTCTGTGTACATAATCTATTACACACAAATTGAAGGAACGATGCTGGTCACACACGGCATATCTATGCTCACCTGCACAGGTGTCAGAAATAGTGAATTCATGAGGCTGTTATATGTGCATCAGGTCTTGCAATGGCGCGGCCTTCTTGGTGAAGTCCTTGATAAACCTCCAGTAGTAACCCACCAACCCGAGGAATTGCCGGACTTCATGGAGGTTACCGGGCTGCGGCCAGTACTTGATCACCGTGACTTTGTCAGGGTCTGGGGCCACTCCTTCGGCACTCACCACATGGCCCAGGTACTGCACTTTGGGTTTTAGCAGATGGCATTTGGACGGTTTCACCTTTAAGCCAAAATTGGACAGAGCTTCAAACACCTCGGCCAGGTGCTTCAAGTGGTCTTCATAGGTCTTGGAGAAGACAATGACATCGTCCAGATATAGCAACATGGTTTCAAAATTCTTATGCCCCAGACAGCACTCCATCATCCTCTGGAACGTTCCCGGAGCATTACACAATCCGAAAGGCATGTAGTTGAACTCGCAGAGGCCCATCGGTGTCGTGAAGGCCGTCTTTTCCTTGTCTGCCTACGCCACGGGAACCTGCCAGTACCCACTGGTAAGATCTAAGGTAGAAAAGTAGTTAGCGGACTTTAAGGCAGCCAAGGACTCCTCTATCCTGGGTAGGGGATATGCATCCTTATGTGTAATGCGGTTTAGTTGCCTATAATCCACACACATCCTCATGGTGCCATCTTTCTTCTTAACGAGAACTAATGGGGCTGCCCAGGGGCTACAGCTGTCCCTCACTACCCCAGCCTCTTTCATCTCTCACAACATGTCCTTGGTGCACTGATAATGAGCTGGGGGCACAGGACGGTACCTCTCTTTTATGGGCGGGTGATCTCCTGTGGGGATGTGATGTTGAATCCCTTTTACCTGCCCGAAATCTAGAGGGTGCTTGCTGAATATCCGCTCATACTCATGAACCACCCTGCAGGCTCCCTGTTTCTGGTGAGACGGGGGGGGGGAGTCAATGCCCACGTGCAATTCCCGACACCAATCTTTTGACTGTCCTGCAGAGCCATTGTCCTCCGCCGGTTCGGACGGAACCAAGGGCCCAGGTGCCTGTATTACATTATTACTAACAGTGAACAGCTTGGCAAGTGTGGCGTATTTGGTCAAGTGGACTTCTTCCTCCCCACAGATAAGGACGCGTACTGGCACCCTCCCTTGGCGGACGTCGACCACCCCTCTGGCTGTCAGGAGAGTAGGCCTGTTATCTGAATACACCGGCTCTACCAGGGCCTGATAATTTTTACCCCTAAGGCCTATGGCTGCCCGACACCATATTAACATTTTACTCCTGGGGGGTATCGCAATGGGGTTTGAATCACTCACTGTGACCCGGCCAATTTCACCACCAGTCAACTCCACCTGCTGTCTCTGCATCAGAGCTCTGATCTCTTTCTGCAAGGCACGCTGTTCGCTGTAACCAGCTGTTTCAGCTACCTGCTGCAACAAGACAATAACTTCTGCAAGACAATTTTCTATAACATTAGTACCGATAGTCATCATGGGGTTACATTCACGTCGATCAATATCAACAATAACAATGCCCTGGGCCTCCAATTCTACCCGCCCTACTTTGATGGTGACCTCCTTATACCCCACTTGTGGCAGTGGCTGACCATTACTAGCTATGATGGTGGAATCGTCATCGGGGCCACGGGTAATGTCGGTGTCCTCCCAATAGCGTTTATAGAGGACGTAGGGCATAGTCGTCACCTGGGAACCGGTGTCCAACAGAGCGTTCATGGGGATACCATCGATCACGATGGGGAGAACTGGTCGCCCTCCGACGTATTTGGCTCTCCAATGTTGCGGGCCTGATCGTCCTATTCCTGGGGGTTGGCCCTTTTCCTCAGGGGTTGCTCGTTTAAAGGACAGTACCTTGCACGATGGCCCACTTGGTGGCAGCGGCGGCAAATCGGTCGTCCATCCCGATGGAAGCGATCGTCGTCTCGGCCTCTGGTTGACAGGATCCTCCTCTGTCGCTGCCAGGGGACATCCTCCGGTCTGGAAGCCAACTGGATCTTCTCCTTGGGGGCCTCTTGTAGGGACTGGATGGTCCGGGCTAGGGCAGCAACGCTCTTGGTCAGCTCTGGCATCTGGAGGCGTAGTCCTGCAGGGGAGTCGTCATCCAGAGTCTGGGCATCGGCCTCAGCAGAGATGGGTGTTTCTGGCGCCACCTCCTGGTGGTACGTGAGGGCTTGACGCCTGGGGAGTACAGCACGGCTGGGCTGTCGCTCTGGGAGCGCTTGGATGGCTTTATCTTTGAATTGCGCAAAGGTCAGGTCTGGGTTCGTTATGGCTAAGAAATATAGCTGAGCCCTTTGGTTACTGCACAGAAGCCCCTCGATGAACCGCTCTTTCAGGAGTTTATCTTCATCTTGCATGCTGCTGGGGTCACTCTGCTTGATGGCCCGCAGTGCCTCCTGAAGATTGAGGGCATAGTCCCGTAAGCTATCCTGCGGCCTCTGCTTGCACCCATAGAATGTCAATTTAATTTCCGTAGCGGTGCGTGTGTCAAAGGTGGTTTTTAGCTTTGCAAGGACCTGCTGTGCAGTTTTCTTATCCGCGGCGGGCCAGGACTTCGCTTCAATCAAAGCCGCGCCAAAGAGCTGTCCAGTTATCATATGAACCTTCTGATATGAACCTTCTGAGGCTCTGTCAGGGGATAAAACTCGAGCAGGCTGCAAATCCCCTCTTTAAAGTCAGTGAACGTGTGAGCTTCTCTGGAGTATCGCGGGAGCCAGGTGGCTCCTGGTAGGTACGGCATGGAGAAGGGCATTGTGGCTGTTGTGGCTGCAGCAGTGTCCAGCTGGCCGATGGGAGCGGCAGGCCCCGTGGCTTCCGGCGGTGGTACCAGGCCCGCGGCTGCATCTACTACGGGGTCTGGAAGTGCCCCTGCGGCTGTGGCCGCCGCTTCTCCTGGATCTGACATGGCCGTTCCTCCTTCCCGCTAGCCCCCCCGGGGTCGGAGTTCCACTTCCGTAATCGGCACTTCACTGCGCCTTTTCGTTCCACGCTCTTTTTGGCCGGCTCCGCCCACGAAACAATGGCTCCTCCCCTCGCGCCCCACTCGGCGCGGCAATGGTGGATTTTGGTGGCAATTAGCAATACACAGTCTTTGCAAGGGATCACAGTTCAAGTACAATTCAACACAGTTCCAAGGCACACATGACCTGATTCTTTCAAGCTTAAGTAGATCCTGTTCGTGACGCCAAGTTGGAGCGCCCCCAGACACAGGGCCACGAGTTCTCGATACCGGGCCCCTCAGTCTCTGTATTGGGGTCGTCACGGTGGCTAGACCCGGTCCGTGACCCTGCTAAGGGGCGCCCAATGAAAGGTGATGCGTGGTGCGAGGCGCGATGAATAACAAGGACACAGGGTTGCAGTCTCTTTACCTCTTTACTGAAGGCTTTGGGATCCGCAATCCAGAGCACTGCTAACAGGGCTGGCTGAGACCGGCCGGTCCGAAGGCACATCCAGAGTTCCCTTTACAGGTGGAAATCAGTGCCTACCCACTAGCGCCTGTGTGTTGTAGTCCTTCCCTGCTGAGCACCACGGGATAGTCCTCACAACTGTTGTGTCTGTGTTCGTTGTTCTTTCTCTCTCTCTTCGTCCCCCAGATGATATGGTTAGGACGCACCTGGAGTTATTCTGGGACCCTAGAGACGCCCCTCTCCCACAGTTGCCTCCCTTGTCTGCTTAGGTGATTTAGGTGAGACAGCCAACCTATAATTAACTGTCCTGCTGTGTTGAAGTAATGCGTAAAGTCTCTTACTTTCTCGGTGCTCCGGCCACCGCTATGCGCCTCAGAAGGATGTTGCCTCAGTCTCACGGCATGACTCCTACTGGCTCTATCTCCTTTACACTGTGATCCCGCTTCTCACTTCTCCACAATCAACTTCGCTTCGTGTCCTTTCTTAGAATACCGCCGCAAGGTAGTGCAGGCGCGGCTCCGTAACGATCTGTTCTCTTTCTAGACCGCTGTCAGGATCCCACCCCTGACAGGTCCTCTCCCGGGCTCTTACTGTCTAACTTCCTGTCCAACCCCCAGTTTTACCAGAGTGTGAAGAGTGGCCTACTAGATAGAACCACTCCCCCTGGTGGCCGGAGTGTGAACTCCTTTAGTGCCATCAGACGTACCATCACTCCCCTTAGCGGCAGAGTATCATACTGCAACGACCAGATCTCTGGGGCGCTGCATCTCCATGCGAAGATCCATCATGACACAGGATACAGGAGCAAAATCTGAAGATTACAGCTGTTCAGGGGTCTACATAAAGAAATCCCATAATACACGCCCTCTGTAGTCTCATTGCCGGTGTCTGGTTATCTAGATGAAAATTCACTCTTGTGAAATTTCTCATCAAAAACGCAAACGCAGGAAAAACGCATATAAACGCGTACAAACGCTGCTTTTTTTTAACCGCATGCGGGAACACATGCGTCTAAAAAACACCGCATTTGTACGCGTTTATATGCGTTTTTTCCACCACTTGCGGATGCGGATTAAACGCTGCGGATTTAAACGCAAATGTGAAACTAGCCTAAGCTCTGCTGTCGGCACGGTCAGAAGGGGGAGGGGAGCTCTAGAGGAACACAGTGGCCTGAAGTGAGTACTGGAGCTTCCTGTTTATGTCTCTATCCTGACCTTGTTCTGTCCTCCACCCCAACAAAAGCTGTTTTTCCTGTTTGCCCCATACAGCTGCACTCTCCCTGCCCCCTCTACCCTTTTTGCTTTCTAGTTGCTGAAATCACAATGTCTCCCCCCACTGCTGTTCTGTGATGGTAAAAGGAGATCTCCATCTTCTTCACAGCGCTTGCTGCCCCGAGATCCATCTACGTGCACACGTTGTGGATTTTGATGCGTTTCCGCAGCGTTGTTGGATGCGCGGAATTGTGTCAAATCCGCAGTGCATTATGCGCTCAATGTTAATAGGAAATACAAAAACGCTATGCACATGCTGCGGGGAAAAAAAAGTGCGGAATCACTGCGGTTGTTTTTTCCGCAGCCTGTCAATTCTTGTACGGAAAGGCAGCGTTTCTGCACCCATTGACTATACATTGAGTAAGGCAAATCCGCACATCAAAAAATGCTTGACAATCCGCAAGTAATCCACCAGAAATCTGCATCAATTCCGCATGAAATCCGCAAGCCTTTTGGTCTGCGTTTTGTGCCAGGAGATGCAGATTCTGTGTGGAAAATTCCGCAGGCCAATCTGCAACATGTGCACATACCCTAAATGTATATACAAATGCACACCTATACACTATATAAATAAGTATAAATAAGTACAATGTGCATGTCTGCAATGCATTTATGTACGTGAATATGTATACAATACATTTGACATTTTTAGTGATGGAGTCAGACATAAAAAAGCATATTTGCTTTAGTTAAACGCACCACAAAAAAAATGCTCATGTACCTTTAAAAAAAACCTTGCACTTTTATATGCAGAATGAATAATTTATCTATAATGTTGTTTATAGCAAAAATATAATAGTAAAAAAATTACCACCTCCACATGACCAAATTTGTTAATAAAAGTAGATAATTAAAAGGGTTATCCCATTTTAAAAATTGCTTCATAATCTCCAGGGTATTAAAAAAAGGTCAAAAATAACGGAGTTTTAGGCTGTGTGCCCACATTGTGTTTTTTAATGCGTTTTTGCTGCAGCATGTTCATTATTTCAATTCAAATCAGCAGCATGTTCATTATTTCTGTAGAATCTCGACTATTCCGCCCCATTAGATTGCATTGAAAAGCTCACTTTACGCATGTGACTATGCCCACCATGCATAAAGTGAGCGCTTCATGTGCGGATGGTACCCAGGATGGAGGAGAGGAGACTCTCCTCCAGGCCCTGGGTACCATATTCCTGTAAAAAAATAAGAATTAAAATAAAAAATAGGGATATAGTTACCTTCTCATGACCCCTGGAGTCCTCCCGTCTCCGTTCCCAGGGATGCATTGCACGAATCACCTGAGATGATGTCACAAAGGTCCTTCGCGCAAAGCATCCCTGGGAATAGAACGTACAGGGAGCGCTGCTGAGGAGATCGGGCCCCGTCGGAAGGTGAGAATAACCATATATTTTTTTATTTTTTTTAATTATTTTTAACATTCTATCTTTTACTATTGATGCTGCCTATGCTGAACAAGTGTGACCAACCTGTCAATCACTTTTCCAAGCGATGCTTCAAATCGCTTGGAAAAGCGCAAGCATTCTGCAAGCTAAAAATGCTTGCAAAACGCTTGTGTTTTGTGGGAAAGCGCATGCGAATTCCGCAGGTGTTTTACCCACAGCAGGGAGTTGGGGAAATGCTGTGGACATTTCCACAGCATTTCTGCAACGTGGGTACATAGCCTAAAGGTACCTTCACACATAACGATATTGTTAACGATATCGTTGCTATTTGTGACGTAGCAACGATATCGTTAATGAAATCGTTCTGTGTGACAGCGACCAACGATCAGGCCCCTGCTGGGAGATCGTTGGTCGCTGAATAAAGTCCAGAACTTTATTTCGTCGCTGGACTCCCTGGAGACATCGCTGGATCGGCGTGTGTGACACCGATCCAGCGATGTCTTCACTGGTAACCAGGGTAAACATCGGGTAACTAAGCGCAGGGCCGCGCTTAGTAACCCGATGTTTACCCTGGATACCATGCTAAAAGTTAAAAAAAACAAACACTACATACTTACCTAACGCTGTCTGTCCTCCAGCGCTGTGCTCTGCACTCCTCCTGTACTGTCTGTGAGCCGGAAAGCAGAGCGGTGACGTCACCGCTCTGCTTTCCGGCTCACAGACAGTACAGGAGGAGAGCAGAGAAGCAGAGCGCAGCGCTGGAGGACAGACAGCGGTAGGTAAGTATCTAGTGTTTGTTTTTTTTAACTTTTAGCATGGTATCCAGGGTAAACATCGGGTTACTAAGCGCGGCCCTGCGCTTAGTTACCCGATGTTTACCCTGGTTACCGGCATCGTTGGTCGCTGGAGAGCGGTCTGTGTGACAGCTCTCCAGCGACCAAACAGCGACGCTGCAGCGATCCGGATCGTTGTCGGTATCGCTGCAGCGTCGCTTAATGTGAAGGGGCCTTAACTCTTTAGCTTTGTTGATTGGGTGCAGCTGTGAAGTTGTCTGCAGTGCTGTAGTCAATCACTGAACTCAATGTCTGATGTACAGGTCCTTCTCAAAAAATTAGCATATAGTGTTAAATTTCATTATTTACCATAATGTAATGATTACAATTAAACTTTCATATATTATAGATTCATTATCCACCAACTGAAATTTGTCAGGTCTTTTATTGTTTTAATACTGATGATTTTGGCATACAACTCCTGATAACCCAAAAAACCTGTCTCAATAAATTAGCATATCAAGAAAAGGTTCTCTAAACGACCTATTACCCTAATCTTCTGAATCAACTAATTAACTCTAAACACATGCAAAAGATACCTGAGGCTTTTATAAACTCCCTGCCTGGTTCATTACTCAAAACCCCCATCATGGGTAAAGGTACCTTCACACATAACGATGTTGTTAACGATATCGTTGCTATTTGTGACGTAGCAACGATATCGTTAACGATATCGTTATGTGTGACAGCGACCAACGATCAGGCCCCTGCTGGGAGATCGTTGGTCGCTGAATAAAGTCCAGAACTTTATTTCGTCGCTGGACTCCCTGGAGACATCGCTGGATCGGCGTGTGTGACACCGATCCAGCGATGTCTTCACTGGTAACCAGGGTAAACATCGGGTAACTAAGCGCAGGGCCGCGCTTAGTAACCCGATGTTTACCCTGATTACCATGCTAAAAGTAAAAAAAAAACAAACACTAGATACTTACCTACCGCTGTCTGTCTTCCAGCGCTGTGCTCTGCACTCCTCCTGTACTGTCTGTGAGCCGGAAAGCAGAGCGGTGACGTCACCGCTCTGCTTTCCGGCTCACAGCCAGTACAGGAGGAGAGCAGAGAAGCAGAGCGCAGCGCTGGAGGACAGACAGCGGTAGGTAAGTATCTAGTGTTTGTTTTTTTTTACTTTTAGCATGGTAACCAGGGTAAACATCGGGTTACTAAGCGCGGCCCTGCGCTTAGTTACCCGATGTTTACCCTGGTTACCGGCATCGTTGGTCGCTGGAGAGCGGTCTGTGTGACAGCTCTCCAGCGACCAAACAGCGACGCTGCAGCGATCCGGATCGTTGTCGGTATCACTGCAGCGTCGCTTAGTGTGAAGGGGCCTTAAGACTAGCGACCTGACAGATGTCAAGAAGGCCATCATTGACACCCTCAAGCAAGAGGGTAAGACCCAGAAAGAAATTTCTCAACAAATAGGCTGTTCCCAGAGTGCTGTATCAAGGCACCTCAATGGTAAGTCTGTTGGAAGGAAACAATGTGGCAGAAAACGCTGTACAACGAGAAGAGGAGACCGGACCCTGAGGAAGATTGTGGAGAAGGACCGATTCCAGACCTTGGGGAACCTGAGGAAGCAGTGGACTGAGTCTGGTGTGGAAACATCCAGAGCCACCGTGCACAGGCGTGTGCAGGAAATGGGCTACAGGTGCCGCATTCCCCAGGTAAAGCCACTTTTGAACCATAAACAGCGGCAGAGGCGCCTGACCTGGGCTACAGAGAAGCAGCACTGGACTGTTGCTAAGTGGTCCCAAGTACTTTTTTCTGATGAAAGCAAATTTTGCATGTCATTCGGAAATCAAGGTGCCAGAGTCTGGAGGAAGACTGGGGAGAAGGAAATGCCAAAATGCCTGAAGTCCAGTGTCAAGTACCCACAGTCAGTGATGGTGTGGGGTGCCATGTCAGCTGCTGGTGTTGGTCCACTGTGTTTCATCAAGGGCAGGGTCAATGCAGCTAGCTATCAGGAGATTTTGGAGCACTTCATGCTTCCATCGGCTGAAATGCTTTATGGAGATGAAGATTTCATTTTTCAGCACGACCTGGCACCTGCTCACAGTGCCAAAACCACTGGTAAATGGTTTACTGACCATGGTATTACTGTGCTCAATTGGCCTGCCAACTCTCCTGACCTGAACCCCATAGAGAATCTGTGGGATATTGTGAAGAGAAAGTTGAGAGACGCAAGACCCAACACTCTGGATGAGCTTAAGGCCGCTATTGAAGCATCCTGGGCCTCCATAACATCTCAGCAGTGTCACAGGCTGATTGCCTCCATGCCACGCCGCATTGAAGCAGTCATTTCTGCCAAAGGATTCCCGACCAAGTATTGAGTGCATAACTGAACATTATTATTTGATGGTTTTTTTGTTTGTTATTAAAAAACACTTTTATTTGATTGGATGGGTGAAATATGCTAATTTATTGAGACAGGTTTTTTTGGGTTATTAGGAGTTGTATGCCAAAATCATCAGTATTAAAACAATAAAAGACCTGACAAATTTCAGTTGGTGGATAATGAATCTATAATATATGAAAGTTTAATTGTAATCATTACATTATGGTAAATAATGAAATTTAACACTATATGCTAATTTTTTGAGAAGGACCTGTAGATGTCACAATCCACTGAGTTCGGTGATAGATTACAGCACGGTAGACATGAGTCTCAGCAGAGGCAAGAACAGCGGAAAGAGGCCTCGCTGGACCCTGATAGAGTGACCTTATGTACACCTGGTGTCTTTTTCAGGATTAGTTTGTTTGGAAAACACCTGAAAAAATGCTAAAAAATAAAATAAAATGATCAGCAGTGTAAAAATGACTTGTACATAAGTTCACTCTTTTTCAGCTTCTTCTAAGGGTATGTTCACACGTTCCTGATTTCCATCCTTTTTTTTTCAGGACTGAAACCGCAGCTCTTGGCAGAAAACGCAGGTCCTTTTTTTGGTGCTTTTTGGGTGCTTTTTCGATGCGTTTTTTGATGCGTTTTTGATGCGTTTTTTTGATGCAGTTTTCTAGCCAGAGTCTGTGTGTTTTCTAGGAAGTTTTTTAGGGTTAAAATGGCTGAAAATACCCTAACCCTACCCCTAACCCTACCCCTAACCCTACCCCTAACCCTACCCCTAACCTTAACCCTACCCCTAACCCTACCCCTAACCCTAACCCTACCCCTAACCCTACCCCTAACCCTAACCCTACCCCTAACCCTAACCCTATTCTAACCTTAGTGGAAAAAAAAAAAATTCTTTATTTTTTTATTGTCCCTACCTATGGGGGTGACAAAGGGGGGGGGGTCATTTACTATTTTTTTTTATTTTGATCACTGAGATAGGTTATATCTCAGTGATCAAAATGCACTTTGGAACGAATCTGCCGGCCGGCAGATTCGGCGGGCGCACTGCGCATGCGCCCGCCATTTTGCAAGATGGCGGCGCCCAGGGAGAAGACGGCCGGACGGACAACGGGACCGGGTAAGTATAAGGGGGGGAGATGGGGGCACGGGGGGGCGTCGGAGCACGGGGGGGTGGCATCGGAGCATGGGGGGGTGGGATTGGGGCACGGGGGGGCAGCCACACTGCAGCGGTTCTGCACCACAAACCGCAGTAAAACCCGCAGATATTTTTTTCATCTGCGGGTTTTACTGCGGCTTTCACCTCACAATGGAGGTCAATGGGTGCAGAACCGCTGCTGTTTTACAAAAAGAAGTGACATGCTCCTTCTTTTTTACCGCAGCTAATCAGTGCGGTTTTTTTTTTTAAATTCAGGATCATGTGCACAGTGGGTCCTGTTTTCCATAGGGTACATTGTACTGTACCCTGCATGGAAAACAGCTGCGGAACCACAGCGGCAAAACTGCTGCGTTTCCGCGGTAAAAAACGCACTGTGTGAACATGGCCTAACAGCTTTAGGTTTTCAAAGATGAAAAATGGCTGAAAGAAGTCCGCAAGAAGCTCACTATTAACACCCATAATAATAATAATAATAATAATAATACCTGTTAAAAAAAGAAACTCTTAAAAGATGCTTCAGGAAAAACACCTCTGTTGTGTTCCTGAAAACACTTCCTATAACAAAATCAATGTGGGCAGGCTGGCGTCTAAAAGACGTGCGCACAACCTAGGAGCTCAATTTTTTTGTTTTTATTTGTTTTTGTGTCCCTAAGCCTACAGAGTAATAATCTTTTATATGGGACCACCCATTTAAATGATATGCAGCCTCTGTTGACTGCATTGTCAAAATCAAGCCCTTATATAAAACTAGATGGTGGCCCGATTCTAACGCATCGGATATTCTAGAATATGTATTTATGTATGTATATAGCAGCCACATAGTATATAGCACAGGCCAAGTAGTATATAGGAGCCATGTAGTATATAGCAGACAAATACTACGTGGCCTGTGCTATATACTATGTGGCTGCTATATACATACATACATATTCCAGAATACCCGATGCGTTAATACAGGCCACGCAATATATAAAAGTGGCCACGCAGTATATAACACAGCCCAAACAGTATATAACACAGCCCACGTACTATATAACACAGCCCACGTACTATATAACACAGCCCACGCAGTATATAGCAGCCACGCAGTATATAACACAGGTGACGTAGTATATAACACAGGCCACGCAGTATAACACTGGCCACGTAATATATAGCACAGCCCACGCAGTACATAACACAGCCCACATAGTATCTAACACTGGCCACGTACAGTGGGGCAAAAAAGTATTTAGTCAGTCAGCAATAGTGCAAGTTTCACCACTTAAAAAGATGAGAGGCGTCTGTAATTTACATCATAGGTAGACCTCAACTATGGGAGACAAACTGAGAAAAAAAAATCCAGAAAATCACATTGTCTGTTTTTTTTAACATTTTATTTGCATATTATGGTGGAAAATAAGTATTTGGTCAGAAACAAAATTTCATCTCAATACTTTGTAATATATCCTTTGTTGGCAATGACAGATGTCAAATGTTTTCTGTAAGTCTTCACAAGGTTGCCACACACTGTTGTTGGTATGTTGGCCCATTCCTCCATGCAGATCTCCTCTAGAGCAGTGATGTTTTTGGCTTTTCGCTTGGCAACACGGACTTTCAACTCCCTCCAAAGGTTTTCTATAGGGTTGAGATCTGGAGACTGGCTAGGCCACTCCAGGACCTTGAAATGCTTCTTACGAAGCCACTCCTTCGTTGCCCTGGCGGTGTGCTTTGGATCATTGTCATGTTGAAAGACCCAGCCACGTTTCATCTTCAATGCCCTTGTGTTGTGAATTCTGTTGATAAGCTCCCTCCTGTGGTCATGAATGGTACTTCGGCTGGTTCTGTCCATGGGCTTCCTCTGGTGGCTGTGAGTGGAGCTGCTGCTTCTGAGTTTCCTTCCACAGGTGACGAGGTTAATTCGTTAGCTGGCTGCTCTATTTTACTCCACCTAGATCTTTGCTCCATGCCACCTGTCAATGTTCCAGTATTGGTCTAGTTCGCTCCTGGATCGTTCTTGTGACCTGTCTTCCCAGCAGAAGCTAAGTTCCTGCCTGTTTTTCTCTGTTTGCTATTTTTTCTGTCCAGCTTGCTATTTTGATTTTTGTCTTGCTTGCTGGAAGCTCTGGGACGCAGAGGGAGCGCCTCCGCACCGTGAGTCGGTGCGGAGGGTCTTTTTGCGCCTTCTGCGTGGTCTTTTTGTAGTCTTTTGTGCTGACCGCAAAGTTACCTTTCCTATCCTCTGTCTGTTCAGTAAGTCGGGCCTCACTTTGCTAAATCTATTTCATCTCTGTGTTTGTAATTTTCATCTTAACTCACAGTCAATATATGTGGGGGGCTGCCTGTTCCTTTGGGGAATTTCTCTGAGGCAAGGTAGGCTTTATTTTTCTATCTTTAGGGCTAGCTAGTTCCTTAGGCTGTGACGAGGCGCCTAGGGAGCGTCAGGAGCGCTCCACGGCTATTTCTAGTGTGTGTGATAGGATTAGGGATTGCGGTCAGCAGAGTTCCCACGTCTCAGAGCTTGTCCTGTATTATTAGTAACTATCAGGTCATTCCGTGTGCTCTTAACCACCAGGTCCATTATTGTCCTCACCACCAGGTCATAACACCCTTGCTGATGGAAGGAGGTTTGCACTCAAAATCTCACGATACATGGCCCCATTCATTGTTTCATGTACCCGGATCAGTCGTCCTGGCCCCTTTGCAGAGAAACAGCCCCAAAGCATGTTGTTTCCACCACCATGCTTTACAGTAGGTATGGTGTTTGATGGATGCAACTCAGTATTCTTTTTCCTCCAAACACGACAAGTTGTGTTTCTACCAAACAGTTCCAGTTTGGTTTCATCAGACCATAGGACATTCTCCCAAAACTCCTCTGGATCATCCAAATGCTCTCTAGCAACCTTCAGACGGGCCCGGACATTTACTGGCTTAAGCAGTGGGACACGTCTGGCACTGCAGGATCTGAGTCCATGGTGGCGTAGTGTGTTACTTATGGTAGGCCTTGTTACATTGGTCCCAGCTCTCTGCAGTTCATTCACTAGGTCCCCCCGGGTGGTTCTGGGATTTTTGCTCACCGTTCTTGTCATCATTCTGACCCCACGGGGTGGGATTTTGCGTGGAGCCCCAGTTCGAGGGAGATTATCAGTGGTCTTGTATGTCTTCCATTTTCTAATTATTGCTCCCACTGTTGATTTCTTCACTCCAAGCTGGTTGGCTATTGCAGATTCAGTCTTCCCAGCCTGGTGCAGGGCTACAATTTTGTTTCTGGTGTCCTTTGACAGCTCTTTGGTCTTCACCATAGTGGAGTTTGGAGTCAGACTGTTTGAGGGTGTGCACAGGTGTCTTTTTATACTGATAACAAGTTTAAACAGGTGCCATTACTACAGGTAATGAGTGGAGGAAAGAGGAGACTCTTAAAGAAGAAGTTACAGGTCTGTGAGAGCCAGAAATCGTGATTGTTTGTTTCTGACCAAACACTTATTTTCCACCATAATATGCAAAAAAAATGATAAAAAAAACAGACAATGTGATTTTCTGGATTTTTTTTTCTCAGTTTGTCTCCCATAGTTGAGGTCTACCTATGATGTAAATTACAGACGCCTCTCATCTTTTTAAGTGGTGGAACTTGCACTATTGCTGACTGACTAAATACTTTTTTGCCCCACTGTAGTATATAGCAGCCACACGGTATGTAACACAGGCCACGTAGTATACAGCAGTGTGGGCACCATATCCCTGTTAAAAAAAATAATTAAAATAAAAGATAGTTATATACTCACCCGCCGGGATCCAGCAAAGCTCTGGCGATGCGCGCGCGGCTGCCGCCATCTTCCGTTCCCAGGATGCATTGCAAAATTACCCAGATGACTTAGCGGTCTCGCTAGACCGCTAAGTTTTCTGGGTAATTTCGCAATGTATGTCTGGGAACAGAAGCTGGCGGCAGGCGCGAGCGCATTGTCGGACTACGGAAGGTGAGAACAGCAGGTTTTTTGTTTTTTTTTTGTTATTTTTAACATTACATCTTTTTACTATTGATGCTGCATAGATAGCATCAATAGTAAAAAGTTGGGGACACACAGGGTTAATAACAGCGTTAACGGAGTGCGTTACCCGCAGCATAACGCGGTCCATTACCGCTGGCATTAACCCTGTGTGAGCGGTGACTGGAGGGGAGTATGGAGCGGGCGCCGGCCATTGACTGCAGGGTAGTAGGGAGGGACTAATCTGACTGTGCCTGTCACTGATTGGTGGCGACAGCCATGACAGGCAGCTGGCGAGACCAATCAGCGACTTGGGATTTCCGTGACAGAAAAAAAGAAGGACAGACAGAAAGACGGAAGTGACCCTTAGACAATTATATAGTAGATTAAAAATGAAAAAGATTGATCTCTGGAAAACGAAAAAAAATACTAAATCTTGACGGCCGAAAAGGGAGCAGGTGTAGCTAGGATCACATTGGTATGCAGGTTTTTTTTCTTTGAATTGTTATAGTAACAGAAAAATTAAATTGTTATAGTAACAGAAAAATTAAACTAAGGCCATGATCACACGCTCAGTATTTGGCCAGTATTTTACATCAGTATTTGTAAGTCAAAACCAGGAGTGGAACAATGAAAGGAAAAGTATAATAGAAACATATGCACCTCTTCTGCATTAATCACCCACTCCTGGTTTTGGCTTATAAATACTGTGCGCCGCCTCCTGTGTTCAAAATACGTGCCTGGTGCCTGCGTTCTGCTAACATTTCTCGCCTGATGTAAGTCCACGGGCAGCGCGCATGCCTGAGAAGTGTTGGCAGAGCGCAGGCGCCGAGCATGTATTTTGAACACAGGAGGCGACGCACAGACGCAAGAGGGAGATGATTGACGTCTTGGAGGCCGTTGACATCATGGGAGAAGACATACCTCCGGGACTCAATATAGGTATGGCGCGAAATTTATAAAAGTGATTATTTCAGCATTCCTAGGGATACTAAACATAAGAGCCACCTTCACAGAATGCAGCCTTAGTGCTGCTGAAGGTGGCTCTTTTACTTAAAAACGGCCTGTGGGAGTTAAATACAGTGATCAGGTCTTTATTGTTTCCATTAGGCTGGGTTCACACTGCGTTCAGTGTCTCCGTTAAACGGACTACGTTACACCGCGGCATAACGCGGTGTAACGTAGTCCGTTAACGCCGCCATTGAATGCAATGTCGGACGCATCGCTAGCACACGCCCACAATGGGCGTGCGCTAGCGATGTGCCGTCATTGAGTGACGGACCCGAGATGCGGGCTGCAGCGTTTCCGGGTCCGTCACTGCTAGCGCATATGGAGCTAGCAGATGCTCCATCTGCGCTAGCGCTGTGCCAAAGTCGGCACTTGCGTTAGTGTAGTCCGTTTAGCGTATGCGTTGAACGGACTGCACTAACGCAATGTGAACCTAGCCTTAAAGTGTCTATCTTTTCAGCGAAAAAAAAATGTGCAGCATGTTGTATTTGTTCTTCTAATGAATATAGTGAAACTTACTACTGAGCCTCCTAACAAATACTACAAAACAAAGGTGTACCAAGCCTGAGCATTGAAATTTAGAGTGGGCCCCTGGAGTCAGTTCCATTGGTGGGCCCTAGGCACCCCAGTCCAACACTGTACGTATCCGTATGACATGTGAGTCGCCCACCAGGGCAGCGGGCTACTCGGTACCGGGTCCGGTCTTAAAGGGGATGTCACGGTGGCTGAGACCCGATCCGTGGCCCTGGGCGCCCAATTAGAGGGGGAAGGTCTTTTAAGGGGTATTGTGAATAAAGTCTATTGTTCGTGACGCCACCTGTTGTGTTCGGTCAGTGGGGACCGACGCTGTTTAAAGGGGTCCTCTGGAGTGATGGTATACAGCAAGATGGTAACACGTCCCACAGGTGAAGCAGGGTCCCCAGGGCTTCCCAAGTATAGGGCACCGATGGTGTGGTGGATGGTATGGCCAGTGGCGGATTATAATGAGGTCAATCTGGGCGGTAGCCCAGGGCCCAGTGGTGTGGGGGGGCCCTGGGCAACCGCTCAGATTGACCGCCGCCATTGACCGGGCGTATGGGCCCAGTGGGCAGAGGGGGCCCGCATTGGGCCCCGTCTCATCTGCTCACCGGGCCCCTTCCAGCGCTGCGGCACGCTATTGACGTGCAGGCGCGCGCCTGCACGTCACTAGTTAACAGCCGCCAGCCAATCGGAGGCTGGCAGCTGACATCAGCCGCAGTGCGCACGTCGCCGGCGTCTGATGTCATTGTCAGTCACCGGCGAGTGCGCGCTGCTGGAGGGAGCTTCGCCGCTGGAGCACGGACAGGTGAGGAGAACTAGGTTTTTTTTTTTTTATTGCGAACGGCAATCTGGGGGGCCCGGGGCAGAGATGCTGGACACACTGGGGGCAATATGCTGGACACACAGGGGGCAATATGCTGGACACACTGGGGGCAGATTGCTGGACACACTGGAGGCAGATTGCTGGACACACTGGGGGCAATATGCTGGACATGCTGGGGGCAGATTGCTGGACACACTGGGGGCAATATACTGGACACACTGGGGGAAATATGCTGGACACGCTGGGGGCAATATGCTGGACACACTGGAGGTAGATTGCTGGACACACTGGGGGCAATATGCTGGACACGATGGGGGCAGATTGCTGGACACACTGGAGGCAATATGCTGGACACACTGGGGGCAATATGCTGGAAACACTGGGGGCAATATGCTGGACACGCTGGGGGCAATATGCTGGACACGCTGGGGGCAATATGCTGGACACGCTGGGGGCAGATTGCTGGACACACTGGGGGCAATATGCTGGACACACTGTGGGCAATATGCTGGACACACTGGGGGCAATATGCTGGACACACTGGGGGCAGATTGCTGGACACACTGGAGGCAGATTGCTGGACACACTGGGGGCAATATGCTGGACACACTGGGGGCAATATGCTGGACACACTGGGGGCAATATGCTGTACACACTGGGGGCAGATTGCTGGACACACTGGGGGCAATATGCTGGACACGCTGGGGGCAATATGCTGGACACACTGGAGGCAGATTGCTGGACACACTGGGGGCAATATGCTGGACACGCTGGGGGCAGATTGCTGGACACACTGGGGGCAATATGCTGGACACACTGGGGGCAATAGGCTGGACACACTGGGGGTAATATGCTGGACACGCTGGGGGCAATATGCTGGACACGCTGGGGGCAGATTGCTGGACACACTGGGGGCAATATGCTGGACACACTGGGGGCAATATGCTGGACACACTGGGGGGCAGATTGCTGGACACACTGGGGGCAATATGCTGGACACACTGGGGGCAGATTGCTGGACACACTGGGGGCAATATGCTGGACACGCTGGGGGCAGATTGCTGGACACACTGGGGGCAATATGCTGGACACACTAGGGGCAGATTGCTGGACACACTGGGGCAATATGCTGGACACACTGGGGGCAGATTGCTGGACACACTGGGGGCAGATTGCTGGACACACTGGGGGCAATATGCTGGACACACTAGGGGCAGATTGCTGGACACACTGGGGCAATATGCTGGACACACTGGGGGCAGATTGCTGGACACGCTGGGGGCAGATTGCTGGACACACTGGGGGCAATATGCTGGACACACTGGGGGCAATATGCTGGACACACTGGGACAGATTGCTGGATACACTGGGGGCAACATGCTGGACACACTGGGGCAGATTGCTGGACACACTGGGGGAAATATGCTGGACACACTGGGGGCAATATGCTGGACAGACTAGGCGCAATATGCTGGACACACTGGGGGCAATATGCTGGACACACTTGAGGCAATATGCTGGACACACTGGGGCAGATTGCTGGACACTCTGGGGCAATATTATTACTGCAGTGATGTATTTATTTTATTTTTTGAGGACACTGTTTTAAATGGGGGGGGGGCAGTCCTGTTACTGTGAAGAGTGACACTATGTCGCCTCTTTTTCTTCATGTGGTGTAATGCAGAAGTTGGGGAAAAATTAAGTAATGTGTTCTGCAAGCGGAGCTCAAGATAACTGTGTTATTTCCTGCAGAGACAAGTCCTGGCTGAATGAAGTGATGGCGGTCTGTGCTGGATGAAAGATGAAGGACTTCACCTAGAGACGTCACTGGTGAGTCAGTGTTACCTATACACTGCTATTCACTGACACTATTCACTGTATACTATATACTGAACTGAAGGGTAAATTGATAGATCAATGGATGTTTGACAGGTTATAGTTTCACACAGCAACTATTTTTCTGGAATAATCTGATTCAGGTATATGATGACCCCGTCGCATGACCCCTTCACATGACCCCATCACATGACCCCGTCACATGACCAGGGGGCCCACAGTGTCTGAACAGCCTGGGGCCCTGGCTACCCTTAATCCACCCCTGGGTATGGCAAAGAACAAGGACACAGGTTTGTGGTCTTTACCTGGTTTACTGATGATAGCAGTCCTCAGTCCAGGGTACCAAGTGCAGGGTAGCTGTGGTCCGGCCAGCTTGGAGGCAATAGGGGATCCCTCTCCCAGGTGAGGTCTGTAAGCCTTTCCTACTTGTGCTACTTTAGTTGGCGAGGTCCCTGCCGCTTGAAGCTTGGTTGCAAAGTCTCCTCTCTCCTGTCCTAAGACAGATGTCTGTACGATAGGCAGTGTGAGCCTGTTTATAGGGTCTCTATCATGACCCGGGCTCTCAGGTTACTGCTTCACCTCAGACTTGATGCGGGCAATTGACATACAGTCCTATGCCCTCCGGTTCTGTCGCGTGTCCTGTAGAACAACACGACCTCGGGCTCCCGGTACCCAGTTTCTGCGCTCCTGCTCCTAGTCTGTCCTTCCGCTGTTCCCCTCCTGAGCCTCTTCCTCCTCTGTGTTCTCACTCTTTCCAGGGGCCACAGCTCCAACGCAGCTGTGCAACCCCTCCGTCTCTTCCAGACATCCTTCTCTCCTCACTCCTCTGCTACTCTCTACAACTTGCTGACTCCTCCTCCAGACCAGGATACATAAAGTCCAAGGAAGCTCCCCTGAATCTGGGTCCTGAGCTACCCCTCTCCTGGCCTAGATTCAGAAGTGTTGAATGTGAGTGCCTTACCTGATAGAGAGAATCTCCCTTGCCTCCAATCGTGACATCGCCCTCCCCGAAAGGAAGGCAACATCACTGTAACAACCGGTTACCTGGGGTGTTACACATGAGTATGGCTTTACATTTCTCACTGCTTTTCCTCATTGAATTTAAAGGGAATCTGTCCCTTCTTTTTCGTATATAAGCTGCGGCCACCACCATCAGGGGCTTATCTACCACATTCTGTAATTCTGTAGATAAGTGCCTGATGTAACTTGAAAGCTAAGAAAATCAAGTTAGATTATACTCACCCAGGGGCGCTCCAGTCCGATGGGCATCGCGGTCATGGTCCAGCACCTCCCATCTTCATGCGATGACGTCTTCTTCCTTGCTGCTGTCTCTGCTCCTGCGCAGGTGTAATTCTCTGCAGGCGTAATTCTTTCCACCGGGAAAAGTCCGAGAGGCCTGGTGCCTGTGCACTGCACTACTTTACGCTGCCCTCAACAGGGCAAATCAGTACGCCTGTGCAGGAGCCCCGACAAGGAGCAAGGAAGAGGATGTCGTCACATGAAGATGGGAGGCCCCGGACTGGACCGCGACGCCCATCGGACCGGACCGCACCAGGACCGCCCCTGGGTGAGTATAATCTAATTTGTTTTTCTTATCTTTCAGGTTACATCGGGGGCTTACCTACAGCATTACAGAATGCTGTAGATAGCCTTAGGGGCCTATGTGCCCACGTTGCGGATTTGTGTGCAGATTTTTCCACAGCGTTTTTGAAAAATCCGCAGGTGAAACGCACTGCGTTGTACCTGCAGATTACTCGTGGATTTTGTGCGGATTTCACATGCGTTTTTACACCTGTGGATTCCAATAAGGCCTCTTTCACACTTATGTTTTTTACAGTCACAATCCGTCAAAATGTTGAAAAGACGGATCCTGTGCAGATTGTAAAAAACGGATGCACGTGGTCCCTTTTTTGTGACGGATCAGTCGAGGCTATGTGCACACGTTGTGTATGCGTCTTTGCGGCGTTTTTCCGCTGTGAAAACGCATACACAACGCAGGTTAAAAATAATGTTAAAAAAAAAAAGCGTGATACTCTTACCTTCCGGCGTCCCCCGCTGCCTTCCCGTTCCCAGTGATGCCTTGCAAAATGACCCGATGACGTAGTGGTCTCGCGAAACCGCTATGTCATCGCAGGTCATTGTCTTGCAATACATTACGGGGAACGGGAGCTGCTGGCAGCATCGCGAGCATCGGGAAGGCTGCGGAGGATGCCGGAAGGTAAGAATATCACGATTTTTAATTTTTTTAAAATTATTTTTAACATCTTTTTACTATTGATGCTGCATAGGCAGTATCAATAGTAAAAACAGAGAGAGCGGGAGATAATTTCCCTGTCAGGAAATTCTTCCGCGCATGCTCAGTTTCAAAAGACAGCATCCGTCGCTGGATTCCTGCTTTTGACAGTCAGCGATTTTACGACGTGCACAAAAAACGTTCTTCTGTGCGTTGTCTCAGCCTGACGGACAGCAATTTTACGGCGAATCCAGTGCACAACGGATGTAACGGATGGCCATCCATCACGATCCGTCACTAATACAAGTCTTTGAGAAAAAAACGGATTCAGCAGAAACATTTGCTGGATCCGTTTTTTTTCACAAAACGACGCATTGTAACGGAAGTGTGAAAGAGGCCTAATGAAACAGGTGTAAAACGCTGCGGAATCCGCACAAAGAATTGACATGCTGCAGAAAATACAACGCAGTGTTTCCGCACGGTATTTTCCACACCATGGGCACAGCGGATTTGGTCTTTCCATAGGTTTACATGGTACTGTACAACGCATGGAAAACTGCTGCGGATCCGCAGGCAAATCCGCAACGTGTGCTCATAGCCTCAAGGCAGTGGCCGCAGTTCATAGGGCCAAACTGAGGTGAAAGATTCGCTTTAATGGGTCAATGGGCTGAAATGAGAAAAATGTATGTGTATTTCTCACAAGTCACATGGATGGTCCGTATGGTGTGCGATTTTTATTTTTCTCACACCCATTGACTTGCATTGCTGAGACTCGAACGATATATGCATACAATCGCAGCATGCTGCGATTCCACTCGCACGTTGAATACGCCCGAGAAAAAAACGGTTATCTGATCTGAAGAAGAGAACCACATAGATTTAAAAATATGTAATTCTTTATTCAATCACTATAAATTAAAACAACAAGGCCAAATGATATCAATAACAAGGTGTCCAGATTGAATAGGAGAATGACCAAACGCCGGGGACAATAATGCAGCAAGAGGAGGTGGCGCCCGGCGCGCACAGGCCCGGAGCGACGGCTGTGCTGCGTCTGATTAGGAAGGAAAGCCCCGTCTCCCTGGCGATATCAGGGTATGAGGGGGCACATTTTATAAACGTTTATTTTAGCGTGTGCAGGCATCATAACTAAAAGAGCCACCTTGTCAGAATGCAGCATTTGTGCTGCACAAGGTGGCTCTTTTAGTTACAAACGCCTGAGGGGGGGGGGGGGGTGACAGGTTCCCTTTAAGTAGTAAGTCCCCAAACTAAGCAGAGAAATATGGTGTGTGAGCCGGTCAATTCTCCCTCGTGCGCCCCCGGAAGAAGCTCTGGGCGAAACGCGCGTCGGCCGTTGCCCTGCTACAGACATGGCCGCAGGTAATTGTTGAATTTACCTAGTAAATCCTGTATTGCTACCTTTAGAGCCACAGAGGCTATGCTATTTCCTTATAGCCCTATATTTGGGCAATAAACATTAGGTAGTTGCTATAGGTACTGCGGACTTATTAGAGACATCTATATATTCATGCTGGCAATGTATGTAATTTAAACATAAAGATCTACATTTATCACCAGCAGAAAAATTCATACTAGTATTATGATATGTGTCGACAGCAGGTTTTATAGGTCATAGATCTCTATATGTTCTGTCTCTTGATTGTCCATGATCATTGGGGAAGAGTACCCCATGTTATTTATTGTATCAGATATTATTCTTGAGATATATTTATTCTAGTTTTTGCTATCTATAATAAAAATTATATCTTTTATATAATTTTTGATCGTGTTGCTACTTCATTTGCTCTATTGGTGCTTAATATGCCCATACCTGTTCGTCGTTGTGTCCCACGCAATAATCCATATCTGGGGAATATACAGTTTTCAACCTGGACATTGCCAAGATGCGACCGTCCCGGCTGAAAACCAGTGGTGAATGACCTGCTGATGGTAACTTCAGTGACTAGTGGTGACGTCACTGAAGCTGCACTCCCTCACAGCCTGAACTGCGGTGAACTCTGGACCATGGGGAAATGCACTGTCATTTTCCCACAGTCCAGAGTTCACCGCAGTTCAGGTCGGCTGGGAGGGCAGCTTCAGTGATGTCACCACTAATCACTGAAGCTACTCTTAGCAGCTCATTCACCGGTGCTTTCAGACACCGCTACAGGGCAAGTGGTAAGAGCGAGGCTAAGTGCCGGAATTGGCGCATCTTAGAGATGGGCATTTTCTGGGATGGCTGAGTGCTGATGGTTTTAGCCAGAACAATATCCATGGCCCCTTCCTAGGCTATTAATATCAGCCCGCAGCTGTCTGTATAGCCTTTGCTGGTTATTAATTCTAAGGGGACCCCACGTCGTTTTTAGGGGGCTCCCCTATTTTAATAGCCAGTAAAGGCTAAGTATACAGCTGTGAGCTTATATTAATAGCCTGGGAAGCTCCATGGGTATTACCCCCTTCCTAGGCTATAAACATCTGCCCCCTGTCATTTGCTTTCCCTCTGCTGGTTGTGAAACTTGCACGGGAGCCCACGTCCTTTTTCCGTAAAAAAATCTTTTATTAATTAAATACATGTCCAGTAATTTGCGCACACACTGTACTAATTGTATCTAGTCCTTTCCTAGTATTATTTTTTTGTGTTCTATAATTTATTACGAGCTAATTCTGACCCTTAGGATCCCTACTTTTGGTTTATAGGTTATAAGTGGTTCCTTATTATTATTTTTTATTTATTTACAATCCATCTCTTCTATCCTGTTGGCTCCTGCAGCGATTTCACAGAAGCCAGCAGATGAATTACCAGCTTTTCTTCTATCTTTCTGTGCAATATAAATACATATATATGTGTGTGTTTCTGACATGTACCGTATATATACACTGCTCAAAAAAAATAAAGGGAACACTTAAACAACAGAATATAACTCCAAGTAAATAAAATTTCTGCTAAATCAAACTGTCTACTTAGGAAGCAACACTGCTTGACAATCAATTTCACATGCTGTTGTGCAAATGGAATAGCCAAATATAAATTTCACCGCACTCTCAAAGGGAATATAATGCCAAATTTTTAACAAATTTATTAAATGTGTTCAGGGAGCATAACAGAATATTTCAAAAAAGCGATAAGAGACGTTTCGGCTCCACCAGAGCCTTCATCATACTCGCTTGTTTGGAGAGTTTAGTGCGTATAGGGAGAATAGGGATAGGGATCCCAGTGATGCTATATTTACGTAATGCCCAGGCGTATCTGCGCAATGTAGGGACAACTTTGGATCTTAATGGAGGAAGGAGGTAGCGGCGCTCCCGTGCCTAGCTGCAGTGTTAGCACTGCACTGCACTGCAGCTAGGCACGGGAGCGCCGCTACCTCCTTCCTCCATTAAGATCCAAAGTTGTCCCTACATTGCGCAGATACGCCTGGGCATTACGTAAATATAGCATCACTGGGATCCCTATCCCTATTCTCCCTATACGCACTAAACTCTCCAAACAAGCGAGTATGATGAAGGCTCTGGTGGAGCCGAAACGTCTCTTATCGCTTTTTTGAAATATTCTGTTATGCTCCCTGAACACATTTAATAAATTTGTTAAAAATTTGGCATTATATTCCCTTTGAGAGTGCGGTGAAATTTATATTTGGCTATTTACGGGACCATTCGGTCCGTTGCACCTGCACCCCAATTCTCTGACAGAGTGCACGCTATATCTATCACTATAGTGCAAATGGAATAGACAACAGATGGAAATTATTGGCAATTATCAAGGCACACTCAATAAAGGAGTGGTTCTGCAGGTGGGGACCACAGACCACATCTCAGCACCAATGCTTTCTGGCTGATATTTTGATCGCTTTTGAATGTTGGTTGTGCTTTTACACTCGTGGTAGCATGAGACGGACTCTACAACCCACACAAGTGGCTCAGGTAGTGCAGCTCATCCAGGATGGCACATCAATGCGAGCTGTGGCAAGGTTTGCTGTGTCTGTCAGCGTAGTGTCCAGAGGCTGGAGGCGCTACCAGGAGACAGGCCAGTACACCAGGAGACATGGAGGGGGCCATAGGAGGGCAACAACCTAGCAGCAGCACCTCAGCCTTTGTGCAAAGAGGAACAGGAGGAGCACTGCCAGAGCCCTGCAAAATGAACTCCAGCAGGCCACAAATGTGCATGTATCTGCACAAACAATTAGAAACTGACTCCATGAGGATGGTCTGAGTGCCTAACATCCACAGATGGGGGTTGTGCTCACAGCCCAACACCGTGCAGGACGCTTGGCATTTGCCACAGAACACCAGGATTGGTAAATTCGCCACTGGCGCCCTGTGCTCTTCACAGAGGAGAGCAGGTTCACACTGAGCACGTGACAGATGTGACAGAGTCTGGAGACACCGTGGAGAGTGATCTGCTGCCTGCAACATCCTTCAGCATGACTGGTTTGGCAGTGGGTCTGTAAGGGTGTGGAGTAGCATTTCTTCGGAGGGCTGCAGAGCCCTCCATGTGCTCACCAGAGGTAGCCTGACTGCCATTAGGTACCGAGATGAGATCCTCAGACACCTTGTGAGACCATATGTTGGTGCGGTTGGCCCTGGGTTCCTCCTATTGAGGACAATGCCAGACCTCATGTGGCTGGAGTGTGTCAGCAGTTCCTGCAAGATGAAGGCATTGAAGCTATGGAATGGCCCACCTGTTCCCCAGACCTGAATCCGATTGAACACATCTGGGACATCATGTCTCGCACCATTTACCAACGTCACGTTGCACCACAGACTGTCCAGGAATTAGAAGATGCTTTAGTCCAGGTCTGGGAGGAGATCCCTCAGGAGACCATCCGCCACCTCGTCAGGAGCATGCCCAGGCATTGTAGGGAGGTCATACAGGCATGTGGAGTCCACACACACTACTGGGCATCATTTCCTTGTCTTGAAGCATTTCCACTGAAGTTGGATCAGCCTGTAACTTCATTTTCCACTTTGATTTTGAGCATCATTCTAACTCCAGACCTCCGTGAGATATTAGTTCTCATTTACGTTGATCATTTTTAGGTTTTATTGTTCTCAACACATTCCACTATGTAATGAATAAAGATTTACAACTGGAATATTTCATTCAGTGATATCTAGGATGTGGGATTTTAGTGTTCTCTTTATTTTTTTAGCAGTGTATATATGTATTCTATGTGTATATTTCTTTTCTATTTTAACCTGTCAGTGTGATTTTACTGTATGCAGCACACAAATTACCGGTTTTCAAAGGACACTGGTGCATAAAAAACGGACAGCACTCGCATGGTGCGAGTGCTGTGCGTTTTTTTTCTCATATCCATTAACTTGCATTGGCAAGTCTTGTCCGAGATACGCTGCAAATTGCAGCATGTTGCGATTTTTTTCTCAGTCCGATTTGAACTGAGAAAAAAAATCGCAGATGAGATGTAACTCATTGAATAACATTGGTCAGAGTGCAATCCGATTTTTTATCGGATTGCACTCATCCATTTTTCTCATATATGGGTACGTACCCTTATAGTGATTATTTATCGGATGCTGCAGATGAGTTGAAACCTGCAAATTATATGGCTGCCGTTACACTCGTCTCTGCGGGCACACTCACCAATGGCTCCAGTTATGGCAGCAAAGAAATGGAATGGAGGGAAACACCCCAAAATGAGGCATTGCGCAAAGAAATGTAACGGAGGGAAACACCCCAAAATGGGGCATTGCAGGCTCCAGCGGGCAATGGCGTGGCACACAGCGGCCCACGCTCCCGTCATGGGAGTATTCATCAGCTTGTTGACTTTTGAATTTATGTGTTTCTTTCTTGTTGGTCAAGAGTCTGAAATGTTGACTCCTTTTGTAGGTTAAATTGATATTTCTAAAGAGATGAATGGCTAATGTTTGCATCCTTATATCAGCTTCTACAACTTATTGTCTGCTATCTTTGCAAGACAGTGAAGCAGGATCATTAAACAATTATGTTTGCTGATATGTTGATTACACATTGTCAAAGCCAGCCAGTTTCTTGACATGCAAAATAGAGGAGGAAATACTATGCAAATAGATTAATGCGGTTTGATCTCGTTACCATTCTTCCCCTTTACCTCCAGATGCTGGCTTGAAGGACAGTTGTTAACTATAAAAAGAGAATATGCACCTCTATAACATGATTCAGCGAAGACATCCAAAGAACCAGAGATTCTTTACAAGACATCATGGCTCCATCACGAAGGACATAGATTTGACATTCTACAGGATGCCAGCTTAGGGCACCACGGCCCCGGCTGAAAGAATACGGATCTGTATCATTGACCATCACTGAACTGTGGATACATTTGGTGTAGTCAGTTTTTTTACCAACCAGTCACCTGAAACCCATGGATACGTTTGGGAAAGCCAGGAATGGGACCCACTTGTCACCTCGCTCCATGGTGATGTTCGAAGAAGCTAGGAAGTGACTCTCCAGTCACCTGGCCATGTAATAATAATAATAATAATCTTTATTTATATAGCGCCAACATATTCCGCAGCGCTTTACAGTTTAACAGTTTCAAACACAAAAGTCATAAGTAACAACGTTAACAATACAATAATTAAAGCAAAATAAGACGACCCTGCTCGTGAGAGCTTACAATCTACAATGAGGAGGGGGAGAGATGTACCTCAATGGACTATCATCTTCCTAAGCTTGTTGTTACCTCCTCTCTTTGCATGTCACAGGTGGGCTAGCAGACTCTGGAAGTTCTGAAGTTACAGTCAGCGGAATGGTGAGACTTTGTAATTTGCACTGTCTTGGGTATTTTGCTGGGACGGTTCTATGTGTTATTTGCCCGTTTTGTGGTTCAATAAATTATTGCCACACTGTTTCACCCTAACCCTGTGTTGTCCAAGTAGTATTATGCCCATGGTAAAAGGAGAGTGGGCGGTCGGTGGTATGATCCCTGGTCCATGTGGTTTTGGCTAGCAGACTAGGGCACGTGTTGACCCCCCCCATGTCTCCACAGATCTCTTCTATTTTTGATAACTAGCATAGCAAAACTAAAAGAAGAGGCGTCCCCACGTAACTTTTTAAAATTATTTAACCCCTTCCCGACCCATGACGCCACGTAGGCATCATGAAAGTCTGTGCCAATCCGACATGTGACGCCTATGTGGCGTCATGGAAGGATTGCATCCCTGCATATCGGGTGAAAGGGTTAACTCTGATTTCACCCGATCTGCAGGGACAGGGGGAGTGGTACTTTAGCCAAGGTGGGGTGGCTTTGCCCCCACGTGGCTACGATCGCTCTGATTGGCTGTTGAAAGTGCAACAGCCAATCAGAGCAATTTGTAATATCTCATCTATAAAAAGTGGTGAAATATTACAATCCAGCCATGGCCGATGCTGCAATATCATCGGCCATGGCTGGAAACCCAGATCTGCCCACCCGCCACCGATCTCCTCCCCAGTCCTCCGTTCTGTGGTCCGCTCCCCTCCGTCCTCCTGTCCGCTCCCCCTGTGCTCTGATCCACCCCCCGCGCTCCCCCCTACCCCCTCATACTTACCAAGCCTCCCGGTGTCCGTTCGTCTTCTCCATGGGCGTCGCCATCTTCTAAAATGGCGGGCGCATGCGCAGTGCGCCCGCCAAATCTGCCGGCCGGCAGATTCGTTCCATGTACATTTTGATCACTGTGATAAAACCTATCACAGTGATCAAAATAAAAAAAATAGTAAATGAACCCCCCCCCTTTATCACCCCCATGGGTAGGGACAATAATAAAATAAAGAAAAAGGATTAGGGTTAGGGTTTTAGGGTTAGGATTTAGGTACACGTATTCTGGTCCTCTGTGGATTTTTCCACAGCGGATTTGATAAATTCGCAGTGCAAAACCGCTGCGGATTTATAGCGGCCTTTCTGCGGATTTCACTGCGGTTTTACAACTGCGGTTTTCTATTGGAGCAGATGTAAAACCGCTGCGGAATGTAAACCGCTGCGTTTCCGCGCAGTTTTTTCCGCAGCATGTGCACATCGTTTTTTGTTTCCCATAGGTTTACATTAAACTGTAAACTCATGGGAAACTGCTGCGGACCCGCAGCTTAGAGTTAGGCTATGTGCACACGGTGCGGATTTGGCTGCGGATCCGCAGCGGATTGGCCGCTGCCGATTCGTTGCAGTTTTCCATCAGGTTTACAGTTCCATGTAAACCTATTGAAAACCAAATCCGCTGTGCCCATGGTGCGGAAAATACAGCGCGGAAATGCTGCGTTGTATTTTCCGCAGCATGTCAATTCTTTGTGCGGATTCCGCAGCGTTTTACACTTGTTCCTCAATAGGAATCCGCAGGTGAAATCCGCAGGAGAAATCCGCACAAAAAACACTGGAAATCCGCGGTAAATCCGCAGGTAAAACGCAGTGCCTTTTACCTGCGGACAGCCTTAGGGTTAGGGTTGGAATTAGAGTTATGGTTGGAATTAGGGCTAAGGTTGGAAATAGGGTTAAGATTAGGCTTGTGGTTAGGGTTATGGTTAGGGGTGTGTTGGGGTTTGGGTTATGGCTAGAGTTGGAATTAGGGTTAGGGGTGTGTTGGGGTTAGTGTTGGAGTTAGAATTAAGGGGTTTCCACTGTTTAGGCACATCAGGGGTCTCCAAACGCAACATGGCGCCACCATTGATTCCAGCCAATCTTGCATTCAAAAAGTCAAATGGTGCTCCCTCCCTTCTGAGCCCCGACGTGCGCCCAAACAATGGTTAACCCCCACATATGGGGTACCAGCATACTCGGGACAAACTGGGCAACAACTATTGGGGTCCAATTTCTCCTGTTACCCTTGTGAAAATAAAAAATTGCGGGCTAAAAAATAATTTTTGAGGAAAGAAAAATGATTTTTTATTTTCACGGCTCTGCATTATACAATTCTGTGAAGCACTTGGGGATTTAAAGTGGTCACCGCACATCTATATTAGTTCCATGGGAGGTCTAGTTTCCAAAATGGGGTCACATGTGGGGGAGCTCCAATGTTTAGGCACACAGGGGCTCTCCAAACGCGACATGGTGTCTGCTAACGATTGGAGCTAATTTTTCATTCAAAAGTCAAATGGCGCTCCTTCCCTTCCGAGCCCTGCCGTGTGCCCAAACAGTGGTTTACCCCCACATGTAAGGTATCAGTGTACTCTGGAGAAATTGCCCAATAAATTTTAAGATCCATTTTATCCTGTTGCCCATGTGGAAATGAACAAATTGAGGCTAAAAGAAATTTTTTGTGAAAAAAAAAAGTACTTTTTCATTTTTACGGATCAATTTGTGAAGCACCTGGGAGTTCAAAGTGCTCACTATGAATCTAGATAAGTTCCTTGGGGGTCTAGTTTCCAAAATGGGGTCACATGTGGGGGAGCTCCAATGTTTAGGCACACAGGGGCTCTCCAAACGCGACATGGTGTCCACTAAAGATTGGAGCCAATTTTTCATTGAAAAAGTCAAATGGCGCTCCTTCCCTTCCGAGCCCTGTCGTGCGCCCAAACAGTGGTTCCCCCCACATGTGGGGTATCGACGTACTCAGGACAAATTGTACAATAACTTTTGGGGTCCAATTTCTCTTTTTACCCTTAGGAAAATAACATAATTGTTGCTAAAAGATCATTTTTGTGACTAAAAAGTTAAATGTTCATTTTTTCCTTCCATGTTGCTTCTGCTGCTGTGAAGCACCTGAAGGGTTAATGAACTTCTTGAATGTGGTTTTGAGCACCTTGAGGGGTGCAGTTTTTAGAATGGTGTCACTTTTGGGTATTTTCAGCCATATAGACCCCTCAAACTGACTTCAAATGTGAGGTGGTCCCTAAAAAAATGGTTTTGTAAATTTTGTTGTAGAAATGAGAAATCGCTGGTCAAATTTTAACCCTTATAACTTCCTAGCAAAAAAAAATTTTGTTTCCAAAATTGTGCTGATGTAAAGTAGACATGTGGATAATGTTATTTATTAACTATTTTGTGTCACATAACTCTCGTTTAACAGAATAAAAATTCAAAATTTGAAAATTGCGAAATTTTCAAAATTTTAGCCAAATTTCCATTTTTTTCACAAATAAACGCAAAAATTAATCGACCTAAATTTACCACTAACGTGAAGCCCAATATGTCACGAAAAAACAATCTCAGAACCGCTAGGAGCCGTTGAAGCGTTCCTGAGTTATTACCTCATAAAGGGACACTGGTCAGAATTGCAAAAAACGGCCAGGTCATTAAGGTCAAAATAGGCTGGGCCATGAAGGGGTAAAAAACCTGTGGGCTTGATGTCACCGGACAATACAAAAGTGACATCAACCCCACAAATATTAACACCACTTGCTACCACCACAGGGCAAGTGTGAAGAGCCGGGCAAAGCGCCAGAATTGGCCGTTCTAATAGATGTGCCTTTTCTGGGGCGGCTGCTGGCTGCTATTTTTCGGCTGGGTGGGAAAATACCAAGGGCGCCTTACCAGCCTGAGAATACCACCCGCCAGCTGTCTGCTTTAGCTTGGCTGGTTGTCAAAAATGGGGGAACATGAGCTGCTGGAGAAGAAGGACGCATGGTGGAGATCTCCTCCAGCAAAGAGGAGATATAGGTCTTTCCCCAGACCTCAACCAAGAACGGACCACCAGTTATTACCTGGCAATACACCTGGATCAAGGGGGACCCCTGGCCGGCGATCTCCCGCGGCGAGGAGCCGGCACACCGGACCCTCAGGCACAGAGCGGCCCTGCAGCACAGCCGCACCAGAAACAGGCCGGCACAGCAAGGACTCCTCAGGTACCGCTGACGGCAAAGGGAAGTCCGGCAGACGGCGCATGGTGAGGTGCGAGGCGGCAGTGAGAGGACTGCGGACCCCCCCCCGCCGAGCTAGGGGGGTGGTGAGAGAGAGGCCCTCCCGCCCTTGGACCTCCCGCGGCACCCGAGAGGAGAGCATCGCAGGCGCGCTCAGCTGGAGCTCCTGCAGGGAAGACCCTGAAGAGTGCGCAGACCACTCCTCACCTAGGAGAGGGGCGACCAAGGTGGGACTGGTACAGGTGGGACGGGAGACCCCCTGGGACGCCCGCCATTGTGTTCCCTGTGCTGGTCGTTTTCCCGCCAGTGGGAGGGTGGACGCCATCTTGGGGACAGATCCCCTTACAGAGAAACACCATCATAGTGCGGGCATACCTAAGACTCTCGGCACGCCAGCATACTGTCCTGCTCACCAGCCTTGCTGCAGAAGCGGTGCAGTCACCCTGCCATTGCTTTATACGGGGCTGTCATTGTGCCTTTCTTACATTAATATTGGAAACACAGACTACCAGCATATTACTCAGTAAGCCTGCATTCTACAAATCTAGACCTCTGGTGACACCTAGTGTCGATTATAGCATCCAGAGGTTCCCCCTTCCTGGCTCAGAACGTTATACATGCCCCACTAACCCCAAGATCGTAATCAAATGCACCTCGGAGGGGGCTTGCTGATGGGGGGCTGAGCCTAATGTGGTGATCACTGCACCCCCATGTTCCCCTGAACACTATCACGGGCAATTAATAGCAGCAGACATACATGGGTAAAACTAAAAGGATTTCTGGACAACCCACAAGCTTACACAAGGAGCCTTCTCTAGAGGACATGGAACGGTTTTTAAACCAGCCACTCCAAACAAGGAATACCAGATCAACAATGTTGCAAACCCCACATAAAAATGGTTCCTCCTCCAAAGAGCCTCAGTCTTCACATATCTCTCCTAAAAAAATCAACAGACAATAGTAATGGAGACAAAGACCTGCCTGAGGACATGAATATAGCTGAGCTCAGTAAATATATTAAAGCTCTCCCAACCAAAACAGATCTAGAAAGCTTTGCGTGCAGACTTGAGAACTCGTATAAAAAGGAGATACATAATCTGCAGATGGAATTCACATCACGTATAGAGGACGTGGAAAAGACACAAGAAGATATCTCACAAGAACTCCAGGCTCACAGAGAAATCTTAATGGATCATACCATGAAACTGGAGGAAATGTCATCTGGCCTTGAAGTCCTGGAAAACCGCAACAGGCGTAACAATATCCGTATACGTGACCTCCCAGAATCGGTCAGTCCTCAGGATTTAGACCGCACAGTCCAGAGAATATTCCTGGACATTCTCGGCGATCACGAAGACAACACCATTGAGTTCGACAGGATTCATAGATCTCTTGGTCCTAAACCCACGTCTGAGTCACGCCCTAGAGATGTCATCTGCAGGGTGCACTACTTTAGAATTAAGGAGGCCATCATGATAGCTTCTAGGAAAAAGGGATCTCTCCAGTTTGAAGGCCAACCAATACTACTCCTGTCAGATCTATCCAGACGCACCCTATTCCTGCGCAAAGCCTTGAAACCCTTGCTGGCGGCTCTCAAGGAAAGAGATATCCCCTACAGGTGGGGGTTCCCATTCCAACTAACAGCATCCAAAGGCGGCAAAAGCGCATACTTTCGCCGGATCGGGGACCTGGCTAACTTCCTAGGCACATTTGAACTTCCACTAATAGATCTTCCAGACTGGCCTCTAACTCCAACACTCCCAGATGCTCCTCCAAGGTGGCTCAAGGTCCCCCGTTCCAAGAATCGACACACCAATGAAGGCTCTTCTGATCCTCCATGAAGTTCTTTTCTTTTGTTCCCATTTTTTTTCTCTTTCTAGTTATAATTAGCTTCTACTCATTGCTGCAATGTATTTAGACACTCTGCTGCAGTTGAGTGGTCCCATGGATACTTATTGTTAATTGATTGAATCTCCTGATGGGGCGGATGGTTTCACTGTGGGTTCGCCTTGGAGGTTTAGTCTTAATCCCTGGACATTTGAGCGCGTGGTGTCTTGCTTGTCATCAGTGTTTTCGTTTCTCCCCCCCTTTTTTTTTTTTCTCTTATTGTTCTCTGATGGCACGCGGGACATCTTGCTTATGCAAGGGTTATTGTTATGCGTAAATAGATTTTACACGTTTGCAAGTTTTTATTCATGGGACCTAACAAGTTCGCGGGGGGATGGGGGAGCCAGTGTTCCCCTTGGCTTCCCTTCTCCACTAAAGGTGCACGGGCGAGGGAAGGGGGGGAGAATTATTCTTCTCCTTTCTTTTGCCCTAACTACACAGATGCAAAGTCAGATTGGGAGCATCAACCCTAACGCACCTTCTTCTATGTTTTCTATGTTCTACTATTTCTTCTTCACCCTGTCTTTCTCCCCTCCCTCCCAGTGTTTTTTCCCTATTACACTTGGCTGTCGTTTGTTTCGGCGGATGGAGCGCGTGGTATCGCGAGATGGCGTAAAAGTATTTGATAATGGATGAAATTAAATTTTGCTCCTTTAACGTGAAGGGGCTAAATATCCCAGAAAAGAGAAGGTGGGTCCCATTTGATAGTCACAAACAACGGGTCTCTGTGCTACTGCTTCAAGAGACACATTTCAAAACTGGTGTGGTGCCACACTCTATCACGAAAAATTACCCCAAATGGTATCACAGCACAAATCCATTTTCAAAGTCAAAGGGTGTCTCAATAGCCTTCCACAAATCCTTTATGCCTGAGATCTTGGACTCACTAATCAATAAAAATGGTAGATATATCTTCCTACTTATCACATGGGCAGCTCATAAACTTGTAATAGCTAACGTATATTTCCCAAATCAAGGGCAACAGAAGTTTGGAGCCGATTGCAAAAAACGTCTTGAGGAGTTTGCTGGTTCCTCTCCTGTGATACTTGGGGGCGACTTTAATATTCCTATGAATCCTGTGGTGGATGTCTCTTCGGGTAAGTCTTCATATTCTACATCTTCTATTAACAAAATAAGATCCCAGCTGCGCAGCATGAGACTGGTAGATGTCTGGAGGTTTCTTAACCCAACAACTAAGGACTATAGCTTTTTCTCAAAAATACATAACACTTACAGTAGAATAGATTATTTTTTCGTTTCACATAAGTTGCTTGATATGCAGGTAAAGGCGGATGTGGGGTCGATATTGTGGTCAGATCACGCTCCTATTTACCTAACAATCTCACTTCATTCTGCCTCGAGACTAGGTTTCTCCTGGCGTCTGAATGAAAACTTGCTACAAGATCCCATATGTAAATCCAAGATTGATCAAACAATCACAGATTTCCTGACTGACCACGAGGAAGACACCACGTCCCCCACTGTAAAATGGGAAGCTTTGAAAAGTGTAATAAGAGGCATCCTCATCTCTCATGGCGCTAGGTTGAAAAAAGAAAGAGCGGCGGAAATACTTACCGTATATACTCGAGTATAAGCCGAGATTTTCAGCCCAAAATTTTTGGCTGAAAGTGCCCCTCTCAGCTTATACTCGAGTCAAGGTGGGTGGCAGGGTCGGCGGGTGAGGGGGTGAGGGCGCTGAGGCATACTTACCTAGTCCCAGCGATCCTCGCACTGTCCCTGCCGTCCCACGGTCTTCTGTGCTGCAGCTTCTTCCCCTCTTCAGCAGTCACGTGGGACCGCTCATTACAGAAATGAATAAGCGGCTCCACCTCCCATAGGGGCGGAGCCGCCTATTCATTCCTCTAATCAGCGGTGCGGGTGACCGCTGATAGAGAAAGAAGCTGCGGCACCGAAGACCAGGCAGAGGGACAGCGCGAGGATCGCCAGGACTAGGTAAGTATAGCATATTCACCTGTCCTCGTTCCAGCCGCCGAGCGTCGCTCCATCTTCCCGGCCGGCGCCTCCATCTTCCCGGCGTCTGCGCTCTGACTGTTCAGGCAGAGGGCGCGATGACGCATATAGTGTGCGCGGCGCCCTCTGCCTGATCAGTCAGAGCAGAGACGCCGGGAAGATGGAGGCGCCGGAACGAGACGCCGGGAGCTGCAATCAAGGGAGGTGAGTATGTGTGTTTTTTTTTTTATTGCAGCAGCGGCGGCGGCAGAGATTTATGTGGAGCATCTATGGGGCACAATGAACGGTGCAGAGCACCGTATATGGCACATCTATGGGGCACAGTGAACGGTGCGGAGCACCGTATATGGCACATCTATGGGGCACAGTGAACGGTGCGGAGCACCGTATATGGCACATCTATGGGGCACAGTGAACGGTGCGGAGCACCGTATATGGCACATCTATGGGGCACAGTGAACGGTGCGGAGCACCGTATATGGCACATCTATGGGGCACAGTGAACGGTGCGGAGCACCGTATATGGCACATCTATGGGGCACAGTGAACGGTGCGGAGCACCGTATATGGCACATCTATGGTGCACAGTGAACGGTGCGGAGCACCGTATATGGCACATCTATGGGGCACAGTGAACGGTGCGGAGCACCGTATATGGCACATCTATGGGGCACAGTGAACGGTGCGGAGCACCGTATATGGCACATCTATGGGGCACAGTGAACGGTGCGGAGCACCGTATATGGCACATCTATGGGGCACAGTGAACGGTGCAGAGCACCGTATATGGCACATCTATGGGGCACAGTGAACGGTGCAGAGCACCGTATATGGCACATCTATGGGGCACAGTGAACGGTGCAGAGCACCGTATATGGCACATCTATGGGGCACAATGAACGGTGCAGAGCACCTTATATGGCACAGCTATGGGGAAATATGAACGGTGCAGAGCACTATATGGCACAGCTATGGGGAAATAATGATCTATTTTTATTTTTGAAATTCACCGGTAAATGCTGCATTTCCACCCTAGGCTTATACTCGAGTCAATAAGTTTTCCCAGTTTTTTGTGGCAAAATTAGGGGGGGTCGGCTTATACTCGGGTCGGCTTATACTCGAGTATATACGGTAGCTTAACAGAACAAATCCACCAATTAGAAAACAAACACAAACGAGACCTTGAAGCCAGCACATTTACTAGGCTCTCCTCGGCCAGACAAAAACTGCTATCTATAATAGACCAAAAATCCAAATGCCTCAGAGAAAGACTCAAGAGGCGCTTCTACCAGCTCGGCAATAAAAGTGGTAGACTCTTGGCCAGAGCCCTTAATCAACGTAATCCCAATACCTACATTCCTTTTATTAAAAACAAAGAGGGGAAGAAAGTGTTTAAATACCAGAGATATTCTTTCCAACTTCAGCGAATACTACAAATCTCTATATAATATAGCGGGACACTATAAAGAGGCTCCACTACATTCTCTCCGTAATAAAATCAAATCATATTTACAGGAACATAAACTACCCACTCTGCCTGAAGGTGATCTACTTGATCTTGAAAAGGAATTCTCAGTGGAGGAGGTATCGGAAATCATTAGCGCCTTGAAACAGGGCAAGAGCCCGGGCCCTGATGGGTTCTCAGCAGGCTTCTACAAGTCGTTCAACGCTCTGCTTAGTCCAATATTTCTGAAGGCTTGTAATTTTGTCTCTCTTGGGGGCTCTTTCCCTACACAGGCACTCATCGCCCACATAAAAGTTCTCCCTAAGCCTGGCAAGGACCCTTCTACGTGCGATAATTACCGCCCGATCTCTTTAATAAACCTGGATATTAAAATGTATGCAAAAATGTTAGCCAATAGATTATGCCCCCTTTTACCAAAACTAATAAACCAGGACCAGGTGGGCTTCGTTCCAGGGCGAGAGGCGAGAGACAACACAATCCGAACTATCTCTCTAATTGACAGAGCGGGCAGAGAGGGGGACCCCCTGTGTATCATGTCAATTGATGCTGAAAAGGCCTTTGACCGGGTCCATTGGGAATTTATTTCTCAGACCCTAGAGGAAATTGGCCTAAAAGAAAATATGCTGCGTAGGATCTCCGCCTTGTATTCTTCTCCTAGTGCTCAGGTCAAGGTAAACGGCACACTATCAGATATGTTCCCGATCAGAAATGGTACAAGGCAGGGGTGCCCACTCTCTCCCCTCTTATATATCCTAACAATGGAGCATTTAGCTGTGGCCTTGAGAAACAACTCATCAATTAAGGGTATAAAACTACGTTCTGAAGAACATAAGCTAGCACTTTTTGCAGATGACATTCTCCTATATATTACGTCCCCCTCTACGAGCCTACCAAACATTATTTCGGAACTACATAAATTTGGCCTCCTAAGTAACTTCAAAATGAATTCCCATATATCCGAAATCCTAAACATTTCACTCCAACTCCCCTTGGCGGATCAATTAAGGAAGACTTTCCCATTTAAATGGCGCTTTGATTCCCTTACATATTTAGGTATCAAAATTACAAGCAAAACGTCTAAACTGTTTGAAACCAACTTTGCACCAATTCTACAGAAAACAAACTCGGACTTGGAGAGGTGGCACAGGCTCCAATTGTCCTGGCTGGGTAGGATCAATGCAGTTAACCCTGCTGTTCTGTTCGGTCTGGGGAGACCTATTTTGAACTTTGGTATTTTTTGGGGTGTTCAAGATGCGGTTCTGAAACTTGTGGTTGATTGACTTAAATGAGGATGGGTCGGTCGGCCGCGGGTTTCAGAGCCGCATCTTGAATATTTTAAAGAATATTGAAGTTCAAGGTCGGTCATTTTTGACCAACAGAACAGCAGGGTTAAGATGGACCTCCTACCTCGTCTCTTATATTTTTTTCAAACAATTCCCCTATACCTACCAGCTTCCTTCTTTTCCCGCCTCAAACAAATAATTACTCGTTTTATTTGGTCTCATAATCGGGCACGTATTTCATATACAACATTAAGTAGATCTAAACTGACAGGTGGATTGGGTCTCCCGGATATCACGATTTATAGTTTTGCATCAATGGGAACTTGTATCCTGGACCTTTATCACAGTAAAAATAGCAAAAAATGGGTAAACCTAGAAAACGATCTTAACGGATGCGACTCCCAAGTTGTTCTTTGGACAGGAGGCAAGGAGGTAGGGCCAGGCATCTACATACCCTTCCTCACACGAAACATATTGCTTCTTATTAAAAACCGAAACAAAGACCTTCAGATCACAACTCTCCCAGGCCCCTTAATTCCAATCTATGACAATTCTGCTTTTCCGGCGGGGCTGAATAGAGAGACATATCTAAATAAGAAAAAAGATTCCAAACCCATCATCCACGACTACTTAAAAGAAACTGGGATGAAATCCCTTCGGGAACTATTCCCAGAGGAGGAATCACACTCTGTTGATTGGTTCTTCTATGAACAACTAAGAAGTTATATCCACTCAATCTCTAAACCAGAGGTCCCCAACTCCAGTCCTCAAGGCCCACCAACAGGTCATGTTTTCAGGATTTCCTTAGTCTTGCCCAGGTAATAATTGCATCACCTGTGCAATGGAAAGGAAATCCTGAAAACATGACCTGTTGGTGGGCCTTGAGGACTGGAGTTGGGGACCTCTGCTCTAAACAAACCAATATCAGCAGGCCGCTAACTCCCTTTGAGATTCTTTGCATATCAGCAAGCCCCCCGGACCATACCGTCTCGCTGCTATATAAAATCTTCCAAGAGGGGAGGGCTTCGCTGCAGGTTTGGCCAATGTTTTTCTCGAAATGGGAGGGTGATCTGGGAAGACCCTTGTCATCTGAAGATAGGGGAAAAATTCTTCTCTTCTCGTTCAGATCGTCATTATGCGCGGTATCACAGGAGCTATAAGATTCTAGCAAGATGGTATAGATGCCCTTCCATGGTGCATGCGGTGTTCCCCACGACTCCTGACACCTGTTGGAGATGCCTAAGGGAAATAGGCTCTTACATGCATATTTGGTGGGACTGCCCCCCCATAAAGGATTTGTGGTTGGCCGTCTTTGAACTTCATAATAGGATGTCTATCACACAGATCCAACCCTCAGCAAGTCTAGCATTGTTGTCTTTGTGTAACCTGTCGATATCTAGGTTCAAGAGGGGCATCCTCAGACACTTTCTTACTGCAGTCAGGAATCTAATCCCACGTTTTTGGAAACAAGAAAAATTCCCTTCCCGTGCGAAATTTGTGGCAGAACTTAATGACATTTATAGAATGGAGCAGCTGATAAATCAGTCTACAGGTAATGCGGAAAAAACCTACAACATATGGGCTCCCTGGATTGCTTTTAGGGAAACCTCTGAATTAGATCGCTGAATTTCCAGAACTTGACGCATTATGTAACACATTCGCATGCACTCTCGAGCCGTTTCTCGACCTGCGCTCTGGCCGCTGGAGCGGGTTGGCAGCCACACTTTTTTCCCACATTCCCTACTCCCCCATCCACTCTTCTCCTTTTTTCTACCCCTCTTTCTTTCCCTTATCTTACTTTGTGTGTCTTCCTCTTACCCAGTTTGAACGTATATTATACTGTCAAATGATTACAAAGAAATGTAATAATGGCTATCTACTATCCCAGCTGTTTTTTATTATTAACTCCTCATAATTTGGGGATAACCAACAACATTATTTACCAGAAAGTTGAATTACAAGACCTAAACGTTGTCACAATGCCTTACTTGACTTACTTGTAACCATTGTTTATCATTGCACTGATTTACTAGTTTGTATTGTTTACCTTTACTCTTTATTGCAATGACCAATAAAAATGACTTATACAAAAATGGTGGAACATAGATCTTGCCACGCAGGTGGATGCTATATTTGTTGTTAATGAGGCCACCGATGCTTCCCAAGTTTTACTCAAAAGGATATCCATGTTTTGATCCATTGGCTCTTTAAGTTGTGAGGAATCCTCAAATGAAAGCGTTGTTTTACTAGCCACCTTAGCGACCTGGATATTAATCTTGGGAATTTCAGACCAAGCCTTAGCTATGTCTCCTAATGGAAATCTTGCCTTTAGAGCACCTGGAATACCCAAATGCCTTTCTGGGAATTCCCAGAAACTAACGTGGAATAAACATGACATATTGATAACATCATATGTTAAAAAAAAATGATAATGCATCAAAGGGGGGCCGTCTTATAGTCCGAATTTAGCTTACCATGGAGGGGGGTTGCGGTGGTGGAGTGGGGTCACAGGAGGCAGAGTTTCTGGTACAGGAGGTAGGGTTTCTGGTACAGGAGGCCGGCAGCAGGAGAGGGGCGATTCTGCAGGCCCTGGGCTGGGAGGAGGGGGTGCAAGGCTGCAGGCCCTGGCATCAAGAATATGTCGGCGGTGAGGAAGGAGCGGAGTCCCCGCTCTGCGCATTTATGTCCCAGCGGTAGGCTTTAGAAAAATGACCACCGAAGGCGACGCATGTGCAGACTGAGATATCAGCTTGTCATTTAGCCAAAATCTGAGTCTGTGCCGCCTCTGGTGGCCCTTTTCCTGCAGCCGACCGCCAGGAAATCAATGCGGAGACTCCACTCAAGCCACATCCCTGATATTTGCTTGAAGCACAGGGCCCGCAGCTTCACACTGCCGGGACATCCCCTCCTCTCAGCCCAGGGCCCGCAGCAATGCCCACTCCTGCAGCCACAGTCTTCCTGCAGCACAGACCCCACCTCTGGTGACAATGCCACCCCCCCTTAAGCTACATTTTGGCCTATAAGGCCGGGATCACACACAGCGAGATACGGCCGAGTCTTGCAGGTTAAAACCAAGCTCTGGCATCGGTACTCCAGAGCCGAGCGTGCGGCCGCATTGCAATACACGGAGCCGCATGCTCCGCTCGAGAGTCGGTGCCAGAGCTTGGTTTTAACCTGCGAGACTCGGCCGTATCTCGCTGTAGTGTGACTCCGGCCTTAGGCACACTCCCATTTTCTTCTCCAATTAGGGGGAAAAAAGTGCATGTTATGCTTTTTGCACACAGTGCGTTATTGCAGCGGTTCTTCCACACGGAATTGGTCCAAAAACGTTAGAAAAACCTAATGCCAGCAAAGTCAATGAGAATCCTGAGTATTTTTCCTTTCAGGATTTGTGTTGCATTTAAATTCACAGCACATCAATTCTTTGTGTGTTTTTTTTGTCTCGTTTTTCACCCATTAAACTTTAATTGACTCAAACATGCAGCAAAAACGCAGGTATAAAAATGTTTGCGGATTTGCTGCAAATTTTCTGAGTTTTTGCTTGTGTTTTTATGGAATTCTTATGGTGTTTCCCACACTGTCATCTGACAGCGCGAGAAACACCAGCGGTTCTGATCAGCGGAAACTTCATCGCCTGTATGATCGTTACCGGTGTTAAAACATTTGCATCGGTATAAAAATATTTGCGGATTTGCTGCACTTTTGCTACTATATGCGTATTTTCCTCTTTTATCAGGTGTTCCCCGCACTGTCCAGCTCTGATTGGCGGTAGGATAGTTACTGCCGGTCAGAGCGCTGCGAGGTGACGCTGTCAGACCCCGCAGCTGTGACTCGTGGTAAAAAAGTTATCGCAGCTCACAGGCGTTGGTTGATATGAGACTACAGCTGTAGCAGATGACGGTTGATGAAGTAGTAAAGAAAAAGTTAAAATAAATAAATAAATATTGAAATAAAAATAATAAACACAGTATACTCAACTAGACCTAATCCTTGATGCCCATCTCCTGCAAAAAAAAAAAAAAAAAAAAGAAACGCCAAACACCATAACGCCTAATCCCCAATGGCCATGTCATCTGGAAAAGAGAAAAAAATAATAAACTACCATATCCCTCCCCTATCTGCAATAATCCATACTGTCCCACGATGATTTGGATCACTTTTTGAGCAGAAACATCAGCTGATGCGACCGCTCTACCCGGCAGCCGGCTGCATACTGACAAGCGTGTAATCACTCCTGCAGTGTGTAGAGCAGAGCTGCAGTGGGAAAGTTCACCGGAGTTCATCAGCTGATGCGCCCCGGTGACCTCACTTATGGCACCACCGCTGCATGAGAAAGTTCTCACGCAGCAGCGCCATCACTGAGTTCATCAGCTGATGAACTCCATTGAACTTTCCCACCGCAACTCAACGCTACACACTGAAGGAGCAATTACCTTGTGTCAGTGTATAGCTGACTGTTCTTAAGAGCAGTCACATCAGTGACCACTCTCAAAGTCATCAAGATTGTCGTGGGACATCATGGATTATTCACTTCGGAGTACTGAGGAATATGCTTGTTTATTATTTTAATTCATTTACAGGGGACATTGGTTTCAGCGGATTTAGCGATGACAAGTATGGTTTAATTTAGAATCATTAACCCCTTAGTGACAGAGCCAATTTGGTACTTAATGACCGGGCCAATTTTTGCAATTCTGACCACTGTCACTTTATGAGGTTATAACTCTGGAACGCTTCAATGGATCCCGCTGATTCTGAGATTCTTTTTTCGTGACATATTGTACTTCATGTTAGTGGTAACATTTCTTCGATATTACTTGCGATTATTTATGAAAAAAATGGAAATATGGCGAAAATTTTTAAAATTTTGCAATTTTCAAACTTTGTATTTTTATGCCCTTAAATCAGAGAGATATGTCACAAAAAAATAGTTAATAAATAACATTTCCCACATGTCTACTTTACATCAGCACAATTTTGGTAACAAAATTTTTTTTTGTTAGGGAGTTATAAGGGTTAAAAGTTGACCAGCAATTTCTCATTTTTACAACACCATTTTTTTTTAGGGACCACATCACATTTGAAGTCATTTTGAGGGGTCTATATGATAGAAAATAATGAAGTGTGACACCATTCTAAAAACTACACCCCTCAAGGTTCTCAAAACCACATTCAAGAAGTTTATTAACCCTTTACGTGCTTCACAGGAACTGAAACAATGTGGAAGGAAAAAATGAACATTTAACTTTTTTTTGCAAACATCTTAATTCAGAACCATTTTTTTATTTTCACAAGTGTAAAAACAGAAATGTAACCATAAATTTGGTTATGCAATTTCTCCTGAATACGCCAATACCCCATATGTGGGGGTAAACCACTTTTTGGGCGCACCGCAGAACTTAGAAGTGAAGGAGCGCCGTTTGACTTTTTCAATGCAGAATTGGCTGGAATTGAGATCGGACACCATGTCACGTTTAGAGAGCCCCTGATGTGCCTAAACAGTGGAAACCCCCCACAAGTGACACCATTTTGGAAACTAGACCCCTTAAGGAACTTATCTAGATGTGTGGTGAGCACTTTGAACCCCCAAGTGCTTCACAGAAGTTTATAACGTAGAGCCGTGAAAATAAAAAATCGCTTTTGTTTACACAAAAATGATCTTTTTGCCCACATTTTTATTTTCACAAGGGTAACAGGAGAAATTAGACCACAAAAGTTGTTGTGCAATTTCTCCTGAGTACGCCGATACCCAATATGTGGGGGTAAACCACTGTTAGGGCGCACCGCAGAGCTTGGAAGAGAAGGAGTGCCGTTTTACTTTTTCAATGTAGAATTGGCTGGAATTGAGATTGGACGCCATGTCGCGTTTGGAGAGCCCCTGATGTGCCTAAACAGTAGAAATCCCCCACAAGTGACCCCATTTTGGAAACTACACCCCCCATGGAACTTATCTAGATGTGTGGGGAGAACTTTGAATGCCCAAGTGCTTCACAGAAGTTTAGAATGCAGAGTCATGAAAATAAAAAAAAAAAATTTTTTCCACAAAAAAGATTTTTTAGCCCCCAAGTTTTTATTTTCACAAGGGTAACAAGAGAAATTGGACCCCAAAAGTTGTTGTCCAATTTGTCCTGAGTATGCTGGTACCCCATATGTGGGGGTAAACCACTGTTTGGGCGCACGGCAGAGCTCGGAAGGAAGGAGTGCCGTTTTGGAATGCAGACTTTGATAGAATGGTCTGCGGGCATTATGTTGCGTTTGCAGAGCCCCTGATGTACCTAACCAGTAGAAACCCTCCACAAGTGACCCCATTTTGGAAACTAGACCCCCCAAGGAACTTATCTAGATGTGTGGTGAGAACTTTGAATGCCCAAGTGCTTCACAGAAGTTTAGAATGCAGAGTCGTGAAAATAAAAAATATTTTTTTTTTCCACAAAAAAGATATTGTAGCCCCCAAGTTTTTATTTTCACAAGGGTAACAGGAGAAATTGGACCACTAAAGTTGTTGTCCAATTTATCCTGAGTATGCTGATGCCCCATATGTGGGTGTGTAAACCACTGTTTGGGCGCACGGCAGAGCTCGGAAGGGAAGGAGCGCCGTTTTGGAATGCAGACTTAGATAGAATGGTCTGTGGGCGTTATGTTGTGTTTGCAGAGCCCCTGATGTACCTAAACAGTAGTAACCCCCCACAAGTGACCCCGTTTTGGAAACTAGACCCCCCAAGGAACTTATATAGATGTGTGGTGAGAACTTTGAATGCCCAAGTGCTTCACAGAAGTTTATAATGCAGAGTCATAAAAAAAATATTTATATTTTTCCACAAAAAAGAATTTGTAGCCCCCAAGTTTTTATTTTCACAAGGGTAACAAGAGAAATTGGACCCCAGAAGTTGTTGTCCAATTTATCCCGAGTATGCTGATGCCAAATATGTGGGGGTAACCCACTGTTTGGGCGCACGGCAGAGCTCAGAAGGGAGGGAGCACCATTTGACTTTTTGAGCGCAAAATTGGCTGTCGTGTTTGGAGACCCCCTGATGTACCTAAACAGTGGAAACCCCCCAATTCTAGCTCCAACCCAACTCCAACACACCCCTAACCCTAATCCCAACCCGATCCATAATCCTAATCACTAACCCTAACGATAATCCCAACCCTTACCCCAAAACAACCCTAATGTCAACCCTAACCATAACCCTAATCAAAACCCTAAATCCAACACACCCCTAATCCTAATCTCAAAACTAACCTCAAACCTAACCCTAATCCCAATACACCCCTAATCACAACCCTAACCTTAACCCTAATCCCAAACCTAACCCTAATCCCAAGCGTAACCCTAATGCCAACCCTAATCCAAACCCTAACCCTAATCCCAACTCTAACCCTAACTTTAGCCCCAACCCTAACCCTAAGGCTACTTTCACACTTGCGTTGTTTGGCATCCGTCGCAATCCGTCATTTTGGACAAGAAACGGATCCTGCAAATGTGCCCGCAGGATGCGTTTTTTGCCCATAGACTTGTATTGCCGACGGATCGTGACGGATGGCCACACGTCGCGTCCGTAGTGCACTGGATCAGTGTTTTGGCGGACCGTCAGCACAAAAAAAAACGTTCAATGTAACGTTTTTTTGTACGTCGCATCCGCCATTTCTGACCGCGCATGCGTGGCCGTAACTCCGCCCCCTCCTCCCCAGGACATAGATTGGGCAGCGGATGCGTTGAAAAACTACATCCGCTGCCCACGTTGTGCACAATTTTCACAACGTGCGTCGGTATGTCGGGCCGATGCATTGCGACGGCCCCGTACCGACGTAAGTGTGAAAGAAGCCTAACCCTAAATTTAGCCCCAACCCTAACCCTAAATTTAGCCCTAACCCTAACCCTAACCCTACCCCTAACCCTACCCCTAACCCTACCCCTAAAACCGACCCCCGATCATGCTCTTTGGGGTCTCGGCTACCCCCGGCAGCCGAGACCCCAAAGATTCTCGCGGGGTCGGCCGGCGGGCGCACTGCGCATGCACCCGCCATTTTCAAGATGGCGGCGCCCACCGGGAGCCACGAGGAGCATCGGGGGAGATCGGTAAGTATTGGGGGGCTACCTGGGACCCCTTTTCTCTATCCTCCGATGTGCGATCACATCGGAGGATAGAGAAATTAAAAAGAGATCGCGGGGTTTTTTTTTTCTGCGATCACCGGTAAGCGGTTAATTACCGGCGATCGCAAATGCGGGGTGGGTTAAAACCCCCCCGAATCATGTTCTCTGGGAGAAAATCCGACTCTGGGGGGCGCTATTTACTTTTTCCACAGCGCCGTTAATTAACGGCGCTGTGGTTTAAGTACCCTTAGCGGCCGCCGTTAAAAGGCGTATCGGCGGTCGCTAAGGGGTTAAATGAGTCTGTGTAATTCTTTCAATTAAGGCACTTTATTTCGGGTGTTTTTTTTATACAATATCACTATGGGGTTAGTAATAGGGGTGTCTTATAGACGTCTCTCCATTCATAACCTCTGGACTTGATGTCACCTTACAATACAAAGGGTAACATCAATCCCCTTCCCCCATCCAACTATCACCCCACTTGCCACCGCACCAGGGTAAGTGGTTAAACAGAGATTAGACTTAACTTCTAAAAACAGAATTCAACTTCTCAAAGAATGCACTTAGGATAATGTAGGTGTCTACATCTGAAGATTTGAATGGCAGAACATTCGGAATGAAGACCAGAAAAAAAAAAAAGGTAGTTACTTACCGATAACGGTATTTCTCTGATCCCATGATGGCACCACGGAGAGAGGGGTCCGCCCCCAGGGAAAGGAAACCTACAGGTGGAAAAGGGCGTACCTCTCTCCCACATCAGTTGGATTACAGAGCCTTATACAGGACTTCAGCTGCAACTCAATATTTGCACAAATTAAACTTAACCAATTTAACTTAACAGAGGCACCGTGACTAGTGTTGAGCATTCCGATACCGCAAGTATCGGGTATCGGCCGATACTTGCGGTATCGGAATTCCGATACCGAGATCCGATACTTTTGTGGTATCGGGTATCGGTATCGGATCAATAGGGATGTGTAAAATAAAGAATTAAAATAAAAAATATTGATATGCTCACCTCTCCGGCGGCCCCTGGACATCACGCTGGTAACCGGCCGGCTTCTTTGTATAAAATGAGCGCCTTCAGGACCTGCGAATGACGTCGCGGCTTCTGATTGGTCGCGTGCCGCCCATGTGACCAGCACGCGACCAATCAGAAGCCGCGACGTCATTCGCAGGTCCTGAAGGCGCTCATTTTAAACAAAGAAGCCGGCCGGTTACCAGCGTGAAGTCCAGGGGCCGCCGGAGAGGTGAGCATATCAATATTTTTTATTTTAATTCTTTATTTTACACATCCCTATGGATCCCAGGGCCTGAAGGAGAGTTTCCTCTCCTTCAGACCCTGGGAACCATGAGAATACCTTCCGATACTTGATGTCCCATTGACTTGTATTGGTATCGGATATCGGTATCGGCGATATCCGATATTTTTCGGGTATCGGCCGATACTATCCGATACCGATACTTTCAAGTATCGGACGGTATCGCTCAACACTAACCGTGACTAAAGCTAATTATTAATACATTACAATGTGAACACCTGTGTGTGAAAAGGGAGGGAATATAAGGGTGCCATCATGGGATCAGAGAAATACCATTATCGGTAAGTAACTACCATTTTCTCTATCCCCATGATGGCACCACGGAGAGATTTGCATAGATAGTAACTCTTAGGGAGGGACCACTGCCTCTAGAACCCTTCGCCCAAAGGTAGGATCAGAGGACGTCAAGTCTAGACGGTAATGTTTGAAGAATGTAGACTGGGAAGACCAAGTGGCCGCTCTACATATCTGTTGTATCGAAGCGCCAGCTCTCTCCGCCCAGGATGATGCCACTGCTCTGGTCGAATGAGCCTTTATATTCTCCGGGATGGCTGTCCCGCAGGATGAGTAGGATAGGGCGATGGCGTCTCTTATCCATCTCGCTAACGTGGCTTTCGATGCTTTTTGTCCCTTCCGTGGAACCTGGAAGCAGACAAACAGAGCCCTATCCTTCCTGCACTCCCTAGTGGCTGATAGATATTGGACCAGACATCTTTTTACATCTAGGATGTGCAGTGTTTTTTCCCCCTCATTTTTAGGGCTGGGACAAAAGGAGGGCAAAGAGATCTCTTGCGTTCTATGAAATGGTGACGCTATTTTAGGGAGGTAAGCCGGGTCAGTTTTAAGAATGACTCTGTCCTCGAGTATTTGAGTAAAGGGTGGGCATGCAGATAACGCTTGTATATCGCTGACACGACGAGCCGAGGTTAGGGCCACTAGGAGTATGGTTTTTAGAGATAAGATCTTTAATGGAACTTCTGCCAGGGGCTCAAAGGGAGGTTTGGTTAGGGCATTTAAAACAAGGTTTAGATCCCAAGGAGGAGAATTGTGGAGGGGAATAGGCCTGGACCGACTAGAGGCTTTAATAAATCTCATGACCCAGCGATTTCTGGCCAAATCATAATTATACAAAGCTCCCAAGGCTGCTACCTGAACCTTTAGAGTACTTGTAGCCACACCTTTTTCCAATCCCTTCTGTAGGAACTCAGGAATTTTCTCTATTGGGATCTCCCCGGACGGGTCTGCGCCAGATATCGACATAAATTTTTTCCACACTTTACCATATATTTTGGTGGTTACAAGTTTTCTACTCTGTAATAGAGTGGACACTAGATTGGGTGAGAACCCTTTATCACTTAGAAGCTTCCTTTCAAAAGCCAGGCTGTCATGTGTAGATTCTTTACATTGGGGTGAAATATCGGACCCTGGGATAAAAGTTTCGGAGTGTCTGGTAGAACCCAAGGGCTTGATATGGACATTTTTCTTAGCCAAGAAAACCATATTCTGTGGGGCCAGAATGGAGCTATTACTATCACTGTTGCTCCCTCCTCCCGGATCTTCCTCAGCACTAAGGGGTTGAGAGATATTGGAGGGAACGCGTAGGCGAGGCGATAGTTCCAGGGAATTGTTAGGGAGTCTAGAGCTACTGGGCCCCCCCGGGAATCGATTTAGCAGAATGTTTTTACTTTGTGGTTTTGACTGTTCGCGAATAGGTCTATTTCTGGCAGTCCCCAGAGTTTTACGATTTGGCTGAATACCGACTGATTTAGCTCCCACTCCCCCTGCTTTAAGCATGTCCTGCTCAAGAAGTCTGCAGTTTGGTTTTCTGAGCCTTTCAAGTGGAGAGCTGTCAAGGACTTTAGACTGTGTTCCGCTATGTGGAAGATGGATTGGGTTATCTCCATCAATACTCGACACTTGGTGCCCCCTTGGTGGTTTAGATATGCAACCACTACTTGGTTGTACGAAAAGACTTTTACGTGATGGGAGTGAAGGAGATTTAGAAAGTGCGTTAGGACCAATTTCACCGCTAACAGTTCTTTCATGTTTGAAGAAGCTTGCTCTTGACTTTTGCTCCAATTCCCCTGTGCCACTTGATCGTCTATATGTGCTCCCCACCCCCAGGGGCTTGCATCCGTCGTTAGGATTTTTTCCGTCGGTAGTGCCCAAGGAACCCCCTTGGTTAAATTCACTGGGTCTGCCCACCATACTAGGGAGTGTATCGTGCTTTGTGAGATACTTAATTGCCCGTCTAAATTTCCGTGCAGAGATATGCTTGAATGTAAAGTCTCCCATTGTAGGTCCCGGGAATGACATTGTGCCCACTGCACGGCCGGGATACAGGCAGTCATAGAGCCCAGCAGGGACATTGCTTTTCTCAGAGTAGGGACTGGGGATACCATCAACTGTAACACTGCCTGTGTCATTTTTTGAATCTTCCCCTGAGGAAGGTAACACTTCTGCGTGATCGAGTCTAGGACTATCCGTAAGTACTCCTGTACCTGGGATGGCACTATTTTGGATTTGGGTATGTTCAGCAGCCAACCTAGACTCGACAGTGAAGCCCTGACCAAATCCAACTGTTTGCAATGTTGGAATGAGGTCCCTACCACGAGGAGGTTGTCCAGATAGGGAACTATTAGGACATTCTGTTCCCGTATGTGGGCCATCACGTCTGACATTATTTTCGTGAATACCCGAGGTGCGATGGCTATCCCGAAAGGGAGAGCCCGGAATTGGTAGTGTTTTACTTACCCCTGGATATTCACTGCCAGTCTGAGATATTTTTGATGATCTCTGTGGATGGGCACATGGTAATATGCGTCTAGTAAGTCTAGAACAGTCATGAAACACAAGGGAAAGAGTATTTTTACGCAAGATTTTATTGTCTCCATTTTGAAATGTTGAATCTCTAGGAAACTGTTTAATCTTTTGAGATTTATGATCGCTCTGTACGATCCGTCCGGTTTCCTGCTGAGGAAGAGGGGAGAGTAGAAGCCCGTGCCTCTTTCCTGGTATGGGACTTCTTGCAACACTCCTTTCTGGATTAAGTTCAGAATTTCCTCCTGGAGAGTTGACTGTTCGTGCGACTGTTTCTGAGGTGTTACCATGAAGGAATTGCCGGGAGGGATACGGAATTTGAGTCTGAGACCTTCTCGTATTATACCTAATATCCAGGGACTGTTTGAAATTTTTTTCCAGGCTGGAAGAAACCCGGCTAGTCTCCCTCCGACACGGGGAGTACCTTCATTGTGATTTTTTACTATCAGGGGGGGGGGGCGGGAGGGGGATTGTTGAACAAGAAGCCTCTGTTTTTATTCCTCCTGTCTTCCCATCCATCTTTATTTCCTTTTTGGGGGTCTTCTCCGCATGAACTTTCTGTTCTGAAAGGAACGCCTATAAGACTGGTTGGGGAACCAAAGGAAAGATTTCTTCTTATCCCCTGCTTTGTCAAGGATGTCGTCCAATGTTGACCCAAACAGAAATTCACCTTCGCAAGGTATTGAGCATAGTTTGGTCTTCGTTTGCAAGTCCCCCGGCCAGCACTTTAGCCACAGGGCACGTCTCGCGGCGTTTGAGAAGGAGGCCGACCTGGCTGCTAATCTAGCCGAATCTACCGATGAGTCGGCCAAGAAGGCTGCGGCACCTTTCATTACGGACACTGACTTTTGGATCGTCTCTCTTGAAACATTTTCCTTTAATTGGGAATCCAAGTGCTCGAGCCATACCATTAAGGCGCGGGCCGTACAAGTGGCCGCGATGGCTGGTTTTAGACCACCTCCTGCTGCTTCCCAGGAATTTTTTAAGAAAGTGTCAGCTTTTTTGTCCATCGGGTCCTTTAGGGTACCCATGTCCTTGAAAGGCAGGGCGAATTTTTTAGAGGCCTTTGCTGTGGCCACATCTAATTTTGGTGCCTTGCTCCAGGATGAGCAGGCTGGGTCATCAAACAGGTATTTTCTCTTGGGGGTCAAGAGAACTTTTTTGTCTGTTTTTTTCCATTCTTTTTTGATCAAAGAGTGAATTTTTTCGTTTATCGGGAATACTCTTTTCTTTTGTTCCAATCCACTGAACATTATATCCTGTGCCGTTCTTTTAGGGCGTTCATTTACCAGACCCATGGTCGTTCTGATGGCCTTTACCTTTGACTTGATCTGCGTTTTTTCTTTGAAGTTTTAATGCCTGAGGGCACTCTCCACCTGACTTTTTAGGTCTGAGGCAAACGCCAGGAATTGCTCCTGAATTGTTTTCTCTATGCAAGAGCCGCATAGCTTTTTCTCCCAGGAGGAAGGTAGCTCTTCTAAACATATAGCACACTTTGTGCTTCGATTTGCCTGTACATTTTCTTCCCTAGGAGAAAGAGTAACCCCGTATTACATCAGTACTTTCACGTAGATCACTCACCCCCTGTGAATAAGAGATACCGTCTCTGGCCTGGGGACTATATCCACTGGATTCGTCACCGGTCGCGTAGTTTTTCCAGAGACCCGGCTGCGTTGTGACCCTGAGCGTCCACTGCTGCTGCGCTGCTGAGAGGAAGTGTTTCCATTGCGCTGATGCTGTGAGCGCTGGAGCCACTGTACCTGCACTTGCTCAGGAGACAATTGTACACTCTCCTATGCATCTTGCTGCTCCTTGTCACTCATAGTGGCCTCCACACTGCGTTTAGTGAAGAGGAGGTTTAATCCACACATTCCCCCTGGAAGTGCTCCTTTTTAAAATTGCAGCCGTCGGAAGTGGCGATCTGCGCATGCGCACGCACTACTTCCGGTCCAGACCACGAGCGCCCCATAGGGAAGATATAATCGGGGATGCCCATGCGCGCGCTCTAACGTTCCGCCTGCCGGCTCCGTACTTCCGGTTTAGGCGGCCGGCGTTTCAGCGGTCCCATGTGCGCTCCAGCTTCTGCGCCTGGGACCTATAGGTAGCGTAGCCGCCGCTACCTCCATGTACCGTCAGCGGTACGGAGGCTGTATCGGTGACCGCCGTCACCTGCCTTCTTCCTCCCCCTTTTTTTTATCGTATCGTGGGGAAGGCAGGCTCGATCCATCTTCACTGCCTCCCCCCACCACACTCACCCATAGGGCCCACCGACCCCAGCGGTGGTGCTTCAGGGCCGGAGAAAAGGGGGGAGAAAAGCTGCTGGATCCAGCCGTGACAGGGCGCCCCCTGTCAGGAACCGACCGGACCAGCCCCCTGGAATCCCACGAAGAATCCTTCAGGTACGTGCTGTAGGTTCCCAGTCAGGGACAGGAAACCAACTGATGTGGGAGAGAGGTACGCCCTTTTTCACCTGTAGGTTTCCTGTCCCTGGGGGCGGACCCCTCTCTCCGTGGTGCCATCATGGGGATAGAGAAAAACAGGACATGTGAGGAAATAAAAAGGGACTAAAGGGAAAAATATTGTAAAATGCCTTTATTAAAGTGAATGGCAGATTAACCCCTTTCTGCCAGCTGACGGAATAGTATGTCAGCTGGCAGTATCCCCCGCTTTGAGGTGGGCTCCGGCCTTGAGCCCACCTCAAAGTCGCGACATGTCAACTGTTTTGAACAGCTGACGTGCGCATAATGGGCGCAAGCGGAATCGTGATCTGCCAGCGCCCATTAACTAGTTAAATGCCGCTGTCAAACTGACAGACCAGAGGTCTCCTTGAGACCTCTATGGTTGTTGATGGTAGATTGCTATGAGCGCCACTCTGTGGTCGGCGCTCATAGCAAGCCTGCAATTCTGCTGCATAATAATAATAATAATCTATTTTTATATAGGGCTAACATATTCCGCAGCGCTTTACAAGTTGCACACATTATCATCGCATAGAGGTGATCTGTGCATCAACTCTATGTAGCAGAGGCGATCGAGTTGTGGCAGCTTCTAGACTCCCATAGAGGCTATTGAAGCATGCCAAAATTAAAAAAAAAAAAAAAAAAAAAAAGTGTTTAAAAATATAAAAGTTCAAATCACCCCCCTTTCGCCCCAATGAAAATAAAACAAGCAAACAAAAAAAAAAAAAAAAAATCAATCCTACACATATTTGGTATCGCTGAATTCAGAATCGCCTGATCAAAAAAAAAAAAAAAAAAAAAAGGATTAACCTGATCGCTAAACAGCGTAGCGAGAAAAAAATCAAGATGCCAAAATTACGTTTTTTGGGTCGCCAATACATTGCATTAAAACGCAATAACGGGCGATCAAAATAACGTATCTGCACCAAAGTGGTATTATTAAAAACGTCAGCTCAGTACACAAAAAATAAGCCCTCACCCGGCCCCAGATCAGGAAAAATGAAGATGCTAGTTATCGTAAAATTGCTTTTTTTTTTTTTTTTTTTTTTAAGTAAACTTTGGAATTTTTTTACCACTTAGATGAAAGATAACCTAGACATGTTTGGTGTCTGTGAACTCATAATGACTTGGAGAATCATAATGGCAGGTCGGTTTTAGCATTTAGTGAACCTAGCAAAAAAGCCAAAACAAAAAACAAGTGTGGGATTGCACTTTTTTTTTTGCAATTTCATCGCACTTGGAATTTTTTTCCCGTTTTCTGTTACATGACATGGTAAAACCAATGCTGTCGTTCACAAGTACAACTCGTCCCGCAAAAAATAAGCTCTCACATGGCCATATTGATGGAAAAATAAAAAAGTTATGGCTCTGGAAAGAAGGGGAGTGAAATTTCCCCCCTAAAAAAAAAAAAAAAGCTCCAGGGGTGAAGGGGTTAATATAAAATGCAAAAGTGTCCGCACTAAGATAAAATAATCAATAAGAAAAACACCATGACAAAAAGAAAAAAAAAGCAGGGACCGCCTCAAAAAATCATTACATAACAACATGAAAATATTTGTAAAGATAAATAGAGCATTAATGTTGGATGTAAGGCTGTGTGCACACGTTGCTGATTTTTTGCATTTTTTCACAATAAAAATGCTATAAAACCGCAAAAAAAGCATAAATTATACATACCATCATTTAGAATGAACTCCGCAATTTTTGTGCACATGATGCGTATTTTTCCACACAAAAAACGCATTGCGGTAAAAACGCAGCATGTTCATTAATTTTGCGGATTTCCCACTATATAATGCATTGGGAAATGTCCGGAAAAATCCGCAAAAAAAAAAACGCACCAAGAACGTGGTAAAAACGCATGCAGATTTCTTGCAGAAAATTTCAGGTTTTTCTCAGGAAATTTCTGCAAGAAATCCTGAACGTGTGCACATAGCCTTAATGGTCTAGAAAAATATCAAATATGTAGACATAAATAAATCACAACAATAAATCAAATAGATCGATAATGCTGTACCAGAAAACAATTTCAATACACAAGAATTATACACAAATAAATCCAAATATAAAGCTAGAATCATATGGTTGGTCTATCTCCCAAATAGAAAACATGTAATATTAAATTCCCCTATTCAGGAGAACATATCAAATACTGCCCACAGCAAACAACATGAATTAAAACACAGCCCACAACCATGAGGGAGGTAGTGCAGGAGATTGAAGATACCGTATTACCTGGTGGTGGTAGAATGGCGGTCCCCGATGCACGGTGTAATGCGGAGCACACCCCGCCGCGCGATTCAGAACTGCGTCCTTCCGAAACGCATGTGGTGGTGTGCTCCGCATTACACCGTGCACCGACATTCTACCACATTTTAATATACATTTTTTCCCTCTTCTATTGCACACACCCAGTAACGAGCTGGGATTGTATTATCAGTGCATCTCCGTGTGAATTTTTGGATCCATGAGCTGCACTAGGCCCTGAGAGAGCCGAGGAGAATCTTTTTTCTTCCTTTTCTGACCTCATCATGCTTCTGCACGCCAGGACGGGGGGGAAGGGGAAGGGGGCTGGGGGCAACGAGTGCCCCTCTCCCGAGTCCCCACTCAAGATATCAAATGTACTTGTGTCTGAAAGATGCAAATACATTTCAGCTGAGGGAGAAGGGAGCGGCGTCTCATGGACGGTTCTGCAGCCACAGCAAGCTCTTTGGCAAGTCGCATGCGGCCTGCAGGCCATATGTTGTGCAAACTTGCGATAATCCATAGGACTGTAAAGTTCCAGATTTGTTTCATCGCTCCACAGAATAGCATTCTAAAACTTCTGTTGCAAGTTTATGACTTGGAGCTTATTTGAGCGGACTCGTCTTGTGCTTTAGTGGTGTACTTCATGAAGTTCAGGCCTTGATTCTTGGAGCCTAAAACATCATTGCCTGCTGCTGATCTTCTGGTTCACATTGCGTTTACAGCAGCCCGTTCAACACATACGGTTACGAGCTGCTATAACGCAAGTGCCGGTATGGCAGCACGCTATCGCACATGGAGCATCTGCTAGCTCTATCTGCGCTAGCGGTGACGGACCCATTGTGGGCGTGTGCTAGCGATGCATCCGACATTGAATTCAATGGTGGCATTAACGGACTATGTTTACACTGCGTTATGCCGCGGTGTAACGTAGTCCGTTAGATGGGCGGGTTCAACGCAATGTCAACCCAGCCGGTTTGCTGATCGCCCAGGTCCTCAGGAGTCTGGTTGCAGCCTGTGATGGCTTCCTCATTCTGCCACTTCCATGTAATTGAAATTGTTGTGCTTTAATTTTATAGATATTTAAATTGACCTTCTTTGATTGGTGTGTTTAACAGATGATCCTAGTAATCCTAATGCAATGGGGATTTAGTAATTTTGAATGCAAATGTATAATTCAACTATTACCTTTTGTACTTGTTTCTGTCTATCTGAAAATGTGTGGTTTATGTCTCTAAAGTTTCCATCAATCATGTGAGCACATGGCAATTTTCCCTGTGAATTACATGAAGAGGGTCCCATCTGAGGCCCCATCACTGCCTGTATAACAAAACGGAATGTAACACACATTCTTATTGGGATTTTTTCTTCTATCCTTCCAGTAGACGGGCATGGCACCAGGAGATGGAACAGGATCCTTGATGCAAACAACTGGCTAAGACGATGGTGCAGACAACAAGGATTCGGATTCCTGGACCACGGTGTGAATTACTTGTACGATGGACTCCTCGCCAGAGATGGACTACACCTCAACAAACCTGGGAAACACACATTCGCCAGAAGACTCGCTACACTCATCAGGAGGGCGTTAAACTAGAAGAAGAGGGGACGGGAAGAAAAACATTAGACTCAAACAAAGACGACCCAGGAAAACATACTCAGAAGGGAGGTAAGAACATTTCTAAAACAATCCACAGTGAGGAGATTGGAACAAAACAAAATCCTCTAAACTGCATGCTCGCAAACGCCAGAAGCCTGACAAACAAGATGGAAGAACTAGAAGCAGAAATATCTACAGGTAACTTTGACATAGTGGGAATAACCGAGACATGGTTAGATGAAAGCTATGACTGGGCAGTTAACTTACAGGGTTACAGTCTGTTTAGAAAGGATCGTAAAAATCGGAGAGGAGGAGGGGTTTGTCTCTATGTAAAGTCTTGTCTAAAGTCCACTTTAAGGGAGGATATTAGCGAAGGGAATGAGGATGTCGAGTCCATATGGGTTGAAATTCATGGAGGGAAAAATGGTAACAAAATTCTCATTGGGGTCTGTTACAAACCCCCAAATATAACAGAAAGCATGGAAAGTCTACTTCTAAAGCAGATAGATGAAGCTGCAACCCATAATGAGGTCCTGGTTATGGGGGACTTTAACTACCCGGATATTAACTGGGAAACAGAAACCTGTGAAACCCATAAAGGCAACAGGTTTCTGCTAATAACCAAGAAAAATTATCTTTCACAATTGGTGCAGAATCCAACCAGAGGAGCAGCACTTTTAGACCTAATACTATCTAATAGACCTGACAGAATAACAAATCTGCAGGTGGTTGGGCATTTAGGAAATAGCGACCACAATATTGTGCAGTTTCACCTGTCTTTCACTAGGGGGACTTGTCAGGGAGTCACAAAAACATTGAACTTTAGGAAGGCAAAGTTTGAACAGCTTAGAGATGCCCTTAATCTGGTAGACTGGGACAATATCCTCAGAAATGAGAATACAGATAATAAATGGGAAATGTTTAAGAACATCCTAAATAGGCAGTGTAAGCGGTTTATACCTTGTGGGAATAAAAGGACTAGAAATAGGAAAAACCCAATGTGGCTAAACAAAGAAGTAAGACAGGCAATTAACAGTAAAAAGAAAGCATTTGCACTACTAAAGCAGGATGGCACCATTGAAGCTCTAAAAAACTATAGGGAGAAAAATACTTTATCTAAAAAACTAATTAAAGCTGCCAAAAAGGAAACAGAGAAGCACATTGCTAAGGAGAGTAAAACTAATCCCAAACTGTTCTTCAACTATATCAATAGTAAAAGAATAAAAACTGAAAATGTAGGCCCCTTAAAAAATAGTGAGGAAAGAATGGTTGTAGATGACGAGGAAAAAGATAACATATTAAACACCTTCTTCTCCACGGTATTCACGGTGGAAAATGAAATGCTAGGTGAAATCCCAAGAAACAATGAAAACCCTATATTAAGGGTCACCAATCTAACCCAAGAAGAGGTGCGAAACCGGCTAAATAAGATTAAAATAGATAAATCTCCGGGTCCGGATGGCATACACCCACGAGTACTAAGAGAACTAAGTAATGTAATAGATAAACCATTATTTCTTATTTTTAGGGACTCTATAGCGACAGGGTCTGTTCCGCAGGACTGGCGCATAGCAAATGTGGTGCCAATATTCAAAAAGGGCTCTAAAAGTGAACCTGGAAATTATAGGCCAGTAAGTCTAACCTCTATTGTTGGTAAAATATTTGAAGGGTTTCTGAGGGATGTTATTCTGGATTATCTCAATGAGAATAACTGTTTAACTCCATATCAGCATGGGTTTATGAGAAATCGCTCCTGTCAAACCAATCTAATCAGTTTTTATGAAGAGGTAAGCTATAGGCTGGACCACGGTGAGTCATTGGACGTGGTATATCTCGATTTTTCCAAAGCGTTTGATACCGTGCCGCACAAGAGGTTGGTACACAAAATGAGAATGCTTGGTCTGGGGGAAAATGTGTGTAAATGGGTTAGTAACTGGCTTAGTGATAGAAAGCAGAGGGTGGTTATAAATGGTATAGTCTCTAACTGGGTCGCTGTGACCAGTGGGGTACCGCAGGGGTCAGTATTGGGACCTGTTCTCTTCAACATATTCATTAATGATCTGGTAGAAGGTTTACACAGTAAAATATCGATATTTGCAGATGATACAAAACTATGTAAAGCAGTTAATACAAGAGAAGATAGTATTCTGCTACAGATGGATCTGGATAAGTTGGAAACTTGGGCTGAAAGGTGGCAGATGAGGTTTAACAATGATAAATGTAAGGTTATACACATGGGAAGAGGGAATCAATATCACCATTACACACTGAACGGGAAACCACTGGGTAAATCTGACAGGGAGAAGGACTTGGGGATCCTAGTTAATGATAAACTTACCTGGAGCAGCCAGTGCCAGGCAGCAGCTGCCAAGGCAAACAGGATCATGGGGTGCATTAAAAGAGGTCTGGATACACATGATGAGAGCATTATACTGCCTCTGTACAAATCCCTAGTTAGACCGCACATGGAGTACTGTGTCCAGTTTTGGGCACCGGTGCTCAGGAAGGATATAATGGAACTAGAGAGAGTACAAAGGAGGGCAACAAAATTAATAAAGGGGATGGGAGAACTACAATACCCAGATAGATTAGCGAAATTAGGATTATTTAGTCTAGAAAAAAGACGACTGAGGGACGATCTAATAACCATGTATAAGTATATAAGGGGACAATACAAATATCTCGCTGAGGATCTGTTTATACCAAGGAAGGTGACGGGCACAAGGGGGCATTCTTTGCGTCTGGAGGAGAGAAGGTTTTTCCACCAACATAGAAGAGGATTCTTTACTGTTAGGGCAGTGAGAATCTGGAATTGCTTGCCTGAGGAGGTGGTGATGGCGAACTCAGTCGAGGGGTTCAAGAGAGGCCTGGATGTCTTCCTGGAGCAGAACAATATTGTATCATACAATTATTAGGTTCTGTAGAAGGACGTAGATCTGGGTATTTATTTATTATGATGGAATATAGGCTGAACTGGATGGACAAATGTCTTTTTTCGGCCTAACTATGTTACTATGAGGGAGGGACAGATATCAATGTTACAACAGTGCACATACATATTTATAATATATATATATTTTTTTAAAGGAATTTCATAAATATTTATTGCACAGTGTGATAGACATTCATGTGTGTTACACCCTTTCCCGATCCTGTACCTTCGCGTGGTCCCCGTCGGGTAGCAGGTTCCCAGGTAGAGTGTTTAGGTTGCGCAACAGCGCACATTTTTCAAAAAGTATTTCTGACCAATGGCGTGTTAGTGATTACTATTTCTAGGCCCTCCGCCATAGGGAGGGTGCCAGAGCAACAAGTATCCTCTGTTGCTAGCTTTCGGCTAGTGTGTGATCTGCTTACACTGTTTGTCTCCGCAGACTATCAGCTACCTGTTACCCGGCTATCCTGGACGACGTCCGTTCAGTCTACGCCAACTTCATCACGTCTTGCCATTCAGTCATCCGCACCTCTGGACAACACCAGTACCACCTGTGCCAGCTCCTACCCGTACACCCGGAACCCACCAGTCAGCTCCACGACATCCGTTAACCCTGCTTGTCAGTCTGTCCCGCTGGGACAGCTGCCACGTGTCCGGAGTCTAACTGGATGTAGCACCGATGTTCCCCAGGCATTCCATTCCGACCCTGTTCGAGCGGACTTACCACGGGTGCCTGGGGGGGTTCATGTAGTCACGCGCCCTTTGGAAGCCCTCGGACCGTGGTCCCGAGGTTCCACAAAAATATCAATTAAAAAAAAAAAAAAAAAAAAAAAGAACGTGAACTTCACCACCTGTGCATCCACTTCCATTCGTTACGTGTGAGGGTGCAGATATGAAGAGAGATGCTCGTGATTATTAATATACACGATTGCAAGAATGTGCAGTACTACAGATAGTCCGCACTACTATTTTTTTTTTTTTAAAGAAAAAAAAAAAAAAGGGTGTGTGATTTATTAAAGAATACAAATACAACTGACTAAACAGTTAAGAATCATGTAGAATTATTAGGCAAATTTTCTTTATTTTTTTTTTTTAAAATCACTTCCTTTTCTTCAAGTATACATAAATATCCATTGTGCATACTACTTTATGGGACAAGTGACTCATTAAAAAGTATAGGCAAAGAAAAAAAAAAAAAAGTGGAACAATGAGCTACTGTAACCAATCAAAACTTTTTTTTAAAGTAGTCGAACAGTTTTTATTGCTCTTGTAATGGGCAGAACCGATCTCTACGGTGCTGTGCTTTACCAGAACCCGTACCAACGCCAGAAAAGCAGGCACAGGAGCGAAGGAATCATAGGAGTCAGTGCTATGCAACCAGAATCACAAGACAGGAAGAAATTCGTTCAATTGCGACAATTGTAAGCATCAATGGTTTGCTGGATGCACTCACTTGCAAGCACAGCTTTATATACCTAAGTGAGTTGCGTGTCCTTATGTTTTAATAAATAACTTTTGTGTTGCTGGAAAAGGTTCATAGATATACTCGTAAAAACCTATGTATTGCCATTAATGGAGCGTGTGGCCCCAGAGAAAGGCAAAGCCCCGTATTAAAGACAAAATCCCGACTCCAATATGCCGCAATAAGTGTAATATGCACAGTGTGTAAAATATGCAGTACCAGGAATGTAATGAGAGTCATTTATGGGATTCTGTGCCCTGTTGCAGGTTTCATCACTTTTCATCAGATATAAAAATGCTGCAAACTATGAGGACCAATTCAATGGATCATTTATTTATATTAAAAAACACAAAAAAGGAAACCCAGAATAAATAGATCCAGTTGCTCTTTTGCCTAAATGTCATTAATAACCCTGAAGTCCATTATAAACCTTCTGCACCGATCCATGTTTCAACAGCTGTTTGACACCTAAAGCACAAGAAAAAAAACAAGATTATCACACTTTGGTTATGTGTTGTGTTTCACAAAAATAAGAATCCATAAGAAATCATATCCTAGTTACAAATACTGTATATTCAACAGAAAACAAAACGTGCTTAGATCTGTTGGTCTAGAGCCTGTAAATCCTGAGAATAAATCAGCTAGTACAGTTTTACAGGCCGGATATACAGTATTCTATATACTGTGTACACACACAGCTCATGTGATCCTGCCAATGCTACATCCTCCTCACCAATGCCACGTCTATCAAATGAAAATCACACTGGATAGTTCTATGGTTCAAGGGTAAAATATTTGAGGTGGTGGAAATCAATTTGTAGGACTCCGACCCCCATCAAATGAATGGGGGCCCGTACATTCAGTGTTTCCCAAGCTGTCAGCTGTGTGACAGCACAAGAAACACCGAATCAGATCATCGGTAAGATAGTTACCGCCAGTCAAAGCTCCATGTGAGAACTTTCTCACATTGTAAGCGGTGACGTCAGTGAGGTTTCCGGGGTTCATCAGCTATGAACTCCGGTGACTTTTCTCACGTCAGCGATACACACCGAAGGAGCGTAATCAGGCTTCTATCTCATGCCACTGCACAACAAACCACCCAGATGTAGCAGAACTGGAGTTTTTCGTGGGACAGACATGGATTGTCTTCTTGTCAGACAGGCGAGTAATATACTAGTTCATTGTTTTTTTATTTTACAGTAATAAATGGGAAAAGAGGGACGGGGAGAGTTTAAAATAAAAGGAGTCCATCTTTCAATTAAACTTTATTCTTGCTGTGTATTTTTTACAATAGGACTATGGGGTTAGTAATGGAAAGGTGTCCTATAGACGCCTCTCCACTACTAACCTGTGGGCTTGATGTCCGCTGACATTACAAAGCTGACATCAACCCAACAACGATCCCACCTCCTTGAGAAGTCCGTGCACGGACACTAGGTGTCCGGTATGTACCCTGAACTTTACTGTTTGGGCTCATCCATTACTAGTCAGAAGTTTCTGACAGATGTGAGTCCCAACCCTGGGACCACCACCTGTTTCCAGAATGGAGGTCCCGTGATGCCAGATTAGGGCTGGTGGTTGAGCACATGCTTTGGCTCCCTTCATTTATTTGCTCAACAATGGAGAGAGCGGATACATGCGCAACTACCTTTCCACTCACTGGTAATTAGGTGCCAGACAGAACAAGGAATTAGGGGACCTCTGTTCTGGAAGCATTTGTGACATTCTTCTATCAGACATTTATGGCATATCCTTTTGATATATCTTGAATAACTCAGGGGACAATCCCTTTAATTTTAATTAACATGTATTTACCGTATATACTCGAGTATAAGCCGACCCGAGTATAAGCCGACCCCCCTAATTTTGCAACAAAAAACTGGGAAAACGTAATGACTAGAGTATAAGCCTGGGGTGGAAAGTGCAGCAGATACTGGTAAATGTCAAAAGTAAAACTAGATACCAATAAAAGTAAAATTAATTGAGACATCAGTAGGTTAAGTGTTTTTTAAATATCCATATTGAATCAAGAGCCCCATGTAATGCTCCATAAAGTTTATGATGGCCCCATATTAAAATATGCCCCATATAATCCTCCATAAAGGTTAATAATGACCCCATAAGATGCTCCAGACACATTTGCCCCATATAATCCTGCACAAACGTTGATTATGGCCCCATAAGATGCTCCATACAGACACTTGCCCCATATAGTGCTGCACAAACGTTGATTATGGCCCCATAAGGTGCTCCATACAGACACTTACACCATTTGCTGTTGTTGCGATAAAAAAAAAAAAAAAAAAAAAAAACAACAACAACATACTCCCCTCTCGTCGCTCAGGCCCCCGGCACGTTCAATATTCACCGCTCCATCTTCAGCGTCCTCTGCACTGACATTCAGGCAGAGGGCGCGGACTAACCACATCATCGAGCCCTCTGACCTGATGGTCACTGCTGAAGACGGAGCGGTGCCCGGAACGAGGAGCAGGTGAATATCGCGCAGCGCTCCCCCACCCCATTATAGTCACCTGCTCCTGGCACGGTGCAGTCCCCGCTTCCCCGGCGCCGCAGCTTCTTCCTGTATTGAGCAGTCACCGTTACTGCTCATTACAGTAATGAATATGCAGCTCCACCTCTATGTGAGGTATAGCCGCATATTCATAACTGTAATGAGCGGTATCATGTGACCGCTCAGTACAGGAAGAAGCTGCCGGCAAAGCAGGGACCACGCCAGGAGCAGGTGAATATAATTAGACAGCCCCCACTCCGTCCCCTGGGTATGACTCGAGTATAAGCCGAGAGGGGGACTTTCAACACAAAAAAAAAAAAAAATGGGCTGAAAATCTCGGCTTATACTCGAGTATATACGGTATTTATTTTTTAAAACTATAGAACTAAAAGGCCCAATTCAAGAAAGCTATTTTGCCGGAATTCAGGTATAAAAATCCTCAAAATATTGGCGCAATACAAGGGTGTTCTAAACTTTTGCGGCTTTTGACACTTGCACACCATTGTCGCACAGCTCCAACAAAGTGGCATGACAAGCAGCAGCGTTAATTACATCACAAATCTTACCCAAGTAACACTTGTGGCGAGGCGCATGCCACTTTTTAGACATGCTGGATTCATTAACGTGTGTGCTGGTCTTGATGAATTGGGCCATCGGCTTTAACAGATAACTTCTGGTCATTTTCTTTTAAAGAGGAGGTCTCATCAAAACAGCCCACTTATTAAATGAAGGATTTGGAACCAGACAGGTGATCCCTGCAGGCCTTATATCAGAAGCCCCAGATGATCACACGCCATGGCTGGAGAAAGTTGTGCAGGGCCTTTCATTCAGTAATATCGTATTGCATGCCGGCTATTCACATATAGATTAGACCAGTCTACTTTCTGAGCAATGATAAGCTGTTATCAATAGTGGCCACCTGGCCTGTTTGTCTACTGAATATAACTTTCCAAGTAGCCCATCTCTGTAAATAAAGTGCTAAATCAGTAAGATTTCCAAAGATATTAACATGATTTTGAAAATACTTTGTCCAAAATTCAACAAAGCAATTTTGTCAGAATTATGGCATAAAATGCTTTGAAAAGTCGCTTTGGTACAGCTGCAAATATTTAGCGACTAAGTGTTTTCACGCCAGAATATCCCAGCTTTGCCAAAATGGGCAAAGCTGGGGGCGGGAGAGGGGGGGGTGACCTCCAGCTGGTCTCACTCATGTCTAGCTGTGCCAGAAGTCTTACCCCAGTCTGGGACCCATCAGACACTCCAGACTCATGAAGACACATGCACCTCTTCATGGATCAGGAGCGTCTGACTCCAGTACGCCTCCCATCATAGTTACATAGGTTGAAAAAAAGACTTCGGTCCATGAAGTTCAACTTTTCGCTACCAATTACACAATTGAAAATCGCCTGTCTTGAGGAATCTGGGCCTATAAAATGAAATATTAATTTGATGAAAACAAGAGGATTAATCTGTGCCAATTTCCTTCCTTTAATTTTGGAAGCAGATACAAACCATTTTTTTGCTCCTCCGTTAGCTGTTCCTTTGGAAACTCCACATCAAAAGTAATAACTAGGGATCCTTTAATGTTATTATTGTCAAAATTTGGAAGGCCTTCTCCTTTCTTCCAAAGCTTCGCTCCTGGTTTTGTTATTTTATCTCGCATTATATGTACCTATGAGTAAATTAAATCAGAATGAATGAAATGACAAGTTTTCTAAAAGCTTCTATGCTCCATAAACTGGATGTGACCGAATAGCGCAAGAGTAATAAAAGACATTGTCAACCCCTTCACGACATCCACCATCCATGTACACACGTACAGCACATGTGAGCAGCTGAGCCCAATCATTCTCGGCAGCATTTCCATTACTTTTTATTACTTTTTTTAGTGGGGGTGGTGGTAGGGGACAAGTATGGCATTTCTATAATTTCTCTATATGGAATGAATATTTTTATATTATATTAGTTGGGGAAATGATGATACAAGGTACAATATGTTAATTTTTATTAATTTAACACATTTTCCCCATCGACTTTAGGAGGAAAGGAAGTGATTTCTTGGATATTTTTTAAACACTGCTGTCTTTCCTGACAGTGGCATTTAAAGGGTGAACAGAATCAGTTACTCGAGTGCTGGCTGTCACCTGCAGTGTGGAGAAGGCTCAGTTCCTAAAGGTACCGTTACACTTAACGATTTACCAACAATCACGACCAGCGATACGACCTGGCCGTGATCGTTGGTAAGTCGTTGTGTGGTCGCTGGGGAGCTGTCACACAGACAGCTCTCTCCAGCGACCAACGATGCCGAAGTCCCCGGGTAACCAGGGTAAACATCGGGTTACTAAGTGCAGGGCCGCGCTTAGTAACCCGATGTTTACCCTGGTTACCATTGTAAATTTAAAAAAAAAAATAAAAAAAAAAAAAAGCACACTACATACTTACATTCCTGTCGCGTCCCCCAGCGTCAGCTTCCCTGCACTGTGTAAGCGCGCTGTCCGGAAAGCAGAGCGGTGACGTCACCGCTGTGCTCTGCTTTACGGCCGGCCGGCGCTTACACTGGGGGACGCAGGGAAGCCGACGCTGAGGAACGTGACAGGAATGTAAGTATGTAGTGTTTTTTTTTTTTTTTTTAACAATGGTAACCAGGGTAAACATCGGGTTGCTAAGCGCGGCCCTGCGCTTAGTAACCCGATGTTTACCCTGGTTACCAGTGAAGACATCGCTGAATCGGCGTCACACACACCGATTCATTGATGACAGCGGGAGATCCAGCGATCAAAATAAAGTCCTGATCATTCCCCAGCGACCAACGATCTCTCAGCAGGGGCCTGATCGTTGGTCGCTGTCACACATAACGATTTCGTTAACGATATCGTTGCTACGTCACAAAAAGCAACGATATCGTTATGTGTGACGGTACCTTAAGTCCGCTTCATACAGTGATAGCAGATGACCTGATTACGTGGTGCCGATAGGCTCAGCTGACACGGAGTGGCCATCATGGATACCTTTTAAATGCTGCGGTCAGGTCTGATAAAATGTCTCTAAGTGCTGAACTTTTAAATGGTTATATTGTTAAGGTACCTTCACACGTAACGATATCGTTAACGATATCGTTGCTTTTTGTGACGTAGCAACGATATCGTTAAGGAAATCGTTATGTGTGACAGCGACCAACGATCAGGCCCCTGCTGGGAGATCGTTGGTCGCTGAACAAAGTCCAGAACTTTATTTAGTCGCTGGATCTCCCGTGGACATCGCTGGATCGGCGTGTGTGACACCGATCCAGCGATGTCTTCACTGGTAACCAGGGTAAACATCGGGTTACTAAGCGCGGCCCTGCGCTTAGTAACCCGATGTTTACCCTGGTTACCGGCATCGTTGGTCGCTGGAGAGCGGTCTGTGTGGCAGCTCTCCAGCGACCAAACAGCGACGCTGCAGCGATCCAGATCGTTGTCGGTATCGCTGCAGCGTCGCTTAATGTGAAGGGGCCTTAACTCTCGAGAGCAGGCTCCGCTCCCGAGTCCAGTTCATTTAGTGATCGTGTACGGCTGTTACTAATGGGTTAAAAACGGAAAGACGTAAACAGTCTGAACTTTTTTTTTTTTTTACCTCTTTACCCCCAATGGTGGTTTGCATGTTAATGACCAGGCCAATTTTTACAATTCTGATCACTATCCCTTTATGAGGCAATAACTCTGGAACGCTTCCATGGATGCTGGTGATTCTGAGACTGTTTTTTTCATGACAGATTGTACATCATGATAGTGGTAACATTTTTTTTATATGACTTGTGATTATTTGTAAAAAAAAAAAAAAAAAAAAAACACAACGGAAATTTGGCAAAAAGTTTGAAAATATATCACACAAAATACTTAATATCTGACATTTCCCACATGTCAGCTTTGCATTAGCACAATTTGGTAATCAAATTTTTTTGTTTGTTAGGGAGTTATAAGGGTTAAAAGTTGACCAGCGATTTCTTATTTTTACAACACCATTTTTTTTATTTTTTTTTTAAAGGACCATCTCACATTTGAAGTCACTTTGAGGGGTCTATATGATAGAAAATACCCCAAAAGTGACACCATTCTAAAAACTGCACCCCTCAAGGTGCTCAAACCACATTCAAGATATTCAATAAACCCTTCAGGTGCTTCACAGGAATTTTTGGAATGTTTTAGTCAAGAAAAAGATCAACATTTAACTTTTTTTTCACAAAAAATTTAATTCAGACCATTTTTTAAAAAAATATATATTTTACCAAGGGTAACAGGACAAATTGGACCCCAAACGTTACTGTGCAATTTATCCTGAGTAAGCCGATACCCCATATGTGGGGGTAAACCCCTGTTTGGGCGCATGGCAGAGCTAGCTCAGGAGGGAAGGAGCGCTGTGACTTTTCAACTCAAAATTGGCTGGAATTGAGATTGGACGCGATATGGAGAACCCCTGATGTGCCTAAACAGTGTAAACTTCCCCCATAAGTGACCCCATTTTGGAAACTAGACCCCTTAAAGGAACTTATCTAGATGTGTGGTGAGAACTTTGAACCCCTACGTACTTCACAGAAGTTTATAACAGAGCCGTAAATATATATATATACGGCTCTTTACAAAAATTATCTTTTCACCCCCAAATTTTTAATTTTCCCAAGGGTAAAAGGAGAAATTGGGTCCCCAAAACTTATTGTGCAATTTGTTCCGAGTATGCTGATACCCCATATGTGGGGGATAAACCAATGTTTGGGCGCATTGCAGAGCTCAGAAGGCAAGGAGCGCCAGATTTTACTGTTATGGTTTGCAGGTGCCACGACCCACAGAGAGCCCATGAAGTGCCAGAACATCAGAACCCCCCATGAGTGACCCCATTTTACGAACTATACCTCTCAATGAATTCACCTAGTGGTGCAGTGATCATATTGACACCATGGGTGTGGCACAGAATTTTATACCATTGGGCAGTGAAGGTGAAGACAAAATAACTACATTTTTATCACCAAAATTTTGTTTTAGCCAAAGATTTTACATTTTCACACAAGAAGTGGGTAAAAATGGCACCCAAATTTGTCCCACAATTTCTAATCAACGTGGCAATACCCCATACGTTGCTGTACAGTACTAAACGGAGCGCTATTTGCCTATTCAAGTGAAAGGGTCCGTGCACGTCAGTGTGTTTCCATGGACAAAACACAATGACATGTCCATTTTTGAATGTCAGCATGGGCCATCGGTGATCGGTGTGATCGGTGTGAGCAGGGGAGAATGATGAGAGTTATATTTAAGTAATAAAAGAGACAACAGGCGGTGGCTGATGGGACTTTTACTCCCCATCCCCATGCTGCTAATAACAGTGACAGCAGGAGCAGGATGCGAGTATTATTCTGCCGCTCCTGCGCTGTATATAAATACGGTAATAGAAAAAAATAAAATACCACGGCGTGGGTTCCTCCCTATTTTTGATAACCAGCCAGACAAAGCTCACAGTTGGGGGCTGGAACCCTCAGCTGTCTGCTTCAGCAAGGTTGGATATCAGGAATAGAGGGGACCACATTTAATTATTTAAATAAAAAAAAAAAAAAAAAAAAACACACACACACTGCATGGCGTCACTCCCCCCCCCCCCCCCCCCCATTTTTGACAACAGCCTTGCTAAAGCTCACAGCTGGGGGCTGGTATTCTCGGGCTGGTAAAGGGCCATGGATATTGACCCACCCCCAGCCTAAAAATAGCAGCCTGCAGCTGCCCAGAAAAGGCACATCAATTAGATGCGCCAATTCTGGCGCTTTGCCCAACTCTTCCCACTTACCCTGTAGCGGTGGCAAGTGGGGTAATCGTTGTGGGGTTGATGTCACTGGTGACATCAACCCCACAGCTTAGTAATGGAGAAGCCTGGTGCCTACCAGTACTTACAGTCTCCTCATTTCGGCATGTCAGGTTTAACATGTCACTCTTTACAAGGAGAAACGTTACCCCTTAGATACGGGTCAGATGCCTCTCACACAAACAAACCAGATCTCACTCTTTGCACTGACGAGGGGCAGTACTCCTAAATACAGTGCCTGCAAATTGAGATTCTGGTTTTGGCCTTTATCCCAAGTCACCTGACACTCGATAAAGGGTCGACATTGACTGTTAGGATTGGTACTTCCTATAGGAGGCATTAGAGGTCTAGTGCTCCTCCTCTCCGAGGAGACAATTTGCAGTACTTACAGAAAAAAGGCAAAACCCCATAAAAAGTCATCTGAGAAGCCTCTTGTGCTGCAGAGCTGCAGGAGATCAGATATCAGTGTTTTGGCTTCTCAGGCTCATTGCCCCTGAATGCATCACACCTTTGACTATTAGAATTTGCTGTTTTTATTCATCCCAATTGTTTTTTTAGCTTGTTTTATGAATAGCTAGTGCTAAATTTGTGGATTTGTCATAGAAGGTTTTGTTAGAAATAAGAGTGTTCTTTCTCAGGCACATTGTGCCCTAACACATATTCTCTCTCTGGCTTCTGCTTTTCTTCTGAAATGGCGAGGAGAATATTTGACTTGTCCAATGCCCTTCATGTTGAGCAAGTGCAAAATATACTGCTTGATGAGACAGACCCCTTACAGCTAGAAAATTTAGGGGAAGAAAGGGACATTGATTCAGAAGATGATGTGGAAGAATGTCCAGATGTGTCTGATACCGATCAAGATGGCGAGAGTGAGGAGGATGCTCAAGACATAGAAACATGTAACTTTTCTGGTTATTAAACTTTTTTTTTTTTTTTTTTTTTTTTTTTTACACCTGATTATGTGTATTCTCATTTATTACATTCCTATTAAGGTAACTGATCACTTTTAGAGCATTGAAATTTTTAAAAAAAGGAAAATATAGCCAATTTTCAAGCCTGTGCCGGACAGGCGCAATGCCCCTAAACTCGTTATGAAACATATTGCCCCTGACGGAGGGTTAACATTAACAACTTACCTTGTGTCCGTCCAAATGTGAAATATCCATTTCAAAACCAATAAGTGCTTCAACTAAGGAAATTGTCACATTTGTGTAAAGGTCGTCCCCTCTTCGCTCAAATATAGGATGTCTAGAAAATGCAAAGCAGATCATGTTACCAACCAAACAGTTCTAACCTGGAGAGAGAAATGCCACAATGGCTGCAATGATTAACCAAAGCAAGACATTAGGGAAAAAAAGATCAAATCAAGTCAACCTCAGAAACACTTTCCCCAGGTCGGGCCATCTAACAGAAGCCACAGCACCCTACTGGATGCTAGTAATTATCCGCACACCAGAGGTGTATGTAGTCAAAGTCTACAGTAAAATAATACCCCAGATTATGTGCATGGTGAAAAGGAAAGGTGTGCATTTTTCACATCTTTATTACAAACACAAGGAACCACTAAAAATCATTAGTGTTCTCCTTTCTATATAAAATATTTTTATATATTTGATGTTTTATTTTGACATTGCCTTTTGTTTATTTTTTCTCATATTTCGCACACAATGTCCCCTATAAGGTCATAAAAGACCATTGGGGGTGGGGCATTTCAACATTTAAATAAATTATTTATAGAGCCAATTTCATATGTATCTGGTATTAAATCCAGTTACAGGGAACCTGTCACCAGTTTTTCATGTCAGAACCAAGACTGGCACCTTATTTAGCGCCTGTGAGTTGCATTAAGGGGTATATAACTCCTTGACTCCCCCTTGTATACCAAAACCCCTTTTGAAGGTCTCCGACGCTCTATGTAAATCCTGCCAGTCCGATAAGCGTCCTTGTTGAGGAGTCTATCCCTCTTTCCGGCTTCTTATTGCCGTCCTCCTGTTCTGTGATATTGCCTGTATCATCCACATAACTAGGTGAAATCTTGCAGCTGCGCAGGGACATTGCTGGCTGCCCCTGCACACTTTGCTCTGCCATGCAGTACTGCAGGCAGAGCCTAAAACATAAAAGGGACATGCTTAACATAACTTAATACATAAGGGTGCTAATTAAGTTGCTAGTGTTCATTCAGACATGAAAAAAAAACGGTGACGGATTCCCTTTAAAGGAGTAAATTCTGCCTCCTGGTGGCAAAACAAAAACTGATCAGGGTCTGCTAGGTGCCAGGAGCTCCTGTTTACTTCCGGCAACCACATGACTGCTGGGCCAGGAGGAAGCTACTATGATGGGAGAGATGGTAGTAACCCATCTTTGCATTCTCTGTGAGGAGTCTGGCTGTGTCTGGCATTCTGTTCCCTGCTCCTGCAGCCACATACTTTGCAGTGACATTTTAGAAGGTCACTGCAAAGTTAACGGTGGACTGCCCAGGCATTTATAGTCCACAAATGGTCCAAAATTAGTTAAAGCAAGGTCAAAGTAACAATAACAAACCCCTCAATCATTACTGCACACAAAAAAAAAAGGAAAAACTAGTAGTAGATGCAGGAAGCTGCTAATTGCCAGTCATGGCCACTTTTCAAGACGTTTCTATAGGTTGAGCCTCTTAAAATGGAAATCATTGGTCATTTCAGACATCACCATCTATGATCTTCTCATACATATGATTATTTTTCATGAACTTAAAGAACATAATTAGACAACTATGGAAGAATAGGCCCTATCAATGAGTTTAGCAGTTGTTCCACTAGGAAATAAAGACTGAGAAAAGCACAGTTTGTAATCAGATTCTGAGCTCCAAATGAAATTTCAGCAAATGTGGATCTATACGATAGTGCTGAGCAATCATTTGCTGGAAAGGAACATTTAGAGAAATTAATTCTGAAAACCTAAACAAAGAAAATAGAAAAATATATAGTTATCAACCTGAACATGAGCCTTACTTGAGAACTTTGATACGAAAGCGCAAGTCGCCAGGCTCTCCATCAATATGAGGTTCACCTGTAAAACGTAAGGAGGGGATTTTAAGAGCTAAACATAAGTGTTTAATGAACATAAAAATACAATGTAAAACGTGCTCACCTTCTCCAATGAATGGATACTCCATCCCATCTCTAACTCCGGGCTCAATTTCAACTTCTAATGTTCGTTCCTCATTTACAAGTCTAATTTGGGTGATCGAAAAAGAACATTAAATTAATGGTTTGATTTGAACTGTAGGGTATTTTTGGACACAGGTCATCAATATGAGTTGGGCGTGCCATTTGTTGGACCCCTGCCAACCGATCACCTATTATTTACCCCAGCATAACAGGTCCTATTCTTACCAGAAGCGGATTGGTCGGGTGCCGAGTTTAAGACCCTCACTGGCCTCATATTAATTACGTACCCCATAAATATCATATGGTCTGACTGGACAACCCCTTGAATTAAAAAAATAAATTAAAATTGCAGTGTGCCAGAATCATTCTAAGGAATCAGTCACAATTGTGGATTCGGAATCCATTTTGGTGGAGTCAGTATAAAATGGACCAACTCCGGCTCATAAAATACATAATAAATTGGGTTCAATGCAGGATGTGCTGGAAAACAAGATTTTTGGTTGCTTACCGTAAAATCTGTTTCTTGAAGCCTCCATTGGGGGACACAGGAACCATGGGTGTATGCTGCTGCCACTAGGAGGCTGACACTATGCAAATAAAAAAGTTAGCTCCTCCTCTGCAGTGTACACCCCACCGACTGGCATTATACTCTTCAGTTAGTGAGAAAGCAGTAGGAGAAAGAACAAGGTTGAAAAACCATAACCACAAACTTGAGAACTGTAAACGCAAGAACAGTCAGAGAACAGATAACAGAAACATTGGGAGGGAGCTGTGTCCCCCAATGGAGGCTTCAAGAAACAGATTTTACGGTAAGCAACCAAAAATCCTGTTTTCTTTATCGCCTCTCATTGGGGGACACAGGAACCATGGGACGTCCCAAAGCAGTCCCTAGGGCGGGAAAAACAGACTTCCATCAGGTCAGAGGACTCACCACTGCCGCCTGCAGGATCCTTCTGCCTAGGCCGGCGTCCGCCGATGCGTAGGTATGGACCTTGTAAAATTTGGCGAACGTGTGGATGGAAGACCAAGTTGCCGCTTTGCAAAGCTGTAGGGCGGAAGCCCTGTGGTGCACCGCCCAGGAGGCGCTGACTGCCCGGGTAGAGTGAGCCTTAATCCCAGGAGGGGGCACTCTATTCTTGACCCGGTAAGCCTCCAAAATTGCCAATCTGATCCAGCGAGCAACAGTCGCTTTAGAAGCCGGTTGGCCTCTGCGCGTGCCATCAGGAATGACGAAAAAAGAATCCGTCTTCCGGAAAGTGGACGTTCTGTCCAGATAGATCCTCACTGCCCTGACGAGGTCCAGCTTGTTCAACGAACGCTCCAGAGGATGAGTCAGAGCTGGACAAAAGGAAGGTAGAACGATGTCCTCGTTGAGGTGGAAGGTGGAGACCACCTTAGGAAGAAAAGAAGGTGGAGGCCGGAAAACCACCTTGTCCTGGTGAATGACCAAAAACGGAGGACGGCAAGACAGGGCCGCCAACTCGGAAACGCGGCGAATAGACGTGATGGCCACAAGAAAGGTCACCTTCCAAGATAAAACTGATAGAGGAATCTCCCTAAGAGGTTCAAAGGGAGAAACCTTCAGAACGTCCAGTACCAGGTTTAAGTCCCATGCGTCCACAGGGGCCCTGTACGGCGGGACAGCGTGGGCTACTCCTTGAAAGAAGGTCTTAACCTGTGGCCGAGAGGCCAAGTTCTTCTGAAAGAGGATGGCAAGCGCAGAAACCTGGCCCTTTAGGGAGCTAAGAGCCAGGCCCAAATCCAGTCCTGCCTAAAGGAAGGCCAAAAGAAAAGAAAGGGAAAAAACTATAGGCGGAACGCGGTTGGATTCGCACCAACGGAAGTAAGCCTTCCAGGTACGGTAGTAGATCCTGGAAGACGAAGGCTTCCGAGCCTGAATCATGGTGTGAATCACCCGGTCCGAAAGGCCGGACGCTCTTAGAACCGCGGTCTCAACAGCCACGCCGTTAAACTGAGCGACCGAGAATTCGGGTGGCAGATCGGACCCTGGGACAGCAGATCGGGCCTGTCTGGAAGGCGCCAGGGAGCGTCCGCGAAAAGGTTGACGAGCTCCGCGAACCAAGCTCTCCTGGGCCAATCCGGGGCGATCAGGATGACCGGCACCCCTTCCGCTTTGATCTTCAACAGTTTGGGAAGTAATGGAAGGGGTGGGAACAGGTAGGGCAGCTCGAACTGTGACCAAGGAATGGCCAGAGCAGCGACGCCCACTGCGAGAGGATCGCGGGACCTGGAGACAAACTGCGGAACCTTCCTGTTGATTCGAGACGCCGTGAGATCCACGTCCGGAGTCCTCCATCGAAGACAAATCTGATGGAAGACCTCCGGATGCAAGAACCATTCCCCTGCCGCGAGACCCTCGCGGCTGAGGAAGTCGGCGGCCCAGTTGTCCACGCCGGGGATATGCACCGCGGATATCACCGGAACCGTTGCCTCTGCCCAGAGGAGGATCTTGGATACCTCGGCAAGGGCCAAGGAGCTCCGGGTCCCCCCCTGATGGTTGACATATGCCACAGCCGTCGCGTTGTCCGTCTGGATCCGGACTGGAAGGCCCCTGAGGATCCTTTCCCAGTGGCGGAGGGACAGAAAAATGGCCTGAATTTCGAGGACATTGATTGGCAGAGATGACTCCTGCGACGACCAACGGCCCTGAACCGTCAGGTGGCGAAAAACCGCACCCCAGCCGATCAGGCTGGCGTCTGTTGTCACCACCTGCCAGTGAACTGGAAGGAAGGACCTGCCCTGGGAGATGAGAGGTGACGTCAGCCACCAGTTGAGGGACCGCTTGACCCGAGAAGAGAGTCTGATTGGCCGATCCAGAGAGAAGACAGACCTGTCCCACTGAGACAGAATGGCTTGCTGAAGGGGTCGCGAATGAAATTGGGCGAAGGGAATCGCTTCCAATGTAGCTACCATCCTCCCCAGAACCTTCATGGCCGAACGGAGGGAGGGAGGCCGAGGACCCTGGAGCAAGCTTATGTCCCGACAAAGCGTGGATCTCTTGTCTTTGGGAAGGAAGACTCTGCTCTGACGAGTGTCGAAAAGCATGCCCAGAAAGATGATGCGCTGAGAAGGAATAAGGCAGGACTTCTTCCGGTTGACCAGCCACCCGAAACGGGCTAAGGTGTCGAGAACAATGGACAGGCTTTCGTGAGCCTGAGCAAAGGACGGAGCCTTGATGAGGATGTCGTCGAGGTATGGGAATAGGACCAAGCCTCTGACTCTCAAGATGGCCATCAGCGCCGCCATGATCTTCATGAACACCCTTGGCGCGGTTGCGAGACCGAACGGCAGGGCGACGAATTGAAAGTGTTCCCGTTGCACTGCGAAGCGCAGGAAACGGTGATGTTCGGAAAATATCGGGACATGGAGGTAGGCGTCCTGGATATCTATTGAGCATAGAAATTCCTGAGCCTCCATGGAAGCAATTACTGAACGAAGGGATTCCATCCTGAAGTGTCTCAGGCGAACTCTCCTGTTCAGCAATTTGAGGTCCAGAATGGGTCGAACCTTGCCGTCTTTTTTCGGTACCACAAAAAGGTTCGAGTAGAAACCCGTGAACCGTTCCTTTTCTGGGACGGGGACGATTACCCCGGATTTGAGCAGAGAAGCGATGGCTGCAAAGAAGCCCGGAACTAGAGCGGGATTTCTTGGAGGACGGGATTGGAAGAAACAATCCCGGGGTCGGGAAGCGAACTCTATCTTGTATCCCGAGGATACAACTTCCCTGACCCAAGCGTCCTCTACTGCGGAAAACCAGACGTCTCTGAAAAGGAGAAGACGGCCGCCCAATCTGGGAGTTGGGCTGGAGTCCTGCCGAGAGTCATGCGGAGGTGGATCTTCCAGTCCTGGAGGATCTATCCTGGGAGTAGCGAGGACGCCAGGACGGAGTGGGCCTAAAGGACACCACCTTCTTCTCTTGACGTGCCTGTGGCCTCTGTTGCTGCTGGGAAAAGGAGTTTGACGCAGCGAAGCGACGAAAAGGCCGAAAAGAGCGAAACTGCCGTCTAGGAGGAGGGCGACGAGGCTTAGCCTGGGGGAGGAGAACTTGTACCCCCGGTGGCGTCCTTAAAGGGACTCTGTCACCTGAATTTGGCGGGACTGGTTTTGGGTCATATGGGCGGAGTTTTGGGGTGTGATTCACCCTTTCCTTACCCGCTGACTGCATGCTGGCTGCAATATTGGATTGAAGTTCATTCTCTTTCCTCTGTAGTACACGCCTGCGCAAAGCAATCTTGCCTTGTGTAGGCGTGTACTATGGAGGACAGAGAATGTCCTTCAATCCAATATTGCAGCCAGCATGCAGCCAGCGGGTAAGGAAAGGGTGAATCGAACACCCAAAAACTCCGCCCATATGACCCAAAACCAGTCCCGCCAAATTCAGGTGACAGGTTCCCTTTAATGATTTGGTCCAACTGGGAACCAAAGAGACGAGAGCCCTGGAAGGGCAGACTAGTGAGAGACTTTTTGGAAGACAACTCCGCCTGCCAGGCCTTGAGCCAAACGGTCCGGCAGATGGCAATGGCATTGCTGGAAGCCTGAGCCGCACAAGACGCGACATCCAGGGAGGCTGAGACCAGGTAATCGCCAGCGTGGGAAATCTGGTTGGCAAGTTCCGCTAATTGCGCGGGAGGCGCCCCGTCCAGAATACCTCGCCGTAGATCCTTGGCCCATTTTGAGGCCCAAGTGGAAGCAAAAGCTGGACATAGAGCCGCTGAAGCCGCTTCAAAAGCAGATTTCGCGAAGGATTCTATAACTATCGTTAGAATCCTTCAGAGATGCTCCGCCGGACAGTGGAAGCACCGTGTTGGTGGATAGCCTGGAAACAGGGGGATCCACCGAGGGAGAGACCGTCCAATTGGCGGTAAGTGCTGGTGAAAAAGGATATAACACCCCCAGGCGTTTTCCCCTCTGAAAACGTCTGGTCGGATTCTCTCTCTCTGGACAAGATTTCCTCGAATTCAGGATGAGGAGCGAAAAATTTTGAAGGTGGTTTGGCCCGTCTAAACGAAACCGCCTGATCTGCGGGTTCCGTAGAGGGATCCTTGATGCCACAGGTTTGGTTTATTGCCCCAATGAGGTTCTGGACCGTCTCACTCATGGTGGCGATTTGGTTAGGATCCAGCGCCGAAATATCCTTCGAGGGCGCATCAGATAATGCCTCGCCTGACTCAGGGGAGGAGGATCGGTGGGACACCAACCGCGGGGGAGGGCCGTGCGGCGAGATGGAACGAGAAGAGGACTCAGACCGACGTTCCTGTCTGGACCTTTTGTAGCTTAGCAAGGAGGGCTCGGGCGGCGGTTCCTGCGACCCGCTGGCCACGGCAGGGGTAACCGATCCAGTGCGGACACCAGGGTTTGAGACACCCGTGTTAGATCGGCCACCGATTGTGACAGAGAGGCGGCCCAGCCTGGGATGGGGGGGGGGGGGGGGGGAAATCACTCTCGGGCGGAACAGCCGGGGGATCCTAGGCGGTGGGAACAATCGGGTTGCTGCAGGACTGATACAGCGGGGAGGACTGACCTGAGGGAAGTTTGCTGTTACAGGACGAACATGCAAAGTACGTGACTAAGGCAGAAGATGAAGAGGTAGGGGGGCGAGAGCGGCCCCCTTTAGAAGACATTTTGAGAGATCCCTGAAGATGCCAGTGGGTTAGGGGACAGTGGGCAGAGAAGGGTGTCAGTCTGCAGTGCAGCTACTCACGGACCCGGTCCTGGAAGATGTCCCACTTGTCCTCGGTGGAGAACTTCCCTGAGGTGCTGGATTCTGCGATGCTGAGCCCACAGGAGATGCGGGCGAAGGAGCGTGGTACGCTGCGTGAAGCACTGCGATGGCTGCTGCTGCGTGAAGCGGTGCACACCGGCCGAGAGTCCCACGAGGAAGGGGGCGGAGCCAGATGCAGAGGCGCCGGTGGGCAGGGCGCAGTATGTCGGGCGGGAAAAAGCCCGCCCGCAGAAGCGGAAATTGAGAAGCCGAAAACCGGAAGTAGGCCCCGGCCGAAGCCGGGGCCTAAATTAGGGACCGGCGGCCGAGAAAAAGAGCCGCGGCGCCGAAATAGAGCGACGGAACAATGCGGCATGAGGAAGGCTGGCGCCGCAGCCTGCTAGGCTGCGCCGCTGAAGGGCGCCGCAGAAAACACCCTCCTGCGGCGCCAGAGCAATGCGCCGCAGCGAGAAGCGGCGCGACAGCCTGCAGGGCTGCCGCGCTGAGGATGTGCCCAGTGTAAAAACCGCAGTGCCGGTAATGCGCCGTGGAACGGAGCGTACGGCAGCCTAAAAGGGGCCCCGCGCTGAGAACAGAAGGACCTTGCAGAAAAAGGGAAGAAGAAATGTGGATGATACCGAGAAATACCAGCCGCGCCACTGAAAGATACAGGCGATGACCGGGTAAGAGAGTCGACAGGGAGCCCCTAACAAGAACCCCCCCTATCAAAGATCTGGGATGGGAAGGGAGAAAATACTCACCTAAAACATCCCACGCTGGTACTAACCTTGAAAGGGGTTGAGACGTCGAGGGAGCTGATGGACGTCCTCATCTCCTCAACCGACAGGCTCTGGTGGGCGAGTGGGTGGGTGACGGAGCCAGGACCGGACTTCTGAGCACGCTTGTGTGCTAGGATCTTGGTCCTGGTGAGGGATCTATGAGGATACGGGGTGGCAGTACACGCCGTACTCATAGTCCACCTTCTGGGACTGCTCACCTTGTATCCCTCCGGGAAACCTGTAAAGGAAACGACGCACATTGAGGTAGATAAGGGTCTAATGAAAGACCCGTGTCCACCTCCTACTGACACTAAGCTAAACTGAAGAGTATAATGCCAGTCGGTGGGGTGTACACTGCAGAGGAGGAGCTAACTTTTTTATTTGCATAGTGTCAGCCTCCTAGTGGCAGCAGCATACACCCATGGTTCCTGTGTCCCCCAATGAGAGGCGATAAAGAAATGTTTTTATAATAATTTGTTTTTATAATAATTTTGTTCTGTTCCTGATCTAAGGATCCCGGCTTTTAGTGGAGATGAATCTGTGCTGCACTTTATGCACATGCTCAGTACTGCCCAGTGCTGCGGAGTCAGGGAAACTGAGGAGTCGGAGTTTTGGCTTACAGACTACTCAGCCTTGATTTACAACCACAATGCTCAGTGCTACTGTACATTATCCTCCATACAGCTACTGATTCTGAGGGTGCCAAAGACACAGTGAAGTAGGTTCTCCTCACGCCTCTGTACAATGTATGGGACACGCCAAAAATCTAGAGCAGAGTTTAGTTAACAATAACAATCACAAATGGAATAGTTTCACTACCCGTGAACAGCCCACATTCCAAAAATGTGGATATTCCATGCTTGTCCAATATAGGATTCTAGTTGCTCAATAGTCCTGGGTCGTCTTCGCTCGATTTTTCCTTTCATAATGTGACAAATGTTTTTTTTACTGGTGAGAGGTTTAGGCTGAAGACGACCAATTCATCAACTGAACCATGCTAATGTGTTAGATAGAGTATGCACTTTAGCATTCTCTTGATGGAATATGCAAGGCCTCCCCTGAAGTATGTTTGGATGGAAGCATATGTTGTTCTAAATCCTCTGTATAATGCTCAGTATTCATGTGTATGCTGCCATGCTATTCCATAAAGAATGTCACATTTTGATTCTTCTTACCGTAGAAGAATTTTCCATTTTCCCTCACTCCATTGCAATGAGCTTTGGGCCAGAGAAGATGCAGCGTTTCTGGATTGTGTTGATGGTTTCTTCATTACATGATGGAGCTTTAACTTGCATTTGTGGATTGTACGATAAACTGGGTTCACAGACAATGATGTTGGGAAATAATCCCGAGTCTATGCAGTGACTTCCGTGACCGAATCATGCCTGCTTTTAATGCATTGCCACCTGAGGGCTCACTGATCACTTCGTCCTTGTCCATTGCGCACATGGATTTCTCCAGAATCTCTGAATCTTTTACGTACGGGAACAATTTTCTGATATAAGGCTACGTTCACATTTGCGTTGTGCGGGGCTGCGTCGGCGACGCAACGCACAACGCGAACAAGAACGCATGCAAAACGTATGGTTTTGCGACGCATGCGTCCTTTTTTTTTGCCGGATTTTGGGCGCAAAAAAAAAAAATCATCTTGCTGCGTCCTCTGCGCCCTAACGCTTGCGGCAAAAAAGATGCATGCATCGCAAAACGCATGTCCATGCGCCCCCATGTTAAATATAGGGGCGCATGGCTCATGCGTCGCCGCGGCTGCGCCCAACGTAGCCCGGCAGAACGCAAATGTGAACGTAGCCTTATTCCACAATTTTTAGACAAAGTTGTTGACACTTTGGTGCAGTGACCAATGTTACAGCCAGGGGGCGCTGTGTGTGCACTTCAAGATGCACTTGAAGGCATAATTGGGATAAGACAAAGTCCAGGAGAATTGTAGATGGCCGGTATGTGGGTCGCAGAGGACACACTGCGCTGTCAGTCTGAAGTTATGTTGTGGTCTGGGACCTGTAGTCCCACATGCAAATGTTTAGTTCTAATGGGAGACTGGCAGGGCTAGTTATGAGAGATGGGTGGGTCAAACTAGCCACACCCACACTCCCACCCAGGGGAGTGGTTACGGGTATATAATGTGACCAGGGTGTGAGTCACATGGTTCCTGTGTTTGGATCTGAGTGGTTCAAGTGCAAGGCCCTGGAAGCCTGTGCTGGAAGTCCTGGACAATAGGATTCCTGAAGAGCACATGGCGGGGCTCTGGACCTGTCACATGCCAGTGTGTGAAACGGTCTGATAACCGTAGGTAATGCTGACTGGGGGTCAGTGAGAAGGTCTGAAGGTTAGCTCTGTGGAGGAGAGGAATCCGAGAACCTGTGTGGCACCAACAGGTAATGGAAAGGGATCTGTGTTATGCTGACCGGAGTCAGAGGAGAGAGACATTGTGTATGGGGCACCTCTGAGGCCAAGAGGTGTCCAGGAACCTGTGAAGGTCGCCAACAGGTAACAGACAGGGATCCGTGTGTTATGCTAACCGGGGTTAGTGACGGACTGTGGTGAAGTTGAATATGTACAGACGGTGTTCAAGCTGTTACCAAGTTCTGGGGATGTGATTTAAGCTGATGTGAAATAAACCTAGAGACTGTTTTATAAGAAATCCGTGCCTGAGTGCGTTAATCCCGTGCCAAGCGAGTGTCCCCCAAGACACGTAGTGGGTGAAACGCTACAACACATTGCTGAACCTGTGACCATCTTTGCTTCTGTGAGACTCTGCCTCTCTATCAAGTTCTTTTTATACACAGCCATGCGACTTAGTTGAAAATTGACCCCTCAGATGTTTTTCATTAAGACCAGACCAGTCATTTTTCCAGCCTTTTGTTGACACTGTCACAACTTTTTTGAGATGTGTTTCTGCCATCAATTTCTAAATTATAATTTTTTTTTTTTACATGAAATGGAGAAATGTCTAACCATCACCTGGATCGGTGGTCTGTTGGGAATAAAACATGGCTATAACAGATTTCCAGATCATTGCATTCTTGCTTTCTGTGTGCCATACCTTACAAGTACTGTATATACTCATGTACACATAATTCGTGTAATGAAGCATAACCCGGTCCTTGACATACATACTTCACATTAGGGCACTCGTCACAAACAACTTCCTGTGTCATTTGAAAACGTCCAGGCCCCAGCTGTGTTGTTCTCATTTCTTGTCGACAATTACATTTTCTCTTGCCTGGCGCTTGACGGGCCACGGGCTTATTTCTTACAACCTAGCGAGAGAAACAGATTAGTTAATACATTATGGATGAAAGCAACAATGGAACATGGCCTTGATGACACCCCAAGAGGAACAATGTGAACTTCCTAAGCAAATCATGGGGCTAAGAGAGCTTCTGAGACAAAGTCAGACACCCCACTTTCTGCTACGGATGGTAAAGCATCTGCCAAAGCCCAAAACTGTTGGAAGATTACTTTTTGGGGAAAGTGATGTCAGTGGTGTGAAAATTTTAGGCAGACATTAGAAAAGATGATCTGCAAAAATATTTAGCAGAACATATAGTAAGTGACAACCAGCATTGATTCATGAAGGATAGGTCGTGTCTAACTAACATGTTGGGTTTCTATGAGAAGGTAAGTGGAAATCTGGATGTAGGTAATGCAGCTGATGTCATTTATCTGGACTTTGCAAAGGTATTTGATATTGTACCAAACAACAAGAAAGAGTAGAAAACAGACGAGAAGGATCAGGATATAAAGGATCTAATTGCAACATTACTGATCAAGTATAATATTAAGGATAAATTATTATTCACCTGCGCTAAGGATTAGTATTCCTAAAGAGGAGTGAATGGATAATCCAAGATTGATACCTGCACTGTGGAGAGAAAGATATACGTTCGTGGAGTTTAAACACCGTGTATAAACATTGGCTTGGAGGCCGTTTTAGCACTGATGGCCAGGTTTATTTAGCAAGGCTATGCCCTCTGGTACTAGAACAATTTAGTATGTGCAAACGTGTACTTACTGATTGTAAAAACAGCGGTACCCCGGAATGGTAGGCGTATCAATTCTCCTTAGGTTCTCCTTGCTAGGCGTTAGGAGCTTGGAGCCCCAGGCGGAAGCGACGCCAAAGCCGTGGCGGTTTGTGAAAGGGGCGTGGCGGAAGTTGTGACGTCACAGCTAGTGGGCGGGCGTGTGTGGGAACAACCAATCCACGCGTTTCGAAGGATGCGATCCTTCTTCGTCAGGGCCCTGACTAAGAAGGATCGCATCCTTCGGAGGGCAAGTGCACCCGCACTAACTCTCAAAACCACAGGATCCTGCAATACGGAACTCACCACAACTGACCATACTAAGGAGAATTGATACGCCTACCATTCCGGGGTACCGCTGTTTTTACAATCAGCAAGTACACGATTGCACATACTAAATTGTTCTAGTACCAGAGGGCATAGCCTTGCTAAATAAACCTGGGCATCAGTACTAAAACGGCCTCCAAGCCAATGTTTATACACTGTGTTTAAACTCCACGAACGTATATCTTTCTCTCCACAGTGCAGGTATCAATCTTGGATTATCCATTCACTCCCCTTTAGGAATACTAATCCTTAGCGCAGGTGAAAAATAATTTATCCTTACTATTTTTTTCTCATAAGCAGGTTGGTACACAGATCCTGCCACCTCACCAGCAGCTGATCCGTTTTTATCCCCCAGTCCCCTTTTCCCCCATATACTCCTGAATCTCCCTCGTTGTCATTCAGTGAAGCGCCAGTGTGCACCCCTTTATCCAAGTATAATATTAGTGGAGTAGCAAAAACAACCAGATATAAACAGCGGACACTAATCCCAGAGACAACCACTTTATATTTGTGGGAAAAAAAAAACATTTACGGTCGTTTTATAACATCAAGGCATATGTAGTTATATGTGACACCATACAAGTCCAAATTAAATAATCTGCTTAAAATATGTGTCTCTGCAGATGTGCTATAGCCTCAATAAAGTGAAAATGTAGATACAGACATAGATGTCAATGTGAACATAATAGCCAAGCAGTATAATTGACCTAAGTTAGATAGAAAAAGTGCAAGTATATTTGGATATATACCGTAGGTATCCTATAGAATCAAATAAAGTGCATTGGACCTTTTATAAGAGGGCTTATGCCGAACAGTAAACAAGAGGTATGATAATGAATATACAATCTACCTGTGAAGGTCAGCAGTGACTGGCCACACAGATGTGTACACCCCGACACGCTTTTAGGTTTCGGCCTTTGTCAGGGGGCGATTCATGACGTCAAACTACGGAAGCTTCAAAGAACAAAAGGAAACCACTGATCACTGGTTTCCTTTTGTTCTTTGAACCTGCCGTAGTTGGGTGTGTCCCGAATCACGGAGCAGTTTGTTACGGTGCTGCCAGCCGGAGCGTCAGAGCTATATAGGACTAATTTTTAAAGTTCTACAGACAGCTTTCCAAGCTACACAAAGTTTGCTACAGAGGTATCAGTTACGCTTTAATCCAATCGTCCTATCCATTCTGGACCATTTGCACGGACACCAGCAACCCACTGCAGGATTGTCAGTGAGTGTGCTGAGATGCTCTGCAGCACGGATTCTTTTACTAATTTTTTGGACAACTTGAACTCCATACTACTAAGCTAGTAAGTGGGACATTTAGTAGCCAGTATGATTAGCTTTTATATTCCGAGATATAGAGGTAGACACACAGCGCAAATTGTAATTTTGTATTTATTGATTTGTTTCCCTATTGGCTTAGGTTTGTCGGATCCCTTGCCGCTTGTTTCCGCAGTGGTGCATACACCTGGGTGGGAGCGTCAGGTTTTACGGTCCACTTGACAGTTTGTTTATTTAGCGTTAGGCCTCATTCAGATGTCAGGGATTTTTCACGTGCGTAAAATAAACAGATCAATTTTCATCTGTGTTTTTGGATCTGCATTTCATCTGTTTAGTTGGAGTGTCGGTTTTTACCATCAGGATTTCATCAGCGTTTGTGTCTTATGAAAAAAAATCAATAAAATTGCCAAACTTCTCGTATCCATTGCAATGATAAACACGGGGATAGTAGATGAATTGCATGCGTATTGAATCCATGTGCTTTTGCAATTTTCATGGACACAATGACTTGCATCTGTGATTTTTTTATCATTGCCTGATCAAAAATGGACAAATCACGGTCCACAAAAATATGGACATGTGAATGACCACACAGGCTAGCATGGTATGTATTCTATAGAACATGTACATGACTCTGTGGTGTCTACATGTTAATAAAATAAACCCTAAAGGGGCTGTTCATCACCTGAATGTAGAAACCAAAAATTACCTCTACAAAATTCCCAGAATAAACTTCTTCCAGCGTTACTTCCAGATCAATTATTATGTCACTGCCACGTGGAACATTTCTGTCTTGTTGACGGGGATTGCCTCCAAACATGAAGCCAAAATCTCCAAAGAAACTAAGAAAATACAAAAGATGTTACATTACACCATGTCTATATACTATATTATCTACACATCAGATCATACTTAACAGCTGGACATTTGTGCTTTATTCTGCAAAAGGTAATCCTGAAGATGATTGATGACCAAATATTGTTCTGGCACAATTGTACTTTATATAACAAACTTCGGTATCACTGCCTCATTCTGGAAAAATAAAATGGAGACGCCTGAGGGGTATTTCATTTTTACTTAAATTCATGCCTTTTGGCTAGAGATAACTCTTTCTGCAGCCAGGGGCATAAAGTAACTTCATTCTCCTGAACTCCTCTCAGCCAATTTATGGTCGTAAAGATAAACTCAACATAAATCAGCAGAAAGGAGCTCAGAAGAAGAAAGATATGAGCTAGAATAATAAGGTAAGCAGCAATAGAGGTTACAGGAGGCAAATGGAGCAACATTTTTAGTGAAAATTGCAAAAGTTATTTTTTTTTAGCAAAAAATACATGCAGTTATGGTAGTACTCCAGCAATTTCTCCTTTGTACATATTGGCTTATTTACCAACAATATTTTCACCGTTTGGTTATTTCATCCCATATCAGATCCATTCCCTCCTCTTTATTATAGGCAATCATGTGATCACCAGCCTGACAACCAGTCCAGTACATGCACTAAAGTACACACAGGATGTCAGTCTCCGACTTCCCGTGAGCTACAGGAGGACATCAGCTACCTGATACCAGGCCGCTCCCAGACGTCTCGCCTCCCACCCGGCTCCCAGACGTCTCGCCTCCCACCCGGCTCCCAGACGGCTCGCCTCCCACCCGGCTCCCAGACGGCTCGCCTCCCACCCGGCTCCCAGACGGCTCGCCTCCCACCCGGCTCCCAGACGGCTCGCCTCCCTCCCGGCTCCCAGACGGCTCGCCTCCCTCCCGGCTCCCAGACGGCTCGCCTCCCTCCCGGCTCCCAGACGGCTCGCCTCCCTCCCGGCTCCCAGACGGCTCGCCTCCCTCCCGGCTCCCAGACGGCTCGCCTCCCTCCCGGCTCCCAGACGGCTCGCCTCCCTCCCGGCTCCCAGACGGCTCGCCTCCCTCCCGGCTCCAACCTCCTGTGCCCTTGTCCTATGATGCTGTATAAATAAAAATGCCCTTAACTGCGCATTGCAACCAATCATAGAGCAGCTCTCATTTTGTATTCTGCCCTGGTAAGATGTGAGCTGTGCTCTGGTAGGTTATAGATAGCTTCATGTTTCTGGCTTATTATTTCTGCCTTATATAAGAGTAGTGATATAGTAGGGGAGAGTGAAGCTTCATCACATAGGGGACAGCAGCTCTGTGAGACTAATCATTCCCTGCCATTAGATTGGAGTAACAACATTACATTGAACTCTTGCATCATGGGAAATGTAGTCTGCATTACGGAGCCGTATCAGAGGGGGAGAAGGAATGAAGATGGCAGACACCCCAAACATGGTGCATCAACAAGTATAACAACTGCCTGTACCTGATTCCTTAATAAGAACTAAAGCCGTACCACATAAGGACAATCATACCAAAAATCATGAAGCACATCGTTCAATTGCGGCCAAGAGCAGGAAAGTAAAGCTCTCCCGAAGTTAGTGCCCAAACTCACTGGGTCAAGAGGACAACAACAAAACGGAGTATACAAATCCCAAGAAACATAGTAATCATAAACAAAAAAACTTTATTACTACAACAATAAATATAAATTAATACATAAACATTGTAGCCCAAACAGTGAGGAAATATGGAGGAGACATGAAGGTATGCTGGATTTAGGTAGGAAAAGCAAAATACATCCTGAGTAAACTAAGCACTAGCGACCATAATAGCACAGTACTACCCACATTGTAACGGAGTTTCAGCAACATAAATGGGTGCCAAACCGGCAATGCCCCGCAGATCACTCCCAATAGACAGGTTATTCATGCACGCTTTTGATAAAGCTGGACCGCGAAACGCGCGTCAAGGGGCTGCTAGGTCCAAGTGGGATAGCTGTCCTTTTACCTATGGGTAAGCATGCATGAATAACCTGTCTATTGGGAGTGATCTGCGGGGCATTGCCAGTTTGGCACCCATTTATGTTGTCGAAACTCCGTTACAATGTGGGTAGTACTGTGCTATTATGGTCGCTAGTGCTTTTCCTACCTAAATCCAGCATACCTTCATGTCTCCTCCATATTTCCTCACTGTTTGGGCTACAATGTTTGTTATTTATTAATTTATATTTATTTTTGTAGTAATAAAGTTTTTTTGTTTATGATTACCATGTTTCTTGGGATTTGTATACTCTGTTTTGTTGTTTTGTCACATAAGGACAATGTATTTGTGTACTGGAGTGCTTTATTAAGAGGTGTCCATCTACGATATAATTGTCTAAGGTGTACTTCCGTCTGTGTGTCTGTCCCGGAAATCTCGCGTCCCTGATTGCCCGTCGCTGCCGGCTGCGACGGGCACAGTCCGGCCGAGAATTAGTCCCTCCCTACTCCCCAGCCGTCAGTGCCCGCTCCATAATCCCCTCCAGTCAGGGCTCACAAAGGGTTAATGGCAGAGTTAACGGACTGCGTTATAACGCACTCCGTTAACGCTGCTATTAACCCTGTGTGACCAACTTTTTACTATTGATGCTGCCTATGCAGCATCAATAGTAAAAAGATCTAATGTTAAAAATAAAAAAAAAATCATTATATACTCACCCTCCGTTGGCCCCCAGATCCAGCCGAGGCCTTTCCCGCTCCTCACGACGCTCCGGTGACCGGTCCATGCATTGCGGTCTCGCGAGACCACTACGTCGTGAGGATTATCGGTAAACGCCTCGGCTGGATCCAGGGGGCCAAAGGAGGGCGAGTATATAACTTCTTTATTTTAATTCTTTTTTTAACAGGGATATGGTGCCCACATTGCTACATTGATACTACGTGGCTGTGCAATAATATACTACGTGGCTGTGCAATAATATACTACGTGGCTGTGCAATAATATACTACGTGGCTGTGCAATAATATACTACGTGGCTGTGCAATAATATACTACGTGGCTGTCTGTGTTACATGGGCTGTGCTATATACTATGTGGCTGCTATATACATACATATTCTAGAATACTCGATGCGTTAGAATCGGGCCACCATCTAGTATCCTATAAAGCTGCTTGGTCATGATAAACATGGCAGCATAGTATACAGCCAGGTCCGATTCACTGATGGCCCAGAGGGCACAAAGCTAGAGATGCCTGGAAGCAGCAATGACCATGGTGGCAGCAGACGCCTGGCTTTAAGGCTAGCGTCACCATCTGTACATTTTCCCAGAACTACTTACTGTGAGAATATATCACCATGGGAGCCCTGGTGGCCATCTTTAAGTCCTTCTTCACCATATGCATCATACTGTTTCCTTTTTTCCTCATCAGAAAGCACCTAAATTCAGAATTCATATGGAAAAGTCAAAATGTATATTGGATTTTTAATACAAAACATTGGGATGACTGGAAGGATCAGTTACAATTCAACTCCACCTAACTTTATGTAATCCGGTGTCCCACCACAAGGCATCATTAGGAAGTCCTTCATGTAACCCCGTACACGCCATAATAAATGCTGAACAGTGAATGTCACAGTAAATGGCAGACATGGCCTAATTTCCACTCCCCTGGGAATTCAATGTTGCCCTTAGGATAGGTCGTCATAATCCGGTGGTGTCCAGACAACCAGCACTACCATCAATGAGCTGAATTGTAGGGACCATGCTGCCCCAAAATTACCATCGCTCCGCACCCTATATAGTGGCTGTGAATCGTAGTACACAAGTGAAAGGACCAGAGTGGGGAGCTACTCAACATACTGAGCTGTGCCACTTCTGGAGCTCCACAGTCCCTTCAACTAGCTGACATCGGGATGTGCTGAGTGTAAGACCCACACAAATCTCATACTGAAAATCTCTAACATAATACTATATTCTAGGAATGTGGGAGCGGATTGGGTCCATCTGATGTGTTGTGTAGTCGGCGTGTTATCACTAGGTAGCAATATACAGGGACGTCGAGAGCCACACACAGCTTACATACTTCAGCACTTTTCACTAACCTCGTAGGCAGCACCTAAATCTTGAAATTTCTCTTGTGCTTGTGGATCATCTAGATTTCGATCTGGATGCAATTGTAAAGCTAGCTTTCTATATGCCTTTTTTATTTCCTTCACAGTAGCACCGCGAGAAACTCCCAGGATTTTATAGAAATCACGTCTGAAATAAGAAAGACAATAATGTTATAGTAAATGATGCAGAAACTCCATAATTGTATATTAAAGTTCCCCTGCATGACACTAATAGGACATTAGGACATATTAATTAGGACCACACTTTCTTGCTTAGCAATAGAATAGCAAATTTGCTGGGGGTCCAACCGCTCAGACCCCCAAGGTTCCTGAGAACCGCTGCTGAAAAGATGTGTGTTAATGTAGCGGAGGTGGATCAGGCGCACTGCGACGACTTCATTCATTTAAAGACCAGATGAGTAGTGCTCAGCCATCTCCAGTGATCCATTAAGAACATGCATGACTGACCACTGCTCCATTCACACAGAGCTCTGGTCTCATGATTGTTTTGGTCCCAGTAGTTGCACCCCCAGCAATCTGGGACTTATCCCTTATATTATGAATAGGTGAGACGAAGAATACCACGTAGAGTGTGGTTGTGATGAATATTTGCTCATGTTTTCTAGCCCAGAGGTCCCCAACTCCAGTCCTCAAGGCCCACCAACAGGTCATGTTTTCAGGATTTCCTTTGCATTGCACAGGTGATGCAATTATTACCTGGGCAAGGCTAAGGAAATCCTGAAAACATGACCTGTTGGTGGGCCTTGAGGACTGGAGTTGGGGACCTCTGTTCTAGCCTACTCATCACTGATGTCATACAGGGGAATGATTAATATACACTTAGGCTAGGTTCACATTGCGTTAGGGCACTCCGTTAAGCGCATTGAGCTAAGGCTACGTTCACATTTGCGTTGTGCGCTGCTGCGTCGGCGACACAACGCAAACAAGAACGCATGCAAAACGCATAGTTTTGCGACGCATGCGTCCTTGTTTTGCCGGATTTTGGACGCAAAAAAAAAAAAAGCATCTTGCTGCGTCCTCTGAGCCCTAACGCTTGCGGCAAATAAGACGCATGCAAACGCATGTCCATGCGCCCCAATGTTAAATATAAGGGCGCATGCGTCACCGCGGCTGCGCCTGATGCAGCCCGGCAGAACGCAAATGTGAACGTAGCCTTACGCAATGTTTAGTTTGGGGCTGCATTTGCTGTCCTCCGATCTGCACTAGCAAGGGACAGACCTCGGACGCTCCTTGCAGCGTCCGAGGTCCGTCACAAAAGAACGGCACATCGCTAGCGCGTGCCGAAAATGGCATGCGCTACAGGCAGAAATCACATTGCTGTCAATGGGTGCGCTAACGGACCCATTGCACGGCGTTAATTGCGACATTTTTGCCGTGCAACGCAGTCCGTTAGCGTTAACCCATTAACGCAATGTGAACCTAGCCTCATGTAATATATAACTACCTAACTTGAGAATACCCCTTTAATAGGTCATCTTTTCCAGTGCAGTGGTGAAGGCTACTTGTGGCCTTTTGTTATGAAAGGCAATTCAGAATCACAATGGACATGGAGGTCAGAGCACATACAGTGATCAGACAATAACCCAAAATAATAGAACGAGCTCTGAGACGTGGGAACTCTGCAGACCGCAATCCCTAAGCCTATCAAACCACACTAAAGGTAGCCGTGGAGCGCTCCTGACCAGAACCTAGGCGCCTCGTCACAGCCTGAGAAACTAGCTAATCCTGAAGATAGAAAAATAAGCCTACCTTGCCTCAGAGAAATTCCCCAAAGGAAAAGGCAGCCCCCCACATATAATGACTGTGAGTAAGATGAAAACACAAACATAGAGATGAAACAGATTTAGCAAAGTGAGGCCCGACTAGCTGAACAGAACGAGGATAGGGAAGATAACTTTGCGGTCAGCACAAAAACCTATAAAAAACCACGCAGAGGGGACAAAAAGACCCTCCGCACCGACTGAGACACAGAGGGACCACCTCCGTACCGTTAGAGCGTCCAGCAGGCGAGAAAAACCAATAAAGCAAGCTGGAGCGAAAAATAGCAACAAAATAACATAAGCAAAACTTAGCTTTGCAGAGCAGCAGGCCACAGGAATGATCCAGGGAAAAAACAAGTCCCACACTGAAACATTGACAGGAAGCATAGATCAAAGCATCAGGTGGAGTTAAGTAGAGAGGAAGATAACAAGCTCACCAGATCACCTGAGGGAGGAAACTCAGAAGCTGCAGTACCACTTTCCTCCACAAACGGAAGATCCCAGAGAGAATCAGCCGAAGTACCACTTGTGACCACAGGAGTGAACTCTGCCACAGAATTCACAACAGCCTTTATACATTTGCTAAAACAGTCTACCATCACAGAACTTGGTTAAATTAATGGCAGACCACAGAAACTGTGACTGACCCAGACCTCCCCAGCAGGGGGCATAAAAGAGCAAATAGACTAGTGCTGTCCTATGCGGCCCTTCACTTTATGAGGTTTAGGTCCTCAGGCCATGTTCACACAACCATAATGCAGCTGCATTTTAGAGCTGGTGCTAATCCATGATTGCATGCGACTATTGCAGTCGTAATATACAGTAGATGCTAAAATGCTGCTAGATCACGGCCGAGAGCAAGAGGCCTTCGAGCTTTTGACGGACACTTACCCAGTGACATTTATGGCCTTCCCGCTCCTGCTTCCTCCAAGTCAATAAAAGATTTATGACCGTTCTTGGCCTGAAAGTGTTGACCTAACTGCATGAAGCTACAATGTTAGAGGGGTATTCCACAGTGGTGAATTGTGTACGGCCGCAGCAGTGACACCACCAACACTGGGCTCAGTGGCTAACACGTCCACACTGTCAGAGCCACAGGGATTGGTTATGGATGCGTCTCTACCATGGCGGAGACATCACATCTGATGGATCAGTGATTACATGCCAATCTTACCATTTTATACAAAAGCAATAAAATAATTATAAATAATAAAACAACAAAGGTGGAAAAGTCACCTGATAAACAATGATTTGCTCTAAACTGTATTAGAATTTCATTGATTATGTGACTTATTATGACTTCGCACCTGGCAATACACTTCCTCCATTACACTTTTCCTATGCGGCTGGAATGTGCAGCTTGGCCACAATCTGTTCTCATTCATGTGGGAACAGGACAAATGTTGAACCAGCCGGCGGGCGCAGGCGACAGCCAGGGGGCGCAGGCGACAGCCAGGGGGCGCAGGCGACAGCCAGGGGGCGCAGGCGACAGCCAGGGGGCGCATGCGACAGCCAGGGGGCGCAGGCGACAGCCAGGGGGCGCAGGCGACAGCCAGGGGGCGCAGGCGACAGCCAGGGGGCGCAGGCGACAGCCAGGGGGCGCAGGCGACAGCCAGGGGGCGCAGGGGAGCATGTGTGAAAAGACATTATGGGGAGGAGGAATGTGTGAAGAAAAAAAACAGTATGGGGAGAGGTGGTGTGTCAGTAGTGGGAGAGCGAGGGTATAGGATGAGAAGGCATGTATGGTGGAGAAATGTGTGAGAAAATAGTATGGGGGGGGGATTTCAGGGCACAATATAGAGACTAGGTAGTTTGTGGGGGCAGCATGGAGAGACAATGTGGAGGGGACAGTATGTGGAGGAGGGGTAGGGTGGAAAGAAGAGCACAGTGTGGAGGTGTACCATGAGAGGGTCATATCTTGTTCAGGGAGCATAGTGAGGCAATTATTCAGGGGCACAGCGTAGGGCCGATATTTTTATGTGAAAGCATTATAATCTCGCTGTTATTTGTAAGGGTACTGTGTAGGGATGTGCTGCAGAAGACCAGAGAAGGAAGTCTGCAGAGAGGAGCTGTGTGTGTTAAATGGCATTATGGCATCTGGACAAGACGGAGAAGAAGAGAAAGAACAACTGCAATCAGAGAAGATGCCACCTCCAACGTACCTGGATGCAAATGTTTATTTGTGGTACTGACTAGGTCTCATCAGTGCTGTGGTTCCTCTATGGTCCGCAGTCTGATAACCGTTGTTCACCGCAACTCCCAGCATCTCCTTATCATTGTTCAAGCAGTGATCCAAAACCAATATTGATCTTAATCCTAAATGTACGGTATTTTTATTGTAATAATCTAAATCACTTATAAAGAGTTCCTACTGTTCACTTTCTGCTCTCTATAACAGCTTTTTTATTTTTACTGAATTTAGTTTTGATTAAATTTAATTTGAGAACCCCAGTGCATGTTGGGATACCCAAACAAGACATCACGGGCAGAGGCTCCGGGCACTGCTGCAGCATCTGCCTCCACCCTGAAAAGAAGCGTCATCAGTGATGTCCGTTTCAGGTTATGGGCTAGTCCCAGCTCTACTAGGTATACTTTGGTTGTCAATTCAGACGTATGCTCAGTACGAGTTCCCATGTCACTGTGCAATAATCTTTTCAATGCACAGTGACAGTGCGCTCCCTAGCCAGCTCTAATGAGAAGTGATAGGGTGGCAAGAGTAACACTGTCAGTGACAATTATTTTGGGGAAGGGGCTGGTCTCTGCTCTCCTGTCCACATTCTCTTCTTACAATGCATACTGATGTGTGCTCTCTTGCCAGCTCGTCACTTCTCATTAGGGCCAGCAATGGAGCGCACTGTTACCGTGCATTGAAAAGAATATCGCACAGTGATAAGGGAGCTTGCACTGAGCATACATGGGAATTGATTCAGGGTGGCAACAGTCTGCAGCACTGCCCCCTGGTGACATCCCATTTGAGTATCCCAGCGTACAATGGGGTTCTCAAACGAAATGTCATCAAAACAGAAGAAGCAACAAAAAATAAATCAGTTAAGAAATTAGAGAGTGAATGATAGTGACTTTTTAATCAAAGTATATTACAAAATTGATTAGATTACTACAATAGATATTCAGGATTAAAATCTATATGGGGACCTGGGGACATAGTCCTGGGCTGTCGGGGGACCTGGGGACATAGTCCTGTGCTGACGGGAGACATAGTCAAGGGCTGGCGGGGGCTCTGGAAACATATTCCTGTGCTGATGGGGGGTTCTAAGGACATATTCCTGTGCTGATGGGGGACCTGGGGACATATTCCTGTGCTGACGGGGGGTTCTAAGGACATATTCCTGTGCTGATGGGGGACCTGGGGACATATTCCTGTGCTGACGGGGGACATAGTTAAGGGCTGGCGGGGGCTCTGGAAACATATTCCTGTGCTGATGGGGGGTTCTAAGGACATATTCCTGTGCTGATGGGGGACCTGGGGACATATTGCTGTGCTGACGGGGGGTTCTAAGGACATATTCCTGTGCTGATGGGGGACCTGGGGACATATTGCTGTGCTGACGGGGGTTCTGGTGATGTATTCTGATCCTGTACACATGTACCAATCAACAACTTATCAAATAACGTGACATCTGGTTACATTAATAAAGAATTGTGCCATCTGACAAAATGAGGGTTCCTATATTTTTATTAGAAGCGTTAAAGGGAATGTCTGGGTTTGTGATAAAAGTCCGCAGTCAGTCTATGCACCTACAGACTTCTCAATATTCACAGTGCGCACCACACAATGTCAGGTATTTTGTGGCGTCGGCGACAAGATCAGGAGATGAAGTGACCACAAATATGAGAGTAGCATAAAAGCCGCAGGTGCCAAATAGACGTCGTGAGCGGCCTCGCTCGATTCCCCTGTACTGAGCGGGGTCCAGCATGTCCGAATGTGGACAGTGCCCGTCTGTGATCACAGGGCGGCCGGTTTTTCATGCTGGCACCGGAGAATCCTGACAGTGTGCATGGTCACGCAGACTTTCATTATAAATCTGGACAATCCCATAATGAGAAAACGAAGCCCAGACTGTCAGGATCAGGCTCAGACGCTTTCCATGGGTCAGGAGGCTATGGTACCTCGCTGAGGGCGCAGGTAGTCGGCACGTGACGGAGCGTACAAATGGCGACTACCCCGACCACTCACCCTGTGACAGGAGGGGCCACACATTTACCCGAGGACGCCATTACCGGCTCTTGCATAGTCCCCTGGATGTGCCCCTCACACTGGCTGGGGCCACCTGCTGGATCCCTACTACGTGCCCTGCCTACAGTTCCCGGGCCGCTGAGCACTGCGACCACCTACCATGTGGCGGGGCTGACACTCGCTACAATCCGCCCCGCAGTGCCGGCAGCCGGCGGCCACCTAGGAGACGTGTCCATGCCACTTCCGGGCTCCGCACTTACCCGGCAGCTACCATTCCCAGCACGTAGAGCAGCAGCACGCACAGGCTGCTCAGCGATGACGGGCCGATCCTCATGGCTACTGGACGGCTAGGACCCGGGAGTCAGACTGAGGCTGTCACCACATAAGCGCTTCCCGGAGCCCGAGCACCTCAGCGCCGCTCCACAGACAGCTCGCTATTTCCTATGCATGGAGCCAGCTGCAGCCAATCACACGGCACAACGTCGGCGCCAGCTAGGCAGCAGCACCCAATCAGAGGTTTGATATTGTCGCTTCCCCGATCTGTGGTCCAATGACAGGTTAAGACATGGCACGTTACTATTCTCACGCTCCCAGCCAATCCCGTGCCTGATGCTGACGCCGGGCCGGCTTCCTTCTCTGATTTGTCGCCAATTACGGGAGCGTCCATTTTGTTGGTGTCTTCGGCCTCCTGTAGTGACAACCAGCAGGTTACGCCCCAGTGTGTAGGGAGGGGACTCGTAAATGAAGCGTCGTCTGACAGCCGGCTATGCGATCTATACCTGACTATGGCTGCCACAGCCGCCTCATAGATGGGTGGGCTGGTCAGGATCGTGTCCATACAGAGGGGCAGTAGACGGGGCCGGTGTTATTCTGTGCAGGTGGCCGCACCGACCGGATCTCACCTGCACTGAACCAACGAGGCTGAAGTTGGTTTCTTATTCGTCAGTTTCTTATTCGGCAATTTTTTCTTTTCTGTTTTTTATATAAGCATCACAATAATAACATACAATGCAGCGAGGAGCCCTGATGTGAATACGCTTAAAAACGGCTACAAAAATAATAAAACTGGCACAAAAATGGGCATCAAAGTGGGCACCAAAGAGCGCTGAAGAAAGGGTTAAATGCCTTTGGGCCACTGATCTAACACTGCAGACATATAGAACAGGGCGCCCCGCATCCAAACCAGTAAGGCTACGTGCACACTTTGCAGATTCCACTGCGGATTTTTCCGCAGCGGAATTGCAAAATCCGCAGTGAAAACCCATCGCGGTTTTTACTGCGGATTTATCGCGGTTTTTACTGCGTTTTCTTCTGCGGATTTTCAACTGCAGTTTTCTATTGGAGCAGCTGAAAATCCGCAGAAAAGAAGTGACATGCTGCGGAATGTAATCTGCAGCGTTTCCGCGCGGATTTTTCTGCAGCATGTGCACAGCGTTTTTTGTTTCCCATAGGTTTACATTGAAATGTAAACTCATGGGAAACTGCTGCGGATCCGCAGCGGTCAAATCCGCTGCGGATCCGCAGCAAAATCCGCAAAGTGTGAATATAGCCTTACAGTATTTCCAGCCTGGCCCAAATGGGTTCTGAGCACCAGAACTGGCATCAAAGTGGGCAGACAGTGAATTCTTGCCATTTTAATAAGTAACTGATGTTTTTAAGGGGTTAAATGCCTTTGGGCCACTGATCTGACACTTAAAGTACACAGACAGTGATGCCCTGCATCAAACCCAGGTCCCTGCAGCCTGGCCCAAATGGGTTTTGGGCACCAGAACTGGCATCAAAGTGGGCAAACAGCCCATTTTCACAGATTTGAATAAGTAACTGATGTTTTTAAGGGGTTAAATGCCTTTGGGCCACTAATACGACACATAAAATTCGCAGACAGTGATGCCCTGCATCAAACCCAGGTCCCTTCAGCCTGGCCAAAATCGGTTCTGGGCACCAGAACTGGCATCAAAGTGGGCAAACAACCCATTTTCGTTGCCGCGCCCTCTGCGCTGTTCTCGCTTCAAAACTGGTGCCTGTGCTGTCTACTACTGTGTGGGGCAGGCGCAGTAAGCTCTGGCCGTCTGACGTCCCAGCCAGGCTTGCAGACTGCACGTGTGCGGCCGCCCTGCCTATGAATCCCTGCCCCGCACTGTGCATAATGCATAACACAGTGCGGGGCAGGGATTCCCAAGGTGGGTGGCCGCAATGCCCGCACAGGCGCAGTCTGCAAGCCTGGCTGGGACGTCAGACGGCCAGAGCTTACTGCGCCTGCAAACACAGTAGTAGACAGCGCAGGCTCCGGTTTTGAAGCAAAAACAGCGCAGAGGGGGCGGCGCCGAAAGCCCCTGAAGATTTGAGTGACGGCAGAGTAGCGGTTCAAGCTGGGGAGTGAGGACCCGCCTCCATGGAAAAAGATAGGTATTTTGCATAACTTTCAAAACGCTTTATTTTCGGAATACATGAACCAAAAACTAAAAGAGCCACCTTGTTAGAATGCAGCATTACTGCTGCACAAGGTGGCTCTTTTAGTTTATAATGGCTGGAGGGGGGTGAAAGTGGCCCTTTAAGAGGAAGCGACAGTTCGTTTATAGAGCATAGGAGACAAGCTAGTAAATTAGATATTTTACTCCATAAAAAAGGAAGGCAGTGTTTACAAAGTATAAAAGATGTTCTAAAGAAGACAAACTCATATGTACATTGAAGATTACAAAAAAAAAGGATTAACATTGAATAGAGAACAATTACAGGTCGTTCAGGTCATTTCATATCAGCATGGTGGCCTTGTGCTCAGGAGGAGAAAGGGCTTCCATATATCCAGATGCATGAGCACAGCTTTACCGAGCTGTTGTTAGTTTGCTTCCTGCACCAAGACTGCTGGAATGCTGAAACACAAAAATATTCTTAGCCCAAAAACCCAGGCACTCCCCCTGTAGTGACATCACTCTGGGGCTGAAACCTCCCCTTTACTGAAAATATTAAAAACCATTTTTATGCATATCTCACTGTATGAACCTCGTATATGAAATACGCCAGGATCAAGCGGTGCACTACGTCGGGGCGATTCTTTTAATTGTAAATACGGATTGATTCCCTGAACCACTTACGGAAAAATCTGCACTTTGCCCTCGTTGGGTTTAGCTGCTAGCGCTTTCAGTGTGTGATAGATCTATCGATGGATGTCCGGAATATATCATTCTTATCTTTGTAGCTGAAATCAGTGGCGCTATAACTTTAATAGTACAAAGAAACTCAGGGCTTTACACCAGTTCAAACTAGTCTTTGGTGGGAGGGGGGGAAATGAGCAGCCTTCACAGAGACTGCTAACGGCAGCTACAGCCATAACTTCTAGTGAGGGTTTTGAATTACACTCATAGCAGCAAGCAGAAGAGGGGGGTCGGAATGACCCACAGCGTCTGTTCTCTGCTCTTGGTTGTAGCAGAGCTCGGTGTGTGCGATAATACACAATCAAATACCTCATGTTCCTGACAGGGAGGATAACTTTACGATCCCCGCCACTAACACCAATAGGACATGAACCGGGGTTGTTAGGTTGCTCACTTCTTTCTGAAGGGGAATTATTTCTGTCCCACTTCAAAGTTCCGGTTTTGAACTTGCAGCTCTATGGCACCCCCCCTTACCCTCAGGTCAGAAAGGGTACTGCACCTAGGATAATTAGTAGCCAGAAAGTCTGCCTTCTTTGTACTGGCTAATTGGCACGCTGCAGCGAGGGCGATATGACTATTCCCACTCAGGCGGGAACAATAACTATCAACGCCGTCCATTGCTACAAGGTCTCCCAAATGCAGAGGACATATCCGCTGCCACGAGCTCCGATTTTTTTAATTCATAATGTGTCAGGAGGCAACCCAAATTAGTAGAGTAATTCACTTCAGAGGACAGGACAGTACGTTGTAGAGCAAGGAGGAACAAATCTAGTAATTTTATATATTTTACTACAAAAAGGTAGGCTGCGTTAACAGAATTATAAAAAGATATTCGAAAAATAGACAAATATCGTATGTACAGTACAATTACAACTAAAATGGGATTACATTTGAAAAAACACTTACAGTTTGTTATGTAATTTCATCTCATGTGCTGTGGGGGATGGGCATACATCAAGATGCATTACAGATGGGTCTCGCAGTTGGACCCTAGACAAAAGATTAGTGAAGATTGATGTCTAACTCACTGATCTCCGTGCCCAAAACCAAGGCACTGCCCCTGTGGTGATCTCACTCAGAGGCTGAATACTCCCCTTTCTTCCTCGGAGATGAAGGACACAATGATCATGATGCTCACCATGTCATGGGGGTTCTTTTAAGTATAAACACGGCGTAGATATATAACCCGCTTAAGGAGAAATACTTGCCTTGCATTTTTTTGGGAGTAGATACTAGCGATTTCAGTGAGTTATAGATTTCTCGGTGGACATTCGGAATATGTAACCCTTATATCCGAATCCCTGATCTGTGTCATTGTACATAAATTTTCAAGAACAAAAAAGTCCCATGCGGTTTGAAAGTGGCTGTACCAGTTATAGCTAGTATCAGGCGGGAGGGGGGATGAGGGGTTTAGGGAGAGGACGGCTTTCACAGCACAAAGCCATAAAAATTTCTCAGTGGAGCTTGCACGCTGGTCTTCAATTACAGCCATATAGCAGGGGGAAGGGAGGAAGAGAGGCTTTGAATTCCACCCTTGTGCTGGCAGGCAGAGGAAACTGCAGCTGAGAGCCCTGTATGTGTAATTGAAGTAAGCAGAATTTCTTCCTGTTTCCTGACAGGTGCAGTTGAAAAGGTATAATTCTACAGGTTTCAAAATATATCAAGCCTTCAAAGACCGTTAAAAATGGTATAAGTCTGTAAAAAGAAGGTTTTGCAAATTTCATTAAATATAATGAAAAATTGCTGCAACATTTTAACACTAATAAAAGTGACATAATGACAATGGTGATGGACCACAAAACCATTATGGGGGATGTAAGCGTGGAGTGACATCAGTGGCCCAAAGGCATTTAACCCCTTAAAAACATCAGTTACTAATTCAAATCTGCGAAAATAGGCTGTTTGCCCACTTTAATGCCAGTTCTGGTGCCCAGAACCCATTTGGGCCAGGCTGGAGGGACCTGGGTTAGATGCATGGCATCACTATCTGTGTATTTTAAGTGTCAGGTCAGTGGCCCAAAGGCATTTAACCCCTTAAAAACATCAGTTACTTATTCAAATCTGTGAAAATGGGCTGTTTGCCCACTTTGATGCCAGTTCTGGTGCCCAGAACCCATTTGGGCCAGGCTGGAGGGACCTGGGTTGCTTGCAGGGCATCGCTGTCTGTGTATTTTAAGTGTCAGATCATTGGCCCAAAGGCATTTAACCTCTTAAAAACATCAGTTACTTATTAAAATGGCAAGAATTGACTGTCTGCCCACTTTGATGCCAGTTCTGGTACCCAGAACCCATTTGGGCCAGGCTGGAAATAACTGGTTTGGATGCGGGGCGCCCTGTTCTATATGTCTGCAGTGTTAGATCAGTGGCCCAAAGGCATTTAACCCTTTCTTCAGCGCTCTTTCGTGCCCACTTTGATGCCCATTTTTGTGTCAGTTTTATTATTTTTGTAGCCGTTTTTAAGAGCATTAACATTAGGGCACCTCACTGCATTGTATGTTATTATTGTGATGCTTATTTTTAGTTGTTAAACCTATAAAAAACAGAAAAGAAAAAATTGCCGAATAAGAAACTGACGAATAAGAAACCAACTTCAGCTCCGAATAAGAAACTGAACGAATAAGAAACCAACTTCAGCCTCGTCATTTGCACTTTATATTTACCGTATATACTTGAGTATAAGCTGACCCGAGTATAAGCCGACCCCCCTAATTTTGCCACAAAAAACTGGGAAAACTTATTGACTCGAGTATAAGCCTAGGGTGGAAAATGCAGCAGCTACCGGTGAATTTCAAAAATAAAAATAGATGCTCCATACCGTTCATTATGGCCCCATAGCTGTGCCATATAGTGCTCTGCACTGTTCATTATCGTCCCATAGATGTACCATAGAAAGCTGTGCCATATAGTGCTCTGCACCGTTCATTATTGCCCCATGGATGTAGCATAGAAAGCTGTGCCATATAGTGCTCTGCATCGTTCATTCTTGCCCCATAGCTGTGCCATATAGTGCTCTGCACCGTTCATTATTGCCCCATAGATGTACCATAGAAAGCTGTGCCATTGCTGCTGCAATTTAAAAAAAAAATGCCATACTCACCTCTCTTGCTTGCAGCTCCTCAGCGTCCCGTCCCGGCGTCTCTCCGCACTGACTGTTCAGGCAGAGGGCAGCGCGCACACTAGTACGTCATCGCGCCCTCTGACCTGCACAGTCAGAGCAAGAGGACGGGAAGACTGAGCGGCGCCCGGCGGGTGGAACGCGGACAGGTGAATATGTAATACTTACCTGCTCCCGGCGTCCCGCTCCTTCCCCCGGACAGCTGGTCTTCGGTACCACAGCCTCTTCCTCTATCAGCGGTCACCGTTACCGCTCATTAGAGAAATGAATATGTGGCTCCACCCCTATGGGAGTGGAGTCCATATTCATTACTTTAATGAGCGGTCCCACGTGACCACTGAACAGGGGAAGAGCTGCGGCACCTGAACACCGTGGGACTGCAGGGACAGCGCCAGGAGCCCCGGAAGCAGGTAAGCATGCCTCAGACCTCTCCCCCCCTCACCCGCCGACCATGACTCGAGTATAAGCCGAGTGGGGCACTTTCAGCCCAAAAATTTGGGCTGAAAATCTCGGCTTATACTTGAGTATATACAGTAATTAATTTCATCTACTATATAATTTTCTAAGGGTCACTTCCATCTGTCCTTCTGTCTGTCTGTCACGGATATTCATTAGTTGCAGCCTCTGTCTGTCATGGAATTCAAGTCGCTGATTGGTCGTGGCAAAATGCCCACGACCATTGCCACGACCAATCAGTGACGGCCACAGTCCGGCGGCAATATGGCCGCTCTATCCTCCTCGCAGTCAGTGCCCACTCCATACTCCCCTCCAGTCATCCAGTCAGCCCTCACACAGGGTTAATGCCAGCGTTATCGGAGCGCGGTGTAATGCACTCCGGTTACGCAGCTATTAACTCTGTGTGACCAACTTTTTAATATTGATGCTGCGTATGCTATGCGAGAAGGACCTGCCATGACGTCACGGTCATGTGACATCATCACAGGTCATGCGCTCATACCAACCCTGGGACCGGAAGCTGCTGCGTGCAACGCACACAGGCGACAGGACTACAAGGGGCCCTCGGAAGGTGAGTATATGTTTCTTTATTTTTTAACCTGTTACATACGTGGCTGGGCAATATACTACGTACCTGGGCAATATACTACGTGACTGGCCAATATACTACGTGACTGGGCAGTATACTACGTGTCTGTGCTGTATACTACGTGGCTCTGTGCTGTATACTACGTCGCTGTCCAATATAATACGTAGCTGGGCAATATACTACATCACTGGGTAATATACTACGTGACTGGGCAATATACTACGTCGCTAGGCAATATACTAAGTGGCTGGGCAATATACTACGTGGCTGGGCAATATACTATGTAGCTGGGCAATATACTACGTGGCTGGGCAATATACTATGTGGCTGGGCAATATACTATGTAGCTGGGCAATATACTACGTGGCTGGGCAATATACTACGTGGCTGGGCAATATACGTGGCTGGGCAATATACGTGGCTGGGCAATATGCTACGTGGCTGGGCAATATACTACGTCGCTGGGCAAAATACTATGTAGCTGGGCAATACACTACGTGGCTGGGCAAAATACTACAAGGCTGGGCAATATACTACGCAGCTGGGCAATATACTACGTAGCTGGGCAATATAATATGTGGCTGGGCAATATACTTCGTGGCTGGGCAATATACTACGTGGACATGCATATTCTAGAATACCTGATACGTTAGAATCGGGCCACCATCTAGTTGATAATAACTTTGAATAGTGAAGAAGGTGTCTTGCTGATCTTACTGTGTAATATTACGCTCTTACTGTGCAATATTATGCTATAATAATTTGGGGTACATGATTTCTCCTCTATTTTTGAGTCCTTATTATATATACATATACATACTGTCATGGCCAAAAGTATTGACACCCCTGCAATTCTGTCAGATAATACTCATTTTCTTCCTGAAAATGATTGCAAACACAAATTATTTGGTATTATTATCTTCATTTAATTTGTCTTAGGCTACTTTCACACTAGCGTTAACTGCAAACCGTCACAAAAACGTCTTTTTGCCGAAAAAACGGATGCGTCAAAAAAGTGCAAAATGTATGCAACGCATACAGCATTTCGAGGGATCCGTCTATTTGGGGATGTCTGGCCAATTAGCTAAAAAAATCCTGTTTCTGAATATGCTCAGTAGAAAAAAACGTATTGCAGCGCTGCATTGCGTCGTACGTGTCTCGACGTATCCGTCGCTCATAGACTTTCATTTTAGCCAAAGACGCATGCCGATGGATGCGCCGAGACACGTTTTTTTGTCGGAGCCAAAAAACGTTGCAATCTACGTTTTTCCAGACGACGTGTCGCCTAATTTCGACACATCCGTCGAAAGACGTATACCGACGTATGCAAATCCGTCGCAAAGCGTCGCCAATACAAGTCTATGGGGAAAAAACACATCCAGCAAAATATTTTGCTGGATGCGTTTTTTCTGCAAAACGACGCATTTTAACGTATTGCAGTTAACGCTAGTGTGAAAGTAGCCTTAAATGAAAAAACACAAAAGAGAATGAAGCAAAAAGCAAAACATTGATCATTTCACACAAAACTCCAAAAATGGGCCAGGCAAAAGTATTGGTACCCTCAGCCTAATACTTGGTTGCACAATCTTTAGCCAAAATAACTGTGACCAACCACTTCCGGTAACCATCAATGAGTTTCTTACAATGCTCTGCTGGAATTTTAGACCATTCTTCTTTGGCAAACTGCTCCAGGTCCCTGATATTTGAAGGGTGCCTTCTCCAAGCTGCCATTTTTAGGTCTCTCCACAGGTGTTCTATGGGATTCAGGTCTGGACTCATTGCTGGCCACCTTAAAAGTCTCCAGTGCTTTCTCTCAAACCATTTTCTAGTGCTTTTTGAATTGTGTTTTGGGTCATTGTCCTGCTGGAAGACCCATGACCTCTGAGGGAGACCCAGCTTTCTCACACTGGGCCCTACATTATGCTGCAAAATTTGTTGGTAGTCTTCAGACTTCATAATGCCATGCACACGGTCAAGCAGTCCAGTGCCAGAGGCAGCAAAGCAACCCCAAAACATCAGGGAACCTCCGCCATGTTTCACTGTAGGGACCGTGTTCCTTTCTTTAAATGCCTCTTTTTTTCTCCTGTAAACTCTATGTTGATGCCTTTGCCCAAAAAGCTCTACTTTTGTCTCATCTGACCAGAGAACATTCTTCCAAAACATTTTAGGCTTTTTCAGGTAAGTTTTGGCAAACTCCAGCCTGGCTTTTTTATGTCTCAGGGTAAGAAGTGGAGTCTTCCTGGGTCTCCTACCATACAGTCCCTTTTCATTCAGACGCCGACGGGTAGTACGGGTTGACACTGTTGTACTCTCGGACTGCAGGGCAGCTTGAACTTGTTTGGATGTTAGTCGAGGTTCTTTCTCCAACATCCGTGCAATCTTGCGTTGAAATCTCTTGTCAATTTTTCTTTTCCGTCCACATCTAGGGAGGTTAGCCACAGTGCCATGGGCTTTAAACTTCTTGATGACACTGCGCACGGTAAACACAGGAACATTCAAGTCTTTGGAGATGGACTTGTAGCCTTGAGATAGCTCATGCTTCCTCACAATTTGGTTTCTCAAGTCCTCAGACAGTTCATTGGTCTTCTTTCTTTTCTCCATACTTAATGTGGTACACACAATGACACAAGACAGAGGTTGAGTCAACTTTAATCCATGGCTGCAAGTGTGATTTAGTTATTGCCAACACCTGTTAGGTGCCACGGGTAAGTTACAGGTGCTGTTAATTACACAAATTAGAGAAGCATCACATGATTTTTCAAACAGTGCCAATACTTTTGTCCACTCCCTTTTTTATGTTTGGTGTGGAATTATATCCAATTTGGCTTTAGGACAATTCTTTGTGTTTTTTTCATTTAAGACAAATTAAATGAAGATAATAATACCAAATAACTTGTGTTTGCAATCATTTTCAGGAAGAAAATGAGTATTATCTGACAGAATTGCAGGGGTGTCAATACTTTTGGCCATGACTATATATATATATATATATATATATATATATATATATATATATATATATATATATATATATATATATATATAGACACACACACAGCAGCCTCTTTGGACGTGGTATCTTGTTGTCGCTAATTCTTTCCCTTGTTTTTATATCTAAATACTTTTTTTAATATGTATGTGCCTTTATGTATTAATAAAATTTGAATACATGTATTCTTCTATTATTTGCTCCTATGTCCATTTGTTTTTTGGGGTATTTATTGTTTATTTATGGATGAGCTTTTACTTTATTGGCCTTTCTTTTTGGGATTATAATTCATTAATTTTTGCCCTAACAGATAGTACCATAATTTGTACACCACCTACTTTATGGCCAAGCATTCCTTTTCTACGATGGAATAATTATTTTTACATGCAGATAGTTTCCTACTTGGATAGAGAACAGAGTGCTCATCTTCGCGTATCTCTTGAGAAAGAGTAGCTCCTAAACCGACATCGGAGGCGTCTGTCTGGAGTACAAATGTCTTTTTGAAGTTGGGGTCAACCAGGACCGGTTGCTTACACAGAGCCAATTTCAGTTCTTGAAAAGCCGCCTCCGCAGTCCATTTCGCCCTCAAGGATATCTGTCAGGGGTGCGACCATCATGGCAAAGTTTGGGATGAATTTTCTGTAGTATCCTATCATTCCTAGAAAGGCTCTAACTTGCTTCTTTGAGCGTGGCCTTGGACAGTTTTGGAATGCGTACATATTACTAATTTGCGGTTTGATCTCGCCTCTAACTGCAATATATACCAGGTGTTTGGCTTCTTCTTTCCCCTTGGCACTTTTTTTGATTTATCAAAAACCCGCCTTTCTAAGAAAATCAAACACGGCCTGGACCTTTTGCAGATGATTTCCCCAATAAGTGCTGAAGATTACAATTTTATCCCAGTATGACACAGCATAATTCTTATGGGGTGCAATGATCTGTTCCATGACCTTCTGGAAGGTGGCCGGGTATCCTTGCAATCCAAACTGCATCCGGACGTATTGGAATCATCCATCGGGCGTAGGAAAAGCAGTCTTCTACTTGGCTTCCTGTGACATGGGGATTTGCCAATATCCCTTTGTTTAATCCAAGGTGGTAATGCACCTTGCAGGCCCCAGTCTCTCGATCAGCTCATCGACACACGGCATTGGATATGGGTCAAACTTGGAGATTTCATTTAGCTTCCTATAATTGTTACAAAATTTCTACTCGCCATCTGGTTTTGGAACTAGGACAATAAACTAGGGAAACCTGGTGTCAGCCCCCGGGTCCTGCGCTATACAGTTTATGACGGTTACATTGTTGTTCCCTTAGAGTTAGGTCCCTATGTTGGACAGACCCAAATTTTTCGTCGGTCACCCATAGCTCAGGAATGTTGGCCTTAGGCTACATCACCTCCTCATCCCCCACAAGGACACAGAAGGGAAACCCGTCAGAATCTGGGTGTGGTAACATAGTAACATAGTTAGTAAGGCCGAAAAAAGACATTTGTCAATCCAGTTCAGCCTATATTCCATCATAATAAATCCCCAGATCTACTTCCTTCTACAGAACCTAATAATTGTATGATACAATATTGTTCTGCTCCAGGAAGACATCCAGGCCTCTCTTTAACCCCTTGATTGAGTTCGCCATCACCACCTCCTCAGGCAAGCAATTCCAGATTCTCACCGCCCTAACAGTAAAGAATCCTCTTCTATGTTGGTGCAAAAACCTTCTATCCTCCAGACGCAAAGAATGCCCCCTTGTGCCTGTCACCTTCCTTGGTATAAACAGATCCTCAGCGAGATATTTGTATTGTCCCCTTATATACTTATACATGGTTATTAGATCGCCCCTCAGTCGTCTTTTTTCTAGACTAAATAATCCTAATTTCGCTAATCTATCTGGGTATTGTAGTTCTCCCATCCCCTTTATTAATTTTGTTGCCCTCCTTTGTACTCTCTCTAGTTCCATTATATCCTTCCTGAGCACCGGTGCCCAAAACTGGACACAGTACTCCATGTGCGGTCTAACTAGGGATTTGTACAGAGGCAGTATAATGCTCTCATCATGTGTATCCAGACCTCTCTTAATGCACCCCATGATCCTGTTTGCCTTGGCAGCTGCTGCAAGGCACTGGCTGCTCCAGGTAAGTTTATCATTAACTAGGATCCCCAAGTCCTTCTCCCTGTCAGATTTACCCAGTGGTTTCCCGTTCAGTGTGTAATGGTGATATTGATTCCTTCTTCCCACGTGTATAACCTTACATTTATCATTGTTAAACCTCATCTACCACCTTTCAGCCCAAGTTTCCAACTTATCCAGATCCATCTGTAGCAGAATACTATCTTCTCTTGTATTAACTGCTTTACATTGTTTTGTATCATCTGCAAATATCGATATTTTACTGTGTAAACCTTCTACCAGATCATTAATGAATATGTTGAAGAGAACAGGTCCCAATACCGACCCCTGCGGTACCCCACTGGTCACAGCGACCCAGTTAGAGACTATACCATTTATAACCACCCTCTGCTTTCTATCACTAAGCCATTTACACACATTTTCCCCCAGAGCAAGCATTCTCATTTTGTGTACCAACCTTTTGTGCGGCACGGTATCAAACGCTTTGGAAAAATCGAGATATACCACGTCCAATGACTCACCGTGGTCCAGCCTATAGCTTACCTCTTCATAAAAACTGATTAGATTGGTTTGACAGGAGCGATTTCTCATAAACCCATGCTGATATGGAGTTAAACAGTTATTCTCATTGACGTAATCCAGAATAACATCCTTCAGAAACCCTTCAAATATTTTACCAACAATAGAGGTTAGACTTACTGGCCTATAATTTCCAGGTTCACTTTTAGAGTCCTTTTTGAATATTGGCACCACATTTGCTATGCGCCAGTCCTGCGGAACAGACCCCATCGCTATAGAGTCCCTAAAAATAAGAAATAATGGTTTATCTATTACATTACTTAGTTCTCTTAGTACTCGTGGGTGTATGCCATCCGGACCCGGAGATTTATCTATTTTAATCTTATTTAGCCGGTTTCCCACCTCTTCTTGGGTTAGATTGGTGACCCTTAATATAGGGTTTTCATTGTTTCTTGGGATTTCACCTAGCATTTCATTTTCCACCGTGAATACCATGGAGAAGAAGGTGTTTAATATGTTAGCTTTTTCCTCATCATCTACAACCATACTTTCCTCACAATTTTTTAAGGGGCCTACATTTTCAGTTTTTATTCTTTTACTATTGATATAGTTGAAGAACAGTTTGGGATTAGTTTTACTCTCCTTAGCAATGTGCTTCTCTGTTTCCTTTTTGGCAGCTTTAATTAGTTTTTTAGATAAAGTATTTTTCTCCCTATAGTTTTTTAGAGCTTCAATGGTGCCATCCTGCTTTAGTAGTGCAAATGCTTTCTTTTTACTGTTAATTGCCTGCCTTACTTCTTTGTTTAGCTACATTGGGTTTTTGTTATTTCTAGTTCTTTTATTCCCACAAGGTATAAACCGCTTACAGTGCCTATTTAGGATATTCTTAAACATTTTCCATTTATTATCTGTATTCTTATTTCTGAGGATATTGTCCCAGTCTACCAGATTAAGGGCATCTCTAAGCTGGTTAAACTTTGCCTTCCTAAAGTTCAGTGTTTTTGTGACTCCCTGACAAGTCCCCCTAGTGAAAGACAGGTGAAACTGTACAATATTGTGGTCGCTATTTCCTAGATGCCCGACCACCTGCAGATTTGTTATTCTGTCAGGTCTATTAGATAGTATTAGGTCTAAAAGTGCTGCTCCTCTGGTTGGATTCTGCATCAATTGTGAAAGATAATTTTTCTTGGTTATTAGCAGAAACCTGTTGCCTTTTATTATTATTTTATTATTATTATACATTTTTATAGCGCCATTTATTCCATGGCGCTTTACATGTGAATACGGGGCAAATATAGACAAATACATTAAACATGAGCAGATAACAAGGCACACGAGTACATAAGGAGGGAGGACCCTGCCCGCGAGGGCTCACAGTCTGCAGGGGGTGGGTGAGGATACACTAGGAGAGGGAAGAGCTGGCTGTGCGGCTGTTCAGTAGGTTGAGGATCACTGTAGGCTGTAGGCTTGTCGGAAGAGATGAGTCTTCAGGTTCTTTTTGAAGGTTTCTATGGTAGGCGCAAGTCTGATGTGTTGGGGTAGAGAGTTCCAGAGTATGGGGGAAGCACGGGAGAAGTCTTGGATGCGGTTATGGGAAGAAGAGATGAGAGGGGAGTAGAGAAGGAGGTCTTGGGAGGACCGGAGGTCGCGTGTAGGTAGGTACTGGGAGACCATGTCACAGATGTATGGAGGAGACAGGTTGTGGATGGCTTTGTATGTCAGTGTGAGGGTTTTGAACTGGAGTCTCTGGGCGATAGGAAGCCAGTGAAGGGCTTGACACAGGGGAGAGGCTGGGGAATAGCGGGGGGACAGGTGGATTAGTCGGGCAGCAGAGTGTAGGATGGATTGGAGTGGTGCCAGAGTGCTAGAGGGGAGTCCAGAGAGTAGGAGGTTGCAGTAGTCGAGGCGGGAGATGATAAGGGCATGCACTAGCGTTTTTGCAGTGTTGCGGTCAAGGAAAGCACGGATCCGGGAAATATTTTTGAGTTTGAGACGACAGGAGGAGGCAAGGGCTTGGATATGTGGCTTGAAAGAGAGGGCAGAGTCGAGGATCACCCCGAGGCACCGGGCGTGTGGGACTGGGGATAGTGAGCAGCCATTGACATTGATGGATAGGTCTGGTGGAGGGGTAGAGTGAGATGGGGGAAAGATGATGAATTCTGTTTTGTCCATGTTCAGTTGTAGAAAGCGAGCAGAAAAGAAGGCTGAAATGGCAGACAGACAGTGCGGGATTTTGGTAAGCAAGGAGGAGAGGTCAGGTCCGGAGAGGTAGATCTGCGTGTCGTCAGCGTAGAGATGGTACTGCATACCGTGGGATTCTATGAGCTGTCCCAGGCCGAAAGTGTAGATGGAGAAGAGTAGGGGTCCTAGAACAGAGCCTTGAGGAACACCGACTGACAAGGGGCGAAGTGAGGAGGTGGTGTGGGGGAGGGAGACACTGAATGTTCGGTCTGTCAGATATGACGAGATCCAGGAAAGGGCCAAGTCTGTGATGCCAAGGGATGAGAGGATTTGTAGCAAAAGGGAGTGGTCTACAGTGTCAAAGGCAGAAGACAAGTCCAGGAGAAGGAGGACAGAGTAGTGTCGCTTGCTCCTGGCAGTTAGTAGGTCATTGGTGACTTTAGTTAGGGCAGTTTCAGTTGAGTGATGGGAATGGAAGCCTGATTGTAACCGATCAAAGAGGGAGCAGGAGGAGAAGTGGGAGGACAGTTCAAGATGGACGTGTTGCTCCAGCAATTTGGAGGCATAAGGGAGAAGAGATATCGGGCGATAGCTAGACACAGAGGATGGGTCGAGGGAGGGCTTTTTGAGGATGGGTGTGATCTTGGCATGCTTGAAGGATGAGGGAAAGACACCTGTTGTGAGTGAGAGGTTGAAGAGGTGCGTTAGGGTTGGGATGAAGACCGTGGAAAGGTTAGGGATGAGGTGGGATGGGAGCGGGTCAAGCGTGCAGGTGGTGAGGTGTGATCTTGACAGGAGGGTGGAGAGCTGATCTTCTGTCATGGTGGAGAAGCTGGTTTTGGAGGAGCAGGGTTGAGCAGCTAAGAGGGGCAGTGGGCGCTGTGGGCCAAAGCTTTCTCTGATCGTATCGATCTTCTGTTTAAAGAAAGAGGCGAAGTCATCAGCAGAAATGAGGGGGGAAGGAGGAGGTGCGGGGGGACGGAGTAGAGAATTGAAAGTGTTGAAAAGCTGTTTAGGGTTGTGGGACAGGGAGGATATGAGGGATGAGAAGTAAGTTTGTTTTGCGGCAGTGAGCGCAGACTTGAAGCTGGCGAGGGACTGCTTGTATGCAGTGAAGTGGTCGGCAGAGTGGGCTCGCTTCCATCTCCGCTCAGCAATCCTGGAAGCCCGTCTCAATTCTTTGGTCAGGCTGGTCAGCCAGGGCTGCCTGTTAATTGTACGAGTTTTACTATGCATGAGTGGGGCGGCCGAATCGAGTGTTGTTGTTATTGTGGTGTTATAAAAAGTGGCAGCAGCATCTGTGTCATGAAGGGAAGCTATGTCTGTGAGAGGGAGAAGGGACTCAGAGAGTGATTGTAAGTTGAGATGTTTGAGATTTCGGCGAGGGTGAGTGAGTTTGTGGAGTGGGGGTTGCACACTAGGAGAGGAGAGGGACGAGAATGTCAGTAGGTTGTGGTCAGACAGGGGGAGGGGTGTGTTAGTGAGGTTAGTAAGGGAGCAGAGGCGGGTGAAGATGAGGTCCAGCGTGTGGCCATCTTTGTGAGTGGCCTCAGAGGACCATTGAGTGAGGCCAAAGGAGGCAGTCAGTGATAAAAGTTTAGAGGTAGCTGAGGTGAAAGTGTCAATGGGGACATTGAAATCACCCATGATGATAGTGGGGATGTCAACAGAGAGGAAATGAAGTAGCCAGGTGGTGAAGTGGTCGAGAAAGGTGGAGATGGCTAGTTCTGGGGGGCGGTAGATGACAGCCAGCTGGAGGTTGGAGGGGGTATAGATGCGGACAGAGTGCACCTCAAACGAGGGAAGAGTAGCGGAGGGTGGTAGCGGGATTGGAGTAAAGGAGCAGGTGTCGGACAGGAGCAAGCCAACTCCTCCACCGCGTTTGTTGCTGGGGCGAGGGGTGTGAGAGAGGTGGAATCCGCCATAGGAGAGCGCAGTTGGAGAGGCCGAGTCAGAGGGGGTGAGCCAGGTTTCAGTGAGGCCGAGGAAGGAGAGTTTGTTGGTGATGAAGAGGTCATGGATAAATGGCAGTTTGTTGCAGATGGAGCGTGCGTTCCATAGTGCTCCAAGTAGGGGGAGCGGGGGAGTGGGGGCTGGATGAATGGGTATGAGGTTGTCGTGGTTGGGAAAACGTGCGGAGGATCGTGGCAGGGGGTTAGAAACGAGTGTGGGGATGAATTGGGGAGGGCCGGGATTTGGGGATATGTCACCAGCAATGAGGAGTAACAGACAGATCATTAGAAGGTGGGAGCAGGATAGGACATGATGTGGCCGTGTGTGTCTGGAGAAAAAGGATTGTATGTGGAGGAACAGTTCTGAGGGGAAGGTGAGATGGCTGGGGAGTATGGAGGAAGAAATGACTAGTTCCTTACTAGGAGGAGGGATTGCAGGAGATTGTAAGAAGGAAAGTAGTATGGGGGTGAAAGAGAATAGAAACCAAAACATTATAGTGGTTGGTGTTCTGTTACCTTCCAGTCAATTCCAGTCCAATTCAGTCTAATTCAGAATCATAATTAAAAAGATGTAATTTAAAAGATGGAAGTTAAAAGATGATTTTCAGCAGACTGAGTCTATAGCAGACTCCTGCATGTGAATATATCCCCAGTTAAGGGCAATCAGGTGTGAATGAGGGGGTGGCTGGGTATGGGAGACCAGATGTAGAGAGTTAAGCAAAGGTCATAAAGTGAGGGAGGGGTAAGACTGACCACTCAAAGAGATGCCAGGATCACACAATGAGAGACATGAAAACAGGTCGTGGAAACAAGCTCATAGGTGAGAAAGCATACTAAAAGGATTATATGTGCTGCACCAAGACACTCAGATCCAGGGGAAGCATAGAAAAGCCAGTGCAATATACAGAGACACTCAGAAGCCAGGGAGAGCTGGGTAAAGTCAGTGCATACCATGGAAAATCAATGCAGTATACAGAGATATTCTGGAGCCAGGGAGAGCTGGGTAAAGTCAGTGCATACCATGGAAAATCAATGCAGTATACAGAGATATTCTGGAGCCAGGGAGAGCTGGGTAAAGTCAGTGCATACCATGGAAAATCAATGCAGTATACAGAGATATTCTGGAGCCAGGGAGAGCTGGGTAAAGTCAGTGCATACCATGGAAAATCAATGCAGTATATATGCAGCCTTTATGGGTTTCACAGGTTTCTGTTTCCCAGTTAATATCCGGGTAGTTAAAGTCCCCCATAAACAGGACCTCATTATGGGTTGCAGCTTCATCTATCTGCTTTAGAAGTAGACTTTCCATGATTTCTGTTATATTTGGGGGTTTGTAACAGACCCCAATGAGAATTTTGTTACCATTTTTCCCTCCATGAATTTTGACCCATATGGACTCGACATCCTCATTCCCTTTGCTAATATCCTCCCTTAAAGTGGACTTTAGACAAGACTTTACATAGAGACAAACCCCTCCTCCTCTCTGATTTTTACGATCCTTTCTAAACAGACTGTAACCCTGTAAGTTAACTGCCCAGTCATAGCTTTCATCTAACCATGTCTCGGTTATTCCCACTATGTCAAAGTTACCTGTAGATATTTCTGCTTCTAGTTCTTCCATCTTGTTTGTCAGGCTTCTGGCGTTTGCGAGCATGCAGTTTAGAAGATTTTGTTTTGTTCCAATCTCCTTGCTGTGGATTGTTTTAGAAATGTTCTTACCTCCCTTCTGAGTATGTTTTCCTGGGTCTTCTTTGTTCGAGTCTAATGTTTTTCTTCCCGTCCCCTCTTCTTCTAGTTTAACGCCCTCCTGATGAGTGTAGTGAGTCTTCTGGCGAAAGTGTGTTTCCCAGGTTTGTTGAGGTGTAGTCCGTCTCTGGCGAGGAGTCCATTGTAATTCACACCGTGGTCCAGGAATCCGAATCCTTGTTGTCTGCACCATCGTCTTAGCCAGTTATTCGCATCAATACTTCTTTAGGGTCGACCCGTTTCTTATCGGAGTAACCAAACCCTGTCCCCTTCCCCCATAGGTCTCAAGGAGTTTGGCGACCCTTGTGAGGGCCACACAACCCTCTCTAATTGATACCTGAGAAGATGGGCGTTGGCTGCATTCACAGGGATGCTAAAGACTATCCAGTGTCCAGAGTGGTCATTAAGACTTCCCGAGGTACTGAGTCCCATGAGGGCGGCATGATCCAGGAGCTATTGCACTCAATTATCATAGGCCAGGACTTTGTACTATTTTGGGACTTGTGGGGGAGGAGCGGAGACCTTGATTGCTCAGGTAAGATACTGGTTGGCCCTAAAAAGTCTCACCAACCTCACAGACTGATGTGTTTCCCTTCTGTGTAATGGGAGAAGAGGAGAAGGTAGTATCCCCTGAGGAAGGCTATCATTAGTTTTTCTTAGATTCAAAAATAACACTAACCTTAAGGTTTCTCAAGCTTCTCCTCAAACAATCCGTGAAAAACAAATAGTACACAGATGGCATCCGAATGCTTTCTGATTTAATCATGGACCTATAGAATTGCATTGGTGAATTTAATTCTAGACTCAGATCAAAATCGGACTTGTCCACTATGATTCTGTGTGCACTATTTGGTCTCCAAAAATATGCAAACAAGTGAACAGCTCCATAGACTATGAAAGGTAAGTGAAAATATAAATAAAACTTGTATGAGAAGAACTGAAGTCTGAATGATCGATTTGTCTAAGAAAAAAATCACCATTAAAGAGCTAGTGAACTATTTTATTATATGGCTTTAATGTAGTGGTTTTTCGTTTCAACAAATGTTTTTCCCTTTTATAAGAGCTTTCATAGTTAAAAGAAATTGCAGTCAACAAAAAAATCAAAATGTGAACTACAGACTTTAGCTGAAATATTTATGCATCAAAATACATAATAATTGCGTATATGTCAGTGTAACAAAAAAGGGAAATATACCTCTGCATTGGCACATAACAAAAACAATATCTTATGTCTAAAGAAAAATCAACATAAGAAGTCATCATTCACAAACCTCTTATATAAGTGTAACACAAGTGCAAACAAACGTTTATGCAGTTAACAGCAAATATACTTTGCATAAAAAGTAGATATAAATATATATTGAAACACTCTTAATATGTTTAGATATTGCATTTAGACAGCAGCCATAAACAGTAATAAATGCAGCAGTCATAAACAGTAATACTTCAGCAGACACACGCACACTTCACATATAAGGCTTTTCTGGTTTATAAGAAATAGTTTCCATGTCATGATAGTTTTTTCCATTTGAATTCTCGTTGCTATAGTCATGGGTATATGTGGTACCCTGGGCTTCACTAATTGACGATATGGTGTATGAAGCCGATCGGAGACCATCGGAGTGTGCAAAGCTATTCCCAAACTGAATTCTGTACTGATTCCAGTTCCTTTTCAGAACAGCTTGTACCTAGAAATAATGACATTATTACTGACAGATTATGACAAATTAGTGTTAAACATCAGCATTTATAAAAGATGTAACAGAGTTTTGGCATTTCCATATATGAGACTATTAATAATCTATATTTTTTCAGTTCCGTGTCACATTACTTCTGCTATCAAACTGATGAGCGATTCACACATTGCAGACCAGAGAAGCACTACTACTAAAGCACACTTACCTCTCCATTAAAGAAGCAGAAAATTGTTGCAACTAGTAATCCCTGTTGAAAAAAAAACCTGAAATTAAAGATTTATCCAGAAAGTATGAAACTATGTAGCAGAGATATGGTAGATGTAAGTGTGAAATTTTGGGGAAGGGTGTCAAATAAAATGCAGAGCTAACAAGTGGGGTTTTGGCTTTGTATACACCCTTTAAAGGGAACCTGTAACATCATTTCAAGCATCTAAACTATCCCTAGTGCGTTGTTAGTGATGCATTGTGTATCACCAACAGAGTTTTTAATTAAAAACGGTGCTGTAATGATGTCCAAAAATCACTTTATATACTTATATAGTACCTGATCGTTTAGGCATAGGGGTGTGCTATATTTTCTGTTCATTTACGGGCGTCGCCGCCCACTCCGTTGGATTGATTTCCCTGGTTGCGCCAATGTCACTGTAATCCCATGCTTGCGCAGTTTGACACTTGGAGCAGTGTTGTGCAGTGTAGAGCGGACAGCCATGCTTGCTCAGTGTGTACCGCATGCTGGGCTTACGCAGTGTTGAGCGGGGAGCCACACATCATAGCGCATGCGCAGCTCCCCGGTCAACACTGTGCAAGTGCAGCTCCCTGCTCAACACTGCGCAAGCACAACTGGCTCCACACTACATACTGTGCAAGCGCAGCTGCCCACTTGACACTGCACAAGCGCGGCTCCAAGCGCCACACCGCGCATGTGTGGGATTCCAGCGATGTCGGCGCAACCAGGGAATACCTGTGACTGAACAGAAAATGAAGCACACCCCTATTACTAATCGAGCAGGTACTATATAAGTATACATAGTGCTTTTTGGACATCATTACAACGCAGTTTTTAAAGAAAAAAATTGCGCCGTTTTTAAAGAAAAAATCATGTTAGTGATGCACATTGCATCATTAACAACGCACTGGGGAGAGTTTAGGTGCTTGAAATGATGTGACAGGTTCCCTTTAAATCCAGCCGATTCTGGAGGCTTTTACAGCTAATCAGTAGATTGGTCAGATGTGTGACCCTCACCAATTTGATAGTGATGATCCATCTTATGGATACGTTTGGCAAGATTAAGAATTCTAACTTGGGTCTTTTAGAAAATCTTTGCCTTTTTTAAAGAACAAATTAAGAAGACACCATCTACATTTACACTTCACTCCGAGGATGAGCTTCAATGAAACGTTCGCTATCATAATTCCTGGGCAACCTCTTAAACACCACAGAATTGTTTTATGGCCGGTTGTGACTAATAACCAGTCAGATATTGTATACATTTTATAATGTGCATGTCTGCTTGTACATGAGCGTCAGTAAGGCGCATGGGTTCCTCGTGGGGAGCTTCTGCCTATGTAGTAGAAAACTGCTACCAGTATGTTTATTAGTAGGATCAGACTGACGCTTAAATCTGACAATTTTTTTATTTTATTAGATTACATTTTGTAAAAAAAAATAAAAATTACAAGTTGAAAAGATTGCAAAATTATTACATTTTGTAAACTGTTTATTGTGAGCAGTTTAACGCCTTCACAACTGAACATGTCTCTTTTTCTGTGCTTACGTTTTTTCCTTTCTTTCTTCCAAAAGCCATATTTTTCCACCAAGATAGCCATATGAGGACTAAAACGGGAACATAAAAAGATGCTGCCATAATTTGGTTTTTTTTTCTTCATGGCATTCTTTATGTGGCAAAAATGACCTGGCAATATGACTCTCCAAATCAGTATAATTACAGTGATAGCAGACATGTAGGTTTTTTGTTTCTATTTAGGGGTGATAAAAATTGGGAATTTTGTTTTACTTTTACGTTGATGGAGTTGTGGGAGAACTTGTTTTTGCATGTTGAGTTGATGATTTTATTTATACAATTTTGAGGTTTGTTTAGTTGTTTTGATCAGTTTTTATTCCGTTTTTTTAAGGTTTAGCTACATTAAAAATGCAATTCTGGTATTTCAATTTGTTTACCAACTACAGCTTTTACCGTTAGGGTTAAATTACTTTATATTTTGATAAATTGGACTTTTACTAAGACACTTTTTTTTTCATTTCAATATTATTATTAATCTATTATTATGAAAAAAGGGTGGGAGGAGTTAGGCTTTTTGTATACTTTATTTTTTTCTTCTGATTTCTAAAACTTTTTTACATTTTTTTTATTTACCGTAGGAAATCTGAACCTGCAATTAATTGTCTGATCGTTTGCTCTATATAATGCTGTGCCACAGTGCTGCGGCATATGGACAAAATTATGTTTTCCTATGAAGCCCAAGCGGAGATGGTTGTCATGGTAGCCACCGGCAGCTATGACAACTCACCGGCCTACATCGCGGGAGACCAATTAAGCCAATGAGTGTGCGCACCATCAATCTGCTATTTAAATACTGCTATCAGTGATTGACAGCGGTTTTAAATGGTTAAACAGCAATTGGCACGCTCCGGTCACTGCTGATACAGCAACATGCTAATTATAAATCACAGCCAGCATCGCCTAGGAAGGATGCAAGCTCAGCTCCTACCCCGGCACCCAACATCTGATGTACTATTACATGACATGTCAGTTAGGTGTGAAGCACCCATTGTCTGTGGATTTCCTTCCGCCATAGTAAGTGATGGCATTCCTGTAGGATATGCCAAGAATATGGATTGTGGAACCTCCCCTGTACTCAGAAATAAAGAAATCTGTATTTTTTGTAAAAGAATTTCCTTGTGCTTGTTCCTGTCTACCTACTATTAAGGGAACTGGACCAGAGCCGCATGGAATTTCTTCGCCTGCTGAGCAGGTTCTCCTCCTTTGGCATGGCATAAAAGGGGCAACATTTGGTAATAACAATGCAGCTAGCAAGAGGTTCTTGAATGCTGCACATCTTAAGACCTGTTCACATCATGTTTTTACTTCATGTTTAGATTGTACGTGTCTAATATGCAGACAAAACCTGTCTATAGGGCTCTACTGTCAGATGGAAGCCAAAGGAGTGGCCCTTTGGCCTCCATCTGGCTGGTGTATTGTATGTTAGAACAATATAGAAAGATATAGAAGAGCAACATTTCCTTCTTAGTGACCAGTAAATAGGAGAGGTTAAACATATAGGGTTTTTTTTTTAACATTGGAGTCTTTGGGTAACAATTGCCACAATAAAAAATCTCATAACATATACTTTAATTTATTGTCTACATTGTAGTCTATGGGTAACATATTCCACTATTAGGTATCTCTCACAGCCACCGTTTAGCCAATTCACCCCCAAGCCTGTTTTCACCTTTCAGACCAGGCAAATTTTTACAATTCTGACCACTGTCACTTTATGAGGTTATAACGCTGGAACACTTTAATGGCTCCCACCGATTCTGAGACCGTTTTTCATGACATATTGTACTTCATGACAATGGTACAATTTGTTCAATATAACATGATAAGAAATTTAGCAATTTTCAAACTTTTAATTTTTATGCCCTTTAAATCAGAGAGTTACAGTTGTGTGAAAAAGTGATTGCCTCCCACACGCTTAAAACATAAAATAACTGTGGTTTATCACAACTTTGGGAAGAGGAGTTCAAATTCCCTAGCCACACCCAGGCCTGATTACTGCCACACCTATTCTCAATCAAGGAATCACTTAACTAGGACCTGCCTGAAAAAGTGAAGTAAACCAAAAGATCCTCAAAAGCTAGACATCATGCCACAATCCAAAGAAATTATGGCACAAATGAGAAAAAGTAATTGAGATCTATCGGTCTGGAAAAGGTTACAAAGCCATTTCTAAAGATTTGGGACTCCAAGAACCACAGTGAGCTAAAACGCCAGAGATTTTCTGGGGGGGGGGGGCCCTATACCCTAAATTCCCGATCACCGTTTTAAAACACTGATGAGGGAATAAGGGCCCTTAGCGGTTGTCGTTTTAATGTGTATCGGCAGTTGTTAAGGGGTTAATAGAGGACAAAACAAAAACATGATGTAAACAGTGTCCTAAATTATCAACAAGAATCACTGAAATGAGAATACAAATAAGTCAATAATTCTATTCTTGGACAAACCATGTATTTTCTAGCATCCATTTTGTAACATTACCTGATAATTCATCAGAATATGCATGATGTAGTCAAACACTTCTTCTGCTATCCGTCCACTTGGTCTCCATGGCAGCAATACAAACTGAATTCCCAGAAGGGGCACAAGGATCAGCGTTGCCCGTACAGCCTTCATGTAGAGATTGGATTCAGCTTGATGTGTAACTTTCAGTTTTGTTATCAGAACACGTACAATGTTCAGCAAGAAAAAGAGGTTCACCTTGATGGAGAAGAGAGCAATCCATAACTAAATTATACATGATTTCACTGATGGGAAAGTTGTAACCCGACAGCCAAAATATTGGATAAAGCGGCATTCACAGCACAAGTGTACTAAAGCACAAAAATGGTATATTATAATCTCAGAAAATACATAAAACACATTTAAAACGTTTTTTAAAAATCCCCTAAAAGCCCCTCTAAATTCAAGTAGAAATCACTGAAAATGTAATGTCACCTTTGTGAGAGCATAAAAAGAAGCAGACTTTACCAAATAGAAAGGCACGCTATTCAGAAAAAAACTATTTCATTAGTACCTGAGTCAGTCTACGATTACGAAGAAAGATTTCACATATCAAGGCAACAGAGCTGCAGTTCAACAACATTTGTTCTTGTAATTCTGCAGAATGACCAGAGACCGCTAATATTGGCTTATATTGTCAAAATGATGAGACTATGCTGCTCCTATATCCTACCAGTATTGTCATCACAATAATTGTCGTATTAGTCTGTGTTCCCACAATAAGTATTTGATGTTGCAGATTTTCTGCACTTATTAGCTAAATTACTGTTTTTTTTTGGATTATAAAACACACTTTTTCAGAAAAAAATGTTTTGAGGGAAAATGGGGGTGCGTCTTATAATCCGAATTGTAGCTGTGGTGCAGCTTACTGGCTGTGGTGAAGCGGATTCCCAGGGTCACTGCTGCCGGAAGCTTAAGGCGGTGACAGGAGTTGGGCGATGGGTGCAGGCCCCAGGCTGGAACGACGAGGTGTTTTGTGGTGTGAGGGCTCTGACAACATTTTGTGAAAGCCCAGAGGATAGCACTTTCCCTACTCTTCTCTGTGGTGGACTCCGGAAAAATGCCCGCCGGAGGAAGCGCATGGACAAATTGAGATGTCAGCACCTGAGACTTCAATTGTGCATGCGCCGCCGGAGGCGGACATTTTCCCAGAGTCCACCGCATTAGAAAGTTTGGAAGGTGCTATGCTCCGGGCTTTCACAAAATGTCGACAGAGCCCCTGCACTACTGAACACCCCGTCGTACCAGCATGGGGTCCACAGCCATGGCCCAACTCCTGCCACTGCCGAACACCCCGTCCTACCAGCCTGGAGCCCGCAACATGTCCTGCCTCTGCCGGCAGCGACCCTGCCACCTGGGACCCAGCTACACCACCGCTGCCCCCAGTTAAGCTACCGCAAAATTGAACACACACCATTTTATTAAAAAGTTTCCTATTTTACTCCCCAAAATTTGGGGTGTGTATTATAATCAACAAAATACAGTGGGTTACGTTTTTGAGTGTGTTTTTTTTTACATTTATTTTTATACCGTATTTCTGCTGCTTTCATGCTTTAAACAAAACTGCTTTGTTTTAGATACTTCCCATTATTTAGCTTGGGATATGGGGAAAATCCACAAATATTTACCGCAAGAGAAATTGATGTGTTTCGGATGCAAAGACGTACCATAGGTCAGTTTACACAGATAAAAAAAAGCATGAAATTTCAATAAATCCCATCCACTTTGCTGGATCTGTAAGACGTTGCGTTTTTTGAGCAGCCAAAATATGCAGCGTCAAAAACTAATCACGGGAACTAAGCCTGAAGATGACCAAGGGTTTACAACTATAGCGCTCAAGATTTGTACTTACCAACAATGCAGCACAAATAGGTCCGTGAATAATATAAAGTAAATGGGTGTCAGAACTAATCCAGCAGCTGTAAAAAAAATCAATATAACATATTATAAGGTGACAATAATTCAAGAATAGAAAAATAAAATTCTGCTGGAAGAATACAAGTCTTACTTGTCATTAAAATACAAACTTCTTGCAACAGCATGGATAAAGGCAGGGATAAGTGGAAATCCTGGAAAAGATTTAAAATACATTTTATATGCAGTATATATGTAATTATATAGACTCGCACACATAAGTAAACATAAGCAGCTCATGTTAATGTAAAAAGATTTGCAACTTTTGCTACAGATATATAATTTTTTCTTTACCTTTTAAAATGTGTTGTCATGTTAAACCAATAACATCTAATGAAAAAATATAATATACTAAAATTAGCCGAGTCTTAGACCCAGGGAGTCAAATTTATTATGCATTAAATGCCTCCCATGAAAATGTTGTCCTCTTAATAATTTGCAGTCATCATATTATATAGCATTGTGTACTTACAATTGCTCATTTTGCCTTTTTACCCAGCTAATTCTCCTCTTTTCCATTAGGTCTATGACATCGCCTGATTAAAAACTAACAAGCTGAATCCTTCTAAGCTCTAGGTAGAAACATGAGGTCAATTTTCCCTGCATGAGTCATGAGTCCCAAGGAGGGGGGATGGAGCAGCTGGGTTAAGAGTTCATTATGCAGGGACAAGAGACTTATTGTTTCTACATAGAGCAGCAAAGAGAAGAATTAGCTGAGTAGGAAGACAACATGAGCAATTGTAAGTACACAGTGCTATAAAATATGATGGCGGTTTTACTAATACAACGTGGTTTGTTCTGACCATGCACCGCCCAATTGGCTCCATCGGTCGGGACGTATAAAATATATCCTGGTTAGAGAGTAATTCCAAAGCACCTGCCTTTGAGAAAGCAAAACGCACGTCGGGGCACTGTGGGGCATTCCCATCTGTATACACCATGGGTAAGTTGTACATTACATTGTTAGTTTGCAGCTTCTATTGACCTTTGTGCTCTGATGGTTGCTGTTTGTGATGTGTTTTATGTCTTTCTATTGTCGGACTTTGATACTGCGAATTTGCACAACCCACATGTCTGAGCAGATGAAGTATTATTCATCAACCTTGCTCCTTAGAGCTTATATATTTGTCAGTAGCATCTATTGATATATGCTCCCATGGACAATACTTTACATGGATGCCCCACTTCTCTTTGTTCCTCCTTTTACAAAAGACCACTGATTTATTGTCATTTAATTTTTAATTATGGTACGTGTTTCTAATAAACTTTGTTTTTATTTTATCTGGTGGTTTATGGCTACTCCATCTCCTGTTTTTGTTTGCATGCTCTAGGAGTACTCCACCCCTCTCTACCTTACACTTTTTGTGAGGGAACTGCTTTACCTAGTTCCAAACCGCATTGATCTATAATGTGCATTTTGAACATTTGGCTGATAATATGATGACTCCAATATATTTAGAGGATACAGACTTTGATGGGAGGAGGTGTGCTTCTTTGTCTATTATGTAAAATCATTATTGATATGTTATGCAGACCTAAACGTGCGACCCTGAGACCCCTCTGATGGCTCAAAATAAGTTCACTTCTGCAAGCAGCTGTGTCTATGGTCCGTGCATGTGCTCATTATCCAGACCCCCACAAATTAGGAGCACATTTAATCTGCATAACAGATCAATATTAACATAATACATTAAAATGACAGGCATACTTTAATCTAGATGTACAAGGAGGCGAGGTGCACAGTAATAGGTAGCATGGTTTAGTGGAAAAGCTATGTGGCTTTAACTGGACAACATTTTGGTTAAAGGGAACCTGTGACCCTCCTGGCGTTTGTAACTAAAGGAGCCACCTTGTGCAGCACTAATGCTGCATTCTGACAAGGTGGCTCTTTTAGTTCTGGTCACTGGCACTGCTGCGATAATCGCTTTTGAAATTTGTCCCTCATACCTGTGAAATCATCTGGGGGGCAGGTCTTTTCCCCTAATCCAGACGCCTCACATCCGCCACTCATAGCCTCTGCGCGCCGCCTCCTCTTCTTTCACTAGCATCCTTGGCGCCTGCGCTGTAAGTTCGAGGGGCGCGCAACTGCGCACGCCCGAAAAAAAAAAACAGCGCAGATGCCGGGGATGCTACTGAAGGAAGAGGAGGCGGCACCCGGTGCGCAGAGGTTATGAGTGACAGATGTGAGGTGTTTGGATTAGGGGGAAAGACCTGCCCCCCGGACGATTTCACAGGTATGAGGGACAAACTTCAAAAGCGATTATCGCAGCAGTGCCAGGGACCAGATCTAAAAGAGCCACCTTGTCAGAATGCAGCATTAGTACTGCACAAGGTGGCTCTTTTAGTTACAAACGCCTGAGGGGGGTGACAGGTTCCCTTTAATAAAAAAGTCTATAGTAAATTGATTAAAACATGACATAAAGTTGAACAAGAGAGTCTAAAGGTGTGCCATATTTATCATACAGTATGGGCCACTGTGATAAACGTGCTCTTAATAATACAAACATATATGTAAAGGTTGACCCTCTCTTTATTCTCCTAAACAGTAATATGTTTTTACGGTGAGCAAATTATGCCCATTGTTTTACCAGGAAGAATAGCATTAATTCTAAAGGGAATTATTTGAATATCCTCAATTTTACATGTCTTTAAACCGCATATATGAAAAATAAAAAAACTAAAATGAGCCTGATCATGAACAGAAGTAAATGGCCCGGTCTTATACTGGTAACCTCAGGAATCCTAGTAGCGAGCAGTATATACAATGTTAGGATTACGCTCTTTTTGACAGTTCGATCGGTTGCCACCTGGCTGTTCATAATAAATTTTGAGTTCAAAATTGATATACACACTGTATATTACACATTGTCAAGATTTCTGATCCTATACTTCAATTAAAGTTTAAAGCAATGCCAAAAAACCCTTGAAAGGAGTCTGGACAGTACATTGACATATCGGCGTGGGTTGGATACAGGAGAAAACAACATGAATCAGAGAAGACACCAATGAGTCACTTAAAGGGAACCTGTCACCCCGTTTTTTGAGATTGAGCTATAAATACTGTTAAATAGGGCCTGCGCTGTGTGTTCCTATAGTGTATGTAGTGTACCCCGATTCCCCATGTATGCTGAGAAATAACTTACCAAAGTCGCCGTTTTCGCCTGTCAATCAGGCTGGTCAGGTCGGGAGGGCGTGGTGACATCGCTGGTTCTTCCTCAGCTTTACGTTGGTGGCGCAGTGGTGAAGACACAGCGCGCGATCTGCGCTGTCATCCCTTTCGTCGGTGGGGGCGGCCATCTTCCTGGGGCCGCGCGTGCGCAGATCGAGTGCTCTGCTGCACGGGGCTTCAGGAAAATGGCCGCGGGATGCCGCGCGTGCGCATTAGAGATCGCGGCGGCCATTTTCCCAAAGCCGAGATGCAAACTCGCCACTACGCCACTACGCCACCAACGTAAAGCTGAGGAAGAACCAGCGATGTCACCACGCCCTCCCGACCTGACCAGCCTGATTGACAGGCGAAAACGGCGACTTTGGTAAGTTATTTCTCAGCATACATGGGGAATCGGGGTACACTACATACACTATAGGAACACACAGCGCAGGCCCTATTTAACAGTATTTATAGCTCAATCTCAAAAAACGGGGTGACAGGTTCCCTTTAATGTCTATGGACAATGACGTCATTGGAGCTTTGCACCGTTTCATGAATTCCAGTGACAATGGCACATAGCAGCATCTGCCCCCGGTAGGATATTATGACAGCTGTTAAGCAGACACGTTTTTAGAGGTTACCAGTGCAGAAATAGCGCAGTCAGTGTATGAATATGATTCGACCCTGGACATGGACAAAGCAACGGAGAATACAACTAATACAAATAATTGAAATATATACGTACCCCATCCAAGTAAGTAATACCATATCAGGTGCTGTTTTTCTGCAAACACAGCTACTACTATAAGTGTATGTAAATATATTCCTTCACACAGCATCCAAAAATAATTGCATCCCATGAGGTAAAAGTGGATGAACTGAGATACTTTACAGCTGACCTGTGGGGAAAAACAGCAACAAATAGTTTATGTCAAGGAAATGTATTCATAATTCTGTACGGTAAAGACAGCTTTCTGGAGGCAGCTATAATGGCTAAAGGGCACTTGTCATTACCGTGATCACCCTGTATCCGTCCCTTCCTGTGGCCGCTCCACACTCTAGATCATGTAACGACACTGCTCTATGTGCACGTCTATCCGCCGTAGCACAGTAGACCCTCACACAACGTAGGTCTACAAGGTCAACAAGAGCGGCCTAATTCACAAGCTCCCACCCTGATAACGTGGTTGTTTTCCATCTGGTGTGGAACCATATAAAGCTTGTGTGAGTAAGATATGCAGCCCTGCTGGGGGCAAATAAATAGAACATTAGAACATTAGAGAGGTCTTCACATGACCTAGAACAGTATTTCCCAAACTCCAGTCCTCACAGACCCCACGGGTCATGTTTTCAGGATTTCCATAGTGTTGCACAGGAGAGACAATTCCTGATGCCTTGATGATACTTCCACTACTTGCACAATACTAAACAAATCCTGAAAACATGACCTGTGGGGTCCGTGAGGACTGGAGTTTGGGAAATACTGACCTAGAAGAACCACTATAGGGGTAAAACTGATGTCAGGCTCCCTATAAGCAATTTAACAGCACAAATAGGAATGAGCTACATAAATGTTTTGGGTTTTAATCCTAAATGCTTTTACATTTAATATAAATTCTTAGCTACTTGAAGTGCAAGCCACTGAGAGTACAAAACAGGACAACACTGCTATTTAAATTACATTTGTAAGTCCATGGGTGGCAGTGTAAGGCCCTGACTCAAAGTGTTTACACCAGTAACTGAAAATTGTGCAAAAATTACCCAACATTTGGTGTTTCCGCTTTCATGGCTGCCGGGTACACATGAATTGGCCAATTTGTGCGCTAAGCATTCTCAATTTTTCATATTTGTAGTGCAGTAATGCAATTCAATTCTCATATTTTATATTTGCGTGCTATAGTGCTACAGAGTGCTGCCTTACCTGTTTGATTGCATATGAGTTGGCAACTCTAAGTAAGCACCTGTTCAGACCTATTTATGTTTGGATGTGATAGTCAGTATTTTGTTATTTGCATGCATTAGACTTCTGACTGAGCACTCTGCCCCTAAGCTTCAGGCATGTTTAATTGCAGCAGGACTACTATCCCTCCATAGAGATATAGACCTCATTCTAAGAGAGGATTGGCATTAAGTCCTGGCGACGAGAATCACCTTATCGTGGCTGCCGGGTACACATGAATTGGCCAATTTATGCCCTTAGCATTCTCAATTTTTCATATCTCTAGTGCAGTAACGCAATTCAATTTTCATATTTCATGTTTTAGCGTTACAGTGTGCTGCTTTTTGTTTGTTTGTTTATATGAGTTGGCAACTCTAGGTAAGCAACTGTTCAGACCTATTTATGTTTGGATGTGACTGTCAGTCTTTAGTTATTTGGTGTTTCCAGTCCTGGCAGAGACCTGCTAAAGTGGGCAGAGCATGGGAGGGACAGGGCAATGTCCCAACCATACAATTAATGACCAGACATGGTGTAGCTTTGACTGGATTAAGATGTCTGGTGAGATGCGTGGAGATATGTGCCTCCTAATTAATCTGGTGCCTCTTACTCCACCACTCCCCTTCATGAAGACTTAATGTACAATGCCAGTCTTAAAGGGAACCTGTCACCCCCAAAATCAAAGATGAGCCAAGGTCACCGGCATCAGGGGCTTATCTACATCATTCTGGAATGCTGTAGATAAGCCCCCGATGTATCCTGAAAGATGAGAAAAAGAGGTTAGATTATAGTCACCCAGGGGCGGCCTCGCTGTGGTCCGGTCCGATAGGCATCGCGGTCTGGGGTCTCCTATCTTCTAACAATGACGTCCTCTTCTTGTAGTCACGCTGCGGCTCAGGCGCAAGCGTACTTTGTCTGCCCTGTTGAGGGCAGAGCAAAGTACTGCAGTGCGCAGGTGCCAGAAAAGGTCAGGGAGACCCGGCGCCTGCGCACTGCAGTACTTTGCTCTGCCCTCAACAGGGCAGACAAAGTACGCCTGCACCGGAGCCGCAGCGTGAAGACAAGAAGAGAACGTCATCGTAGGAAGATGGGAGGCCCCGGACCGGGACGCCCACTGGATCGGACCGCTCCTGGGTGAGTATAACCTACCCTCTTTTTCTCATCTTTCAGGATACATCGGGGGCTTATCTACAGCATTAAAGAGTGCTGTAGATAAGCCCATGATGCCGGTGGTCTTAGCTGACCTTCGATTTTGGGGGTGACAGGTTCACTTTAATGAATTTGAGCCAAAAACTTTACTCATTGCTAAATCAGAGGGGTTTGTAAGTGCCCTGCTTCTTCAGCCTCGCTTGCCAGCTATGCTGTTAGCCCAGTAATACACTGATTTTTAAAGGGAATCTGTCACCAAAAAAGAAAAAAAAACATGAGCCGCAATCTAATTGGATGTGTGGCTGAAGGGAGAAAATAAAATTATATCTTTTCTGCAGCTGCTACCTTGCAATCATCCTGCGGCTGTGAGCAGTCATCACTCTGCACACGGTGTATACACAGTGTGCACGCTGTAATCACTCCCGCTGCTTAGGCTACTTTCACACTTCCGTCTTTTTAGATCCGTCACAATGCGTCGTTTTGGGAAAAAAACGCATCCTGCAAATGTGCCCGCAGGATGCGTTTTTTTTCCCATAGACTTGTATTGCCGACGGATTGAGACGTATGGACAAACGTCGCGTTCGCCGTGCACTGGATGCATCGGTATTTGGCGGACCGTCGTGTCCTGCATTTTAAAATGCGCATGCCCGGCCGTAACTCCACCCCCTCCTCCCTGGGAGTTTCCTATGGGCAGCGGACGCGTTGAAGCACTGCGTCCGCTGCCCACGTTGTGCAGAAAATCACCACTGTCTGTCGGAACGTTGCGCCGACGCTTTTTGACGGCTCCGTACCGACGGAAGTGTGAAAGAAGCCTAACTTACTAACATCCGGCAGCTTGAGTGTGGAGCAGGATGTCATTGGAGGAGCAGGGGGAGTGACTGTGTAAAAAGTGATGACGGCTCTCAGCCCCGACGTTGCCTAGACGACTGAAAACAAGTGGATGTAGAGTGAATCTAATTAAATTTTCTCCCTTTAGCTGCACTTTAAGTTAATTTAAAACAGTACGGTATTTACCTGTAAATTACCACTATGGCTGGTAAATAACATTTTTTCTAGTTGGTAGGTTTCCTTTAAGTAAAGCGCAAAGTTAAAGTATTCGCAGAGATTTCAAGGCCTAGGATCACATGTGCAGCCTATTACAATAGTGATATGTTTCGCCATGCTATTAAAATAATGGCAAAATAAAACTGAAGTCTGACTCAATATGTGTAACATTATGTTGAGAACTTAAAACTAGCTGGAAGAGACAGGGGTTTTTAAAAATCAGCAGACAGTTTCCATATGGCAGTGCACAGTTTAGGGTTAGTGTACAGCCTGTAGGCTATATATCTGTAGAGCTGCGTATAGCCACACAGGCTCTTCACTCTGAGTATTTACTCTAAGGACAAAGCAGAGATTCAGTGGCCTGTAGTTGTGTAGTGGGGACCTTGTAATCCTCAATGGCCGCATTATAAAAAGATTATTACATAGATTTTTCTGTGTTCTTTGAATGTATTAATGTATGCGTAGTAGTCACCCATAAAAGCTTTATCAAACAAATTTCCTTAATATTTTTTGGACCATAAAAATATTATCTTGAGTGTTGCCATCTCCAACTCTACTGTCTTGCTTATATAATGCCACTTAAAAAGCAATATTTCATGTAGTAGTGGCTGGTACCCAAGGCAAAGAGCAATAAACAGTAAAATTAAAAATTTCTCCGATCAAGAATAGAGAGGATTTTTACTAACAGGTTGTTTCCACAAAAACTTTGCATTGCTAAATGGTTATTTCCATATAAAATAGAGATGGCTTGCGGGGTGGCAATCGCTATCCAAAAACCCCTGACACACTAAATAATTGATTCTACGGTAGATACTGAGGCCAGGTACTTTATTTCATTTCTATAAGTGGTCAAATATTATCAATTATTAAAGCAAAACCCCCAATCAGGATCAGGCCAACTTCATTGTTAAGTTGATGGATTTTGCCCTTCCATTGGTTTGAGGAACAGTACTACCCTTGATCCAGTGTTAGATAACTCCAAAGGACGATCTCATCTCTCCTATGCAAATGTTAAGCAAATGTAGTCATAATAGATTTTACTTAAACTACACGACCCCTGGAAACTTCATCACCCAACGGACAGGGACAACACTATATATTCCCATCCATAAGATTGGTATAGCCACCTGAATTATATTCTTCACCATAATGCATTTCCTAGGCTCTCACATACTAACATTGGAAATATCCTTTATTCAGATCATGCTCCAATATTTCGCTCTGTCAGGGTACCTTCCCGTACTAAAACAGTGTGGTCCTGGCAGCTCAACGAGTCTGCTTCTTGACACATTTTGTACTACTGACAAACTTCCATAACTAATTTTATCGCAGATCACTCGTCCAACGATACAGGACTCACAATTAAATGGGAGGCCCTCAAGTGTGTTATTAGAGAAGTATTTATCAAGCATGGTTCACGGATTAAAAAAAGATGGGGCCCAACCTATAAAATCAGATTTTCAGACCCTAAACAATTTAGAAATAATTCACAAACAAGCACTTTCCACTACGACCCTTAAGGTACCTTCACACTAAACGATATCGCTAGCGATCCGTGACGTTGCAGCGTCCTCGCTAGCGATATCGTTTAGTTTGACACGCAGCAGCGATCAGAATCCTGCTGTGATGTCGCTGGTCGGGGCTAGAGGGCCAGACCTTTCTTTGGTCGCTGGCTCTCCCGCTGACATCGCTGAATCGGCGTGTGTGACACCGATTCAGAGATGTCTTCGCTGGTAACCAGGGTAAACATCGGGTTACTAAGCGCAGGGCCGCGCTTAGTAACCCGATGTTTACCCTGGTTACCATCGTTAAAGTAAAAAAAACAAACGCTTCATACTTACCTACCGCTGCCTGTCCCCGGCGCTGTGCTTTCCTGCACTCACTGTGAGCACAGCGGCCGGAAAGCAGAGCGGTGACGTCACCGCTCTGCTTTCCGGCCGCTGTGCTCACAGCCAGAGCAGAGAAGCCCAGCGCCGGCGACAGACAGCGGTAGGTAAGTATGTAGCGTTTGTTTTTTTTACTTTTAGGATGGTATCCAGGGTAAACATCGGGTTACTAAGCGCGGCCCTGCGCTTAGTAACCCGATGTTTACCCTGGTTACCGGCATCGTTGGTCGCTGGAGAGCGGTCTGTGTGACAGCTCTCCAGCGACCAAACAGCGACGCTGCAGCGATCCGGATCGTTGTCGGTATCGCTGCAGCGTCGTTTAGTGTGAAGGTACCTTTAGGAATCTCCTCAAAGTCAGATTGGAGGTCAAACCATTATTAGGGTATGTGCACACGTTGCAGATTTGCCTGTGGAATTTTCTGTGCAGATTCTTCCATCTCTTGCCAGAAAACGCAGGTGCGGATTTGCTGCATTTTTTAATTGTTTTTTCATGCGTTTTTTTCATGCAGGTTTGTCTGCATTTTTGTAAGGCTAGGTTCACATTACGTTATAGGTGTCCATTAGACAGACTACACCGCGGGATAACGCGGTGTAACGTAGTCCTTTAACACCACCATTAGGTCCTATGTAGGACGCATCGCTAGCGCACGCCCACAATGGGCGTGTGCGCTAGCGATGTGCCGTCATTGAGTGACGAACCCTGGGACACGGGCTGCAGCGTTTCCGGGTCAGTCACCGCTAGCGCAGATACAGCATATCCTAGCTCTATCTGCGCTAGCGCGATGACATATCGGCACTTGCGTTAGCAGCCCGTTAACGCATGTGTTGAACGGGCTGCTGTTAACGCAATGTGAACCTAGCCTAACCTAAATAAAGCTAACATACAAAAAACATTTAAAAAAATTGTGATGTCATTTCTTGTCCAACCTCTTCATTAACATATTCCATTGAAGAATAATGTTTACACACAGAGATATATAGATAGATAGATAGATAGATAGATAGATAGATAGATAGATAGATAGATAGATAGATAGATGGAACTTTTCAACCTTTTCCCACATATCATGCTTCAAACATAAAGATACCAAATGTAAATTTTTGGTGAAGAATTAACAAGTGGAAAACAATTGTGAAGTTGAACGAAATTTATTGGTTATTTTAAATTTTGTGTGGAAATTCAAAAACTGAAAAGTGGGGCGTGCAATATTATTTGGCCCATTTACTTTCAGTGCAGCAAACTCACTCCAGAAGTTCGTTGTGGATCTCTGAATGATCCAATGTTGTCCTAAATGCCTAATGATGATAAATATAATCCACCTGTGTGTAATCAAGTCTCCGTATAAATGCACCTGCTCTGTGATAGTCTCAGGGTTCTGTTTGAAGCACAGAAAGCATCATGAAAACCAAGGAACAGGCATGTCAGTGATACTGTTGTGAAGAAGTTTAAAGCCGGATTTGGATACAAAATGATTTCCAAAACTTTGAACATCCCAAGGAGCACTGTGCAAGCGATCATATTGAAATGGAAGGAGTATCATACCACTGCAAATCTACCAAGACCCGGCCGTCCCTCTAAACTTTCATCTCAAACAAGGAGAAGACTGATCAGAGATGCAGCCAAGAGGCCCATGATCACTCTGGATGAACTGCAGAGATCTACAGCTGAGGTGGGACAGTCTGTCCATAGGACAGCAATCAGTCGTACACTGCACAAATCTGGCCTTTATGGAAGAGTGGCAAGAAGAAAGCCATTTCTCAAAGATGTCCATAAAAAGTATTGTTTAAAGTTTGCAACAAGCCACCTGGGAGACACACCAAGCATGTGGAAGAAGGTGCTCTGGCAAGATGAAACCAAAATCAAACTTTTTGGCAACAATGCCAAACGATATGCTTGGCATAAAGGCAACACAGCTAATCACCCTGAATACAGCATCCCCACTGTCAAACATGGTGGTAGCAGCATCATGGTTTGGGCCTGCTTTTCTTCAGCAGGGACAGGGAAGATGGTTAAAATTGATGGGAAGATGGATGGAGCCAAATACAGGACCATTCTTGAAGAAAACCTGTTGGAGTCTGCAAAAGATCTGAGACTGGGACGGAGATTTGTCTTCCAAAAAGACAATGATACCAAACGTAAAGCAAAATCTACAATGGAATGTTCACAAATAAACATCCAGGTGTTAGAATGGCCAAGTCAAAGTCCAGACCACAATCCAATCGAGAATCTGTGGAAAGAGCTGAAAACTGCTGTTCACAAACGATCTCCATCAAACCTCACTGAGCTCGAGCTGTTTGCCAAGGAAGAATGGGCAAGAATTTCAGTCTCTCGATGTACAAAACTGAGACATGCCCCAAGCGACTTGCAGCTGTAAATGCAGCAAAAGGTGGTGCAACAAAGTATTAAGTTAAAGGGGCCGAATAGTATTGCACGCCCCACTTTTCAGTTTTTGAATTTCCACACAAATTTAAAATAACCAATAAATTTCATTCAACTACACAATTGTGTTCCACTTGTTGTTGATTCTTCTCCAAAAATTTACATTTGGTATCTTTATGTTTGAAGCATGATATGTGGGAAAAGGTTGAAAATTTCCAGGGGGCCGAATACTTTCTCAAGGTACTGTAGATAATAGATAGATAGATATAGATAGATGGAAGATAGATAGATGATAAATACCAAGCCCAATGTTTAGTAATAAACATAATAAAATGGTACATAGAGAGTTAAATAAAGACACACACACAAAAATTTGCGTTGGCCGGGGTCACACTTGTGAGAAACTTGCACGAGTCTCGCACCTCAGTACCCAGCACTGGCGCCGGCACTGGGACTGGAGCATCCAGCTACATAGAAATACATGCAGCAGCACATTCCGGTCCCAAGTGTCGGCGGCAGTGCCAGGTATTGAGGTGCGAGTTTCTCGCAAGTGTAACCCCGGCCTTAAACGCAATATTTGTTTAATTTTAAATAAATGGAAAAAAAATTGCATGGGCTCCCGTGCAATTTTCAAGTCCAGAGTGGGAAAGCCAGCGACTGGGGGCCAATATTTGTAGCCTGGGAAGAGGGTAATACCCAAGGAGCTTCCCAGGCTATGAATATCAGCCGGCAGCTGTTTATTTAGCCTTTACTGGCTATTAAAATAGGGGGACACCCTCAAAAAAAATGACGTGGGGTCCCCGTATAATTAATAGCCAAAAGGCTATGCAGACAGCTGCGGGCTGATATCCTCCCTGTCTGACGCAGTCCAATCAATAACAAGCGTCCCACGACGATCTCCCCTATAGAACCACTGTCCTATCATCCGGCTACCTGTCACTGTAGCAGGCATAGATAGGACTAGTAGTCCCACTGGACGATGCCTGCCTACATACAGCCCTGCGCACACACCCACACACAGCCCCGCAGACCCCTGCACGGAAAAAAACCGAAACACTGCGCATCCGTAGGAAATCTGCAATGTGCACATACCTTTAAGATTCCTCCCACAAATGTCTACTTCAGGTGGGTCATAGCAAGTTTTATACATTTGGAAATAAACCCGGAGGAATGCTAGCTAGAGCCCTCCGCTCTAAGGCTATGTACACAAGTTCAGGAATGTCAGCATAATTTTCCTGAACAAAACCGGACTTTTTCTGCAGGAAATTCGCTCGCGGTTTTTTTTGGTGTATTTTTCACGTTTTTTTCCGGAACTTTCCAATGCAATATTATAGTGGCAAAAACGTGCAAAATTAATGAACATGCTGCGTTTTTTACCGCGATGCGTTTTGTTTTGCGAAAAAAAATGCAGCATGTGCACAAAAATTGCAGAATGCATTAAAATGATGGGATGCTTAATGTAAGCATTATTTAGCGTTTTTTTCCAGGAAAATGGCAGAAAAAACGCAAAAAATCCTGAACGTGTGCACATAGCCTAAAAGAGCACAAATTTTAATTCCATGCATCAAGAACTCACAAGATAAATTGGTATATACTATCCCTGAAATTGCAGACGAATTTCAATCTTTTTACTCTACACTATATAATTTAACTTCCTGAATTTTAAACTTAGATAACCCTGTCAATATGCCCGCACCCCTTAAAAAGCTGAATACAATAATAATTAAGGATCTTGAAGAACCATTTAGATACCAAGAACTGTTGAGGGAAGAGGAAAGTACTGCAGTGCACAGGCGCCGGAAAGGTCAGAGAGGCCCGGCGCCTGCGCACTGCAGTACTTTGCTCTGCCCTCAACAGGGCAGACAAAATACGCCTGCAACGGAGCCGCGGCGTGAAGACCAGAAGAGGACGTCATGGAATGAAGATGGGAGGTGCCGGAGCAGACCTGAGACACCAATTTGACCAGACCGCAGCGGGACCGCCCCTGGGTGAGTATAATCTAATGTCTTTTTCTCCTCTTTCAGGTTACATCGGGGGCTTATCTACAGCATTACAGAAAGCTGTAGATAAGCCCCTGATGACGGTGAGCTTAAGTCACCATCGATTTTGGGGGTGACAGGTTCCCTTTAAAGGGAACCTGTCAGCAGGATTATGCACAGTAACCTACCGACAGTGTCCAATTGGCTCCATTATACTAATTAGAATAATACCTTGGTTGATGAAATCCATCTTGTGGTTGTTGTTTATTTAATCTCTATTTGTAGTTTTCAGTTAATGAGATTCTCATGCTTTGGGGCAGCCTGTGGGAGGGGGGGGGTTTATTTGCTGCTTTGCTATATTCATCTGTATTTCGTATGACAGGTCACTGACCTCAGTGACCTGCCCCCTATTTTACAAATAGCATACCAGTCCCCAGATGGCAGCTTTAGCTTGACTGGTTGTCAAAAATGGGGGGACCCCACACAGTTTTTTTAAATTATTTATTTAAATAATTAAAATACGGCATGGGGAGCGCTCTATTCTTGATAAATAGCCTTGCTAAAACTGACAGCTGAGGGTTGCAGTCAGATGCTATCAGTTTTGCTTGTCTGGTTATCAAAAATACAGAGGAACTCAAGCCAGTTTTTATTTATTTATTTATTTAGAGCGCTGGCGGCAGCTGATGAATACTCCCATCAGCCACCGCCTGCTCACCCTGTTATCAGTTGAATAGAACGCTCAACATTCTTTCAGGCGCAGATACGTGTCCCACTAATGACACCTGGATGTCATTAGTCATTTGGGAACAAGAGTAGCTGTAAGCGGCTGTAGTGTTACACCTTGACTTACGCGGCCCTCACAGGGGGAGATGAAGTTTCCAAAAATGTTTGCTAGATTGTCATGAGATGCAAGAGTGTGAAGAGCAAATGAAATGAAATGTTAGTAAAGGTCATCGAGAAGTTTCAATACCTGCTTAACGCAAGAGAAATATGCCTTTTATCTGATGTACATATTTCTTATGTAGTTCATGTTCAGTAAAAAGATGTTTATTTTTTTACTTTTGTATCACTCCATTCATTCTCCATCATCTGACTGGCCCAATATAGCGGCACCATGCAGTCTGCATTGGCTTATCGCCAAAGTAATAAGAGCACACGCACAGCCAGGGCCCCCATTTTTATGTAGTGTGCCAGGGTGTGAAAGAGCACATAGCCCACGGCTATCGCACCGCACCACTTTAAATACTGGAAACAAGGAGATGGGTCTGTAAGAGTTAGGGACACATGTTTAAGAATAACTACAACCCCTGTCATCATCATACATTCTGGGAGATAGCCTGTAATAACAGCTTCCTGAATGATTTTTAATAGTTGAGGTAATAGAATTTTGTTGTAGTGTTTGTAAAACTCTCTGGGCAGTGGTGGCGAACCTATGGCATGCAGAGCCCTCCCTGTAGGCATGCACCTTATCACCTCAGCATTAGCGCAATTCGGCAAAAGAGGAGGGTGAGGAGCCTGGTGACAATAGCCCCTACTTCAGCTGGATGAGCGTCCTTGTAAACCAGGATGGGATGCATATTCCAGGATGGTGGCATGTATATCAGGATGGGATGCATATACCAGGATGGGGTGCATATACCGGTATGGGGGCATGTATACCAGGTTGAAGAGCATATATCAGGATGGGAGGCATATACAAGGATGGGTTGCATATACCAGTGTCAAGACTCAAACCAAACAGCATTTGTGCACCAGGCGGCAGCTCTTCCCTTTGAGCTATTCAGCTCGCTAGACAGTTCCGTGCTAACCCAAATACTTGTACCTGTGCGGCTTCTGATTGTCCCCACCCTGATTGAACACCCTATTTAAAACTGGCATTTCCCTTCCTAGCAAGATTATTGAGATACCAGCCTCTAGTCAAGCTTCTTTTCACCTGCTCCTTCATTCTAAGATTATACACTGCTGCTCTGTGTACCAACCCCTTGGCTATCCCTGGCTATGCTATGTGCTGCTCCTTTAAACTACATTGCTGTTCCTGTGTACAAACTCCTTGGCTATGCCTGACTACGCTATGTGCTGCTCCTTAAAACGACATTACTGCTCATGTGTACCGACTCTTTGGCTACCATTTTCAGAGACCCGCAGCATCTCCATTTTTCAGGACCTGGGGCTGGGTGAGGGCTTATTTCTTGAGTGCCAAACTGACAATTTTAGTGATACCATTTTGGCGTATATATGTTTTGATCACCCTTTATTGCATTTTATTGCATTGTTGCCTCAACCAAAAAAACGTAATCACATTAATTATTTTTATATGGATCGGGTGTGTTTTTTTATTTTTGAATGGAGCAAAAGAGTGGTGATTAGAACTTATATTTTTTAAAATATTTTAAAAAAACATTTTTTTTTTACATTTCACTTGCTTCAATAGTCTCCTTAGGAGATTTGAAGCTGCGATCATCTGATCGTTTGTGCTACACATAGCAGGGCTGCTATCAAATCAGCTGTCATGTGCCGGGAAAGATGCAGGCTCAGCGACGTAGCCCATATCATAAAGGGGTTAATATAAGAAAATTCTCATATCTACAGCGGAATAATTTTTCCAACTAGTTGGAGCCACTGTACCTACTCGGAGTTGTACTCTAATTGGGGAGTGATCTGAAGTACGGTACTTCTTTTTAAATATTACACGGTTTGGTTTTGGCTTATTTTATCCTAAGTCATGTGACAAGGCTCTATAGAGGTTCGATATTTACTTTTAGGATTGCTACTTCCTACAGGTAGCACTAGAGTTCTAGTCCTCTTCCTCTCTGAAGACGCAATTTGCATATTTCCCAGAGGACCATTGCAAGGCTTGAAAGTCTCCTCATATTGGCATGTCAGGCTTGATATGTCACTCTCCACAAAGAGAAACATCACCCCTTGGATCCCCATAAGAATAATAACATGAATATTTCTTTACTCTAGGATTTTTTATCCTCCAAATGTCTTTTATGCCCCAAGTCAGTTGAGACTGATGCCATGGAAGTAGTGGAAGATAATTCATCACTGCTACCTGTATGGAATTTATCCCAAAATGGGTGTACATAATTATTAAAATCACCAATATTAAGAACTGGAACCATAGCGGAGGAAGAAATAAAAGAAAAAATATTTTCAGTACTTCACCAGAGTATATATGTCACGATCCAATTTTGGATTTGTGGCAGATCTGGTTTGCTTGTTTAAGACCTTTTTTCCTTTCTGGTCATCGGGGGTTAATGCAGTTTCTTCCCCCCGGTGGCCGCTGATGTTATTGCATTGCTGCTGGCTCAGCTGATGCTTGTGATGACCACTCCCTCCATCCTTTATCCATCCTTTAAGAGGTCACCTGGTTCATCAGCTGACTGTCGGTGTTAATCCATTCTTCAGCGACCAAGCCAGGAGTAGGAGCTAGCTGGGAACTGTTGTTCTACTGCTGTGTTCGTTTCATCTGGTGTTTCTTCCTGCTGTGCTGTGCCTTGCAGCATTTAGCTAAGTGTGGTTTACCTTTTCTGTATACTCTGTTTAGGTGATATTTATACACTGGTGCAGTCCACCTCTCTTGGGGGGGAGAGGGGGTCACTGATAGAGTCTGCACAGGAGACAGGGATACGCTGGCGGCTCGGGCCTCCTAACCTTCATAGGTACCCCCGAGATAAGGGAAAGTCAGGGTCCCTTATAGTGGCAGGGACAGGTGCGGGTTCCAATACGCCGTCCTGCCCCTTTATCGCAGTAATCGGCTTGACAATATATGGGGATGTAAAATGCAACTATTATTAAATCTGAATTATAGACAGAACATAAAAGGCTTACATGTCTCACCTCTGCATCTATAGATGACTTCATATGATTAAATGGAATAATACACTGACCCCTCAGGCAAGAGTTGGTAAAAGAGACCAACCCAAGGCCGTTGGAGATTATGAATCCTATCCCTTATCATATGGGCATCAGAGAAGCATATTGTAGCATCCGAAACTGACCGAGCAATGAAAATACAGCATAGCGCTTATTCCATCTCCCATACCTCTCGCATTCCAGGCTATAATATTTACATTTTGAGCCATATTATCAAGGTAAGGTAAATAAATGTACTTACTATAAGCAGAGTCCCACAGTTACTATATAAATAAAGCTTTTGTTCCATGACTAAATAATCCCTTACCCATGTAAGCAGAAAACAAAAGCCAGACAAAAATACATTCCTCTCTGAAAGAGAATAGGGACTGCTACAAGTAAGGGACAATAAGGAGGACGTATATCTTAAGTTTAAAAAGTTGTATAACATTATGTAACATAACAAACCGATGGCCACCTATGATTTTAGAGACCCCAAAATAGAGTATACCAATGGTAAATATTCATAAATACTCAGCCATAAGCATTTCTCCCAGTATACACTAACGCATTTGTCACAGCCTTTCTTGTTGTAATCTCCATGTTTTTGGAGTTAATCCACTAAAGAGCTTCTTTTACAGATTTAGATACAGTATATGAATTTTCCCAAAAGCTGTTAGGCCTACTTCACACGTCCGTGTTTCCGGTACGTGCGGGATCCGTTTTTTCTACAGATCGCCATAATAACCTCTGATGCTATTCACATGTCAGTGTTTAACCTTTAAGGACCGAGCCACTTTGTAGGTTAATGGCCCGGGCCTCATTTTTTAAGTCTGACCAGTGTCAATTTATGTGGTAATAACGCTGGAACGCTTCAACGGATCCCACTAATTTTGAGACTGCTTTTTCGTCAAATATCGTCCTTCATGATAGTGGTAAAATTTCTTCGATATAACTTGTCTATTTGTGGAAAAATCTGAAATTTGGCCAAAATTTTGAAAATGTCACAATTTTCAAACTTTGAATTTTTATGCCTTTAACCCCTTACTGCCATCGAACATGAGGTTAAGGGCATAAAAATGTGTGTGGGCATAAAAATGTCGTGAGCCCCCATCAAAGCAGGGACATGTCAGCTGTTTTGAACAGCTGATATGTGACCGTAATAGGCGCGCTTCCGGCCATCCGCCTGGAAATACGTGCACCTGTGACCCTCGTCACGTGATCGGGGGTCATTGGCACGTCGGCAGGACAACCAGAGGTCTCCTTGAGACCTCTATGGTTGTTCATTCCGGATTGCTCTCCCCTCTGCAAATTCCTCCACTGGCTCCCAATTCCCCAACGAATCCAGTTCAAACTACTAACACTGATCTACAAAGCCATCCACAACCTGTCCCCTCCCTATATCTCTGAACTAATCTTCCAATATCTTCCCTCACGTAATCTTCGATCCTCCCAAGACCTCCTACTCTCCTCTCCTCTTATTCATTCCTCACACAACCGTCTCCAAGATTTCTCCCGAATATCCCCCATCCTCTGGAATTCCATGCCTCAACATGTCCGACTATCGACCACCCTCAGCTCCTTCAGACGGAACCTGAATACCCATCTCTTCAAGAAAGCCTACAGCCTGCAATAACCATCCTGCCGCCTTGCCATCGCCAGAGCCGCCGCCTCGCCAGAGCCACCGCCTCTCCATCGCCAGAGCCGCCGCCTCGCCCCTACCTTCTGCCTCTTCCCCACTATCCCATAGAATGTAAGTCCACAAGGATAGGGTCCTCTCCCCTCTGTACCAGTCTGTCACTGTAAATTTGTTTACTGTAAACGATATCTATAACTCTGTATATATCCCCTTTCTCATGTACAGCACCATGGAATTAATAGTGCTATATAAATAAATAATAATAATAATTGCTATGAGCGCTACCCTGTGGACGGCGCTCATAGCAAGTCTGTTATTCTGCTACATAGAGGCGATCTGAGCATCGCCTCTATGTAGCAGAGCCAATCAAGTTGTGGCAGCTTCTAGCCTCCCATGGAGACTATTGAAGCACGCCAAAAGTAAAAAATGCTTTAACAAATATGAAAAAGATAAAAATATAAGTTTAAATCATCCACCTTTCACCCCATTAAAAAAAAAAAAAAATCAAACCTACACATAATTGGTATTGCCGCATTCAGAATCGCTCCATCAATAAAAAAGGATTAACGTGACGTAACGGCGTAGCGAGAAAAAAAATCAAAACGCCAGAATTACTTTTTTTATGGTTGCCGCAACATTGCATTAAAATGCAATAATGGGCGATCAAAAGATCGTATCTGCACCAAAATGAGATCATTAAAAACGTCAGCTCGGCGTGCAAAAAATAAGACCTCATCCGACCCCAGATCATGAAAAATGGAGACGCTACGGATATCGAAAAATTGAGCAATTTGGAGTTTTTTTCACCACTTGGATAAAAACCTAGACATGTTTGGTGTCTATGAACTCGTAATGACCTGCAGAATCATAATCGAAGGTCAGTTTTAGCATTTAGTGAACTTAGCAAAAAAAAAAACATAAAACAAGTGTGGGATTGCACTTTTTTTTGCAATTTCACCGCACTTGGAATTTATTTCCCGTTTTCTAGTACACAACATGGTAAAACCAATGAGGTCGTTCAAAAGTACAACTCGTCCCACAAAAAATAAGCCCTCAGCTCACATGGCCATATTGACAGAAAAATAAAAAAGTTATGGCTCTGGGAATGAGGGGAGCAAAAAACGAAAGCCGAAAAAAAACTCCAGGGGTGAAGAGGTTAAATCAGAGTTATATCACACAAAATAGTTAATAAATAGCATTTTCCCCATGTCTACTCTACATCAGCACAAATTTTTGAAACAATTTTTTTTGTTAGGAAGTTATAAGGGCTAAAGGCTGAGCAGCGATTTCTCATTTTTCCAACAAAATTTACAAAACCATTTTTTTATGGACCACATCACATTTGAAGTGACTTTAAGGGGCCTTTATGATAGAAGATACCCAAAAGTGACACCATTCTAAAAACTACACCCCTCAAGGTGCTCAAAACCACATTCAAGAAGCTTATTAACCCTTCAGGTGCTTCACAGAAACTGAGGCAATGTGGAAGGAAAAAATTAACATTTACCGTAACTTTTTTTCACAAAATTTTACTTAAGACCCAAATTTTTTTATTTTCACAGGGGTTACAGGAAAAATATTTATTGTGCAATTTCTCCCGATTATGTCGATAGCCCATATGTGGGGGAAAACAACTGTTTGGGTGCATGGCAGGGCTCAGAAGAGAAGGAGCATTGTTTAACTTTTGTAATGAAAAATTGTCTGGAATCGAGAGCAGACGCCATGTCACATTTGGAGACCCCTCAAGGAACTTATCTAGATGTGTGGTGAGCACCTTGAACTCCAAGGTTTTTGACATACGTTTATAACATAAAGTCATGAAAATAAAAAATCAATTTTTTTCCACACAAATTATCTTTTAGCACCATTTTTTTATTTTTACAAGAGAAACATGAGAAAATACCCCCGCTTCTCCCCAAAAAATTATTGTGCAATTTATCCAGAGTGTGCCAATACCCCATGTGTGGGAGAAAACTACTTTTGAGGCACAGTGCAAAGCTCAGAAGGGAAGAAGCGTCATATTGGAGTTCAAATTTTGTTGGAATTGTTTGAGGGTGCCATGTCACATTGGCAGAGCCCCTGAGGTGCCAGAACAGCAGAACCACCCCACATTAGAAATGGGTGGACACCTGGATGTTCGGGTTCGGCGGGTTCACCCGAACAGTTACAAAAAGTTTGGGTTCGGGTACCAGAACAGTACCTGAACCCAGAACAGATTCTCTTGATTGGGGGGCCCGAAGATCCAGTATTTGCTGCGCTGTCATGTGCATGGCAGCGCAGCAAACACTGCTTCTGATCGGTGGTGAAATCATCCCCGTCGGTCAGATAGCCGCGGCTCAGCTGTGATCAGAGGTATAAAAGTTTACCTCCAGTCACTGGTGTCAGCCAATTGGACTACTGATCCCATAATCCGACACTTTCTACCGCTAATTACAATGAGAGCAGGAGCGGCGGATGGGAGTATTCATCAGCCGATGCTACGCTGTAAATAAATACTTTAAAAAAAAAAAATAGAGTGGGTTCCCCTGTATTTTTGCTAACCAGCCAGGCAAAACTCACAGCTGGGGGCTGCAACCCTCAGCTGTCAGCTTCAGCAAGGCTAGTTTTCAAGAATAAAGGGGTCCCCACACGTTTTTTTTTTTTTTTAAATTATTTAAATAAGTAATGCGCCATAGAACCCACGTCTGTTATTATGCCTAAACCTTTTTTCCTCCAGACGTAGAGGATGCCCCCTTGTCCCTGTCTCAGGTCTATGATTAAAAAGATCATCAGAAAGGTCTTTGTACTGTCCCCTCATATATTTATACATTAAAATAAGATCACTCCTTAGTCTTCGTTTTTCCAAACTAAATATCCCCAAGTCTAATAACCTATCTTTTATTGCAGACCCCCCAGTCCTCTAATAACCTTGGTTGCTCTTCTCTGCACCCGCTCTAGTTCAGCTATGTCTTTCTTATACACCGGAGACCAGAACTGTGCACAGTATTCTAAGTGTGGTCGAACTAGTGACTTGTATAGAGGTAAAATTATGTTCTCCTCATGAGCATCTATGCCTCTTTTAATGCATCCCATTATTTTATTTGCCTTTGTAGCAGCTGCCTGACACTGGCCACTGAACATGAGTTTGTCATCCACCCATACACCAAGGTCTGATGACACTCAACAGCCTTCCATCCATAGATTCTGTCAGATTCTGTCAGTTGCTTGATCTGTTTACAATCATTGCTTGCAGCAGCCACCACAGCCTTCCAGACACTGTTCTGAGAGGTGTACTGTTTTCCCTCCCTGTAGATTTCACACTTTATGAGGGACCACAGGTTCTCTATGGGGTTCAGATCAGGTGAATAAGGGGGCTATGTCATTATTTTTTCTTCTTTGAGACCTTTACTGGCCAGCCACGCTGTGGAGTAGTTGGAGGCATGTGATGGAGCATTGTCCTGCAGGAAAATCATGTTTTTCTTGAACAATACTGACTTTTTCCTGTACCACTGCTTGAAGAAGTTGTCTTCCAGAAACTGGCAGTAGGTGCATCTAATAGATGTGCCTTTTCTGGGCAGCTGCGGGCTGCTATTTTTAGTCTGGGGGGCAATATCCATGGCCCCTTACCAGCCTCAGAAAACCATTCCCCAGTTGTCAGCTTTAGCAAAGCTGGTTGTCAAAAATGGGAGGGATCCAACGCCTTTTTTTAAAATTATTTAAATAATTAAAAAAAACAGAGTGGAGACCCCTCTATTCGTCATAACTAGCCTTGCTGAAGCTAACAGCTGAGGATTGCAGCCCCCAGATGTGAGTTTTGTCTGGCTGGTTAGCAAAAATACAGAGGAACCCACGCCGTTTTTTTTTTAAATTATTATTTATTTACAACGCAGGAGCGGCTAATGAATACTCCCATCCACCGCTCCTGCTCTCACTGTAATTAGCGGCAGCAGGTGTCGGATGATGGGATCAGTAGTCCCATCAGCTTTCACCAGTGACCAGAGGTAAAGTTTATACCTCCGATCACAGCTGAGCACTCTCGCTGTCTTTTAACAGCGTGGGAACTGCGGCTACCTGATGATTTCACCGCCGATCAGAAGCGGTGTTTGCCACGCTGTCGTGCACATGACAGCACGACAAACACCCGGTATTCGGGCAGCCGAACACGAACAGTAACACATACTTCTTGGTGAAGTCCGTGCTCGGTGTCCGTGCTCGAACAGTAGGTGTTCGGTATAGACGCCGAACTTTACTGTTCGGGTTCGCCTATCTCTACCCCACATAAATGATGTCATTTTTCAAACTACAGTGGGGCAAAAAAGTATTTAGTCAGTCAGCAATAGTGCAAGTTCCACCACTTAAAAAGATGAGAGGCGTCTGTAATTTACATCATAGGTAGACCTCAACTATGGGAGACAAACTGAGAAAAAAAAATCCAGAAAATCACATTGTCTGTTTTTTTATCATTTTTTTTTGCATATTATGGTGGAAAATAAGTATTTGGTCAGAAACAAAATTTCATCTCAATACTTTGTAATATATCCTTTGTTGGCAATGACAGAGGTCAAACGTTTTCTGTAAGTCTTCACAAGGTTGCCACACACTGTTGTTGGTATGTTGGCCCATTCCTCCATGCAGATCTCCTCTAGAGCAGTGATGTTTTTGGCTTTTCGCTTGGCAACACGGACTTTCAACTCCCTCCAAAGGTTTTCTATAGGGTTGAGATCTGGAGACTGGCTAGGCCACTCCAGGACCTTGAAATGCTTCTTACGAAGCCACTCCTTCGTTGCCCTGGCGGTGTGCTTTGGATCATTGTCATGTTGAAAGACCCAGCCACGTTTCATCTTCAATGCCCTTGCTGATGGAAGGAGGTTTGCACTCAAAATCTCACGATACATGGCCCCATTCAATCTTTCATGTACCCGGATCAGTCGTCCTGGCCCCTTTGCAGAGAAACAGCCCCAAAGCATGATGTTTCCACCACCATGCTTTACAGTAGGTATGGTGTTTGATGGATGCAACTCAGTATTCTTTTTCCTCCAAACACGACAAGTTGTGTTTCTACCAAACAGTTCCAGTTTGGTTTCATCAGACCATAGGACATTCTCCCAAAACTCCTCTGGATCATCCAAATGCTCTCTAGCAAACTTCAGACGGGCCCGGACATGTACTGGCTTAAGCAGTGGGACACGTCTGGCACTGCAGGATCTGAGTCCATGGTGGCGTAGTGTGTTACTTATGGTAGGCCTTGTCACATTGGTCCCAGCTCTCTGCAGTTCATTCACTAGGTCCCCCCGCGTGGTTCTGGGATTTTTGCTCACCGTTCTTGTGATCATTCTGACCCCACCGGGTGGGATTTTGCGTGGAGCTCCAGATCGAGGGAGATTATCAGTGGTCTTGTATGTCTTCCATTTTCTAATTATTGCTCCCACTGTTGATTTCTTCACTCCAAGCTGGTTGGCTATTGCAGATTCAGTCTTCCCAGCCTGGTGCAGGGCTACAATTTTGTTTCTGGTGTCCTTTGACAGCTCTTTGGTCTTCACCATAGTGGAGTTTGGAGTCAGACTGTTTGAGGATGTGCACAGGTATCTTTTTATACTGATAACAAGTTTAAACAGGTGCCATTACTACAGGTAATGAGTGGAGGAAAGAGGAGACTCTTAAAGAAGAAGTTACAGGTCTGTGAGAGCCAGAAATCTTGATTGTTTGTTTCTGACCAAATACTTATTTTCCACCATAATATGCAAAAAAAATGATAAAAAAACAGACAATGTGATTTTCTGGATTTTTTTTTCTCAGTTTGTCTCCCATAGTTGAGGTCTACCTATGATGTAAATTACAGACGCCTCTCATCTTTTTAAGTGGTGGAACTTGCACTATTGCTGACTGACTAAATACTTTTTTGCCCCACTGTACATCTCTCAATGAATTCATATAGTGGTGCAGAAATCATATTGACACCATATGTGCCTCATAGAAATTTATAGCATTAGGTGGTGAAGGAGGAATAATTACATTTATTCCACTAAAATGTTGTTTTAGCCCCAAATTTTAAATTTTTATAAGGGCTAATAAAAAAATGGACTTCTCAGTTTGTTGAGCAATTTCTCGTGAGTGCGCCAATACACTGCATGTAATGGGGAACTACTTTTGAGGCCGAGTGCAAAGCTCAGAAGGGAAGGACTGCCATAATATTGCGCAGATTTTACTGTTAAGGTTTGAGGGTGCCATGATCCACTGGGAGAGCCCCTGAGGTGCCAAAACAGCAGTCCACCATAAGTGATCCCATTTTGCAAACTAAACCTCTCAATGAATTCACCTAGGGGCACAGCGATCATATTGACACCACAGGTGTGTCACAGAATTTTATACTAATGAGCAGTGAAGAAAAAATAATTACATTTTTACCACTGGAAAATGAGTAGAAATGGCATCAAAATGTGTCCTACAATTTCTGCTGAATGTAGAAATACCCCATATATCAGTGTTTCTCAACTGCAGTCCTCAAGACCCCACACCAGGTCATGTTTTCAGGATTTCCTTAGTATTACACAGGTGATAATTTCATCACCTGCTCAAGTATTAATTCCATCGCCTATGCAATACTAAGGAAATCCTGAAAACATGACCTGTTGTGGGGTCTTGAGGACTGGAGTTGAGAAACACTGCCATATATGGTTGTACAGTACTGCTTAGCCACACGGCGAGACTCAGGAGGGAAGGAACGCTATTTGCCTCCTGGAACGCAGATTTTCTTAGAATAGTTTGCAGACTCCATATACAGAGCCCCTAAGTGTTAGAAAAGCAGAATCCCCCCTCAAGTGACCCCATTTTGGAAATTATACCCCTGCCAAACATGCGGACGCTAAAGGTAGTTTATGCACACTGGGAGCTCAGAAGGGAGGGGGGGGGGTTTGGATTTAGGAGCGCAGAATTCACTGAATTTCTTTTGGTGGCGAGGAGTCATTCAGCTTTTCCAGGGCCTTTGTGCTACCAGTAACGTTGAAGCCCCCTATATTTCCATTGATAGATGCACCTGAGTGGGGACTTACTTTTTTTGTGGATTGAGTTGAAGCTTTTATTGTGAACATGTTTTATCACATTTATCCTGCCCTCTACGCTGAGCACCTACATTGGGGTTTCCATTTAAATCTCGGAATGACGTAATTCAGGTGAAACCACCAAGGGATCCATTCACTATAATGAGGCAGCAGAGCTACTCTGGACTCCGTCTGGCCTCTGTTCAGCGGAGTCCTTATTTTCAAAAATGCACAAAACTGTGGCGGACCGTGCTTTTATGCATGCCTAAAAGGACGGACACCGCTGGATCATATGCCAGGAGGCGTTCACAGTGCCTCCATCTGCCTCATTACAGGGAATCTTCCGCCGGGGGTTCCGTCTGAATCACGTATTTCAGAGATTTACATTGAAACCCCGGGTAAGTGCTCAGCATAGAACGCAGAATAATTATGAGCCGAGCCTTACTGCAATCTTTGGAAGACAGAATGAACAAATCAACCTCTGGTGAAGAATTCTAATTTTTTTTACGCCGATCCTTGTGCAGTATAAATGACTAGATTACTTTATTCTTCGGGTCGGTGCGATTACAGCAATACCAGATTTCTAATCGGGTTTTTATGTTTGGTTGCTGTCACACTACCCCCACCCAGGTTAAACATCTGGTCTGCGCAAAACCAGTCCTCTCCAAAATCATGTGACCGTAGATGCAACCAGCTGGCTCACATAGCATCTTCTGGCTGGATCAGAAGTCTTCAAATGACTGTACTTTAGTGACCAGAGCCAGGCAGCTGCTGCGAGAGCAAATAAAATAATGGGATAAATTTTAAGAGCTATATGTCACGGTTTCACAACGCCTAGGAACGCCGTGAGTGACACCTAAGCCACGCTATGGAATCTGGAGTGTGTTGGACTGTTGGTTGTGTGAGTGATAGTCCAGTCATCCAATCTGATCCTGGAGCGTGTTGGGCTGTCATCATTTTTATTGACAGCCCGGTTGCTCTATCTGGATTAGTCTGCCGGGATTTCCCCAGGTGTCTCCCTTTGCAAGGTATTTAGCTGGCTAGCTGTTACTAGTCAGTGTCAGTTGTAGCTTTGCCTAAGCTGGATGTATTTGCTTTGCTCTGTATCTCTTTCCTCTGACCCTGTTGCCGGACCTTGGATTTGTTGTGACTTCTCTTGTAGATTCACCCTTCTGCTTTTGACTCTTCTCTGACTTTAGGTATCTGACCCTGGAATTGGCCTCTGACTATCCCTGTGTTGTACTCCCTGGTTTTGATCTACCCTCCTTGCATTTGACCCCAGACTTTTCCTGACCCTGCCTTTGACTTAACCCTCTGTACTTTGAGCCCTCCTGGTATCCGACCTTGGACTTCCTGACTACCCTGCCTCATGCCTTGCCCGTGAGTAGTGACTTAGCGTCACACCAGAGATGCTCATGACAGAACACAGTTTGCCTCAATACAAGTCATTAGTGTGGCCACACTTAGAATACTAAGTAGAATTTTGGACTCCCATGTATAAGAAGGACATAGCTGAACTAGAGCGGGTGCAGAGAAGAGCAACCAAGGTTATTAAGGGAATGGGTGAACTGCAATACCAAGACAGATTATCAAACTTGTGGTTATTCAGTGTGAAAAAGCGAAGGCTTAGCAGTGATCATATTACAATGTACAAAAATATAAATGGACAGAAGAGGGATATGTGTAATTAACTTTTTCCATCTAAGCCTGCAACAATGACAAGGAGGCATCCTCTATGTCTAAAGGAAAGAAGATTTAATCGTCATGACAGAGGGTGATTTTTATCGTATCATCAGTGAGAATATGGAATTTTGTGCCACAACATGTAAAACTGGTCGATTGACTAAAAAAGTTCAAGGAGGCCCTTGGTGCCTTCCTTGAAATATATAATATTACAATATATAATATGACAGGTTACTAGATTTTATGATGGGGTGTTGATTCAGGAAATTTGTTTGATTACCATATCTGGAGTTGGAAAGTAATTCCCCACAACCCCACTTCCAGTATGGGGCAATTAGAACCTATCTCATGTAGTTTTTGCCTTCCTCTAGATGAACATATTATGGTATAGGTTAAATTCAATAGACTCATGTCTTCTTCCAACGCTAAAACCATGAAACTAAGTCAACAGGCAGAGGCAGCAAGGCTGTACCAAAATACAATAGAGAAGGCCAAACTGAGCCATGAGGCAGAGGTAATATGTTGAACTAAACCAGGAGGCTGAGGCAGCAGGTAAAACCAAGCCATGAGGCAGAGAAAAAGGGCCAAACCATCTGTCATGAGCAGCTAGCCAAACCAAGTCATGAGGCAGCGGAAACATGCTAATCCGATCTCTAATGCAGTGGCAGCAGGCCATACCAAATCATGAGGCAGAGGTAATTCACCAAACCAAGTAATTAGGCTCAGTCAGTATGCAATACCAAGCCATAAGGCAGACAAAACAGCCCAAGCCATTTGTTATGGGCAGCAAATCAAAACAAGTCACAAGTCAGTGGCAACAGGCCAAACAGAGCTGTAATGTAGGGGCAGCTGGCCAGAACCAGCCATTAGGCAGCAGGCCATACCAAACCAATAGGCAGAGGCAACAGGCCAAACCAAGTGTCATGGCAGTAATCTGTATGACTTTTCCGTGCTGCCCGACTCATGATCGTCACATGGCTCGCTGAGTATTGCCTCTTGCAGCACTGCTGCATCTTAGGTTGGTTTCCATTTTGTCTTAGGGAGCGTGGCCGGATTGTAACCCTGCTGTGTCCTGGAGAGATTAGGTTCCGTGGCCTATCCCATGTCAGCAGGCTCTATATCTGGAAGCTCCTTCCACCACTCCTGGCCTGAACATTGGTTCCTTTTGGTTCCTAGTGAGTTTACTCTGCTAGCATCCAGTTTGTGTGTTTCTGTTTCTCCAGTTACTGACCCAGGTTGCCTACTCATTCTGTCTGACCTCTCCGCTCCTGACCTTGGCTATGTATCCTGAACCTGTGCTGCCTGCCCTGATCTCGGACGGTCTGACCACATTTTTGTCTTTGCCCTCTTATATCACATACTCATGTCTCTGACCCTCCGGTCAGCTTCTGCAGTCCTGGGGACTGTCCTTGAGTGGCAGCTGGTGTCTATCAGCAGCCCAGCCTATCCTCACCACAAGAGGCTCTAGTAAAGGCTTGGTAGGCACCTAATCATGCTCTTCCAGGGTAAGCCTGGCCCGTGGTGCAGTAGGTCCACATACAACATTACATTTGCACGCCAGCGTTACACTAATTAGGCTGAGTCAGCAAGCCAAACCAAGATGTGGCAGAGGCAACAGGCCAAACTAAACCATGAGGTTGAGACAGCAGGCAAAACCAAGCCATAAGGTAGAGGCAACAGATCAAACCAAGGAATAAAGCAGCAAACCAAGACATGTGGCACTGAAAGAAGAAAAGAGAAGGGATATCTAGGCTGCTCTTAATAAAGGCTTACATCTCATGGAACAACCACACTGATATTTTTAACTGCAGTTCATGCTAAGGGGGCACTTCAGTTCATGCTTCATGGCTCTAAAAGCTGCATCCTCTATGCTTCTCTGTCCACAGAACAGAAAAACACTGAAGCTAGAAAATGGATACTGCCTTTTTTTCAGGTTTCCTGTCTAGTTGTTGGGTGCTTTAATGGGTGAAACGAAAAGAAAAATCAATGGCAAGAATGGCATAATCCTGTACCTGGGTGCAAGTGACAAATATTTTTTTGTTGCTGTTCTAATTCAGCAACCCAGTCCATAGGACAAATACCACTAAGGGAGAAATTGAGTGTTGCTTTTTATTTTGCTGTTTTATGTTTCATCTTCTGCTATAAGGTTTGAACCTCTCTCTCTGGTGTTGTCAAGGGGGTGAAGGCAAAAAAAATGTTTTTAATGTAAAAAATTGGTTCTATATTTAGGGCTGATTCTATGTAGCAGGGTTCTACCTTTTCTACTGTTTGAAGTAAAAAATGGAACTATTAAAAAAATAGTAAGAAATACACATCTATAATATAACGCTGGGAGCGTCACTCTGTCCGAAGCCTTTATAGACTGCGCAAGCACAAGCGCCGGCGCAGTCTGGCCCCCACAGAGTGACGCTCCCAGGAGATCGCGGTATGCGTAAGCACTGAACGCATACCGCGATCTCCACCGGAGAGTCAGGGACCGCCAGGAGGGTAAGTATATTCACCTTTCCCCGTTCCAGCGCTGCGTGCGGCTCCGTCTCCCGGGTCCTCTGCTGTGACAGTTCAGAGGGCGCGATGACGCGCTTAATGCGCGCCGGTGCCGCCCTCTGACTTACCAGTCACAGGCAGAGGAGCCGGAGTGTGTCTTCAAGAAAATGGCGCCGGAAAGCGCGGACTGCGCAGGCGCCGATTCCTGCTGCCGGAATCGGCGCCTGCGCAGTCCGCGCTATCCGGCGCCATTTTCTTGAAGACACACTGCAGGTGTGTCTTCAAGAAAATGGCGCCGGAAAGCGCGGACTGCGCAGGCGCCGATTCCGGCAGCAGGAGGACGAAGAAAATGGGCGGAAAGGAATGCCGTAAGTAACAAATTGCTGTGGCATGAAGCTGTGACACTTTATGCCACAGCAATTTGTTATTTACGCCACCTGATTCCTTTCTGCCGCCATTTTCTTGGTCCTGCTGCCGGAATCGGCGCCTGCGCAGTCCGCGCTTTCCGGCGCCATTTTCTTGAAGACACACTGCCGGCGCCATTTTCTTGAAGACACACTGCAGGTGTGTCTTCAAGAAAATGGCGCCGGAAAGCGCGGACTGCGCAGGCGCCGATTCCGCCAGCAGGAGGACCAAGAAAATGGCGGCGGAAAGGAATCAGGTGGCGCAAGTAACAAATTGCTGTGGCATGAGGCTGTGGCACTTCATGCCACAGCTATTTGTTACTTACGCCACCTGATACAGGGCATATACTATGGAGCATCTTATGGAGCAGCATATGGGGCATATGGATGGGAGCAGCAAATTAAAGAACGGTGCCGCAGGATGGGAGCAGCACATGACAGAACGGGGGTGCAGGATGGGAGCAGCACATGACAGACCGGGGGCGCAGGATGGGAGCAGCACATGACAGAACGGGGGCGCAGGATGGGAGCAGCACATGACAGGATGAGAGCAGCAAATGACAGAACGGAGGCGCAGGATGGGAGCAGCACATGACAGAACAGGGGGCGCAGGATGGGAGCAGCACATGACAGAACGGGGGCGCAGGATGGGAGCAGCACATGACAGGATGGGGATGCAGGATGGAGCAGCACATGACAGAATGGGGGCGCAGGATGGAGCAGCACATGACAGGATGGGGACGCAGGATGGAGCAGCACATGACAGGATGGAGACCATATGCCAATATAAATGCTCGCCACCCGGGCGTAGAACGGGTTCAATAGCTAGTAATACTATAATCGTACATTGTCCTTTTTTTATTTTAAAAGGGGTTGCCCACTTTCTAAAATAATTTTCCTATAAATATAGTTCCACAAGTGGTGCGCTGCAGGCAATCAGTTTTTTTTTTATCATTGAACTCCTAAAACATGATAAATATTTCCTGTGAAAGATCATTTGCTTTGCAATTATTATATAACATTATTAGCAGTGACCTAAAAAACAAAATAATAATTTAAGTACACAGATTAACTTTCACTTACTGGGTTGGTAGCCACCAATGCCTGGTTGTTTGCAACAGCTGTTAATGAAATTATCGTGACAACCGAATTGCAGACAAAGGACAAGAAAAGATTCTTGTGAAGTGTAATTCTCTGGCAGCTTAAATTTCTAAAGCGGAGAGATTGAAAATAAATTAAGTTATATTTAATACTGCACTAATTAAACAAATTAGCACAATTCTGAAATACAGTGCAAACATACACATAGGTAATAAAGTAATACTTATCAACAATATAGTCACGGGACCAACATAAAATAGTACTAAAAGGGATAGCCAAATAGTACGACCCTTTTTTTAAATAAAGGCTAACTAGTGATCAGATGTTATAGCCAAGGAAAACCGGGGCTATAATGGGGCGATAATGAACATGATGACCATTTCTCATGTAGCTGCCACTGCAAACTACTGTATCACTATTAGTGATGGGTGAATCCGAATAGTAAAGTTTGGGGTTCGTATTGGACACCTAGTGTTCATGCACGTGCTCCGAACAAGGACTTCTCACGGAAGCCTGTGTTACGATTTAGGTTCGGCAGCCCGAACAAAGCTAGTTGAAAGGCTGAGGAGTGCCAATATCCACGGTCCAATCCCAGTCTGAGAATACCAGCCCTCAGCTGTCTGGTTTACCTTGGCTGGTTTTAAAAAATAGGGAGGGGGGGGGGGGGCGCCTACACTGTATCTTTTAGTTATTTAAATAACTAATTTTAAAAAATGACGTGGGGTCCCTCTGTTTTTGATAACCGGCCAAGTTAAAGCAGATAACTGGGGGTATTCTCAGGCTGTGAAGTTCCATGGATATTTCTCCCTTCTCAGAAAAATAGCAGCCTCCAGCTTCCCTAGAAGAAGCACGTCAATTAGATGCGCCAATCCGGGCGCTTTGCCTGGCTCTTCCCACTTGCCCTAGTACATTGGCAAGCGGGGTAATATTTTGGGGTTGATGTCAGCTGTGTAATGTCCCCTGATATCAGGCCCAAAGGTTAGTAATGGGGCAGCGTCTATCAGCCACCCCCATTACTAACCTTGTAAGTAAAAAGAGAAAAAAAAAATTACAGGGAAAAAATCTTTCTTTGAAAAAAAACACAGAAAAAAAATCTTTCTTTGAAAAAAAAAACCTCCACAACTTTCCCTAATTTATTTAATATATAAATAAATAAAAAAAATGCACACCAGTATAAATGCACACCAGTATGCTGCAGTCCAAACAGACGTCCAATGACTATCCCTATCTTCTTCACACAGCCAAAGAAGCTCTGTTCAGAGTTGTGGATCGTTGTGGGATGTGGAATGACTTTATGGCGGATTTGGATTATTTTATTGTTAAAGGTAATAAATGGGTAAAATAGGGTAGGAGAGTGTTTTGTACAAATAACGGAATTTTCTCTGTGTGTTTTACTTTTGACTATGTGGTTACTAATGGGGGTGTCTTATAGACGCCTCCCCATTATTAACCCTGGGCTAGATATCAGTGAACATTACACAGTGGACATCAACCCCAAAACCATTACCCCAAGTGCCAACGCACCAGAGCAAACGGGAAGGGCAGAAGCTAAGTGCCAGAATTGGCGCCATTTCTGGGGTGGCTGAAGGCTGGTGTTTTTAGTCTGGGAGGGGGCCAATATCCATGGCCCCTTCCCAGCCTATTAATTTCAGCCCACAGCTGACTGCTTAACTTTTGCCCATTATTAAAATTGCTGCTATCAGATGGGGCAGCAAAACCAGGGTGACAGTTTATCAAAAAAACATAAAATAATACTCTTGTAAATGGCTACTATACAAGATAATACATGGAGCACCCTGCAAAACAAGCACTGAGTTATTGCATATTTTGGACACTAAAACATAATTGCAAAAGTATAAAAACACCCTTTTTTCAGAAAGTGAAATCCTTGTTTTCTGGTACATGGTCACCCAGATAGGCTCCTTGGCTGCCATACATTTCTCCTCCAGGCCCAGCTTTATACCTTACACTGGGTATTTAGCCTCAGTCTTTCTCCCATCCCTGGCAATCCTTTCCCCTTTCCCTCACTTTTTTCTCGCATTTCCATCTTCCTGGTCTGTGATCACCTTTCTATTCTATAGTTTAGGTGGAGTAACCCGACCCTTTGGTGTCATACAGTGTAATATTTTACCCAAACATGTCCAACCACATTTTTTCCATGACCCTTACTGTGACACTTTCTCGTATTATTCCGGTTTAGCTGCAATGGTCTGGCCTGGTTATGATCTATTGTAGCTGCTTCTTTACTATCTCACTTCTTTTATTCCAAAACTTTATTCTCAATAAAAATATCAGCGAGAGGAAAGCGGTATCGTGACTTCTGCTGCCCGAGCCAGCAGCAAATATCAGAGTCGGGATCCGACATCACAAATATCCATGAAAACAACTTGGATCTGGGATGGGAGACAATGTGACTAGGTCCAGTCAAGTCGATGGGTCCCTGGGTCCGCTCACTGCCCGGCTCTGCTTGACTGACAGTTCTCACCCGGGGGGTATACCACCGAAATTGTGATCTTTGAGTTCACCTTTGTCCCACTATTTCTCTCATTATACATCAGAACAATACCTTCTTGTGGACTTTTCTTGTACATTTAAAAAACTGCTTCATGCTTTCAAGCTTTTACGATATATCCCTATCCTATTGTAGATTGTTAGCTCTCACGAGCAGGGTTGTCTTATTTTGCTTTATTACTGTATTGTTAACATTGTTACCTATGACTGGTGTGTTTGAAACTGTTAAACTGTAAAGCGCTGCGGAATATGTTGGTGCTATATAAATAAATATTATTAATATTATTATCCTGGCTCCAGCAGTCGGCACTGCATTCCCCTCCTCTCTACTAGCCCCCTCTACTTTTCGGAACATTGTGTCGCCACACCACTCTCTGAGGCTACATAGGCTGGATCAGGCAGCGGGACTGTGCTGTTCTGCTGGGATAATTCAGCAATAATAGACTCTGCTGCAAACTCGGCTCTGCTACATCACAGGACAGTGCCTGTATATTTAGGTAGCAGGTGTCCACAGTGCAAGCTCCACTCAGCCGCATCGCCACACCACTCTCTGAGGCTACATAGGCTGGATCAGGATCATGCAATAATAGACTCTGCTGCAAACTCAGCTCCGCTACATCACAGGGTAGTGCCTGAATATTCAGTAGTTGGCATCCACAGTCCTAGCTTCACTCAGCCCTGTTACATTGTTGAGTCAACGTTGCTATTTTTTACTGCACTATGTCTGTAATATTACACTCTGCAGCAAACTTAGCTCTGCTACATTGCTTTTAATGTGCTATTCTGCTGGGAAAGCAGATAATGCAGAGTTTTCTGAAAACTACATGAAGAAGCCCAGTAAGTGATCCAGCTTTGTAATCAGGGTTTCTGTAGGCAAACTCAGCAATGCTATATTGCGGAGTCAATTCTGTTATTCCACTGTGGCAGTTCTTCCTCTGAACCACCTGTGCAGCTCCAGTTTCTCAATGAAGAGTTAACTCTGCTACTCCACTAGACCAGCTTTGCCTCTGAACTTTCTGAGCAACTCAGCTCTGCAACCCCGGCTCCTCATTACTACTCTACTCTGCTTCCTTGTGCGTTACAATTTTGCTATGTCTGTTGCCTTAGCTTCAACTCTGCTTCATCGGATTCTAGAGTTCCAGTTCTGTTCCTCCAGTTACTGCCCTGCTACATCTGCACGGATAATCCACCTCACTAGGTGACACAATCATAGATTGACCTTAAGGATATATGCACTATTGAGTATTTGCAGCAAATTTTTCTACAGCAAAAATCAAAGTGTTGGCAGGAAAAATGCTGCATAAAATCTGCACATTGTGTGTTTTTACGTGTGTTTTTTTAACATTTATTTTAAATCTGAAAAAATGCTGCAATAATGCTAAAAGGATTAAAATGCTGCAGATCTGAAAAAGCACTTTGATGTTTCAAATCTGCAAGAAAAATAATAATCAGCATGTGAATGAGATTTCAGAAATTTTCTCTTTGCTGAAATACAGGGCTTATTTCTTTTTCCTGTGGCAAAAATGCAGCATATGACCAACCCTAAATGGTCACTGTCATTTCAACATTTTTTTGCATAAATCAATAGTACAAGCAAAAATATAAAAACTTTAAATATATTTTATAAGAGAAATATAATTCTTTTTTTCTTCTTATGAGCCAATTCTTTCCCTCTTCTCTGTGTTATGGACTAATAATTGACTCAAACACTGTTAAAATCTGACTTGCTCAAGAAAAGACGGACTTAATAATTTAGATTACAGCTGCCTATTGATGTATATGTTTGGGGAGGAGGATGGAGGTACAAGAAACAAAGATACATACACAGATGGGGCTGCTGCTTTTTAGTAAATCTTTGATTTCACCCCAGTGCTGCATTTACAGCTACACTGCTCAGTACTGCTGCATTATGTCCTCCATAATGCTGTTGCTTTTCAACATGTACTACAAAGAAACAGGAAAAATAGGATTCACTCATGTCTCTGTGCAGTATATGAGACATATCAAAACATCTGGTATCTACCCACTAGCTGTTAAGGGATACACCAGCTAGTAGGTAGATACGATACTACCTGCCATGGCCAATTCCCCATCTTCAGGCTTTAAATTAAGAAAAAGAACCAGAAGAGCGCAAAAACTGATAAGAAATGCATGATGTAAATCATTTATGCCCAGAAATAGTGTTAATTCAAATGTACATATAGACGATGGCTTATTCTAAAATGTCACCTGAAACAACAGGTATACTTTAAAGGGATTGTCCCCTATCAGAAAATACAGTTTCTGTGGTGCAGTTTATCTACTAGTCCACCACAGAGTCTCCACCGCCTCCCGATGTCTGGTGTCGGCAGCAGCACGGACGTTCACAGTGCGTTCATAGCACCAATCAGTGAGCTCAGCATCTGCAAGCGGGCTTCAGGTCTACATGGGCAGAGCCATGAGCTCACTGATTGGCTGCCGCACAGTCGGCGGGCCGTCCGCTCTGTAGCCAACATCAGATACCGGGAGCAGCGGTGGAAATTGAGCAGTGGACCAAGTAACAGGTAGTAAAGCTGCGCCTAGAGACCTGTATTTTCTGAATGAGCACAACCCCTTTAATAGTAATTTGAACATAATATTTCCTTTTTACATCTGTTTCACATACATTGATAGTTTTTATGTTTAAACATGGATGACAAAAGGTTTTATTTTATGACTGTTTTGCCACGGTTCTTAATAAGGTGCCAACAATTCCAGAATTAACCGGGTTTGTAATTTGGAAATTGATTTTAGTTTACAGAAAATTAATCAGGTCTTTATAGACAAGGTCTGCATGATTGTTACTCCTAGAATGCTTGTAAAATATAGCCCAAAGATATGATTAATTACCGGTATATATATCTGTCATAAAACAATGTTGCATTGATATAACAGGGTCTTAGACCAACAAAACCAAAAACATAGGTTTGGCCCAACCGAAAATGATAAGGTGTCTAGAAGGTTTAGACCCGAAGACTGATTAAGAACCAAGTCATTTAGGTTGAGTAATAAATATATTATATTATCTTTAGCATAATCACATAGAATCACTTACTTGAAGTAAAAGAAAATTCCTAAAGATATCAGGAGTGAAGCCACCGACAATCCGTGCCCAATGATGGTCAAGTAGAACAAATTAAGGGCTGTCTGCAAAAGACAAATATTTCTATAAGAATGAGGAATAGTCATGTGAAGCAGTTCTCTTATTCTTCACTATGAGAGCTATTATTTAGGATAGGCCTTATTTTTTCTCTCCTTCTCCCAATAGTCATGCCATCATAATTGTCCAGGTCAATACGAGTTTGCAGATGCCAAACATAAATACCGTATATACTCGAGAATATGCAGAGGCACCTAATTTTGCCACGAAAAACTGGGTAAGCTTATTGACTCGACTATAAGCCGGGTATGCATTGTCCCCTCATCCCTGTCCTGTCATGCATAGCTCCCCCTTCTATGTCCTGGTATGCGTGGCTCCCCCGTCACTGTCCTGCTATGTGTGGCTGCCTCCGTCCTGTCCTGCTATGTGTGGCTGCCTCCGTCCTGTCTTGGTATGCGTGGCTCCCCCCGTCCTGTCCTGGTATGCATGGCTTCCCCCGTTGCTGTCCTGGTATGCGTGGCTTCCCCCGTCCTGTTCTGGTATGTGTGGCTCCCCCCGTCCTGTCCTGGTATGCGTGGCTCCCCCCGTCCTGTCCTGCTATGTGTGGCTGCCTCCGTCCTGTCTTGGTATGCGTGGCTCCCCCCATCCTGTCCTGGTATGTGTGACTTCCCCCGTCGCTGTCCTGGTATGCGTGGCTCCGCCCGTCCTGTCCTGGTATGTGTGGCTCCCCCCATCCTGTCCTGGTATGCGTGGCTCTCCTCGTCCTGTCTTGGTATGCGTGGCTCCCCCCGTCCTGTCCTGGTGTGCGTGGCTCCCCCCGTCCTGTCTTGGTATGCGTGGCTCCCCCCGTCCTGTCCTGATATGTGAAGCTTCCCCCATCGCTGTCCTGGTATGTGTGGCTCCCCCCGTCCTGTCCTGGTATGCGTGGCTCCCCCCGTCCTGGTATGCGTGGCTCCCCCCGTCCTGTCCTGGTATGTGTGGCTCCCCCCGTCCTGTCCTGGTATGCGTGGCTCCCCCCGTCCTGTCCTGGTATGCGTGGCTCCCCCCATCCTGTCCTGCTATGTGTGGCTCCCACCGTTGCTGTCCTGCTATGTGTGGCTCCCCCCCCGTCCTGTCCTGGTATGTGTGGCTTCCCCCGTTGCTGTCCTGGTATGCGTGGCTTCCCACCGTCCTGTCCTGGTATGTGTGGCTCCCCCCGTCCTGTCCTGGTATGTGTGGCTTCCCCCGTCGCTGTCCTGGTATGCGTGGCTTCCCCTGTCCTGTCCTGCTATGTGTGGCTCCCCTGTCGCTGTCCTGGTATGCGTGGCTCCCCCCTCCAGTCCTTGTATGCATGCTTCCTATTACTAGAAGCAAAAAACATCCTACTCGCCCTCCAGCATGCCCCAGCAGCATCTCGTTGGTGCCGGCTTCCAGCAGCTTTCTTTGCTGAGCGATCACGTGACCCTGCTCATTGAGGTAATGAATATCCCCTCCACGCCTATGGGAATAGAGATGCGTGCATATTTATTGCCTTAATGAGCGGTACCATGTGATCGCTCAGCACAGGAAGAGCTGCTGGAAGCCGGCACCAAAGAGATGCTGCGAGGGCATGTTGGAGGGTGAGTAGGATGTCTTCAGGAAGCTGGCGGCTGCGGGTGTCACTGTACGCGATATAAGAGAAAATAATATTGATTTCTCTTTAGCAGTGGCACAAGCTTTAGCCACAGCCGCCGGCTCCTGCCTCCTGTGGCCAGCTGCTCTGCCGTTCCCCCTCCCCCGCCAGCTTTCTGGGACAATTGACTCGTGTATAAGCCGAGGGGGGCGTTTATAGCACAAAAAAAGTGCTGAAAAACTCAGGCTATATATGAGTATATACGGTAAGTTCTTTATTATGTAACTGGTGACAAAAAAAAAAATCAAAAAATTGTATGTAAAAAAAGTTTTTGAGTTTGCCGCCATTATCTGAGACCCATAGCATCTCCATTTTTCGTGATATGGGTTGTTTGAGGGCATTTTTTTGCGGCTTAATCTGATGTTTTTATTGATACCATTTTGGGTGTAGACATGATGTTTTGAACAGCTCTTGTACCATTTTACTTCAATGTTGCCACAACCCAAAAAAACCCATAAATCTGGAGTTTTGATTTTTTTTTTCTCACTGCGCCGTTTAACGATCAGATTAATTTACATTATATTTTGCTAGATTGTGCATTTCTGAACCCAGCAATCTACATATATAATCGTCTAAGGGGCACTTCCGTCTGTTTGTCTGTCTGTCACGGAAATCCAGCATCGCCGATTGGTCATTGCCGCCAGGCCGCGACCAATCAGCGATGGGCACAGTCCGGCCGCGAATTCGCCCCTTCCTACTGTCAGTGCACCCTCCATACTCCCCTCCAGTCAGCGCTCACACAGGGTTAATGGCTGCGTTATATCGTGTTATGCCGCGGTGTAACGCAGTCCATTAACGCTTCTATTAACCCTGTGTGACCAACTTTTTTCTATTGATGCTGCCTATGCAGCATCAATAGTAAAAAGATCTAATGTTAAAAATAATTAAAAAAATAAAAAATCATTATATTCTCACCTTCCGTCGCCTTTTCCGCTGCTCCTCGCGATGCTCCGGTCCATGCATTGCGGTCTCGCAAGATGATGATGTAGCGGTCTCGCGAGATCGCTACGTCATCATCTCGCGAGACCGCAATGCATTCTTGGGACCGGAGCGTCGCGAGGAGCATCGGTAAACGCCTCGCCTGGATCCGGGGGCCGACAGAAGGTGAGTATATAACTATTTTTTATTTTATTTCTTTTTTTAACAGGGATATGCTGCCCACATTGCTATATACTACGTGGGCTGTGTTAGATACTGCATGGGCTGTGTTATATACTACGTCTCTGTGCTATATACTACGTGGCTGTAGTATATATTACGTGGCTGGGCAATATACTACATAGCTGTGCTCTATACTACGTGGCCTGTGTTATATACTGCATGGGCTGTGTTATATACTACGTAGCTGTGCAATATATTACGTGGCTGTGCAATATATTACGTGGCTGGGCAATATACTATGTGGGCTGTGATATATACTGCATGGGCTGTGTTATATACTACGTGGCTGGGCAATATACTACATCGCTGTGCTCTATATTACGTGGCCTGTGTTATATACTGCATGGGCTGTGTTATATACTCTGTCTCTTTGCTATATACTACGTGGCTGTGTTAAATACTACGTGGCTGTGCAATATATTACGTGGCTGGGCAATATATTACGTGACTGTGCTATATACTATGGGAGCTGTGCTATATAGTACGTGGCTGGGCAATATACTACGTGGGCTGTGTTATATACTATGTGGGCTGTGTTATATACTACGTGGGCTGTATGCTACTTGGCTGTGCTATATTTCTCTGCTGTATCTTTGCATCATGAATCGTGTTAAAGAGGGGGGCCCACTGAGACTCTTTCGCCCCGGGCCCTCAAAAGCCTGGAGCAGGCCCTGGCTTAACTGATTGTTCGTGGCCGGGCGTGACCAATCAGCGACAGGCGCAGTTCGGCTGCGAATTGGCGCTGAATTTGAACCACGCTTCGCTAATTGGTCACGCCTGGCCAACCGAATCCTGTGTATAAATTGCATTATTCTGAAAACTTCCCTGCAGTCAGTGCCCCCTCCATACTCCCCTCCCAGTCACCGCCCGCCACCCACATAGCGTTTTAGCAGTCCGTTAAACCGACTGCGTTACACCGCGGCATAATGCGGTGTAACGCAGTCTGTGAACGCTGCTATTAACACGGTCTGCCTATGCAGCATCAATAGTAAAAATAATAATAATAAAAAAAAATGGTGCTATTCTCACCTTCCGAAGTCCACCGATGAACGCGAGCGGCGAGATTCCCAGAGATGCACTGCGAAATTACCCGGGAAAACTCGGTGGATGCCGGAGGGTGAGTATATAACTATTTTCTATTTTAATTTTTTTTTTTTTTTAACAAAGATATGGTGCCCACACTGCTGTATACTACGTGAGCTGTGTTATATACTGCATGACTGATATATACTACGTGGGCAGTGTTATATACTGCATGGGCTGTGTTATATACTATGTGGCTACTATATACCACGTGGCTGTGCTATATACTATGTGGCTGCTATATACTGTGTGGCTGTGCTATATACTACATGGCTCTGCTATATACTACGTGGCTGTCTGTATTATATAGTACATGGTCTGTGTTATATACTACGTGGCTGTGCAATATACTACATGGCTGTGCTATATACTACGTGGCTGTGCTATATACTATTTGGCTGTGCTATACACTACGTGGCTGCTCTATACTACATGGCTGTACTATATACTACGTGGCTGTGCTATATACTACGTGGCTGTGCTATATACTACGTGGCTGTGCTGTATACTACGTGGCTGTGCTATATACTATGGGTTGTGCTATATACTGCGGGCTGTGCTATATACTACGGGGCTGTGATATATACTACATACTACGTGGCTGTGCTATATACTACATGGCTGTGTCATATACTACGTGGCTATACTATATCCTGCACCCCGAACCCGACATCCAGCGCCCCGAACCCCCGACATCCTGTGACCAATCAGCGACAGACGCAGTCCAGCCGCGAATTGACGCGAGATTTAAACCACGCTTCGCTAATTGGTCGCACCCGGCCGCGACCAATCAGCGATATTGGCACGGGAATTAAACACCGCTTCAGTGATTGGTTGCGCACGGCCGGCCGCGACCAATCAGCGATATTGGCGCAGTATTTAAACACTGCTTCGGTCATTGGTCGTGCCCGGCTGGCCGCGACCAATCAGCGACAGGAGCAGTCCGGCCACAAATTGGCGCCAGATTTGAACCACGCTTCGCTGATCAGCCAGCCGGGCCCGACCAATCAGAGATATTGTCACTGAATTTAACCCCCACTCACAGCGCGACGTACATACATACATACTTATTCTAGAATACCCAATGCATTAGAATCGGGCCACCATCTAGTACTAAATATCTGTGTTTTCTTAATTTTTTTAATTGTCTTATTTTTAATGGGGCAAAAGGTGGATGATTTCAACTTCTGTGTTTTTTTTTTTTTTGTTTTTTTTACATTTTACTGTGTTCAATAGTCTCCTTAGGAGACTTTAATCTGTGATCTTCCAATCACCTATGTACATAGCTGAAGTGGTGCTATGTATAGCAAAAATTACAATTGTGATGACAGGCAGGGAGTCTTCTTCAAATCCCCGGCTGTCATGACAAGCCATTGGCACCCCGCGATCAAGTGCAGGGGCACCAATGAGCGGGACTTTGGACGCGCTTCTGGCCGTCGCGTCTTAAATGCCGCTGTCAGTGATTGGCAGTGGCAATTCACTGGTTAACAGCTGCAGATGGATCTTAGATCCATCACCGGCTATTAGAGGCACCCGCATCAAAGGCAGATGATGTAAACATACGTTAGCAGTTGTGAAGGGGTTAAACCGCTGATCGCAAGCATTTAAATTGGTGGTCGTTTAGCAGCCTTTAACACAGCCAGGCCGCATTACACCACCATAATGCATGAACCAATCTGCTCTAAGGCTGGAGTCACACTAGCGTGGGAAAAAAATTGCTCCGATGTTGATCCACAAAAGTAGAATGAGTTTCATGAGAGTACAATGCGATTTTTCTCACCAAGAATCCATTTGACATCTGTATGATATTCATATACAATGCGTTTTTATCATCTTTTACATACAGTAGTTCTCTATGTAATTTAAAGCTACTTTTCAAACTAATAAAGCAATCTTATATACAGATAGGTAGAAGCAATCTTATATACAGAGATAGATAGATAGATAGATAGATAGATAGATAGATAGATAGATAGATAGATAGATAGATAGATAGATAGATAGATAGATAGATAATCTCAAAAAAGAGAAAAATTGCTGAAAGTTGCACTCCACCAGCAGCTAGGTGCGGGAGCGCTGCTGAGACACATCATCTATCAGGTCCCCAACCTGACTGGACACTGTCCAAATCTATCCATAACCTCTGCCACTACTTAACAGCAGCAACACCCATATCCTATAGGGGATCTATGCAAATCTACATAGTAAACCATTTTTTCAGGGACTTTATGAGTAAGACTCAGGAGAGTCGAAATGTCAAAGTTTGATCGCTTCTGTACATACTACACCATTTCTGCTCCCTTAATGATGTTATGTGAATAAAAATCATATATTGCATATAATTATCTATAGAGTGTGCGGTGTATCCTAAATTCTTAGACACAATCAAGGCATCCAGTGTCAGAGGCAGCAAAATAACCCCAAAATACCTTTGAACCTCCATCATATTTAACTGTAGGTACCATGTTCTTTTCTTTGCAGGCCTCACTCCATTTTTGATTAGCAGTAGAATGATGTGCTTTACCAGACAGCTCTACCTTGGTCTCATTTTTCCACAGAACTCTTTCACAGAAGGATTTTAGCTTACTCACATACATTTTGGCAAACTGCAATCTAGCTTTTTTATGTCTGTGTCAGCAGTGGGGTCCTCCTGGGTCTCCAGCCATAGGGTTTCATTGTATTGAAATGTGGATGGATAGTTCATGCTGACACTGATGCATCCTAAGCCTACAGGACAGCTTGAATTTCTTAAGCACTTGCTTGCGGATGCTTATCCACCATCCAGACTATCCTGCGTTGCAAACCTTCATCGATTTTTCTCTGCAGTCCATGTCCAGGGAAATTAGCTACAGTGCCACAGGTTGTGAACTTCTTGATTTATGCTGCGCACCTTGGACAAAGGAACTTCAAGACCTCTGGACTTGCAACCTTGAGATTGTTGATATTTTTTTTTTTTATAATTTTGGTTCACTTCTCCTCTCTCTGTTCTCCATGCTTAGGGTGGCACATACAGACACACAATGCAAAGATTGATTCAACTTCTCCCCTTTTTATGTGGTTTCAGGTGTGATTTTCATATTGCCCATATGTGTTACTTGCCACAGGTGAGTTTTTAACCCCTTACCGGCATCGGACGTACTATACCGTCCGATGCCGGCTCCCCTGCTTTGATGCAGGGCTCCGCGGTGAGCCCGCACCAAAGCCGGGACATGTCAGCTGTTTTGAACAGCTGACATGTGCCCGTAATAGGCGCGGGCAGAATCGCGATCTGCCCGCACCTATTAACTAGTTAAATGCCGCTGTCAAACGCAGACAGCGGCATTTAACTACCGCTTCCGGCCGGGCGGCCGGAAATGACGTCATCGCCGACCCCTGTCACATGATCGGGGGTCGGCGATGCTTGTGAATGGTAACCATAGAGGTCCTTGAGACCTCTATGGTTACTGATTGCCCGTCGCTGTGAGCGCCACCCTGTGGTCGGAAGATCACCCTGAGGAAGGAGATCGTTTTTTCTCCGAAACGCGTAGGAAGGAATTGGTCCTAAGCTCTCCCTGTAGCCCATCACGTGATTCTTCACGTGATTGTGACGTCACATTAGGTCCTGCGCCTGCAGCACACCTAACGGCTCTGTATAGCAGCGTGGACACGCCACATTGAATGCTGGCTAGTGCTGCCACCGGCCGGGGCAGTGTCTACCACCTTGATCCGTACCGGACTATTTGCGATACTCTTTTCACCTGGCCTCCTCCGGGTATTGCAAGTATCTAAGGATATCGGAACAAGCCGCTCCACCGCTTCCTGCATAGTGGCCATTTGGCACGGACTTCTCTCTACACCACACTGGGATACTTCAACCTACTATATTGCATCTATCCTTATCCTCCCTGGACGACTCTGGCAGGTAGTGACACTATAGTGTTTATTATTTATTTTTTATACATTTGGCGGTAGTAGGTTGCTCTCCCAGTTGCATATGGTGTTGTTTTTAGTTTTAGTTTTATTCTTATCCTAACACGGTTTTAGTCTTCTTTTTTGTGAGATCTACGTATGTATTTATTAGTTTTTATGGTCCTCTAGTGTTTGTTTTTTCCAGCGCAGATATTCTCTTTCTCTTTTTTAGATTGATCAAAAGAACGTATCTGCACCGAAATGCTATCATTAAAAACATCATCTCGGCACGCAAAAAATAAGCCCTCAACCGACCCCAGATCACGAAAAATGGAGACGCTACGAGTATCGGAAAATGGCGCAATTTTTTTTTTTTTTTTTTTTTTTTTTTAGCAAAGTTTGGAATTTTTTTTCACCACTTAGATAAAAAATAACCTAGTCATGTTTGGTGTCTATGAACTCGTAATGACCTGGAGAATCATAATGGCAGGTCAGTTTTAGCATTTAGTGAACCTAGCAAAAAAGCCAAACAAAAAACAAGTGTGGGATTGCACTTTTTTTGCAATTTCACCGCACTTGGAATTTTTTTCCCGTTTTCTAGTACACGACATGCTAAAACCAATGATGTCGTTCAAAAGTACAACTCGTCCCGCAAAAAATAAGCCCTCACATGGCCAAATTGATGGAAAAATAAAAAAGTTATGGCTCTGGGAAGGAGGGGAGCGAAAAACGAACACGGAAAAACGAAAAATCCCCTGGTCATGAAGGGGTTAATGAGCTTGAAACAATGTTGGTTACCAACAATTTTGGAAAGGGGCCAACAATTTTGTCCTGCAGATTCTTGGGGTTTTGTGTAAAATTATGTCCAATTTGCCTTTTTTTTCTCAGCTTTTTTTTTTATTTGTCTTGTTCCAAGACACAAAGGAAATAAACATGTATATAACAACTGTGTAATTGCAGTAATTTTCGAAGAGAAATACTTCATTTTCTGGATAAATTTCAAGGGTGCCAACACTTTTGGCAATGACTGTAAATAAACAGTTGTGGTGTAAAGTTTTGACACTGACACAAATTTAGTTTTTTACAGTCTGGTGCTGGTGTTTTTAGATATTTTGATCACATGTTTCTATGGTTACTGTACAGTAATACCTTATATATTCGAGTATAAGCCGACCCAAGTATAAGCCGACCCCGCTAATTTTGCCACCAAAAACTGGGAAAACGTAATGACTCGAGTATAAGCCTAGCGTGGGAAATGAAGCAGCTACTGGTAAATGTCAAAAGTAAAAATAGGTAATAAAAGTAAAATTAATTGAGACATCAGTAGGTTAAGTGTTTTTGAATATCCATATTGAATCAGGAGCCCCATATAATGCTTCATAAAGTTTATGATGGGCTCCATAAGATGCTCCATATTAAAATATGCCCCATATAATCCTGCATGAAGGTTAATAATGGCCCCATAAGATGATCCATAGACACATTTGCCCAATATAATGCTGCACAAATGTTGATTATGGCCCCGTAAGATGCTCCATACAGACACTTGCACCATATAATGCTCCACAAACGGTAATTATGGCCCCATAAGATGCTCCATAGACACATTTACCCATATAATGCTCCACAAACGTTAATTATGGCCCCATAAAATGCTCCATTAAGATATTTGCCCCATATAGTGCTGCACAAACCTTGATTATGGCCCCATAAGATGCTCCATACAGACACTTGCCCCATATAACGCTCCACAAACATTAATTATGGCCCCATAAGATGCTCCATAAAGATATTTGCCCCATATAGTGCTGCACAAACGTTATGGCCCCATAAGATGCTCCCTACAGACACTTGCCCCATATAATGCTGCAGAAACATTATGGCCCCATAAGATACTCCATAAAGACATTTGCCTCATATAATTCTGCACAAACGTTAATTATGGCCCCATAAGATGCTCCATACAGACACTTGCCCCATATAGTGCTGCACAAACGTTATGGCCCCATAAGATGCTCCATACAGACACTTGCCCCATTTGCTGTTGCTGCGATAAAAACCGCTCCATCTTCAGCGTCTTCTGCACTGACGTTCAGGCAGAGGATGCGCAATAACCACATCATCGCGCCCTCTGACCTGAGCGTCACTGCAGAAGACGCTGAAGACGGAGTGGTGCCCGGAATGGGGAGCAGGTGAATATCGCGCAGCGCTCCCCTCCCCATTATACTCACCTGCTCCTGGCGCGGTGCAGTCCCTGTTTCCTCGGCACCGCAGCTTCTTCCTGTACTGAGCGGTCACCGTTACCGCTCATTACAGTAATGAATATGTGGCTTCACCCCTATGGGAGGTGGAGCCGCATATTCATTACTGTAATGAGCGGTACCATGTGACCGCTCAGGAAAGTAAGAAGCTGGGGTGCTGGGGAGCCAGGGACCTGCAGGGACCACGCCAGGAGCAAGTGAGTATAATGAGACAGCCCCCGCTCCCCCTCCCCTGCCGACCCCTGGGTATGAATTGAGTATAAGCCGAGAAGGGGACTTTCAGCCCAAAAAAATGGGATGAAAATCTCGGCATATACTCGAGTATATACGGTAAGTATTTCATGCGTTTTTACACTTTAATGTTAAATAGAACAGGGTTAGCCACAGATTAAATGTATGTATTGTAGTATATAGTACAAGTGATTAGGTGATTGGATTTTCAAGTCCCCTAAGAAAATTTAAATATAAAATGTAAAAAGTTTTAAAAATATTTAAAAAATTCCAAAAAATTATTTCACCCCACACATTCTTTTGACCAGTTACAAATAAAGAACTGAACATAATTACTATTATTAAAGAAATGAACATAATTACTATTGTTATTTCCAATAAAAGTTTTGGTGTATCAAAATCTAAAAATAATTTTTTTTAAATACCATATAAAGAGATCAAAGCGTCATATGAACCCCAAAATAGTATCAATGAAAACATCAGCTTGCCATTCTAAAAAACAAGCCCTCACATAGCTCCACTGATGGAAAACTGAGGGCAGTTTTTTATTGTTATTGTTTTTTTTTTTTTTACAAACTTCTGAATTTTTTCACCAATTACATAAAAAAATTGCTAGTTTGATATCACTGTACTTATACATACAGTATATATATATTTAGTTCTCAAAAGTTTACATACCCCAGCAGAATTTTTGCTTTGTTGGGAGAATATGAATAGTAACACCAAAACCTTTTCTCTACTCATGGTTAGTGGTTGGGTGAAGCCATTTATTGTCAAACTACTGTGTTTTCTCTTTTTAACTCATAATGACAACCTAAAACATCCAAATGACCCTGATCAAAAGTTCACATACCTTGGTGATTTTGGTCTGATGACATGCACATAAATTGACACAAATGAGTTTGAATGGCTACTAAAGGTAACATTCTCACCTGTGACCTGTTTGCTTGTAGTCAGTGTGTGCATAAAAGCCGAGTGAGTTTCTGGGATCCAGACAGACTCTTGCATCTTTCATCCAGCCACTGTCTTTTATAGATTGTGAGTCATGGGAAAAGCAAAAGAATTGTCAATGGATCTACAGAAAAAGGTAGTTGAACTGTATAAAACAGGAAAGGGATACAAAAAGATATCCAAGGAATTGATAATGGCAGTCAGCAGCGTTAAAACTGTGATTAACAAATGGAAAATCAGGGGCTATGTAAAAACAAAACTGCGGTCAGGTAGACCAAAAAAAATGTCGTCCACAACTGCCAAGAAAATTGTTCGGGATGCAAAGAAAAATCCACAAATAACATCAGCTGAAATACAGAACTTTCTGAAAACTAGCGGCGTGGTTATTTCAAGATGCACAATAAGGAGGCACTTGAAGAAAAATGGGCTTCATGGTCAAGTCGCCAGAAGAAAGCCATTACTGCACAAATGCCACAAAGTATCTTGCCTATAATACGCAAAACAACACAGAGACAAGCCTCAAAACCTCTGGAACAAGGTAATTTGGAGTGATTATACCAAAATTGAACTTTTGGCCACAACCACAAACATTTCATTTGGAGAGAGGTTAACAAGGCCTATCATGAAAGGAACACCATTCCTACTGTAAAGCATGGAGGTGGGTCGCTTATGTTTTGGGATGTGTGAGCTACAAAGGCACAGGAAACCTAGTCAACGTTGAAGGAAAAATGAATGCAGCACGTTATCAGCAAATATTGGAGGCAAATTTGCACTCATCAGCCCGGAAGCTGCGCATGGAACGTACTTGGATGTTCCAACATGACAACAGTCCAAAACACAAGGATAAGTCGACCTACAGCAGAGCAAAGTGAAGGTTCTGGAGTGGCCATCTCAGTCTACTGACCTCAATATCATTGAGCCACTTGGGGAGATCTCAAGCGCGCACTTCATGCTAGACAACCCAGGAATTTACAGGAACTGGAGGCTTTTTGCCAAGAAGAGTGGGCAGCTTTACCATCTGAGAAAATAAAGAACCTCATCCACAACTACCCCAAAAGACTTCAAGCTGTCATTGATGTTAGAGGGGGCAATACACAGTATTAAGAAATGGGGTATGTAAACTTTTGACCAGGGTCATTTGGCTGTTTTAGGTTGTCATTATGATTTAAAAAGAGAAAACACAGTAGTTTGACAATAAATGGCTTCACCGAACCACTAACCATGAGTGGAGAAACAGTTTTGGTGTTATCCTTCATATTCTCTAAAAAAAAAAAGGCAAAGAAAGCAAAGATTCTGCCAGGGTATGTAAACTTTTGAGCACAACTGTATATTGTATAGGGAATCAAGTTTTTCAGGTCATTTTGCCATACAATTAGTGATGAGCGAGTACACTCGGCGGGTTTTGTCACACTCACGCCCTGACTGGTGGGCATGAGCCAGGGGGTTTGTGGCCCCACTGTGCCACGAACCAAACCATCCTGGAAGGGGCGTGACTATGACAGCTGCCTTGGTCTTCTCTGGAGCCTCTGATGGTGAGGTCAGACTTGTGCGGCAGGCAGCTGCCAGGTGCTACTCCAGGGTGGTGTCTGGATGTGGCTGCTGATCCCACTTGGAGAACAGGAACACTGGGACAGGGGCCGGCATCAGGCAGGACAAGCAGATGAGCACAGCTGAAGCTCAGATGAGTAGGCTGGCACGGCTGAGACACAGGGCTGGCAGAGACACAGGACTGGCAGGAATGGCAGAGACACAGGGCTGGCAGGAACGGCAGAGACACAGGGCTGGCAGGAACGGCAGAGACACAGGGCAGGCAGGCACGGCAGAAACACAGGGCAGGCAGAAACGGCAGAGACACAGGGCAGACAGGCACAGCAGAGACACAGGGCAGACAGGCACAGCTGAGACACAGGACAAGCAGGCACGGCTGAGACACAGTCCAGGTTGGTGTGGTGTATGAAGGAACAGGTAGGGACCTGTTCACACAAGAGGTGCAGGTAAGGAAACAAGCAGGAAGGAATGAAGTATGAAGGAACAGGTTGGGACCTGTTCACACAGGGGGTGAACCGCAAGGTATGTGGAGAGGAGCTGCAGCAAGAGATTCTGCAGCAGCAAGAGCAGAGCAGAGTGAAACCGCAAGGTATGCAGAGAGGAGCTGCAGCAAGAGATTCTGCAGCAGAAGAGTGGAACGGAGCAGAATTGCAGGAGTGCAGTGGTAGAAAAGTGGTTCAAAGTGAACACAAGTAAGGACAAAGTAGGGAAAGAAGTACAGACAAGGAGACAGTGGTAGGACAGAGTTCAGACAAGGTAATGGAATGAGACAAGGTACTGGAACAAAGACACAGGGACCAGGATATTCAGCCTCCTAGAGAGCACACAGACAGGTACGAGGCAAAGCAAGGAGAACAGCCATCAGAGAAGGCAAGACACAGAGCAAGGCCTGGCAGCTCAGAAGCAAAACACTAACTGAGTTAACACATTGCACAGGCCCAGTCCACAGGGAGGAGCTGCCCTAAATACTAGAGGCCTCTTGATAATTGGTCAGGGACACATTAGACAGGTGCGCCCTGATTCCGTAAGAACCAGAGAGTTCTAGCGCCGCTCCCCTATGCACACTGCCATGAAGCATGCAGAGAGCAGGCAGATAGCAAGAAGAACAGAACATGAAGCTGGCAACAGACAGAACACATGACATGGAGCAGTGAGTAAGATGGTGTGTGAGAGATGAGAGGCCATGCCATGATGCCAGCAGAGATGTTTCAGGTTTTCCCTAGCACGATCGGGTGACCTCCGAGCATTTGTTAGTATTCGGAGGTTTAGTTTTCATCGCCTCACCTGAATGATTTACAGCTACTACCCAGCCTATGTACATGTGGGGTACCAAACTACCCATATAAAATATCAAATATTTATTAGTTATCAATAAGATAGTAAATACCAAATACACAAATATATTAAAAAGGATTATTCGGACAAACTAATTTTATAGTGAAGGACACAAACACAAAAAGTCTGACACAATTGCATATATGTAAACAGGACTGGGAATTCAGTGACCGTAATGTATATATTGCAACACTGTCACAGCACAATGGGTATATTTAGGGTTAATTAGAAACACATTATCACCATAGCTATGGCCCTATATAAATACCCAGATCTTAAACAATATGCATCAAATACAGAAAATAATGTCTCACCCAGATATGTTCGTGCAATTTGTCAGACTACTCAGCCCCAACGCGCGTTTCGCTTGGGCTTCCTCAGGGGGCTGTGCATACACTTGTGTGTCTTAGTCTTTATATATACCCAGCACACCTATTCCCAATGTGGGCATAATGATCGGCGCATGTGAATGAAGTGCGCAGGGCCGGATGTAACATCACCCCCAGGTCTCCAATATGATGCATGAAGACAGAGGCAAAACCATAGCAACCCCAGTCAACACGCACCGCACTACAGACGCCGGAAGCGATGCTCCAGCCCACACACGTCACAGACATGCGCACATGTCCCACATAGAACACCCGGTGCCATGACAACACATACCCTCTGACGCGGCAGCCGGAACTGCCGCACCTCCCGGATCCCTGCCCTAACGCGTCGGAGGACCCGGCGGTCAGCAAGGTGATCTGAGCCACAACGCGCCCAGGCGAGGAAACCGAAAGCCGTGCCATAAACCACGCCCCAGGGAGGCATGCAACTACATAAGGCAATATTAAACTTGGACAACTACCCTAAATATAATACTTTAAAGTGATAAGGTGACTCACAATTCATTTATATATAAATAACATGCAAAAGGCATATATGAGTGACAGTGCAACAATATAACAGTGCCAAATCAAAATTCAATAGTGCTATATGAATTATATATACATATAGATAAAGATTAGTATAAAATACACGCAAAGTGACAATAGTGTTTATTAATCAAAAAATAATACAATAATACAAATAATTTAATTTCATTTTGGTCCAATGTAGCGTAGAATTCCTTATATAGCTTGAATCCATTATTCCCATGTAGGGCCACAGGCTGCATATAACTTCACATATGGAAAGCCAGGTTAATTCAATCAGGGTACCATGTTCAGTGCAATTTAAAATGTTTATAAAACTAGATAAAAAAGAAAGATTAAAAGTTAAAACACAAACACATAAGACTAAAAAAAACAAATCCATATTAAAGGTATGAAGCAAAACTCAGTTGCTCGTTTAAACCATCAGAGAGACCGTTGTTCCAAGAGTTGCTATCCACTTACACTCTCGCGTTTATAGTCTCCCCCTCTGATCCCTAACTGAATCCTATCAATCCCAAATATTTTTAATTCTTTTGGGTAATTATGCTTTTCCTTGAAGTGTCTACATAGGGTTTCTAAGGTACTCGCATCATCCACATTGTTAGGCTACGATCACATTTGCAAAAAAACATATATATATATATATATATATATATATATATATATATATATATATATATATATATATATATATATATATATATACACACACAAAGGTATTTATAGGTATGCGCTGGAAAAAATAGCGGAAAGAGATGGCAAGAGTTGAGAATATCCTTTAAAAGCAAAGTAACCCTTTGTAAAATATCCCGATATTAAAGTCTAGTATCCAAAACACAGCGGGTATAGTCGCGGTGTATTCACTTCAAAGAGCAAAGAAAGTTATGGAGGCACTTAGACTTCCAGCCAGCAACGGAAGTAGGAAAACTTTCTAAGACGTTAATCCTGTTCCAAAGGCTTTCCGGTGGATAGGAGTGATGTAAGCGGGTGGCTGCCCCGGCCGGCGGCAAGCCACCACCAACTGACCTCCGGGTGGAGACTGGATCCTGCAGAGTCGACGCCGTGTGTGATGGCGGCGGTGAATACAAACGGTGCGCAGGACCTGAGTGACGTAATCCGTCACGTGACCGTAACCCCCGGGGAGTGAGTACGAAGTGCAGCTAGGACCAAACAACTGACGCGTTTCGAAGACGCCTGTCTCCTTCCTCAGGGTTGATCCCTGCCTCGTACTCATCGTCCTTATATAGCTGCTTGTACGGTAAACTAATCTATTGAAAGCCAAAAAGTTCAACGCCCATATTCAGTCCTCTAGGTGCGATAGTGTCCAGGAGAAAAATCCATTTTGTCTCTGCATGTGACATTGCCTTAATAAAATCTCCACCTCTCCAATGGCGGTGTACCACCGCTATGCCAGTTATTTTCATCCCTTGTACTATCCCGCCATGGTATTCTATAAAGTGTTGAGAGAGTGGGTGACCCATGAATTTATTTTTAATATTACAGATGTGCTCGCTCATCCTTATTTTTAAGGGTCGTTTCGTTCTTCCCACATAGAATTTACCGCATGGACATTCTATAGTGTAAATCACCCCTGTTGTAGAACATGTAATACAGTCCCTAATTTGAATTGTCCTATCTCCTTTTTTAACCCTGCTGTTCTGTTGGTCAAAAATGACCGACTTTGAACTTCAATATTCTTTAAAATATTCAAGATGCGGCTCTGAAACCCGTGGCCGACCGACCCATCCTCATTTAAGTCAATCAACCACAAGTTTCAGAACCGCATCTTGAACACCCCAAAAAATACCAAAGTTCAAAATAGGTCTCCCCAGACCGAACAGAACAGCAGGGTTAATACACATGCATTTCTGTGTTGTTGTTTGTTTGCATACATTACATTTGCGGCATGGAAAAAACCCTCTCAGTTTAGTGTGTGTGAGAGAAGACTGTACAAGGGAAGATTTATTCTGGACCGTAGGGGCAATCATATTTCCTAAATTTTGACCTTTTTTATATACAAAACGTGGCTGGTTACTGATGTTATCTCCCAATATTTTATCATTCTTTAAAATGTGCCAATGTCTACTGACTATTTTGCGGAAAAAATTTGAGTTTGAGTTATACTTAGTAATAATAGGGATGGATTCAAGAATTGCTTTAGATTTTGGAATTGGATTGATAAGTTCCTGTCTAGGTTTACTAACGGCCATTTCTTTTGATTTTTCTAGCATCTTTACGTTATACCCTTTTTCCAGGAATTTTTTAGTCAGTGTTTGTGATTCTACCTCAAAATTCTGGGGCCTAGAGCAATTACGGTGAATCCTAGTAAACTGACTGCCTGGAATGTTAAGCAACCAGCCAGGGAGGTGGCAGCTGTCCAAAGGAATATAGCTGTTAATGTCAGTCGGTTTAATAAAAGTACATGTATGGATTTGCAAGTCTTCAATAAAAATCCTCAAATCTAAAAAATTAATTTCCGTGGTACTGGTGGTGGATGTAAAATTTAAAAAATACTGATTTTTATTTATGTCCGTTAAAAATTGTTTGAGGGTATCCCATCCACCAGATCAAATAAAAACAATATCGTCTATAAAACGCCACCATAGGACCAGGTTCGCGAGCAGGCCACCCTCTGGGTAGATAAATTGTTCCTCCCAGCTACCCACATAGAGGTTGGCATAACTGGGCGCGAACCTGGTCCCCATGGCGGTACCCCACTGCTGGGAGTAGTAGTCATCCTTGTATAAAAAATAGTTATGGGTTAAAATGAACTGCATTAGTTCGCCTAAAAATTCAGTTTGTTCTGGAGGAACTTTAGAAAGTTTATTTAAAAAATATTTTGCAGCCTCGCATCTTTTCTTGTGGTCAATGACCGTGTATAATGAGGTTATGTCGAGGGTGCCCACTATGTACCCCTCGCGCCATTCTACTTTTTGAAGGAGTGACAGGATATGTGTACTATCCTTCAAATGTGATGGGAGGAGTAGGACAATAGACTGTAAGTGAGAATCTACCAACTTGGACATGTTGGCCGTTAGGCATTGAATACCGGATACAATTGGTCTACCGGGTGGATTGGTGGTGTCATTGTGAATTTTTGGGAGGTAATAGAACACCGCCAGTCGAAGGGGACCGGAATTCATAAACTCAAACTCTTGTTTGTCAATAAAACCCAAGTCCAAGCCCCTTCTTGTTAGGATTCTCATCTCCTTAGTATAATCTTTAGTGGGATTTCCATTTAGTTTTTGATAGGTTCGTCTCCGAAACGCGTCGGTTGTTTGGTCCTTGCTGCACTTCGTACTCACTCCCCGAGGGTTACGGTCACGTGACGGATTACGTCACTCAGGTCCTGCGCACCGTTTGTATTCACCGCCGCTATCACACGCGGCGTCAGCTCTGCAGGATCCAGTCTCCACCCAGAGGTCAGTTGGTGGTGGCTTGCTGCCGGCCGGGGCAGCCACCCGCTTACATCACTCCTATCCACCGGAAAGCCTTTGGAACAGGATTAACATCTTAGACTTCCAGCCAGCAACGGAGGTAGGAAAACCTTCTAAGTGCCTCCATAACTTTCTTTGCTCTTTGAAGTGAATACACCGCGACTATACCCGCGGTGTTTTGGATATTAGACTTTAATATCGGGATATTTTACAAAGGGTTACTTTGCTTTTAAAGGATATTCTCAACTCTTGCCATCTCTTTCCGCTATTTTTTCCAGCGCATACCTATATACAGTATACCTTTGTGTTTGTGTGTGTGTGTATATATATATATATATATATATATATATATATATATATATGTTTTTTTGCAAATGTGAACGTAGCCTAACAATGTGGATGATGTGAGTACCTTAGAAACCCTACGTAGACACTTTAAGGAAAAGCATAATTACCCAAAAGAATTAAAAATATTTGGGATTGATAGGATTCAGTTAGGGATCAGAGGGGGAGACTATAAACGCGAGAGTGTAAGTGGATAGCAACTCTTGGAACAACGGTCTCTCTGATGGTTTAAACGAGCAACTGAGTTTTGCTTCATACCTTTAATATGGATTTGTTTTTTTTAGTCTTATGTGTTTGTGTTTTAACTTTTAATCTTTCTTTTTTATCTAGTTTTATAAACATTTTAAATTGCACTGAACATGTTACCCTGATTGAATTAACCTGGCTTTCCATATGTGAAGTTATATGCAGCATGTGGCCCTACATGGGAATAATGGATTCAAGCCATATAAGGAATTCTACGCTACATTGGACCAAAATGAAATTAAATTATTTGTATTATTGTATTATTTTTTGATTAATAAACACTATTGTCACTTTGCGTGTATTTTATACTAATCTTTATATGTATATATAATTCATACAGCACTATTGAATTTTGACTTGCACTGTTATATTGTTGCACTGTCACTCATATATGCCTTTTGCATGTTATTTATATATAAATGAATTATGAATCACCTTATCACTTTAAAGTATTATATTTAGGGTAGTTGTCCAAGTTTAATATTGCCTTATGTAGTTGCATGCCTCCCTGGGGCGTGGTTTATGGCACGGCTTTCGGTTTCCTCGCCTGGGCGCGTTGTGGCTCAGATCACCTTGCTGACCGCCGGGTCCTCCGACGCGTTAGGGCGGGGATCCGGGAGGTGCGGCAGTTCTGGCTGCCGCGTCAGAGGGTATGTGTTGTCATGGCGCCGGGTGTTCTATGTGGGACATGTGCGCATGTCTGTGACATGTGTGGGCTGGAGCATCGCTTCCGGCGTCCGTAGTGCAGTGCGTGTTGACTGGGGTTGCTATGGTTTTGCCTCTGTCTTCATGCATCATATTGGAGACCTGGGGGTGATGTTACAACCGGCCCTGCGCACTTCATTCACATGCACCGATCATTATGCCCACATTGGGAATAGGTGTGCTGGGTATATATAAAGACTAAGACACACAAGTGTATGCACAGCCCACGCGAAACGCACGTTGGGGCTGCGTAGTCTGACAAATTGCACGAACATATCTGGGTGAGACATTTTCTGTATTTGATGCATATTGTTTAAGATCTGGGTATTTATATAGGGCCATAGCTATGGTGATAATGTGTTTCTAATTAACCCTAAATATACCCATTGTGCTGTGACAGTGTTGCAATATATACATTACGGTCACTGAATTCCCGGTCCTGTTTACATATATGTAATTGTGTCAGACTTTTTTCATTTGTGTCCTTCACTATATAGTTTGTCCGTATAATCCTTTTTAATATATTTGTGTATATGGTATTTACTATCTTATTGAGAACTAATAAATATTTGATATATTTTATATGGGTAGTTTTTTAATCCTTTTTCTTTGTTTATAATCATATTTGGAGTATGTTTCATTCATGCCTGTTTGTAACAGCGCTGGTTTTTATTAATTTTATTCTGGGCGTTCTAATTTAAGTACATGTGGGTGTTGCCTGGTTGATAGGGAATCCCCACATGTAATCAAGCTGGCTAGTAGCTGTAAATCATTCAGCTGTGGTGATGAAAACTAAATCTCCGAACACTAACAGATACTCGGAGGTCACTCGAGCGTGCTCGGGAAAACCAGAGCAACAAGTACACTCGCTCATCACTACATACAATAGAAGCTGTAAATACAAAACAAAAGCAACATCAGAATTGCATATCTTTCACTTTTTCACCCCACTTGGATTTTTTCCCATTTTTCAGTACATTATATGGTAAAATGAATGCAGTCTCGCAAAAATCAAGCCCTCATGTAGCTATGTTGACAAAAAATTTTGGCTCAGTGATTAGCGTGCTGGGGTCCTGGGTTAGAATCCCACTAACAACAACATCTGCAAGGAAATGTTCTCCCCATGTTTACGTGGGTTTCCTCTGGGTTCTCTGGTTCCTTTCTACGTTCTAAAGACACACTGATAGGGAATTTAGATTGTAAGCCCCATTGGGGACAGCGATTATAATATTTGTAGAGCGCGGCAGAACATGATGGCGCTATTTAAGCAAGACATAATAAATATTGACTGAGCACCACATGCAAAAATACACACACTTAATCGCCTTGAGATTATTAATGGTTTTATGAGGAATGTTCTGCCATGGTAAACGCACTTGAGAATGTACATTATCAAGATCTGTTGCTGGCAGCTCCCATTTCAATTGTCAACCAATGATGTCCCAGATTTGCTCGATGGGAGACAAACCTGGAGATCCTGCAGGCCATGGTGGCACATTTAGGCCATGCAAGCTGCTCATAGTAGGATGAGCAACATGCATCTTGACATTGTCATGTCGGAAAACTGCACCTGGGACATTTTGGAGAAATGGCTGTACCACTGGTTCCATGATTAATCCACTTCCTATCGCAAGTGAAATTGGACATCACATAACAAGCCTAAGGCCACATACACGCGTTGAGTATTTGGTGAGATTTTTATCTCAGTATTTATAAGCCAAAACCAGGAGTGGGTAAAAAATGCAGAAGTGGTGACGTGTTTCTATCATACTTTTTCTCTGATTGTTCTCCGGGCTTACATCTAACGAGGAACTGGTGGCAGTCCTACTGGGCTGGCAAGGCTTTGTTTCACTGGTGCCAGTGAAAGGGGTCTCTCAGTCGGTCATTGTTGCGAGGAAGTGTTGTGCCTCGCCAGTGGCTGCGTGTGCCACCCTCTCTCACACCCGTGCCTCACTGTGCTTGTGTAGAAAGGGGGTCTGTGTAAAACTTTGCCAAGCTGACCTTCTATAATCGCCAAGGGGAGCGGAATGTCACATTGATGAAAGTGGGGAGACTGTACTGACCCCTTGACGTATTAGCGACGTCATGTGGGGCTGCCAGGTGTGGTCCTTCACATATTGGTGGCAGTGTTGGGATATGTGTGATCTCTCCATTGTTATCCTTCACAGAGATATCTATACAGAGCAGATACGGCTTCTTGTGGTAGCTGAGGAGCCCATGGTCCTGTGAAATTTTTGGTCCTATTGGAAAAGAGTAAGATGGTACACAGACAGCTACCAACATAACTTAGTGCTTGCAAGTAAGCAAGAAATGGGATATGTATTTCTGAGCGTCTTTCCCTGAGTCTGAAGTGAGTGAATTGCTCTTGACGTTCGGCCAGCAAAATTACCAATTGAGCGAAGGCCTTGATTGTACCAAATGTGAGAGACTGTATGAATCCTATAACTAGTGTGGCCATGTGCATCCAGCATGGCAGAACAACCATTAATAATCTCAATGATAGGAGCCAAGGTGTGTAGAAGTGTGTATTTCTGCTCGTGGCACTCATACTCGATACTTAATAAACAACCGAGATAATTGAAAATGCCCATAATTCCACGACGTTACCTTCTTGATGTCTTCTTTCAATGTTTTATATTTACATTTATTGATTTCTATCTCCCTTGGTGCCTGAATAAATATTGTATGTATGTCAGACACAGCACCTCTTGTCTCCTGTGTATACACTAATGGCTCCTTTAACATAAAAAAGGGATAGTTTACCTTAAGCATTTCCTACCTTTACTCTTTCTCTTGTGAAGGCATTGCATTGTGTATAATTTGTCCATGTCCTGTTACTGTCTGGATGCCTGAACCAGTATCCACTTGTATCGCAATGCTTTGTAACTTTCTCTTTAAAGTAGGAAAAAAAAATCAATTAGTCACAAATTAGTATAAAAAACCCATTAGAAAAAAATATTGTTCCTTCCTATCCTTGTGAATCTAAAACTTGATTCTCTATGATTCAGGGCAGGTAACATTTCACCATAGTGAAGTGCATGTCTGCTAATACATACCAACAAGGTCTCTAATGTCTCATAAGAGCAATAAATGCTAGAAATATAGGGTCCATAAGAAAAAGAGGTCTGGCAATGAAATGCTCGTGTTGCTTTCCCTCAAACCAATGGGTGAAATTATAGATTTATATTTTCTTCCACCCACTATGAGGCGGATCTCAAAGCATATAGATGTACAATATACCTTTTAAAGGGAATCTGTTAGTAGGTTTTTCTATGTAATCTGAGGACAGCATGAGGTCGGGGTGAAAATACAGATTTCAGAGATGTATCACTTACCAGTCTGTGTGATGTTTGCTTACAATGAAGGTTTTATCAGTAGGTGATTATCGCTGCTGGGACTGGGTCTCACGGGACTGCTAGCCCAACCAAGCCCCCTCCTGTGCATAGACAATGCACATACAGGCATTGGGCCACGGCAGCTTTCTGAGCTCTGCTACATCTAAGAACTCTGATTATGTCACAACTGCTGCACCCAGTAATCCTGCTGCACCCAGTAAGGCTGGTTTCACATTTGCGTTTAAAAACGCAGCGTTTTAAACGCAAACGCATTTGGTGAAAAAACACATGTAAACGCGTTTAAACGCTGCGTTTTTAGACGCATGCGTTTTTGCATGTTTTAATACAAACGTGGCGTTTTGACGCGTTTACATGCGTTTTTACCTGCTTTTGCGTTTTTTAAACGCATGATGAGAAGTGTGCGACAGCTGCCAATCATCAAAATCAACAAGAAAACCCACTATAAACAGAAATAGCTAGGGTTAGGATCCCTAGTAACCCTAGGGATCCTAACCCTAACCCTAGGGATCCTAACCCTAAGGGATCCTAACCCTAACCCTAAGGGATCCTAACCCTAAGGGTTAGGGTTAGGATCCCTTAGGGTTAGGGTTGGGGGTTGGCTTATCAGTGTGTATTCTTGTGTTTTTCTATTAAAACGCATGCAAACGCATGTGCTTAAAAACGCATGCGTTTACATAGACAGCAATACGTTTTTTTGCCCCCAGAAAACGCATGCGTTTTTTTGCGGCAAAAAAATGGCGCTAGAAATTACCACATGTTGCATTTCTGCATGCATCATCAAAACGCGGCAAAACGCATGCGTTTTTAATGTTAAGTATAGGGAAAAAAAACGCATGCGTTTTTAATGTTAAGTATAGGAAAAAAACGCATGCGTTTTTTTGCGCTAAAATGCAGCGGCAAAAAACGCAAATGTGAAACCAGCCTCAGTGATACATTGTTGAAATCAGGGTCTGATTTCCTACATTATGCTGCTCTCACATGATGTAGCAAAAACCTGCTGACAGATTCCATTTAACTCAGTCTGGTGGGGGAATACAGTTCTAGTTCCTTTCACCTTATTTTTACAATAGTGATCTATGATTTCAGTGTATATGACTGTCTGCGTGGCACGAGTTGTGCCTTATATATTTGTTATACAGTATGTGGACAATTGCAAAAAATGTATATATGTGTATATATATATATATATATATATATATATATATATATATATATATATATATATATATATTTATTATTTTTTTTTTTTTAATTCAAAATCCATTTTTTTCTTAAATACACACAAATGCATGCAACACGCTGACAGATTATTTTAATATCATCTGCAACATACCTGGGATATTGAGACCAAAATACTTATTACCTAGAACTTACCAGAAGGATCAAAGTCCTGAAAATAATCAGGGCAGTGCTGCTCAGATACGTCTCCTGCTACTGCATCCCCCCAACATAACCAACCATCCCATGTCCTGTTACAAATCCGACCTAAGCAGAAGAAGAAAAGGCAGCAAGTAAAGCTACAACGTTACACAGTATGCATTATGTTACATAGTGAGGAGAATGACAAGAACACAAGGAAATAAAATAAAGAACTAATTTGTTGTAGAAGGGGGAATGAGGTTTAGAAGTCAGTGCTCACAATCTCCTTCTCTTACTAAGGGAATCAAGGTCATAGGCAACTTAGTGAGCACCTGAAAATATGAGACAAATTGCACTGCCGTTCGTGAGCAACCAAATAGAACTGCGCATGTCCTGAAGCAACAAAAGAGCCTGATCTTGGGCTCCTCAGGTGACACCAGACGTCTTCTATAATTCCAGACATGCGCCGTGTGCTTCTGAATTCGGGACGTGAACACATCACACGGACATCAGAGGTGCAATGACACAAGGGAAAGAAAGTCGCGTGCATGTGCGAGTTTTGAAGACACCAGCTCTTGCAAGTACAGTTGAAGCTAGAAGTTTCCATACACTATATAAAAAGACACATCTGCATGTTTTTCTCAATATCTGACATGAAATCAGAATAAACCTTTCCTGTTTTAGGTACATTAGGATTACCATAATTATTAATATTTGCCAAATGCCAGAATAATGAGAGAATCTTTTAAGGTATTTTTATTACTTACTGCAAAGTCAAAAGTTTACATACACTAAGATTACTATGCCTTTAAACAATTCTGGACTGTCCATATGATAATGTCATGTGTTTGGAAGCTTCTGAGCTAATTAAAGACACATCTGTGGAGGTATTTTAATGCGCACCTGAAACACACTGCTTCTTTGCGTAGCATCATGGAAGATGCTTTGGTCCGACGTGCATATCAACCCAAGGATAAAAGCAAAAGACCTTGTGAAGATGATAGTGGAAGCTGGTAGATTGTATCAATATCCACAGTGAAACGAGTACAGTATCAACATCGGCTGAAAGGCCACTCTGCCAGGAGGAAGCCATTACTCCAAAATAAACATAAAAAGCCAAATTAATGTTTGCAAATGCACACAGGAACAAATAGCTTAATTTTTGTAGACATGTCCTGTGGTCTGATGAAACTAAAATTGAACTTTTGGGCATAATGACCATCATTACATTTGGAGGAAAAAGGGAGATTCTTGGAAGCCTGAGGTCCAATTTCAACTGTGAAACACGGGGGTGGCAGCATTATGTTGTGGGGTTGTTTTGCTGCAGGAGGGACTGGTGCACTTCACAAAATAGATGGCAACATGAGAAAAGAAGATTACGTGGCAATACTGAAGCAACATCTCAAGATATCAGCCCGAAAGTTAAAGCTTGGTCAGAAATGGGTGTTCCATTTGGAGAATGACACAAAGCATACTGCCAAAATGGTAAAATAGTGGCCTAAGGATAACAAAGTCAACGTTTTGGAGTGGCCATCACAAAGCCCTGATCTCAGTCCTATTGAAAATGTATGGGCAAAGCTGAAAAGGCCGATTCAAACAAGGCGACCTACAAACCTGGATCAGCTACACCAGTTTTGTCAGGAGGAATGGGCCCAAATTCCGACCAACTATTTGGAGAAGCTTGCGGAAGGATATCCCAAATGTTGCAATTTTTTTGCAATTTCACAGCACTTAGAATTTTTTTCCCATTTTCCAGTACAAAATATGGTAAAAGCAATGGTGTTGTTCAAAAGTACAACTTGATCCGCAAAAAACAAGCCATCACATGGCCATATTGATGAAAAAGTAAAGTTATGGCAATGGGAAGAAAGAGAGCAAAAAATTGAAAAGCAAAAACAGAAATACCCTTGGTCCTTAAGGGGTTAAAACAAGAGTGGTATCAACTGAGTGGTGGGGCAGTGGATTATCTGGGATCTGACAACTTGCAGAGAGAATCGGTGGAGTCACTGGGGACACACATGATGATGGATACCAAGGAAGACACTCTGGAGCAGAACCACGAGGACGCTAGAGGTCACCAGGACCAGATCCATCTGACTATCCAAAAGCACAATACCAAACTAAACCACCTCATCCACTGACCTTAGAGTACAGTACTGCTTCCTCTACTTCATGATGCATTGGAAATGTTAATATTTTAGTATTGCTTTTATTGAATAAAACATGTCAAGATTAATTGAAAAAGTTACCTTCCTTTGTGTGCATTGGCTCTTGCATTATTTTTTGATAGCACTCAAACTGGGCTGTCATTATCTTGTTCCTTGTAACACCAGCTACTTCATAAGGTTGCTCTGCTGCTTCTGGAGTTTCCGCTACCGGTTCATTCACTGTATGAGTCTAGGGAAAATAGAAGATTTAGACAGATATCTATAGTAAATATACAGTCATGGCCAAAATTTTTGAGAATGACACCAAAATTATATTTTCACATGATCTGCCACCCTCTGGTTTTTATTAGTGTTTGTCTGATGTTTATATCACATACAGAAATATAATTGCAATCATATTATGAGTACCAATAGGTTATATTGACAGTTAGAATGAGTTAATGCAGCAAGTCAATATTTGCAGTGTTGACCCTTCTTCAAGACCTCTGCAATTCTCCCTGGCATGCTCTCAATCAACTTCTGGACCAAATCCTGACTGATAGCAGTCCATTCTTGCATAATCAATGCTTGCATTTTGCCAGAATTTGTTGGTTTTTGTTTGTCCACCCGTCTCTTGATGATTGACCACAAGTTCTCAATGGGATGAAGATCTGGGGAGTTTCCAGGCCATGGACCCAAAATCTCTGTTTTGTTCCATGAGCAATTTAGTTATCACCTTTGCTTTATGGCAAGGTGCTCCATAATGCTGGAAAAGGCATTGTTGGGCGCCAAACTGCTCTTGGACGGTTGGGAGAAGTTGCTCTTGGAGGACATTCTGGTACCATTCTTTATTCATGGCTGTGTTTTTAGGCAAGACTGTGAGTGAGCCGATTCCCTTGGCTGAGAACATAGTAACATAGTTAGTAAGGCCGAAAAAAGACATTTGTCCATCCAGTTCAGCCTATATTCCATCATAATAAATCCCAAGATCTACGTCCTTCTACAGAACCTAATTGTATGATACAATATTGTTCTGCTCCAGGAAGACATCCAGGCCTCTCTTGAACCCCTCGACTGAGTTCGCCATCACCACCTCCTCAGGCAAGCAATTCCAGATTCTCACTGCCCTAACAGTAAAGAATCCTCTTCTATGTTGGTGGAAAAACCTTCTCTCCTCCAGACGCAAAGAATGCCCCCTTGTGCCCGTCACCTTCCTTGGTATAAACAGATCCTCAGCGAGATATTTGTATTGTCCCCTTATATACTTATACATGGTTATTAGATCGCCCCTCAGTCGTCTTTTTTCTAGACTAAATAATCCTAATTTCGCTAATCTATCTGGGTATTGTAGTTCTCCCATCCCCTTTATTAATTTTGTTGCCCTCCTTTGTACTCTCTCTAGTTCCATTATATCCTTCCTGAGCACCGGTGCCCAAAACTGGACACAGTACTCCATGTGCGGTCTAACTAGGGATTTGTACAGAGGCAGTATAATGCTCTCATCATGTGTATCCAGACCTCTTTTAATGCACCCCATGATCCTGTTTGCCTTGGCAGCTGCTGCCTGGCACTGGCTGCTCCAGGTAAGTTTATCATTAACTAGGATCCCCAAGTCCTTCTCCCTGTCAGATTTAGCCAGTGGTTTCCCATTCAGTGTGTAATGGTGACATTGATTCCTTCTTCCCATGTGTATAACCTTACATTTATCATTGTTAAACCTCATCTGCCACCTTTCAGCCCAAGTTTCCAACTTATCCAGATCCATCTGTAGCAGAATACTATCTTCTCTTGTATTAACTGCTTTACATAGTTTTGTATCATCTGCAAATATCGATATTTTACTGTGTAAACCTTCTACCAGATCATTAATGAATATGTTGAAGAGAACAGGTCCCAATACTGACCCCTGCGGTACCCCACTGGTCACAGCGACCCAGTTAGAGACTATACCATTTATAACCACCCTCTGCTTTCTATCACTAAGCCAGTTACTAACCCATTTACACACAATTTCCCCCAGACCAAGCATTCTCATTTTGTGTACCAACCTCTTGTGCGGCACGGTATCAAACGCTTTGGAAAAATCGAGATATACCACGTCCAATGACTCACCGTGGTCCAGCCTATAGCTTACCTCTTCATAAAAACTGATTAGATTGGTTTGACAGGAGCGATTTCTCATAAACCCATGCTGATATGGAGTTAAACAGTTATTCTCATTGAGATAATCCAGAATAACATCCCTCAGAAACCCTTCAAATATTTTACCAACAATAGAGGTTAGACTTACTGGCCTATAATTTCCAGGTTCACTTTTAGAGCCCTTTTTGAATATTGGCACCACATTTGCTATGCGCCAATCCTGCGGAACAGACCCTGTCGCTATAGAGTCCCTAAAAATAAGAAATAATGGTTTATCTATTACATTACTTAGTTCTCTTAGTACTCGTGGGTGTATGCCATCCGGACCCGGAGATTTATCTATTTTAATCTTATTTAGCTGGTTTCGCACCTCTTCTTGGGATAGATTGGTGACCCTTAATATAGGGTTTTCATTGTTTCTTGGGATTTCACCTAGCATTTCATTTTCCACCGTGAATACCGTGGAGAAGAAGGTGTTTAATATGTTAGCTTTTTCCTCGTCATCTACAACCATTCTTTCCTCACTATTTTTTAAGGGGCCTACATTTTCAGTTTTTATTCTTTTACTATTGATATAGTTGAAGAACAGTTTGGGATTAGTTTTACTCTCCTTAGCAATGTGCTTCTCTGTTTCCTTTTTGGCAGCTTTAATTAGTTTTTTAGATAAAGTATTTTTCTCCCTATAGTTTTTTAGAGCTTCAATGGTGCCATCCTGCTTTAGTAGTGCAAATGCTTTCTTTTTACTGTTAATTGCCTGTGTTACTTCTTTGTTTAGCCACATTGGGTTTTTCCTATTTCTAGTCCTTTTATTCCCACAAGGTATAAACCGCTTACACTGCCTATTTAGGATGTTCTTAAACATTTCCCATTTATTATCTGTATTATTAGTTCTGAGGATATTGTCCCAGTCTACCAGATTAAGGGCATCTCTAAGCTGGTCAAACTTTGCCTTCCTAAAGTTCAGTGTTTTTGTGACTCCCTGACAAGTCCCCTTAGTGAAAGACAGGTGAAACTGTACAATATTGTGGTCGCTATTTCCTAGATGCCCGACCACCTGCAGATTTGTTATTCTGTCAGGTCTATTAGATAGTATTAGGTCTAAAAGTGCTGCTCCTCTGGTTGGATTCTGCACCAATTGTGAAAGATAATTATTCTTGGTTATTAGCAGAAACCTGTTGCCTTTATGGGTTTCACAGGTTTCTGTTTCCCAGTTAATATCCGGGTAGTTAAAGTCCCCCATAACCAGGACCTCATTATGAAGCAACCCCACACATGAATAGTTTCAGGATGCTTTACAGTTGGCATGAGACAAGACTGGTGGTAGCGCTCACCTCTTCTTCTCCGAATAAGCTGTTTTCCAGATGTCCCAAACAATCGAAAAGGGGATTCATCAGAGAAAATGACTTTGCCCCAGTCCTCAGCAGTCCACTCCCTGTACCTTTTGCAGAATATCAGTCGGTCCCTGAAGTTTTTTCTGGAGAGAAGTGGCTTCTTTGCTGCCCTCCTTGAAACCAGGCCTTGCTCAAAGAGTCTCCGCCTCACAATGCGTGCAGAAGCACTCACACCAGCCTGCTGCCTGAGCAAGCTCGGCACTGCTGGTAGTCCGATCCCGCAGCTGAAACAGTTTTAAGATACGGTCCTGGCGCTTGCTGGTCTTTCTTGGGCGCCCTGGAGCCATTTTGACAACAATGGAAGCTCTCTCCTTGAAGTTCTTGATGATGCGATAGATTGTTGACTGAGGTGCAATCTTTGTAGCTGCGATACTCTTCCCTGTTAGGCCATTTTTGCGCAGTGCAATGATGGCTGCACGTGTTTCTTTAGAGATAACCATGGTTAACTGAAGAGAAACAATGATACCAAGCACCAGCCTCCTTTTAAAGTGTCCAGTGATGTCATTCTTACTTAATCATGACTGATTGATCACCAGCCCTGTCCTCATCAACACCCACACCTGTGTTAATGGATCAATCACTAAAACGATGTTAGCTGCTCCTTTTAAGGCAGGACTGCAATGATGTTGAAATGTGTTTTGGGGGTTAAAGTTCATTTTCTGGGCAAATATTGATTTTGAAAGTACTGTAATTGCTGTTAAGCTGATCACTCTGACATTCAGGAGTATATGCAAATTGCCATTAGAAAAAATGAAGCAGTAGACTTTGGAAAAATGAATATTTGTCTCATTCTCAAAATTTTTGGCCATGACTGTACAGTATAGCAAAAATAATTTATATCATAACTTATTGATTTACGAAGGATTAGTGTATAGCTAACAATGTACAATGTACTTTTCACAGGGATACCACGACAGAGTGGGGTTAGACAATCGCAGCGTCTGGTGAGTGACACATACACCTGTAGTAGCTACAACAGCTTCACCGTCCTATTTAGCAGGTCTGACTTTCTTTGCTCTATTGCTGCAAGGATTACACAGCTTAGTTGGGATTTCTGGAGTTCTCCTACTTGGGTGATATTAGCTGTTCTGAGTTTGTTACTCCCAGCAGGCATAAGAACCCTCCTCCTTGCTTCTGACATTGCCAATGATTGTTACCACTACCTGGTTTGGTGGAGTAGGCCTTTGGAGAGAATTGTTCAGGAGATTGCTGCATAGAGTTTGAATGCTTATCCTTAGTCTCATGTATTTGGATTATCTGGTCTCTCCTACCTATCCCTCCCATGGGGAAAGACAGAGTGGATAGGTGGGTGAGCACATGGGGGGGGGAAGAGATTCTCAACGCTGCAATATCGCATCGGGCCTCCATCTAGTAAAAAATAAATGAACACAACTGAAAACAAAACGAAAAAGTCCCAAAACACATTGCGGTGATCTGAACCCACTGATTTTGGTCAATCAACTAATTTTTAAGGAGGGTTCCCTACTTTCCCATCACAGATTATGGCTATAAGGATTAGGCAGTTGGAATTCAATTGTCCGATCGTCGGGAAGATAAACTGTTGCCATATAACTCTGGTAGTGGTTTTCTCCCAGTGAACATACCAATACTTAGCAAAACTGAGTGCTGCTGTGTATGGGATAGTTAGGTGAGATCCTGCATGTGTGCATGTGAGTATATATACACAGCTCAAAAAATAAAGGGAACACTAAAATCCCACATCCTAGATATCACTGAACGAAATATTCCAGTTGTAAATCTTTATTCATTACATAATGGGATGTGTTGAGAACAATAAAACCTAAAAATGATCAACGTAAATCACAACTAATATCCCACGGAGGTCTGGAGTTGGAATGATGCTCAAAATCAAAGTGGAAAATGAAGTTACAAACTGATCCAACTTCAATGGAAATGCCTCAAGACAAGGAAATGATGCTCAGTAGTGTATGTGACATCCACGTGCCTGTATGACCTCCCTGCAACGCCTGGGCATGCTCTTGAGGAGGGTGGATGGTCTCCTGAGGGATCTCCTCCCAGACCTGGACTAAAGCATCCGCCAACTCCTGGACGGTCTGTGGTGCAACGTGACGTTGTGCATGGTGCGAGACATGATGTCCAAGATGTGTTCAATCGGATTCAGGTCTGGGGAATGGGCCGGCCAGTCCATAGCTTCAATGCCTTCATCTTGCAGGAACTGCTGACACACTCCAACCACATGAGGTCTGGCATTGTCCTGCGTTAGGAGGAACCCAGGGCCAACCGCACCATGGTCTCACAAGGGGTCTGAGGATTTTATCTCGGTACTTAATGGCAGTCAGGATACCTCTGGCGAGCACATGGACGGCTGTGCGGCCCTCCAAAGAAATGCCACCCGACACCATTACTGACCCACTACCAAACCGGTCATGCTGAAGGATGTTGCAGGCAGATCGCTTTCAACGGCGTCTCCAGACTCTTTCACGTCTGTCACATGTGCTCAGTGTGAACCTGCTTTCATCTGTGAAGAGCACAGGGTGCCAGTGGCAAATTTGCTAATCCTGGTGTTCTGTGGCAAATGCCAAGCATCCTGCATGGTGTTGGGCTGTGAGCACAACCCCCATCTGTGGACGTCGGGCACTCAGACCATCCTCATGAAGTCGGTTTGTAACGGTTTGTGCAGATACATGCACATTTGAGGCCTTCAGGAGGTAATTTTGCAGGGCTCTGGCAGTGCTCTTCCTGTTCCTCCTTGCACAAAGGCTGAGATAGAGATCCTGCTGCTGGGTTGTTGCCCTCCTACGGCCCCCTCCACGTCTCCTGGTGTATTGGCCTGTCTCTGGACAATACGCTGACAAACACAGCAAACCTTCTTGCTACAGCTCGCATTGATGTGCCATCCTGGATGAGCTGCACTACCTGAGCCACTTGTGTGGGATATAGAGTGTCTCATGCTACCACGAGTATGAAAGCACAACCGACATTCAAAAGTGACCAAAACATCAGCCAGAAAGGATTAATACAGAGATGTGGTCTGTGAACCCTACCTGCAGAACCACTCCTTTATTGAGTATGTCTTGATAATTGCCAATAATTTCCATTTGTTGTCTATTCCATTTGCACAACAGCATGTTAAATTGATTGTCAAACAGTGTTGCTTCCTAAGCGGACAGCTTTATTTCACAGAAGTTTGATTTACTTGGAGTTATATTACGGACCCACTGCCAAACCGGTCATGCTGGAAGATGTTGCAGGCAGCAAACCATGGAGGATGTTGCAGTTCCACGATGGTTATGCCCAGACTGTCACGTCTATTACATGTGCTCAGTATGAACCTACTCTCATACGTGAAGAACACAAGATGATAATGTCTAATCTGCCAATCTTGGTGTTCTCTGGCAAATTCCAATCGCCCTACACAGTGTTGTGTTGTAAGCACAACATCCACTTGTGGATGTCAGGCCCTCATACCACCCTCATGGAGTCTCTTTCTGATAGTTTGAGCAGACACAAGATAGGTTATTACACTTGGGGCTATTTAGTTTTTTATTTGGAAAAACAAAGGCTAAGGGGCGATCTTATGTTAATGTATAAATATGAGGGGACAGTACAAAGAACTTTCTGATGATCTTTTTAATCATAGACCTGAGACAGGGACAAGGGGGCATCCTCTACGTCTGGAGGAAAGAAGGTTTAAGCATAATAACAGACACGGATTCTTTACTGTAAGAGCAGTGAGACTATGAAACTCTCATGCCATATGATGTTGTAATGAGTGATTCATTACTTAAGTTTAAGGGGGGACTGGATGCCTTTCTTGAAAAGTATAATGTTACAGGGTATATATACTAGATTCCTTGTTAGGGTGTTGATCCAGGGAACTAGTCTGACTGCCGTATCTGGAGTCGGGAAGGAATTTTTTTCCCCAGTGTGGAGCTTACTCTTTGCCACATGGGTTTTTTTTGCCTTCCTCTGGATCAACATGTTAGGGCATGTTAGGTTAAGCTATGGGTTGAACTAGATGGACTTAAAGTCTTCCTTCAACCTTAATAACTATGTTACTATGTTACATGGATGTTAGTGGCCTGCTGGAGGTTAATTTTGTAGGGCTCTGGTACTGATCCTCCTGTTCCTTCTTGCACAAAGGAGGAGGTAGCGGTTCTTCTGCTGGGTTGTTGCCCTCCTACGGCCCCCTCCACGTCTCCTGGCATAGTGGCCTGTCTCCTGGTATCTGCCCCAGAAGGACATTGTGCAGAAAGACATAGGTACCCTTCTTGCCACAGCTCACATTGATGTGCCACCCTGGATGAGCTGCACTACCTGAGCAACTTATTTGGGTTGTAGACACCGCCTCACGATAATGTACGGCACCTCAAGTGGTGAAAGCAATGACAAAATGCAAAAGTGACCAAAACAGCCAAAAAGGATAAGAGCAGAGAAATAGTCTGTGATCACCCCCTGAAGAACCACACCCATATAGGGGTTGTCTTGCCATTTGCCTATCATTTCTACCTGTTATCTGTTCCATTTGCATAACAGCAAGAGAAGGGTATACCGTGAAGATTGGTAGAGCAGCTTAGTATACATTTTTTCCAAAAAACGTATCAACCAAATACCCTGTTTTTTACATCTTTTACTAGCACTTGCGGATTACTGCAACATTTTTTCAAACTGAGTGTTTTTGGTTTTACTATTCTCTTTTGTGTCTTCAGGTTTCTTGGTGGTGTGTGAACATGATCATACAGACTTGTTCACTGTGCAAGTAGCCCATGTGTTCCTGTTTCCATAACAGCAAGAGAAATTGACTCACAATCTTTGAATAACTGGACAGGTTGATTTCACAGAAGTGTGATTGACTTGGAGTCACATTGTGTTACTTAACGGTTCCCTTTACTTTTTTAAGCAGTGTTTATACACACACACAACTCACAAAAAGTTAGGGATATTTGGCTTTTGGGTAAAATTTCAGGAGGATCCTAAAATGCACTCTAACCTTTTCAGGTGAACTAACGGCATGTGCACACCTTGTAGGTTTCCTGATGATCCACAGCATTTTTCAGCGCAGAAACGCTACAGATCCGCAAGTGTTTTACAGTACAAAGAAAATAAATGGGAAAAAAAAATCTGTGCTAATGGTGCAGAAAAATCTGCATGGAAAATGCAGCAGATTCAAAAAAAGGACCATGTCAATTCTTTTTGCGTATCTGCAGCATTTCTGCACCCATTGACTTCTATTGTGTCAGGCACATCCGCAGCAAATCCGCAGATGTACAAAAGATTTGTGGCTTTGCTGCGGATGAAAAGCTGCAGATCGGGAGGGGGAAGAATGTGGGAGGAGCTACAATACAGACCAAAAGTTTGGACACACCTAATACTTTAAAGATTTTTCTGTATTTTCATGACTATGAAAATTGTACATTCACACTGAAGGCATCAAAACTATGAATTAACACATGTGGAATTATATACTTAACACAAAAGTGTGAAACAACTGAAAATATGTCTAATATTCTAGGTTCTTCAAAGTAGCCACCTTTTGCTTTGGTGACTGCTTTGCACACTCTTGGCATTCTCTTGATGTGCTTCAAGAGGCGGTCACCGGAAACGGTCTTCCAACAATCTTGAAGGAGTTCCCAGAGATGCTTAGCACTTGTTGGCCCTTTTGCCTTCACTCTGCGGTCCAGCTCACCTCAAACCATCTCGATTGGGTTCAGGTCTAGTGACTATGGCGGCCAGGTCATCTGGCGTAGCACCCCATCACTCTCCTTCTTGGTCAAATAGCCCTTACACAGCCTGGAGGTGTGTTTGGGGTCATTGTCCTGTTGAAAAATAAATGATGGTCCAACTAAATGCAAACCGGATGGAATAGCATTCCGCTGCAAGACGCTGTGGTAGCCATGCTGGTTCAGTATGCCTTCAATTTTGAACAAATCCCCAACAGTGTCACCAGCAAAGCACCCCCACACCATCACACCTCCTCCTCCATGCTTCACGGTGGGAACCAGGCATGTAGAGTCTATCCGTTCACCTTTTCTGCGTCGCACAAAGACACGGTGATTGGAACCAAAGATCTCAAATTTGGACTCATCAGACCAAAGCACAGATTTCCACTGGTCTAATGTTCATTCCTTGTGTTCTTCAGCCCAAACAAGTCTCTTCTGCTTGTTGCCTGTCCTTAGCAGTGGTTTCCTAGCAGCTATTTTACCATGAAGGTCTGTTGCACAAAGACTCCTCTTAACAGTTGTTGTAGAGATGTGTCTGCTGCTAGAACTGTGTGGCATTGACCTGGTCTCTAATCTGAGCTGCTGTTAACCTGCGATTTCTGAGGCTGGTGTCTCGGATAAACTTATCCTCAGAAGCAGAGGTGATGACTCTTGGTCTTCCTTTCCTGGGGCTGTCCTCATGTGAGACAATTTCTTTGTAGTGCTTGATGGTTTTTGCAACTGCACTTGGGGACACTTTTAAAGTTTTCCCAATTCTTCAGACTGACTGACATTAATTTCTTAACCCCTTTACCCCCAAGGGTGGTTTGCACGTTAATGACCAGGCCAATTTTTGCAATTCTGACCACTGTCCATTTATGAGGTTATAACTCTGGAACGCTTCAACGGATCCCAGTGATTCTGACAAGGTTTTCTCGTGACATATTGTCCTTCATGATAGTGGTAAAATTTATTTGATATTACCTGCGTTTATTTGTGAAAAAAATGGAAATTTGGCAAAATTTTTGAAAATTTCGCAATTTTTCAACTTTGAATTTTTATCCAATTAAATCACAGAGATATGTCACACAAAATACTTAATAAGTAACATTTCCCACATGTCTACTTTACTTCAGCACAATTTTGGAACCAAATTTTTTTTTTGTTAGGGAGTTATAAGGGTTAAAATTTGACCAGCAATTTCTCATTTTTACAACACCATTTTTTTTTTAGGGACCACATCTCATTTGAAGTAAATCACTGTTTGGGCGCATAGGAGAGCTCGGAAGGGAAGGAGCGCGATTTGACATTTCAATGCAAAATTGACTGGAATTGAGATATGACGCCATGTTGCGTTTGGAGAGCCCCTGATGTGCCTGAACATTGAAACCCCCCACAAGTGACACCATTTTGGAAAGTAGACCCCCTAAGGAACTTATCTAGATGTGTGGTGAGCACTTTGACCCATTAAGTGATTCACAGAAGTTTATAATGCAGAACCGTAAAAAAAAAAAATCATCTTTTTTCACAAAAATTATCTTTTCGCCCCAATTTTTTTATTTTCCCAAGGGTAAGAGAAGAAATTGGACCCCAAAAGTTGTTGTACAATTTGACCTGAGTACGCTGATAGCCCCATATGTGGGGGTAAACCACTGTTTGGGCGCATGACAGAGCTCGGAAAGGAAGGAGCGCCATTTGACTTTTGAATGCAAAATTGACTGGAATTGAGATCGCACGCCATGTTACGTTTAGAGAGCCACTGATGTGCCTAAACATTGAAACCCCCCACAAGTGACACCATTTTGGAAAGTAGACCCCCTCAGGAACTCATCTAGATGAGTTGTGAGAGCTTTGAACCCCCAAGTGTTTCACTACAGTTTATAACGCAGAGCCGTGAAAATAAAAAATATATTTTTTTCCGCAAAAATTATTTTTTAGCCCCCAGTTTTGTATTTTCTCAAGGGTAACAGGAGAAATTGGACCCCAAAAGTTGTTGTCCAATGTGTTTGAGTACGCTGATACCCCATATGTGGGGGGGAACCACCGTTTGAGCGCATGGCAGAGCTCGGAAGTGAAGGAGCGTCATTTGGAATGCAGACTTAGATGGATTGGTCTGCAGGCGTCACATTGCATTTGCAGAGCCCCTAGTGTACCTAAACAGTAGAAACCCCCACAAGTGATCCCATATTGGAAACTATACCCCCCAAGGAATTTATCTAGAAGTCTTGTGAGAACTTTGAACCCCCAAATGTTTCACTACAGTTTACAACGCAGAGCCAAGGAAATAAATAATTTTTTCCCACAAAAATGGATTTTTAGCCCCTCAAATTTTTAACAAGAGAAATTGGACCCCAAAAGTTGTTGTCCAATTTGTCCTGAGTACGCCGATACCCCATATGTTAGGGTAAACCCCTGTTTGGGCGTATGGGAGAGCTTGGAAGGGAAGGAGCACTGTGTTACGTTTTCAACACAGAATTGGCTGGAATTGAGATCGGAACCAAATGTCGCGTTTGGAGAGCCCTTGATGTGCCTAAACAGTGGAAGACCCCAAATCTAATTGAAACCCTAACGCAAACACACCCCTAACCCTAATCCCAACTCTACCCATAACCCTAACCACACCCCTAACCTGAACATGCCCCTTACCCCAATCACGCCCCTAAGCCCAACCACGCCCCTAAGCCCAACCACACCCCTAACCCCAACAGACCCTTAACCCTAATCCCAACCCTAACCACACCCTTAACTCCAACCCACCCCTAACCCCAACCATAATCCTAACACACCCCTAACCCTAATCCCAACCGTAAATGTAATCCAAACCCTAACTTTAGCCCCAACCGTAACTGTAGCCCTAACCCCAACCCTAACCCTAGTCCCAACCCTAACCCTAGCCCCAACCCTAACCCTAGCCTCAACCCCCGAACCTTAGCCCCAACCCTAACGGGAAAATGGAAATAAATACATTTTTTTATTTTACTATTTTTCCCTAACTAAGGGGGTCATGAAGGGGGGTTTGATTTACTATTTATAGTGGGGGTTTTTTAGCAGATTTTTGTGATTGGCAGCTGTCACACACTAAGTCGCTTTTTATTGCAAAAAATAGTTTTTGCGTCTCCATATTTTGAGAGCTATAATTTTTCGATATTTTGGTCCACATTGTTATGTGAGGTCTTGTTTTTTGCGGGACAAGTTGACGTTTTTATTGCTACCATTTTCAGGCACCTGACCTTTTTTGATAGCTTTTTATTCCGATTTTTTTGAAGCAGAATGACCAACAGCGTTTATACCGTTCCACGTTTGGTAAAATTGATAAAGCAGTTTTATTCTTCGGGATAGTACGATTACAGCAATACCGCATTTATATCTTTTTTTATGTTTTGGCGCTTTTATACGATAAAAACTATTTTATAGAAAAAATTATTATTTTTGCATCGCTTTATTCTGAGGACTATAACTTTCTTATTTTTTCGCTGATGACTGTGGCAGCTCATCTTTTGCGGGACAAGATGACGTTTTCAGCGGTACCATGGTTATTTATATCAGTCTTTTTGATTGCGTGTTATTCCACTTTTGGTTTGGCAGTATGATAATAAAGTGTTGTTTTTTGCCCCTTTTTTTTATGGTGATCATTGAAGGGGTTAACTAGTGGGACAGTTTTATAGGTTGGGTCGTTACAGACGCAGCGATACTATAAATGTGTACTTTTATTTTATTTTATTTTTTTATAAAAAAAATGTATTTATGGGAAATATATATATATATATATATATATATATATATATATATATTTCTTTATTTAGGATTTTTTTTTTACACATGTGAATATTTTTTTTTTCTTACATTGCCCCAGGGGGGACATCATGTTGTAGTGTCAGATCGCTGATCTGACACTTTGCACAGCACTGTGTCAGATCAGCGATCTGACAGGTAGGGCTGCATGCAGCCCCGTGGCCATATTGGATCCGAGGCCTGCAGACCCTTGGAGCAACGAGATGTGATCGCGTTGCTCCGAGGGTCTCAGAGAAGCAAGCAGGGAGCCCCCTCCCTGCGCGATACTTCCCTATGCCGCAGGAAAACTGCGATCATGTTTGATCGCAGTGTGCTGGGGGGTTAATGTGCCAGGAGCGGTCCGTGACTGCTCCTGGCACATAGTGCCGGATGTTAGCTGCGATATTCAGCTGACACCCGGCCGCGATCGACTGCGCTCCCCCCCCCCGTGAGCGCGGCCGAATGCACATGACTATCCCGTCACTGGGAATTAAGTCCCAGGTCACCTCTATGGGATAGTACATCATATGGGATTAAGGGGTTGATGTGACCTTCTCTAAACTTTTAAATGCACATGTCCAAATCTTCAATGTTTCAGTACTTTGTGCACAACTTGCTGTTCTCTAACAAGGAGCTTATTGACAAAATTCACAAAAGTTATTTGATCCATGAATTGCCCAATAAATTCCAGGGTTCAATTATAATTAGCATTAAACAGTCCTTCACATTATGCTGTTCATATTTTGAGATCATGAGATGAAGACAACACCTAATAGTTGATCAACCATACCTCACCATTGTCAGGCTTCAAGTGGGATGTTCTCAGACAGAAGTGGCCACTGACCTTAGAGTGTCTTCAGCAGGTTGCAACAGAAATATATCTTACCTTCAGTTAATTTCTGTCTATAATTATGACAGTCTCCTTTGTAAAAACATACTATCTACGCATGCGCAGTGGAACTTGGTAATAGCGGAGACATTACTTTTGCATTTCATTTTTTTTTTATTTTGAACAAAAAAATGGTCAATTGTGAAGTTATAGGCATTATCAGCTTATTACAAAATGAAATCAAACAGTTTTCAAGTGAAAACTTTATTCTAGGTGATGTTACATTTGCACATAGGACCCCTTGTTCGAAAGAAGCTTCTGAACTCTCTCGTCCATTGAATTAGTCAGTTTTTGGATGGTTTCTGCTTCAATTGTTTTGCATATGGACAGAATACCCTCCCAGAGCTGTTGCTTAGATGTGAACTGCCTCCCGCCATCATAGACACTTCTTTTGATGATGCTCCAGAGGTTCTCAATGGGGTTAAGGTCAGGGGAAGATGGTGGCCACACCATAAGTTTGTCCTCTTTTATGCCCATAGCAGCCAGAGATGCAGATGTGTTTTTTTGCAGCATGAGACGGAGCATTATCATGCATGAAAATGATCTTGCTGCGGAAAGCACGGTTCTTCCTCTTGAACCATGGCAGGAAGTGTTGTTTTAGAAACTCCACATAGATTATGGAGTTCATCTTTACCCCTTCAGGGATCATAAAGGAGCCGACAATCTCTCTCCCCATGATTCCAGCCCAAAACATTACTCCACCTCCTCCTTGTTGGCGCCTTAGCCGTGTTTTCATGGGGTGTCCATCAATCAGGCATCCTCCACTCCATCCATCTGAACCATCGAGCGTTGCACGGCACTCATCGGTGAACAAAACAGTTTGGAAGTCAGTCTTCATGTATCGTTTGGCCCACTGGAGCCGTTTCTGCTTGTGTGCAGTGGATAGAGGTGGTCGACAGGATGGCTTACGCACAGCTGCAAACCTCTGAAGAACCCTACATCTTGTTGTTCTGGGGACATTGGAGGCACCAGCAGCTTCAAAAACTTGTCTGCTACTATGACAAGGCATTTTACGCAATTGCCTGTTGGAAAGAGTCCTCAATTTTTCCTTATCAGCACGCACACGTGTGTGCTGGGAATCAGCTACATACTTCTTGATTGTGCGATGATCACGATGAAGTGTCTTGGCAATATTGATTGTAGTCATGCCTTGACATAAATACTCCACAATTTGTTGCTTCTCAGCAGCCGGCACATCCTCTTTCTTTCCCATTTTGGCCAAAAATGTAGGCTGCTTAATAATCTGGAATAGCCTTCTTAAGTAGTCTTGCCTTTATTTGGACACACCTGCCAAACTAATTTGCACAGGTATCTGCAATTGCTTTCAGTGATATAAAGAGCCCTGACACACATCACCATCAATGAGTTTAAATGACAAACAGAACAATTCTAACCTTATCACTCCTAAACTCTTTGTGCATAATAATTTGTAACACAGCATATAGGTTCCACAACTTGAGGAAGGACAACGTGATATCGATAATGATGTACTTATTCAAGCTGTGCAAGTACGAGCAGCGTTGTGGGACCCCATGATTGGAATCATTCCAACTCAGCCTTGATCAGATGACTCTGGGAAGTGGCCAGATCACTGTTGGATGATTGGGACCATGCAAGGCCACAAGTCAGAAAGGATTTTTGTAAGTATTGCAATGTGGTCTTACGTGTCGGTTTTGCTGTAAATGTTGGTGTCTTTTTACAATTTTTTTTTTCTTCCCCCTTCACAGTGACGAGAGTATAAGTTCGTTGGCGTTCGATGAAGGATGCTTATTGTTATTACACATTTTTATAGCGCCATTTATTCCATGGTACTTTACACGTGAAAGGGGCAAATATAGATAAGTACAATAGACATGAGCAAAACAAGGCACACACAAGTACAGAAGGAGAGAGGACCCTGCTCGCGAGGGTTCATAGTCTACAGGGGATGGGTGAGAATACACTAGGAGAGGGTACAGCTGGTCGTGTGGCGGTTCAGCAGACTATGGATCACTGTAGGTTGTAGGCTTCAATAAGGACATGAGAGAGGAGATTCGGGTTCGAAGTGGTGCTGCTCAAAAAGTCGGAAAATATAAGTACAATCATCCATCGGCTTTCTTTTCTGAAGCCTGTGCTTTTTCAGCGAAAGTGAATATCTCTTGTGTTGTCTTACTATTATTTAAACTTTAAATTTTTTTACTGCTTATTTATTTTCCACACAGAACCTGGTGCAGCCCCACACAACCTGGATTGTCCTCTGTTGGAGCGGACGCCTCATCGACCAGCCAAGAACAGGCCCAATTCCAATCATCCATCAGCGATGGAGCCACTACTTTACTTTGGTCTGCTTGCCAGTGGCAGAGGGCCTGGGTGAGTTCAGTCATGCTCGAGTTTATTCACCTAAGCTCGGTCTTCCAGGCTAGGATCAAGGCGCTTGTCGAAAGATTGGATAGTGGGTTCACTCAGGTGAACACACTTTTCCAGGAAGTCCACAGACGCCTTGACCGCCTGAAAGCCAACCTTAATAGACCGGCACAACATTTTTTTCTGCTATAGAGCGGGGCGTGTCGGAAAACCTTATGCCAGAACTCCAGCTGAATGTGATGCAGGCCAGGAAGGTTGCTTACAGCCAGGCAATGCAGCAGTCCCAGTACTACCAGCAGCCACACATGGCATTTTGAACACAGCAACAAAGGTAGTGGCAGAAGACAGCGACCTATCCTTCACCACCACCGCTGGATACCAGGGCTATTCCACCACTACCCAGCTACACCACGATGCCTGGTCCAGCACCCGTCTGAAGCCACCACGATGCCGAGTCCTGCAGCAAGCCAGTCTAAAGCCATCACCATGCCGAGTCCTGCAGCACGCCAGCCTCAAGCCACCACCATGCCGAGTCCTGCAGCACGCCAGATTCAAGCCACCACCATGCAGAGTCCTGCAGCACGCCAGCCTCAAGCCACCACCATTCAGAGTCCTGCAGCATGCCAGCCTCAAGCCACCACCATGCCGAGTCCTGCAGCACGCCAGCCTCAAGCCATCACTCCCACACACCCAAGGAAAAAAAGCAGGATACAGATGCCCAGTACCAGCTCTGCTCAGCACTGCCAGAAGAGGAAGACTAGGAGCACCGAATGTCGCCCCAAAACTGTCCAACCACCACCACCCTCACCTCCCAATGTGTCTGTTTTCTAATTTGTTTCTCCCTTCCAATGTGTCTCTCCATTTCCACGATTCCACTCCTAATGTGTCTACTCCCATCCATGACCTCCCAGACCCCAAGCATTTTATAGGCCCTTCCCCTGGAACCCCTTGGGTCATCCCAGCTCCCCTCATCCCAGCTCCACACCCCCCACGTCCACAATATTTTACCCTCTGACATACCCCAAAGCTAGTTAGTGATTTTATTGTTCAATAAAAAATTTGCTTTTGTTTGCACATTTACTGTGTTTTCTTTGTCTCTTTATGCGCCGCAAACACACACGTGTGCATTGTATTGTTGAGGTAACTTGTAACGGGTGTTTCACTAGAGGTGTTTTATTATTAACATAGTAACAAAGTAACATAGTTAATAAGGCCGAAAAAAGACATTTGTCCATCCAGTTCAGCCAATATTCCATCATAATAAATCCCCAGATTTACGTCCTTCTACAGAACCTAATAATTGTATGATACAATATTGTTCTGCTCCAGGAAGACATCCAGGCCTCTCTTGAACCCCTCGACTGAGTTCGCCATCACCACCTCCTCAGACAAGCAATTCCAGATTCTCACTGCCCTAACAGTAAAGAATCCTCTTCTATGTTGGTGGAAAAACCTTCTCTCCTCCAGACGCAAAGAATGCCCCCTTGTGCCCGTCACCTTGCTTGGTATAAACATATCCTCAGCGAGATATTTGTATTGTCCTATTATATACTTATACATGGTTATTAGATCGCCCCTCAGTCGTCTTTTTTCTAGACTAAATAATCCTAATTTCGCTAATCTATCTGGGTATTGTAGTTCTCCCATCCCCTTTATTAATTTTGTTGCCCTCCTTTGTACTCTCTCTAGTTCCATTATATCCTTCCTGAGCACCGGTGCCCAAAACTGGACACAGTACTCCATGTGCGGTCTAACTAGGGATTTGTACAGAGGCAGTATAATGCTCTCATCATGTGTATCCAGACCTCTTTTAATGCACCCCATGATCCTGTTTGCCTTGGCAGCTGCTGCCTGGCACTGGCTGCTCCAGGTAAGTTTATCATTAACTAGGATCCCCAAGTCCTTCTTCCTGTCAGATTTACCCAGTGGTTTCCCGTTCAGTGTGTAATGGTGATATTGATTCCTTCTTCCCATGTGTATAACCTTACATTTATCATTGTTAAACCTCATCTGCCACCTTTCAGCCCAAGTTTCCAACCTATCCAGATCCATCTGTAGCAGAATACTATCTTCTCTTGTATTAACTGCTTTACATAGTTTTGTATCATCTGCAAATATCGATATTTTACTGTGTAAACCTTCTACCAGATCATTAATGAATATGTTGAAGAGAACAGGTCCCAATACCGACCCCTGCGGTACCCCACTGATCACAGCGACCCAGTTAGAGACTATACCATTTATAACCACCCTCTGCTTTCTATCACTAAGCCAGTTACTAACCCATTTACACACATTTTCCCCCAAACCAAGCATTCTCATTTTGTGTACCAACCTCTTGTGCGGCACGGTATCAAACGCTTTGGAAAAATCGAGATATACCACGTCCAATGACTCACCGTTGTCCAGCCTATAGCTTACCTCTTCATAAAAACTGATTAGATTGGTTTGACAGGAGCGATTTCTCATAAACCCATGCTGATATGGAGTTAAACAGTTATTCTCATTGAGATAATCCAGAATAACATCCCTCAGAAACCCTTCAAATATTTTACCAACAATAGAGGTTAGGCTTACTGGCCTATAATTTCCAGGCTCACTTTTAGAGCCCTTTTTGAATATTGGCACCACATTTGCTATGCGCCAGTCCTGCGGAACAGACCCCGTCGCTATAGAGTCCCTAAAAATAAGAAATAATGGTTTATCTATTACATTACTTAGTTCTCTTAGTACTCATGGGTGTATGCCATCCGGACCCGGAGATTTATCTATTTTGATCTTATTTAGCCGGTTTCGCACCTCTTCTTGGGTTAGATTGGTGACCCTTAATATAGGGTTTTCATTGTTTCTTGGGATTTCACCTAGCATTTCATTTTCCCCAGTGAATACCGTGGAGAAGAAGGTGTTTAATATGTTAGCTTTTTCCTCATCATCTACAACCATTCTTTCCTCACTATTTTTTAAGGGGCCTACATTTTCAGTTTTTATTCTTTTACTATTGATATAGTTGAAGAACAGTTTGGGATTAGTTTTACTCTCCTTAGCAATGTGCTTCTCTGTTTCCTTTTTGGCAGCTTTAATTAGTTTTTTAGATAAAGTATTTTTCTCCCTATAGTTTTTTAGAGCTTCAATGGTGCCATCCTGCTTTAGTAGTGCAAATGCTTTCTTTTTACTGTTAATTGCCTGTCTTACTTCTTTGTTTAGCCACATTGGGTTTTTCCCATTTCTAGTCCTTTTATTCCCACAAGGTATAAACCGCATACAGTGCCTATTTAGGATGTTCTTAAACATTTTCTGTTGTGAATTCTGTGGCAGAGCTCCCTCCTGTGGTCACAAGTGGTACTTCGGCTGATTCTCTCTGTGAGCTTCCGTTGGTGGAGGGAAGTGGTACTGCGGCTTCTGAGTTTCCTCCCTCAGGTGATGTGGTGAGGTCGTTAGGTGCTGCTCTACTTAACTCCACCTAGTGCTTTGATCCTGGCTTCCTGTCAATGTTCCAGTATTGGACTTGTTTTCCTCCTGGATCGTTCCTGTGGCCTGCTGCTCTGCATAGCTAAGTTTTCCTTTGCTATTTTGTTTGCTTTTCTTCTGTCCAGCTTATCTATTTGTTTGCTGGAAGCTCTGGGACGCAGAGGGTGTACCTCCGTGCCGTTAGTTCGGTACGGAGGGTCTTTTTGCCCCTCTGCGTGGTTTTTAGGGTTTTGTGTTGACCGCAAAGTTACCTTTCCTATCCTCGCTCTGTTCAGAAAGTCGGGCCTCACTTTGCTAAATCTATTTCATCTCTACGTTTGTCTTTTCATCTTTACTCACAGTCATTATATGTGGGAGGCTGCCTTTTCCTTTGGGGTATTTCTCTGAGGCAAGGTAGGCTTATTTTCTATCTTCAGGCTAGCTAGTTTCTCAGGCTGTGCCGAGTTGCATAGGGAGCGTTAGGCGCAATCCACGGCTGCCTCTAGTGTTTGTTGGAGAGGATCAGGGATTGCGGTCAACAGAGTTCCCACGTCTCAGAGCTCGTTCTATGTTTTTGGGTTATTGTCAGATCACTGTATGTGCTCTGACCTCCATGTCCATTGTGGTACTGAATTACCTAATCATAACAGTACAGGAAGCCAAAGTACTAATGATTCTCAATAGAGGGAAAAAAGAAGTTCTGAGACCATTTTTTTTTCTCTGCACTGTGTTTTGCCTTTGTTTTCCCCTAGACATTTGGGTGGTTCAGGACACAGGTGTAGCAATGGACATAAGAAGTCTGTCTTCATGTGTGGATCAGCTCTCGGCAAGAGTACAAAAGATTCAAGACACTATTGATCAGAAAGCTATGTTGGAACCAAGAATTCCTATTCCTGATTTGTTTTTTGGAGATAGAACTAAGTTTCTGAGTTTCAAAAATAATTGTAAACTATTTCTGGCCTTGAAACCTCGCTCCTCTGGTGATCCAGTTCAACAGGTTTTGATCACCATTTCTTTTTTTGTGTGGCGACCCTCAGGACTGGGCATTTTCTCTTGCGCCAGGAGATCCTGCATTAAGTAATATCGATGCGTTTTTCCTGGCGCTCGGATTGCTGTACGATGAACCTAATTCAGTGGATCAGGCAGAAAAAAATTTGCTGGCTCTTTGTCAGGGTCAGGATGAGATAGAGTTATATTGTCAGAAATTTAGAAAGTGGTCCGTGCTCACTCTATGGAATGAATCTGCGCTGGCAGCTATGTTCAGAAAGGGTCTCTCTGAAGCCCTTAAGGATGTCATGGTGGGATTTCCTATGCCTGCTGGTTTGAATGAGTCTATGTCTTTGGCCATTCAGATTGGTCGACGCTTGCGTGAGCGTAAATCTGTGCACCATTTGGCGGTATTACCTGAGCTTAAACCTGAGCCTATGCAGTGCGATAGGACTTTGACCAGAGTTGAACGGCAAGATCACAGACGTCTGAATGGGCTGTGTTTCTACTGTGGTGATTCCACTCATGCTATCTCTGATTGTCCTAAGCGGTTCGCTAGGTTTGCCACCATTGGTACAGTACAGTCAAAATTTCTTCTGTCCGTTACCTTGATCTGCTCTTTGTCATCGTATTCTGTCATGGCATTTGTGGATTCAGGCGCTGCCCTGAATTTGATGGACTTGGAGTATGCTAAGCGTTGTGGGTTTTTCTTGGAGCCCTTGCAGTGTCCTATTCCATTGAGAGGAATTAATGCTACGCCTTTGGCCAAGAATAAACATGGTGATGTTCCATTTCTGTCAATTTCGTCATCCACCCCTTCTGAGGTTCCAGAGTTCTTGTCTGATTACTGGGATGTATTTGATGAGCCCAAGTCCGATGCCCTACCTCCGCATAGGGATTGTGATTGTGCTATCAATTTGATTCCTGGTAGTAAGTTCCCAAAAGGCCGATTGTTTAATTTATCTGTGCCTGAGCACGCCGCTATGCGCAGTTATGTGAAGGAGTCCCTGGAGAAGGGGCATATTCGCCCGTCATCGTCGCCATTAGGAGCAGGGTTCTTTTTTGTAGCCAAGAAGGATGGTTCGCTGAGACCTTGTATAGATTACCGCCTTCTAAATAAGATCACGGTTAAATTTCAGTACCCCTTGCCGTTGTTATCTGATTTGTTTGCTCGGATTAAGGGGGCTAGTTGGTTCACCAAGATAGATCTTCGTGGTGCGTATAATCTTGTGCGAATTAAGCGAGGCGATGAATGGAAAACTGCATTTAATACGCCCGAGGGTCATTTTGAGTATCTAGTAATGCCATTCGGACTTGCCAATGCTCCATCAGTGTTTCAGTCCTTTATGCATGACATCTTCCGAGAGTACCTGGATAAATTCCTGATTGTGTACTTGGATGACATTTTGATCTTCTCGGATGATTGGGAGTCTCATGTGAAGCAGGTCAGAACGGTTTTTCAGGTCCTGCGTGCTAATTCTTTGTTTGTGAAGGGATCAAAGTGTCTCTTTGGTGTGCAGAAGGTTTCATTTTTGGGGTTCATCTTTTCCCCTTCTACTGTCGAGATGGATCCTGTTAAGGTCCAAGCCATCCATGATTGGACTCAGCCGACATCCATTGTGGATTTTCCATTTAAGGAAACATTTAAGCAAACATTACAGGTACATAACATTACAGGTATATTTGACTTACAGCTTAAACCATTTCATCTTACCATGCCACACGTTCAATATCAGAAACAAAGTGGCAGCCAATTTATCCATCATTTGGGCAACTTCCACTGTAGCCCTCATAGGGTGAGCTTGGTAATCCTGCAATATGGTATTAATAGGTTCCTCAAGTTCGAAAGTGGGGGTCGCTCTTTTAACAGGATAAAATTATGCAGAACAACACACGCTTTCACAAACTCATCAATTGTCTCAATTTTAAGATTGATAGCTGTACCCAAAATGTGCCATTTAGCTGCCAGCAAACCAAAGGCACACTCCACAGTTCTTTGTGCCCTTGTCAGTCAGTAGTTGAAAATCCTTTTTGTGTGAATTAAGTCCTGACTCAAGTATGGTTTTATGAGGTTGGCATTTTTCAGCCAGAGTTCAATTACGGGTTGGGGGAGGAATTCTGCGCACAGAAAGACACACAATGCACGGCAGGTGTCTACAACACATCTTAAGGTCTCTCCGTTAGCCAGGAATCTGTGGAAAAGAAAAAGGGAATAAAAAAAAAAAGCCGGAAAAATATTTCTTTGTCAAAATTACATACCTTCCGGTCACCAACAGATGTTCCTCAGCAGGAATTGCTCTGTGTGTCCTGCCTGGTAATGGATCCTCGGGCATGTAACAGCAATTCTTGGAAGCTCTGTTGCGACATTCTCGTGTACTCAAAAAATTTTGTGCGCTTTCATGAAGCTCGGTGTACAATGAGTGGTAGGATCCACGGCTCTCTCAGACTTCAACAATGGGGTGTTGCCAATAGCGACGACGACGTCTTCTCCATCTTTCTCTTCTCCTTTCTTACTCACAAGCCATAACAAAAGCAAAGGCCAATTTCAATGAAAAATCCAGATTCAGATTGAAGCTCTCCACGCTTAGATCCATCTTGCAGCAGGATACAGCATCAAAAGATGAGGATTTCAACTGTGAAGTGTGTATATATAGAAATCCCATGAGACACGCCCATGGTGTGTGTGTCTTGTATCAAGGAAATTCTCCTGGAAAAGCATTGTCCTATTGAACGCATGCGCATAAACAACGCAAACGCATGCAAAAACACATACAAACACATGCACACGCAGTGCTTTTTTGCTGTCATGCATATGATCATGCGGATAAAAAATTCTGCGCAAACATGAGTTTACATGCGTTTGTGCATGCAGATGATACACTGTGCACAGAAACGCTAATGTGAACCTAGCCTTACTGATTATGGTGTATAAAAAATAAGGTTATGCGTTCAATTATAATTAGTATTAAACAGTCCTTCACATTATGCTGTTCATATTTTGAAATCATTAACTAAGACAACACCTAACAATTGATCAACAATACCTCACCATTGTGAGGCTTCAAGAGAGATGTTCTCAGACAGAAGTGACCACTGACCTTAGAGTGTCATCAGCAGGTTGCAACAGAAATACAGAGGGACGTTAATAGACACAGAAAGGCACTGAATTGGACGTGCTTTGGCCACATCTCACACTTATGACCGCTTCATTGTGAACAATGACCTTCGGAACCGGATGATGAGCTCCACACAACTCCAGACATATTTAAAGGATGTGAGAGGCACCCCAGTGTCACATCAGACCATTCAAAACCATTTACATCAATGTGGTCTGCGTGCTAGATGACATACAAGGGTACCTGAACACACCACTATGGCCAAGGAGCATCTACGCTGGATGAGAGACCAGTGGGCCTCAGTGCTGTTCACTGATGAAAGTCTATTCATGCTGAGCAAGAATTATGACCATCAATGATGTTGGAGACATCAAGGAGAGCACTATGCAACAGCAACTCTTGTCATCAGATGAGTCTTTGGTTTTGGTGGTGTTACAGTGTGGGCAGGTTTGTCTAGTCAATGCAGAACTGTCCTAAACTTTGTGAATGGTACAGTGACAAGCCTCTACTACTTTAATAACATAATTAATCCACTTATTGCACTTCTGCATGAAAAAAAAACAGGTCTAATTTCATCTTCATTGACAACAATGCTTCAGCTCATCAAGGTTGCATCATTAGGGAACAGCTGCCGGAGACTGGGGTACCTCAAATGAAGTGGAATGTGCTTTCTCCAGAACGGAATCCAATTTAAAAAAAATCTACGGGATCAGCTGAGTTGCTGTATAAAGGCTCATAATGCTGTACCTCAGAACCTCTAGGACCTGAGGGACGCCCTTCAAGAAGAGTGGGGTTCGATGCCTCAACAGACAATAACTCTACTTGTGAACAGCATGAGATTTCATTGTCAAGCTGTAATTGATGCTCAAGGCCAAATTACAAGTTATTGAGAGAGTGACATTTTTAGGGGGGCGTATACCCACCACCAAGGCTGTGGAGTCGGAGTCGGAATCATGGAGTCAGAGACGGTGTCCATTTTTGTGGAGTCGGTTTAAAATGAACTGACTCAGACTCCTAAAATACATAATAAATTGGGTACAGTATTTAAATGGAGTATGTGCTAAATATTTTTTTCATAAGAATTTGTGAAAGTTATGAAATGTCCTATAAATGTCTGTTCTATTCCTGATCTAAGGATCTCAGCTTTAAGTTGAGATGAATCTTTGCTGCACTTTATGTACCTGCTCAGTAGTAAAGCTTCTCTGCAGATCACAGCAAAAAGGCACTGATGAGGAATGCCTGCAGCCCTGTATTCATCTCAAGAACTGCTAGGGGGATATACAGGATTAAGACAAGTACTTCTTAAAGCATATATAAACTTTTAATAAACTGTGCATAAATCAAAAATCCAGTGTATGGTTGATATGTATGCTTCACATCTTTATTTGCTTTTCCTCTGAGCTCTTGTTTGGAGAGGTTAGTTGATCTGATGCTCTTCATGTTATTAGCTCTGCTAGCAGTTTCAGTTTCTTTCTGGGGTATGATTCAGCACAACCTTGCTCCCTCCCTCATCCGCACTTCATAGACTGTGAAGCATCATGATGTGAAAAATTTCCTGCGCTGTACCCTGAGAAACGCCTGAGAGACTGAGAGATCAGAGTAAAGCTATCTAATAACATACATTACAAACTTTTAATATGTCATCATCTGTAGTTTTATTTATATCTAAAATTAAACATGATTCCCTTATTTTTATAAGACTAAATTATTTTGAGAGCAACTTTGTATGATTAAAAAATACCCAAGAGGCTTCCTATGAAGTCAGCTTTGTTTGAGCATTTCACATTAACTAAAGATAAAAAATATTTTGTGTATCAGTGTATGAGAGATTAAAACAAATGCTGTGAACTAAAAATCAGTGCATACTCCAGACAGTGATAAAAATGCTTCTACGAGAGCTTCCAATCTAAAAATACATTTACAAAGCCTACACCCAGAAGTTTTCAAAAGCTGTGACTGAGAAATATCACAGCGTCACCGATAAACTAGTGCCCAGAACTTCCCACCATGCAAAGGAGAAGGAAAAAGAGCGTCTCCAACCTCAGTTACAAGATATTGTGTGACAAAGATTCTGTGACAATGGCATCAGATATGTTTAAAAGACAGCGCACAGAGCTTGTCATGAAATACAGTGTACCATTATCATTATTTGCACGACCAGCTTTTACAGCTCTTAATGGAGAAATTGCCTGCAAACTTGGTGATTCTCTTGAAAGAGAAGTATTAGAAAATTACAGGAAAAAAGGGAGAAAAATGATCCATTGGCTAATTATTAAAAACAAAATGTCCAGACAATTTAATAAATAGTGCCCATCTGACTTGTTTCTGGCCGTAGCCCTTGGTCATAACTGATTTAAAGGGAACCTGTCACCCCATTTTTTGAGATTGAGCTATAAATACTGTTAAATAGGGCCTGCGCTGTGTGTTACTATAGTGTATGTAGTGTACCCTGATTCCTCATGTATGCTGAGAAATACATTACCAAAGTCGCCGTTTTCGCCTGTCAATCAGGCTGGTCTGGTCAGGTGGGCGTGTTCACAGCGCTCTTTTCTTCCCCAGCTTTCCGTTGGTGGCGTAGTGGTGTGCGCATGTCCAGAGTTCCGACTTCCCTGCGCCCACGTGAAGACACAGCGCGCGATCTGCGCTGTAATCCCTTGCATCGGTGGGGGCGGCCATCTTCCTGTGGCCGCGCGTGCGCAGATGGAGTACTCTGCTGCACGGGGCTTCAGGAAAATGGCCGCGGGCAGCCGCGCGTGCGCATTAGAGATCGCGGCGGCCATTTTCCCAAAGCCGAGTTTGCATCTCGGCTTTGGGAAAATGGCCGCCGCGATCTCTAATGCGCACGCGCGGCTGCCCGCGGCCATTTTCCTGAAGCCCCGTGCAGCAGAGCACTCCATCTGCGCACGCGCGGCCACAGGAAGATGGCCGCCCCCACCGATGCAAGGGATTACAGCGCAGATCGCGCGCTGTGTCTTCACGTGGGCGCAGGGAAGTCGGAACTCTGGACATGCGCACACCACTACGCCACCAACGGAAAGCTGGGGAAGAAAAGAGCGCTGTGAACACGCCCACCTGACCAGACCAGCCTGATTGACAGGCGAAAACGGCGACTTTGGTAATGTATTTCTCAGCATACATGGGGAATCGGGGTACACTACATACACTATAGTAACGCACAGCGCAGGCCCTATTTAACAGTATTTATAGCTCAATCTCAAAAAACGGGGTGACAGGTTCCCTTTAAAGACTGATGGCACCATTTTACTACAGTAAATGTACCACTTAAAAATGAGCCATGTATGAGGGAGTCGGAGTCAGGGATTTGAGGAGTCAGTCGGAGGTTTGGCTTAATGACTCCATGGCTATGCCCACCACTGTTGTTGGCTTTTGTTTCAATAAGTTGTTTGAGATGATGAAATCACCATTGCATGCGTGTACTTAACCCCTTCATGACCGACGCTTTTTTTGCTTTTGCATTTTTCGCATTCTCGGGTTGGATGAGGGCTTATTTTTGGGGGCTAAGCTGACGTTTTTAATGATACCATTTTTGTGCAGATACGATCTTTTGATTGCCCGTTATTGCAATTTAATGCAATGTAGCGGCGACCAAAAAACGTAATTCTGGCGTTTTGATTTTTTTTTCTCGCTACGCCGTTTAGCGATCAGGTTAATCCTTTTTTTTATTGAAAGATCGGGAGAGTCTGAACGCGGCGATACCAAATATGTGTATGTTTGATTTTATTTTTATTGTTTTACTTTGAATGGGGCAAAAGGGGGGTGATTTGAACTTTTATGCTTTTTTATTTTTTTCATATTTTTAATCATATTTTTTTAAACTTTTGGCATGCTTCAATAGTCTTCATGGGAGGCTAGAAGCTGCTATAACTTGATCTGGTCTGCTACATAGACGCGATGCTCAGATCGCCCCTATGTAGCAGAATTACTGCATTGCTATGAGCGCCGAACACAGGGTGGTGCTCATAGCAATCCGGCATCAACAACCATAGAGGTCTCAAGGATCACGTGACGGGGGTCAGCGGTGCGCGTATTTCCGGCCCGATGGCCGGAAGTGTGCGTTAAATGCCGCTGTCATTTTGACAGCGGCATTTAACTAGCTCCGATTCTGCCCGCGCCTATTGCGGGCACATGTCAACTGTTGAAAACAGCTGACATGTCACAGCTTTGAGGTGGGCTCACCGTAGGAGTCCACCTCAAAGCGGGGCTTCTGAAGTCGGACGTACTATCCTGTCCGACGTCAGAAAGGGGTTAAATACGCTACGTTCATGATAATATATGACTGTGGTGTGAACTTTTTAAGTTTTCTATAAATTTCGCCCAAAAGCCAAATATCCCTATCTTTTTGTGAGTTATGTATATAGACTGTAGGTAGTGTTCACACAGGCAATGCAGTTTTGGTCCAAATGTGCGCTTTTTATTGTTTTCCACAGGTTGTCAATCACAAAAAAACAAAATCATAAACATAAATCCCTTGCATTGTCCAAATTGCCTCTTCAGAGATGAAGAGGACTAGAACGCTATAGTGACATCTATTGGGAGCAGCAATTCTAAAAGTCACTATCAACCTCTTAATGAGCCTTGCTATATGACAGGATAAAAGCCAAACCAAAATCTCAATTTGCAAATACGGTGTTTCGGGGTATTGCCTCTCATCAGTACAAAGGTATAGGATCCTAGCCTTGTCCAAGTGCTATCTAAACAGAAGAGACCCTGGCTACTCATACATGGCTGAGATAGCCCCAAACAAAACAGCTATCATCCATAGCAAACAGTTATACTTGTGGTTTGGAGCGCACAGCCTGTGCAGTCTCTTCTCAGAGAGATAATCTGGCCTGTCTCTCTCTTTAGCACCAACACAAATCCACTCTGGTCAGCTTCCCTGAACTGACTGACTGAGGAGAACAGCTAGCCAGGATATATGCAGGGCCAGCCAGGTGATCTAATCAGAACCTTCAGAGCTAGGATTTAACCCTAGCCTACCGGGCTACAATATATATACAGTGGGTGAAACGAGTATTGAACATCAGCAATCAACCCCTTAACGCTCAATCACGGATATATCAGTCATAGGGCGTCTCCCCCTCTTTGGTGTGGGCTCCGGCGCTGAGCCCACAACTTTTCCAGAACATGATAATGGGAATGGCATACTGTGGGTGCAGCACCAGCTGAGCCATTTTGAATCCTTCATTGTGGGTTAATACAACACAACCAGGTGAGTAGTTCCCTCTTTCACCTAACATTATTTTCCTCCCTCGGATAAGACACTATTGCGCTTGGTGTCCCCTCCTATTTCCAGAGTGTTTATGTGGAAGAATGAGCGAAAATCACACCTAAGCAGTGCATGCGCCACCATCAATTTAACACATTATTTAATTTATGGATATATATGGTTTCAATTTTTTTGCCTGTGTGGACTGGATGGGTTGTTACCGACATCTGGTGAGAATTTCATGTCAACAGCACCTTTAGAAATATATTTACTTAGAAAAATGGTGACGTGTTCAATACTTATTTCACCTACTGTATATACAGTTTGGTCCAAAAATATTTGGACATTGATCGAATCTTTGTGATACCACTATTTTTTGTTTAAAATAAAAGATCTAATTGAAGTGTTAACTTTCAGGTTTAGTCAAAGGGTTGAACAAAAATATTCTGTGAAATGTTTATGAATTGCAACCATTTTTCAACAAAGCTTTCTCATTTCATGGGCTCAAAAGTAATTGGACAAATTAATTTTACCATAAATAAAACAAGGAGTCCTGGAGGTGTTGATATGGCCCAACGGAGCCCTGATCAACATCATTGAGTCTGTGTGAGATTACTTGAAGAGATAAAAGCCTTTTCTCCGGCCTACATCTACAGAAGATTGGTTGTTTAGTTCTCCACGATGTTTGGAACAACCTCCCTAGTACCACCTATTGGATGTAGCAATCCTAAAAGTAAATCTCAACCTTTTAATGAATGTATGACTTAGGATGTGAAGCCAAACCAGACACGCTATGCGCAGACACAGGAGTTAGGGCTTTTGACCCTCAACAGTGCAAAGCAGTAGATTTAATTTGGCTGGGTGAGACTAATCTGAGAGAATCAAAGGGGTAAAATTTCTCCTTATTGAGAGTTCCAAGCAGCAGTAAGGAGAATCAGCCATGCAATGCTCCCCTGCTACCGTAATTTAAACGTGTAAATAACGGCTTCAGAGAGGAAGAGGACTGGTGGAAGGGGTCACGTTGCAAGGCTCGTTAAAAGGTCAATATTGAGTTTTAAAATGGCTACATCCAATAGGTGGTGCTAGATTACAAGTTCTTCCTTTCTGTAGAGGCTATTTGCCTATCTAAATTGCTGGAGGAGCATTGCATGGTCTAGAAGTCTCCTTGCGTCAGCATGAAAATCATAACGTACATGTCTAAAACTGAACATGACAATTTGTGGCTAAATGTGCTGAAATTTAGAAAATTTTCTATCAAAATCAGCCACAAAATGTGTTTAAATGTATTCTAATATCAATATATAAAAAGGTAATGTAAATTACTAAGACTGCTGAAGCATGTCATATTATACTACACAATCATACTTACAGTTGTTACAATAGCAAGTAACATGTGAATTACAAGAAGATATTTCCCCATTGCTGAGAGATCTCGGAGGAGTCGGCTCTTCTTAAATTATCTGCAACATCAAAAGATGAAAGTTTGAATTAAAAAAATGTATAAAAAATTGCTTAAATGAGTATTCATTAATATAGAGAGATGCTCCTGCGAAAACAAGTCATCACCTAGCCATAGGATGAGTGATGACCTTTGGATCATGGGATCTGACTGCTGGACCCTCAAGGATCAGCAGAACAGGGTCTGTTAATCTCCATTAAGAATTAAGCAACGGTGCCCGGCAGCCCCATAGATAATGAATGGAGCGGCGGTCAGCTTGCGCTTGACGCTTCTTTCTAACACAGGTAAAAGTTGCCTGGTCTAACGATCGATGGGGATGCCAGTGGTTGGAAGCCCACCGATCAATAAGTTGTGGATAGGTGACAACTTGTTTTCACTAAAGAACACCTTTAATGAAAATGACAATTATGTCTCACAAAATAGTTCAATGCAATGTTAACCCTTCGCATACGTATTGTGAGGCTAATGGTATGATCCCTGTGCCAGAGGCCCAGTAACTTTCATGTTGACCTTGATCACAACACACAGCACCATCTGCAGGATCAGACTGTCACACTAACAACCAAATCTCTCACCATGATAGGGAACTGAAATAATCAGCTGTTGCAATGCTATGCACATATGATCATGGCCGAAAGTGTTGGCACCCTTGAATTGTTCCAGAAAATTAAGTATTTCTCCTAGAAAATTATAGCAATTACATATATTTTGTTATACACAGGCTTATTTCCTTAGTATGTATTGGAATTTGGAACAACACAAAAAAAAGAGAAAAAAGGCAAACAAATTTCTCACAAAATCCCCAAAATGGACCAGACAAAATTGTTGACACCTTTCCAAATTAGCAACTTTTTTTTTTTTAAGAAGCATGTGATGCTTGTTCAAACTCACCTGTGGCAAGTAACAGGTTTGGGCAATATGAAAATCACACCTGAAACCAGATAAAAAGGGGAGAAGTAGACTCAGTATTTGCATTGTCTGTGTGTCACACTAACCATAGAAAAAGGAGAAGAGAACTGTCTGAGGTCTTAAAGGGACTGTCACCTGAATTTGGAGGGAACAATCTTCAGCCATAGGGGCGGGGTTTTCGGGTGTGTGATTCACCCTTTCCTTACCCGCTGGCTGCATGCTGGCTGCAATATTGGATTGAAGTTCATTCTCTGTCCTCCATAATACATGCCTGCACGAGGCAATCTTTCCTTGCGCAGGCGTGTACTACGGAGGACATAGAATGAACTTCAATCCAATACTGCGGCCAGCATGCAGCCAGCGGGTAAGGAAAGGGTGAATCAAACACCCGAAAACTCCGCCCATATGACCGAAAACCGGTCCCGCCAAATTCAGGTGACAGGTTCCCTTTAACCAAAATAGAATGAGGCATACAGGGAAAAGAACACAGTACCTAAAGTGAAATATGGTGGAGGTTAAAATATGTTTTGGAGTTGTATTACTGCCTCTGACACAGGCAGATGTTGGGTTGCAATTTAGTGGCCAGCGTTAGAAAGCTGGGATTGCATCCTTCAAGAAGCTCATAGAAATGGATTGAAGCAAAGCGCTGTTGAGTTCGGAAGTGGCCAGAAATGAGTCCGGATCTAAACCCATTGAACACCTGTGGAGAGATCTTAAAACTGCTGTTTGGAGAAAGCACTTTCAAATATGAGAGACTTAGAGGAGTTTGCAAAAGGAGAGTGGTCCAAAATTCCAGTTAAGAGGTGTCAGAAGCTTATTGATGGTTATAGGAAGTGATTGGAGTTATTTATTCCAAAGGATCTGCAACCAAATATTAAGCTGAAGGTGCCAACAATCTAGTCTGACCCATTTTTCGGGTTTTGTGTGAATTTAAGTCCAATTTGAATTTTTTTCCTCTATTTTTCCGTGTTGGTCCAATACACACAAAAATAGTAAACACGTTTATAACAAAACATGTGTAGCGGCAATGATTTTCTGGAAGAAGTACCGATGCATTTTCTGGAACAGTTTCACAGGTGCCAACACTTTTTGCCATGCCTGTATCTACATAAGTCAGAAAATATTTCCATTTCTGGCATAAATAAACATAAATTATAGAATTCGAAAAGGTGTCATTTTTTATGCACATGAAGCCAGGCATAACACAATAGGGTCCCATGTAAGATAATTATAAAAACTGCAGAAATAGGATAACAAATAGACCTTTGTATCTCTGTCTGCTGTAGTACATAAAACTTTTTTTCACTTTTTGACTCCTGCATTGTTCAATCACTCACAGAATACTCAAATCTGCCAAAAATAATGGGCACACTATCACATTTGCTGCCTAGAAAACTAGAGAATGGAGGAGAGAGAAACTGTAGGTATACAAAAGCAGAAAGGCATAAGAAGAAACTGCTGATGCTTATAGTGCAGGGGGAAACTGATGAAAATGCAAGATATAACTTATATAATGGCCATACAGTGGCATTTTTGGGGCCAAAAAAACAAAACAAAGGGAATGTGTTACATTTAACTTTAGGCCTTTAAGAGATCATTTCATCTTCTACTTTATTAACTGTTCAAAATAATAGTATATTTGACCAGGGGTGCCCAAATTTTTACATGCCACTGTATAATGCTATTCCTCATTACAATCCGTTAAATGGATTATCTGGGCTATTTATTCTTATGGGCCTAAGAATTTACAGACAGGTAGTTGCTAACTACATGCCTGTTCTGTCTAGCATCATCACTTAGCGATCACAGAAGCTCCGGTCAGCGATTCTGCTGCTTCACATCAACAGAGCAGCTCTTCCTCTTCCAGTCTGTTCTGTTTACGGGGCGTTACTGCCAATGTCATGCTGATTGTCAGCCGGCTTCACAGTTAGGCAGAGGGAAGCTAGCTGTCAATCAGTATGACGTCGACAGTCCCGTCAACAGAGCAGAGTGGAAGAGAAGATGCTGTTCTGTCGATGTAACAACATCAAAAGCAGCAGAATCGCCAGCAGGAGCAGTCCGTGTCCACTCTGAACATGTAGAGATCAGCAGCGAGCAGAACAGGCAGGTAGTTAGTTAGCAACTACCTGCCTGTAAGTTCTTAGCCCCATAAAGAAAAAATATAAAATAGTCCCAGAAAATCCCTCTAAAGCAGACCTGGGCAAAGTGTGGTCCGCGGGCCACATCCGGCCCTCTGGCTGTCTCAGTCCGGTCTGTGGACCGAGACAGCCGTGGGACTGAAAGCCTGAGGTCCGTCGGCTGCACCGTGCCCGCCCGCTCGCTGTCTCCCGCAGTCAGCATTGGTGGAGGAGGGGCCTCCGGCAACTTCCTCCACAAATCAGCGTGTGAAACAGCTGACGTGATGATGTCATGTCATCGCGTCACCTGTATACCGCCAGAGAGTCAGTGCATCGGAGACAGCAACAGAAGCAGGACACCTGGGAACAGGACCGAGGTGAGTATGTGGTGGGTTTTTTTCATGTGCATGAACATAGGGATTCTATGGGGTGAACATGGGGATTCTATGGGGGTGAACATTGGCATTCTACAGTGGTGAACATGGGGATACAATGGGGGTGAATATGGAGATTCTATGGAGTGAACATGGGGATTCTATGGGGGTGAACATGGGGATTCTATGGGGTGAACATGGGGATTCTATGGGGGTGAACATTGGCATTCTACAGTGGTGAACATGGGGATACAATGGGGGTGAATATGGGGATTCTATGGAGTGAACATGGGGATTCTATGGGGGTGAACATGGGGATTCTATGGGGTGAACATGGGGATTCTATGGGGGTGAACATTGGCATTCTACAGTGGTGAACATGGGGATACAATGGGGGTGAATATGGGGATTCTATGGAGTGAACATGGGGATTCTATGGGGGTGAACATGGGGATTCTATGGAGTGAACATGGGGATTCTATGGGGGTGAACATTGGCATTCTACGGTGGTGAACATGGGGATACAATGGGGGTGAATATGGGGATTCTATGGAGTGAACATGGGGATTCTATGGAGTAAACATGGGGATTCTATGGAGTAAACATGGGGATTCTATGGGGGTGAACATGGGGATTCTATGGAGTAAACATGGGGATTCTATGGAGTAAACATGGGGATTCTATGGGGGTGAACATGGGGATTCTATGGGGGTGAACATGGGGGTGAACATGGGGATTCTATGGGGGTGAACATGGGGATTCTATGGGGGTGAACATGGGGATTCTATGGGGGTGAACATGGGGGTGAACATGGGGATTCTATGGGGGTGAACATGGGGATTCTATGGGGGTGAACATGGGGATTCTATGGGGGTGAACATGGGGATTCTATGGGGGTGAACATGGGGATTCTATGGGGGTGAACATGGGGATTCTATGGGGGTGAACATTGGCATTCTACGGTGGTGAACATGGGGATACAATGGGGGTGAATATGGGGATTCTATGGAGTGAACATGGGGATTCTATGGAGTAAACATGGGGATTCTATGGGGGTGAACATGGGGATTCTATGGGGGTGAACATGGGGGTGAACATGGGGATTCTATGGAGTAAACATGGGGGTGAACATGGGGATTCTATGGGGGTGAACATGGGGATTCTATGGGGGTGAACATTGGCATTCTACGGTGGTGAACATGGGGATACAATGGGGGTGAATATGGGGATTCTATGGAGTGAACATGGGGATTCTATGGAGTAAACATGGGGATTCTATGGGGGTGAACATGGGGATTCTATGGGGGTGAACATGGGGGTGAACATGGGGATTCTATGGGGGTGAACATGGGGATTCTATGGGGGTGAACATGGGGATTCTATGGGGGTGAACATGGGGATTCTATGGGGGTGAACATGGGGATTCTATGGGGGTGAACATGGGGATTCTATGGGGGTGAACATGGGGATTCTATGGGGGTGAACATTGGCATTCTACGGTGGTGAACATGGGGATACAATGGGGGTGAATATGGGGATTCTATGGAGTGAACATGGGGATTCTATGGGGGTGAACATGGGGATTCTATGGGGGTGAACATGGGGGTGAACATGGGGATTCTATGGGGGTGAACATGGGGATTCTATGGGGGTGAACATGGGGATTCTATGGGGGTGAACATGGGGATTCTATGGGGGTGAACATGGGGATTCTATGGGGGTGAACATTGGCATTCTACGGTGGTGAACATGGGGATACAATGGGGGTGAATATGGGGATTCTATGGAGTGAACATGGGGATTCTATGGAGTAAACATGGGGATTCTATGGGGGTGAACATGGGGATTCTATGGGGGTGAACATGGGGGTGAACATGGGGATTCTATGGGGGTGAACATGGGGATTCTATGGGGGTGAACATGGGGATTCTATGGGGGTGAACATGGGGATTCTATGGGGGTGAACATGGGGATTCTATGGGGGTGAACATGGGGATTCTATGGGGGTGAACATTGGCATTCTACGGTGGTGAACATGGGGATACAATGGGGGTGAATATGGGGATTCTATGGAGTGAACATGGGGATTCTATGGAGTAAACATGGGGATTCTATGGGGGTGAACATGGGGATTCTATGGGGGTGAACATGGGGGTGAACATGGGGATTCTATGGAGTAAACATGGGGGTGAACATGGGGATTCTATGGGGGTGAACATGGGGATTCTATGGGGGTGAACATTGGCATTCTACGGTGGTGAACATGGGGATACAATGGGGGTGAATATGGGGATTCTATGGAGTGAACATGGGGATTCTATGGAGTAAACATGGGGATTCTATGGGGGTGAACATGGGGATTCTATGGGGGTGAACATGGGGATTCTATGGGGGTGAACATGGGGATTCTATGGGGGTGAACATGGGGATTCTATGGGGGTGAACATGGGGATTCTATGGGGGTGAACATGGGGATTCTATGGGGGTGAACATGGGGATTCTATGGGGGTGAACATGGGGATTCTATGGGGGTGAACATGGGGATTCTATGGGGGTGAACATGGGGATTCTATGGGGGTGAACATGGGGATTCTATGGGGGTGAACATGGGGATTCTATGGGGGTGGACATGGGGATTCTATGGGGGTGAACATGGGGATTCTATGGGGGTGAACATGAGGATTCAATGAGGGTGAACATGGGGATTCTATGGGGGTGAACATGGGGATTCTATGGGGCGAATATGGGGGTGAAAACATTCATGGTCTCTCATGTGGACCCTCAGGAAAATTAATTACCCACCCCTGCTCTAAAGGGAACCTGTCAGCAGCTATTTGCTACCTCATCTGAGACCAGCATAACATAGGCAAAGAAAAGCTGAATCCAATGATGTATCACTTAGCTTACTGGGTGTAGCTGTTCTGACAGAATCAGCGTTTTTAGATTTAACAGTGCAGAGGTAAGAAAACTAACCCCGCCCACACAAGGCTCTCTATAGAAAGTGAGCTGCTTATTACAGAAGGGGCGGAGTTGGACCAGGGCTCCTGTCACCAGCTAGTCACAGCAATGTTAATCACAAGGTGATTAAACCTCCAGTCTAAGTAAATAACACCACAGCGCCACTCATGTGGCACATTGTTCAGTGTTTTCACCCCTAAATCATAGTGTACTCAGCAAGTTTTTGCTATGTAATCTGACAGATTCCCTTTAAGCAGCTGATCGTACTATGATAAGAACAGGTTAAACTGAGATAGTTTAAAAATGGCTACAACGGCACAGAAAAAAAGAAAAGCACTCCGACCATTACAGGAAAGCAGATCTTTAACAGCACTATCTATATGATAGAAAGACGTTAAAAAAGTCATGCTTGGCAAAACCATAGAACAAAATGGATCTCGGTGCCAGTCATTTATGCACAATTTTGCACAGATACTTCTCCAGTACTCAAGTTGATGAAAACTTGCAAATGGCAATGTCTGCACAGCTTAGTTCAATGTGGCTGATGCAACTAGAACAGGTATGAGCAATTACACTTTCCCGGGGGGACACATGAATAACGTCTGAACAGGTGCTTACCTAGAGTTACCAACTCAAAAACAATCAAACAAATAAGGCAGCAGCACTCTGTAGCGCTATAGCATGCAAACATGAAATATAAAAATTGAATTACTGCACTAGAAATATGAAAAATTGAGAAAGCTTAGCGCATAAATTGGCCAATTCTCTACTCTAGGTAAGCACCTTTTCAGACGTTATTCATGTTTTGATGTGACGGTCAGTTTTTTATATTTGTATTAGTCTTATGACTGAGCACTCCGCCCCTTGGTCTCAGCCATTTTTAACTGCAGCAGGACCCTACCCCTCCATACAGATATAGATTTTAGTCTGAAGAGGATTCACATTAGGTTCCCAGAGAGATGTAGACTGTCTAAGAGAGGATTAGCAATAGGCCCCGACAACGAGAAACGCCTTAACGTGGCTGCCAGGTACACATGAATTGGCCAATTTATGCGCTACACTTTCTCAATCTTTCATATTTCTAGTGCAGTTAAGCAATTCAGTTTTCATATTTCATGTTTGCAAGCTGTGACACTACAGGGTGCTGCCTTATTTGTTTGACATGAGAAACCGTGACTGTTGTGGAGGGCCGAACCAATAGGGTCAAATAAATTATGCTCAGTATTCATATTAAAATATTAATTACAATTATAAATTATTTTACATTTATATTATCACTTAATATTGAACAGAATTAAATATGCTGACATCCATATACAGCATGAGACCCCCACGCAACCCCTTATATACAGCATGAGTCCAAACACAGCCTCCCTATATACAGCATGAGCCCCTACAAAGCCTGTATACATAGTATGAGCCCCCACACAGCCTCCATAAAAACAGCATGAGCTCCCACACAGTCTGCCTATATACAGCATGAGCCCCCACAAAGCCTCAATCATACAGTATGAGCCCTGACAAAGCCTCCCTATATCCAGCATAAGCCCCCTCCCATAGCCCCCTGTGTACTTTGAGCCCTCATATAGCTTCATATACACAGTATGATCCCCTACATACTTAGACATTTCCTTATTTTTGAAAGAAAAGCACAGTTTTTTCCAATGAAGCTAACATTAAATGATTCAGAAATACACTCTAAACATTGTTAATGTGGTAAATGACTATTCTACCTGCAAACGTCTGGTTTGTAAGGCAATATCTTCATAGGTGTATAGAGGCCCATTTCCAACAACCATCACTCCAGTGTTCTTATGGTACTTTGTGTTTGCTGTATAAGGCCTCTTTCACACTACCGTTTTTACAATCTGCACAGGATCCGTCAAAATGTTGAAATGACGGATCCTGTGCAGATTGTAAAAAACGGGTGCACTCGGCCAGTTTCTCTGACGGACCCGTCAAGGCTATGTGCACCTGTTGTGTAAGCGTCTTCGCAGCGGTTTTCTGCTGCTAAAACGCATACACGACAAAAACCAGGTTAAAAATAATAAAAAAAATCCCAATATTCTTACCTTCCGGCGTCCCGCGGAGAGTTACTGATGCTTGTGATGCTCCCGGCAGCTGGCGTTCCCAGTAATGCCTTGTGTGCAATGACCTCTGATGACGTAGCAGGCTCATGAGACCAAGACGTTATCGCGTCATTTCTCAATGCATCCATGGGAACGCTAGCTGCCGGGAGCATCAGTAACGCTGTGCGGGAAGCCGGAAGGTAAGAATATTGGGATTTTTTTTATTTTTTTTATTTCTAACATTATATCTTGTTACTATTGATGCTGCATAGGCAGCATCAATAGTAAAAAGAGAGAGAGCAAAAGCGAGAGAGAATTTGGTGCTTTGATGCTGGGAAAGTGGGAGATTTGTACTATGTAAAAGAGATATTGAACAAGGAATGCTATCACTCCATTTTGCACCGCCATGCCATACCCTGTGGACAGCGCTTGATTTCATCCTACAACAGGACAATGACCCAAAACACACCTCCAAATTATGCAAGAGCTATTTAGGGAAGAAGCAGGCATCTGGTATTCTATCTGGAATGGAGTGGCCAGCACAGTCACGAGATCTCAAGCCCATTGAGCTGTTAAGGGAGCAGCTTGACCATATGGCATGCAGAAAGTACCCATAAAGCCAAACCAACTTGTGGGAGGGGATTCTGGAAGAATGGGGTGAAATTTCTTCAGATTACCTCAGTAAGTTAACTGCTAGAATGCCAAAGGTCTGCAATGCTGTAATTGCTGCAAAGGGAGCATTCTTTGACGAAAGCAAAGTTTGAAGGAGAAATTATTTCAAATAAAAATAAAAATTTTTGAACCTTGTCAATGTCTGGACTAGATTTTAAATTCATTTGGCAACTCATTTGATTAATAAAAGTATACGTTTTCATGGAAAACACGAAATTGTCTGGGGGACCCTAAACTTTTGAACGGTAATGTAAATGTTTTTGCAATTTTCAGTGAGAAATAAGTATTTGATCCCTCAGGCAAACAAGTCTTAATACTTGGCGGCAAAACCATTGTTGGCAAGCACAGCAGTCAGACTTTTTTTTGTAGTTGATGATGAAGTTTGTGCATCTCAGAAGGAATTTTGGTCCACTCCTCTTTACAGATCATCTGTAAATCATTAAAATTTTGAAACTGTCACTTGGAGCTCCATAAGTTTTCTATGGGATTACGGTCTGGAGACTGGCTAGGCCACGCCATAACCTTAAGCCACTCCTTTCTTGCCTTGGCTGTATGTTTTGGGTCATTGTCTTGCTGGAAGACCCAGCCACGACCCATTTTTAATGTCCTGGTGTAGGGAAGGAGGTTGTCACTCAGGATTTTAAGGTACATGGCTGCATACATTCTTCCATTGATGCAGTGAAGTAGTCCGGTGCCCTTAGCAGAAAAACATCCCCAAAACAATGTTTCTACCTCCATGCTTGACAGAGGGGACGGTGTTCTTTGGGTTATAGGCAGCATTTCTCTTTTTCCAAACACGTCGAGTCGAGTTAATGCCAAAGACCTCAATTTTTGTCTCATATGACAGCACCTTCTCCCAATCACTCACAGAATCATCCAGGTGTTCAATGGCAAACTTCAGAAGGGCCTGCACATGTGCCCTCTTGAGCAGGGGAACCTAGCGGGCACTGCAGGATTTTAAACATTTTGCCACGATCCATGTTTGGATTTGTGGCATATCCGGTTTCCCTCAGATTTAAACCTTTTTTCCTTTTCTGGTCATTGGGGTTTAATGCAGTTTTCTCCCCCTGGTGGCCTCTGGTGTTATTGCATTGCATTGCTGCTGGGTCAGCTGATGTTTGTGACCACTCCCACCATCCTTTATAAGGTCACCTGGTGCTTCAGCTGACTGTTGGTTATACAGTTCCTTTCAGGAGACCAACCTCGCAGTAACAGTTTCCTGGTGTCAGCCAAGTCTGGTGTTTGGAGCTCAGTTGCTGTACTATCTTTGTTGTGGAGTCTGCAGTGGCGTGCACAAGCTAAGTTCTGAGTTTTGTTATTTTGTAGTTTGTGCATACACCTTTTGGTATCGTGTTCCCCTCACTCGTATATTGCTTATTCCTGTTTATTTACTTTGTGGTGCTGTTTTCTCTGTTCACCCCCTGGGGTGGGGGTTGGGGGTTTAGTACAGGGTTTAACAGGAGACAGGGACAGGTCGGTGACTTGGGCCTCCCTACCTTCAAGGGTACCCCCAAGTTAAGGAAAGACAGGGCTTCCCCTAGCCTGAGGAGCAGTTCAGGGGCCCAGATTCCTCATCTCCTGTTTTCCTATTTCTGCCTCATGACACATTTACAGCGTAATGTGTTACCAATGGTTTTCTTGGTGACTGTGGTCCCAGTTGCTTTGAGATCATTAACAAGTTACCCCTGTGTAGTTTTAGGCTAATCTCTCACCTTCCCCATATTCAAGGATACCCCACGAGGTGAGATTTTGCATGGTGCCCAAGATAGATGTCGATTGACAGTCATTTTGTATTTCTGTCATTTTCTTACTATTGCACCAATAGTTGTCTCCTTCTCACCCAGCGTCTTACTTATGGTTTTGTAGGCCATTCCAGCTTTGTGCAGGTCTATGAACTTGTCCCTGACATCCTTCTAAAGCTCTTTGGTCTTGCCCATGTTGTGGAGGTTAGAGTCTGACTGATTAATTGAGTCTGTGGACAGGAGTCTTTTATAAAAGGTGACTTTGTAAGAGAGCTGTCTTTAATGTAGGTAACGAGTTGATTAGGAGCGTGACTGGTCTGTAGCAGCCAGAACTCTTAATGGATGATAGGGGATCAAATGCTTATTTTTCACTGCAAAATGCAAATTTATATAATTTATACAATGTGATTTTCTGGATTTTATTTTTTATATTCTAATCTATCAATGTTAAAATTAACCTACCCTTAAAATAATAGCCTGTTTATGTCTTAGTGGGCAAACTTAAATCAGCAAGGGATCAAATACCGTAATTATTTCCCCCACTGTATATTTTTAGATTAAAGCTTAAAATCTTAAAAAGTTTGACCTTTGTATGCTCTAATATGTAGACCTTCAGAGAAAGTGTGACTTTTTGATTGTCTGACAGTAACATATTTCGGTGACTTATCACTTTGTGTGTTTGACGAGGGATGGCAGCGTGTTAAGAAATCGGGGTGTGCTGAATGAGTCAGGGTATGATTTATGCTCACTTTATAGCCTAAAATAGAGGTAGAGAGCTGGATTGAGTGACAGCGGATAAATTAACCTGTGCAGGCGAACGTCTCATGCTGAGAAGTGTGTATGTGACACTGACAGTGAGTATATTACACGCTGTTAGGATCCACCACGCCGCATAGGAAGTACGCCGACCATCATATTTGCTCTTGCGCAGTACCATCAGCGGGTCATCGCTGGACCCCCCGCTGCTGGGACTCCACCGCCGCAAGAACCCCTCCCCACCGCTGGGATCCAGGCCGCCACTGGGATCCAGGCTGTAGTCAGGCTGCACCTTCTCCAAGCTGGCTGTCAGCTTGACAGCCAGCTCAGGGAACGGCTGAACCCCACTACAGGGGGCAGCAAATGGATAGACACATAAAACAGCTGTGCCCAAGAGGAAATGCCCCGCCTGCTACACCCCTGCATTCTTTTTATACTAGTGCCCAGAACTGTACATAATATTCAAACTACTACAAAAATTTTACAAAAAGGTAAAAGTGTAAAAGTTTCCGAGAGAGGTTTATAAACGTGTGTAAGCGTTGATACAGACATAGCTGTCAATCACTGATTCGGACAGCCCAATGGACCCCGGAGCCAAGAATAAGCAGGGATTTAAATAATAAAAAAAAACAACAACAACAAGGTGCTGGCAGGTCAGACATGGTGTCCAACATGGCTGGTTCTTTTTAATGCAACAGTTTATTGTTTATATAATTCACATATCTTTTCCACTTATTTTGCATTTCTCTGCTGAAGAAGCTGTATACATTGTAGTTGGAGCACTAGAAAAAGTCATAAATTTCAAATTAGCTTTGAATATGTAAATCTAAAAAACTATTTTGCTAAAATATTTCTTGTCATTGGACAAACAGATGCAGAGAAAGGTCAGCCAAGTTTTTATTTTTAGTTAGGGAAAGTGCGCCACAGAAATAGCTCAATGGCAGCATGTGAAAGCAGTTCTCTGCTGTATTATTTGGTCACTTTGTGCCCCTGTTATTTGAACAATTTTTTGCTTTTTGTATGAAACTATTATTATCCACTGTATAATACTAATATTTAAGTATTCATTTAACAACTACTGCAGTGAGGTAATGAAGGTGTTTGTTACAGCCATCAATCAGATTATGGTTTTCATTTTACCACTGCTAGAAAAAAATTATATATATATATATATATATATATATATATATATATATATATATATACACACACACACATACATATACTGTATATATTATGGTTATTACAGGAAACTGATCCAATGTGTCACAAATGGGGCAATAACATGATGATGCTCTTATCTAGATATTGAATAATAAAATAAATATTAAATTCTAAAAAGCAGGAGAATACGTTTGGGGTAAATACAGTGCAGACAGGAGCTGCAGGGGAAAGGAGTTAGGCGAGTAGTACTTTTACATCAATTTGTGTGGGCACATCATTCTCTACGTGTGCTCTGTGAGGACATAATACTGTGTTAAGAGGCTGTGTGGGAACATCATATAGCATGAGTGCAATGTGGATGACTTAATACTGTGGGACAAATTTTGGTGCCATTTTTACCCATTTCCCAGTATGAAAATGTAAAATTTGGGGCTAAAACAAACTTTTGGTGGTAAAAATTGAATTATTTTTTCTTCACTGCCCAATGGTTTAAAATTCTGCAAAACACCTGTGGTATCAATATGAACCCTGCACCCCTAGATTAATTCATTGTAAGGTGTAGTTTGTAAAATGTGGTCACTTATGGGGGGTTCTGTTACCTCAGTGACTCTGTGATATGTCACCTTCAAACTAGTACAGCAAAATTTGAACTCCAATATGGCACTTCTTCCCTTCTGAGCTTTGCACTGCGCGTCAAAAGTAGTTTTGACCACATCTGGGGTATCTGTGTACTCAGCAGAAATTGCATAAGCGATTTTGGGGGCCATTTTCTCCTATTACACTTGTGAAAATGCAAACTTTGGGGCTAAAAAACATTTTTTGTGGGAAAAATTTTATTTTTATTTTCACGGTTCAACATTATAAACTTACGTGAAACATCTGAGGTTTCAAGGTTCTCACCACACATCTAGATAAGTTCCTTGAGGGGTCTAGTTTCCACGGTGTTGTCACTTGTGGGGTTTTCCACTGCTTAGGCACATCAGGGGCTCTCCAAACGTGACATGGCGTCTGCTAATTATTCCAGCAAATTTTGCATGAAAAAACTCAAATGGCACTCCTTCCTTTCCAAGGCCTGCTGTGCGCCTAAACAGTAGTTTTCCTCCACATATTGTGAATCGGCGTATTCAGGAGAAATTGCACAACAAATTGTATGGTGCAATTTCTTCTGTTACCATTATGAAAGTTAAAAAAAATTGGGTCTAAAGGAATTTTTTTGTGAAAAAAGTTCAATGTTTATTTTCTCCTCCCACATTCTATTAATTCCTGTGAAACACCTGAAGGGATAATAAACTTCCTGAATGCACTTTTGAGCACCTAGAGGGGTACAGTTTTTAGAATGGTGTCACTTTTGGGTATTTTCTGTAATATAGGCCCCTCAAAGTCAGTTCAAATGTGAGGTGGTTCCTAAAAAAAAAATGTTTTTTTAAATTGTTGGAAAAATTAGAAATCGCTGTTCAACTTTTAACCCTTGCAACTTCCTAACAAAAAAAATTGTTTAAAAAATTATGCTGATATAAAGTAGACATGTGGGAAATGTTATTTATTAATTATTTTGTGACACCACTCTCTGATTTAAGGGTACAAAAATTAAAAGTTTGAACATTGCTAAATTTTCGCCAAATTTACGATTTTTTTCACAAATAAAAGTAAGTCATATCAAAAAAATTTAACCACTATCATGAAGTACAATATGTCACAAAAAATCAATCTCAGAATCACTGGGATCCATAGAAGTGGTTAGAATTGTAGAAATTGGCGTGATCAGGAAGGTGAAAACAGGCTTCGGGGTGAAGGGGTTAAAGGACTATTTAGTAGTCATCTCATGGATTTTATCCTCCTTTATTTCTGAAATATGTACTTAGCCATACAAGGGTACTTTCACACTAGCGTCGGTATGGGATCGTCGCCATGCGTCGGCCCGACGTACCGACGCAAACTGCGAAAAAAATGAACAACGGGGGCAGCGGATGCAGTTTTACAACGCATCCACTGCCCCATTGTAAGGTCCGGGGAGAAGGGGCGGACTCGAAGCACAAAAAAAGTTACATGTAATGTTTTGTTTGTGCCGACGGTGCGCCAAAACACGATGCATCCGTCGCACAACTGATGCGACATGTGGCGATATGTCGCAATGCGTCGCTAATGAAAGTCTATGGAGAAAAAACGCATCCTGCGGGCAACTTTGCAGGATGCATTTTTACTCCAAAACGACGCATTGCGACACAAGTCAAAAAACGCTAGTGTGAAAGTAGCCTTACAGAGATAGTCCTTAATGATTGACTCACTGTGGAATATGGCCTCACAGTGCCTCTCCAGAAACGAAGTGTTTCTGGCATACTAGGCACCATAAGTTTTCTAAGTACCATCAGTCCTCAGTTTTGAGGAACATGACAGGCAGGCATATATACATAAAAATAGAAAAGGTACATGAAAAACTTATGTATCCCCCCCAAGAAGCAATAAACAGCACACATGAAAAGATCGTTGCGGTTTTGTGACCTTATTTAGGCACAGTTAACTATGGGTAAAAATAACTTTACCAATAATATATATATATATATATATATATATATATATATATATATATATATATATATATATATATATACATACACACAAACTAGATGGTGGCCCGATTCTCATCGCATCGGGTATTCTAGAATATGCATGTCCACGTAGTATATAGCACAGCCACGTAGTATATTGCCCAGCCATGCAGTATATTGCCCAGCCACGTAGTATATTGCCCAGTCACGTTGCCCAGCCACGTAGTATATTGCCCAGTCATGTAGTATATTGCACAGCCCACGTAGTATATAGCGCAGCCAAGTTGCAAAGCCCACGTAGTATATTGCCCAGCAGAGCCGTACCTCTGAACAGCACTGTCACGCCGTAAGCGGCGTTAAAGGGGCAGGGCGGCGTACTGAGACCCGCACCTGACCCTACCACTTTAATGGGGCCCTGGCTTTCCCTTATCTCGGGGGTACCTATGAAGGTTAGGAGGCCCGAGCCGCCAGCGTATTCCTGTCTCCTGTACAGGCCCTATTAGTGGCCCCCTCTCCCCCCAAAGGAGGTGGACCGCACCAGTGTAATTATACAACAAATAACAGGGTATACAGACAAGGTAACTAAAAGATTCAAACTCACCAAATGCTCACACAACCACAGAGGGTACACATAGAAGGGAAGAGAAGGAATAAACTTAGGAAGGAAAACAGGTTTAACACGCAACCAAAACTGCAGACACCAATCTCTGTAAATAAACCTCCAACACCAACACCTCTCTCCAGCAACCTCCAAGCCAGGCAGTAGAACTGATCACTGACACTAGCTGAAGTCAGGACTGGGTCTATATAGAGGATCAGATTACAAGATCCACTTCAGCTGAGAGACCCAGCTCTCAGCAATAAGGTTAACTCCTGCACTGCTGGCACAAAGCAGCCAGGTCAGAATATAGGTGAAGAGCTTCTGTTCACTGTGTGTGAACGAGGCCCAGAGCGCTGCGGTTCTCTGGAACCTCTATGTCGCGATAGCCCGGTGACAAGCGCCTCCTCTAAGTCCAGGGGACGCAGGATCGCTTGCCTTCTGCCTCCGCCCTCCCCAATAAGTTACATTCAGCCTATAAGACACGCCTCTAATTTCACCTTAACTTTGAGAGAAAAAAGTGCATCTTATAGTCCGAACAATATGGTAAATCAATTCCTCAAATGCGGTAGCAAATTAACATTTATTTGCTGGAATTTCCATGTGGCCTTCAATACATAGGCAGAATCACTATGTCCTTAAGGCCGGAGTCACACTAGACCGTAATACGGACGAGTACAATGCGATAAAAAAAAAAAAAAAAATCGCATAGCACTCGGCCCAATGTTAATCTATGGGGCAGCTCCTATTATCCGTTGTTTTCTCGGCCGTATGCTGCGATTGTCAGCGTATATCGGCCGAGGACATATGCAATTTGCACACTTGGTCATGTACCCACGAGCTCCTCTCCCTAAGGCTCTCAATGTTCAGTGAAAAACTGAGAGAAGCGGGAAGAGAAGCTCATTGTCACAGGACCACAAGTATGAAAACTGCATATTAGTGAAGTGTCCATGTGATGACTACTGGAACCTGCAGCGCTGAGTCCTGACATCGCAGGCTTCTGAATTCTCACAACTAATGCACTGCACACTTTTAGGGTTCTCCCTGGCTGGTGGACAGTCATGTCAGCACAGGCATGTGATTTGTATACTTCTCACCACATTCCAACTAGACGTGCCCGGCCTCGCTGAGTTCATTTTCATTGAGCGAGGCCACACATGTCTAGTTGGCACGTGAACGCATGTACGTAAATCACCAGCACCAGAGAATCCTGAAAGTGTGCAGGACGCACTGTGAGAAGTCAGAAGTCTGCAGTCACAAAGAATGACAGCAGACTCATCACAAACCTGAACATCCCCTTTAACCCCTTAATGACCGCCAATACGTCTTTTAACTGACCTTAGATATAAGAGAATAGTATCCCTATACAGATGACAATCCAGCAGCTGTCGGCTGTACACTATAGCTGACAACTTGCTGTATCAGCCACGATCAGTATTTGCACCATCTAAATCTGTTTAACCCCTTAGATGCTGCTGTCAATAGTGACTACATCATTATAAATGGTTAACAGTGTGTGGGGGCTTCTTCTTTGTCACAATTGGTGCCCTCAGATCATGATTTTGTTGTCTTGATGTTTGCCATGGCAATTCATGACCAAATAGCGGCCTTAGAGTCTGACGGCTGTAGTAATCTGTTCAGAAGTTAGCAACATTTAGGTGGTAAAAATACAGATTTTCATTTCTGTCATACCACTTTGCATTAATTCCTGTAACGCACCTGAAGGGTTAATAAACTACCTGACAGCAGTTTTCAATATGTTTAGGGGTGCTGTTTTTAAAATGGTATCACGTTTGTGGGTTTCCCAATATATGGGACCCCTAAAGTCACTTCAAACATGGATAAGTCCCTAAAAAAATAAATTTTGTAAATTTCTTTGAAAAAATGAAAAATTGTTGCTACATTTTTAAACCTCCTAAAATGCTAACAAAATAAAATAACATTTTACAAATGGTGCTGATGTAAAGCAGACATGTGTGAAATGTTATTTATTAATGGTTTGCTGTTGTATGATCTGGATTAAAGGGATAATCATTCAAATTTAGAAAATTGCTAATTTTTTAACATTTTTCTAAAATTTTTGATATTTTTTTATAAATAAACACAAAAAATGTTGAACAAAATTTACCATTATCATAAAGTATAATGTGTCACGAAAAAACAATCTTAAAATCACTGGGATTTGTTGAAGTGTTGCAGAGTTATTACCACATAAAGTGACACTGGTCAGATTTCAAAAATTTGGCTCGGTCACTAAGGGGTTAATGCTCCTAACATAAATAAAAACATGAGTTAGTGAGTATCACAAATAACATTTACATCCAGGGACCTTGTAGATGGCGTCGTCTCTCGAGCCGTTCTTTTCTTCAACTTGTCCAGACCTCATGATGAGTTTTCTCATCCACAGCTGTCTCTGCAGACTTCCATCTTCTCCACTCTTTTGCAGAAAATCTCCACATGATGCCCTTAAAGATACAAGTGTCATTATAATGCTCCTGAATGAAAAATTGCTCACTATATTGTCTGCATAAAATATGACCCCCACACTGTCCCTCTTATGGTACATGCTCTTTACACGGACCTCCATACCGGACCCTATTTTCACACTGTCCCCTCCTGGCTGTGCCCTTACACTGTCCCCCCATGCTACGCATGCACAAATCCCAACACCCTCACTCCCCGTACTCTGTCCACATACATTTTTCGCATCACTACTCAAACTGTGTCTGCAAACATTCCCCCGTTTGCTCCCCAAACTGTCTGCACCCATCCCCCATACTGTTTCCTCATATATGCCCCCCCATCTCCCCCTTTGCTCTTCATTTTGTGTCCTCAAATCTCCCCCACACATTAAATCCCCCATCCCCATGACAAATCTCCCCCACACATTAAACACCCCCATCCCCATGACAAATCTCCCCCACACATTAAATCCCCCCATCAAATCTCCCCCCACACACATTCAATCCCCCATCTCTACACTCCAATTCTCTCCACACACAATAAATCCCCCCATCTCCACTCACATTAAATCCCCCCCCACAATAAATCCCCCCATCTCCACTCACATTAAATCCCTTCCCCACAATAAATCCACCCATCTCGACTCATATTAAATCTCCCCCATCCAATAATAAATCCCCCCATCCCCATGACAAATCTCCCCGCACACACATTCAATCCCCCATCTCTCCACTCCAATTCTCCCCACACACAATAAATCCCCCCATCTCCACTCACATTAAATCCCTTCCCCACAATAAATCCCCCCCATCTCCACTCATATTAAATATCCCACATCCAATAATAAATCCCACCATCCCCACTCACATTAAATCCCCCCCTGCACCTTCGGTGTCTTCAGCTTCACTGGAGCACTTACCACCGATCTGCGTCTCAGTGCCTCTGCTGCTCTGCCTCTGCTCTGCAGCGCGGGCGAGTGACGTCAGCAGCGTGATCACATGACCTGATCACGCTGCTGGCGTCGCTCTGACCCGGCAGTCAGAGCTTCAATTGTACTTGCTTGTCACATGCAGTACAATTGAACACTGGGAGCCGGCGCGCTGCAGCTTCTCTGTGCTGTCTGACAGCTTGACAGTCGGCACAGAGAACAGCTGACTCCCAGTGCGGGGGGAGGCAGAATGCAGCCGCCAGGGGAGACACTGCGGACCGCCGCTTTAGGCGGCCCGACTGCGCTCCCTGCCGGCTGAGCCAGGGGCACATGCCCCGGCTGCCCCCCTAGATACGCCACTGCACGGACCATCAGTGTGGCTTGCGAGAAATACGCACCAGTGTTCTATAGAAAAGCCGGCAATTCAGTGCGGTGTACAGTAAAATCACACTGTCAAGTTAGAATAGAACAGATAAAATTACACATAGTATAGGTATATATATATATATATATATATATATATATATATATATATATATATATATATATATATCTCATGGAGACACATGTACAGTACAGACCAAAAGTTTGTACACACCTCATTTAAAGATTTTTCTGTATTTTCATGACTATGAAAATTGTACATTCACACTGAGGGCATCAAAGCTATGAATTAACACATGTGGGATTATATACTTAACAGAAAAGTGTGAAACAACTGAAAATATATCTTATATTCTAGGTTCTTCAAAGTAGCCAACTTTTGCTTTGATGACTGCTTTGCACACTCTTGGCATTCTCTTGATGAGCTTCAAGAGGTAGTCATCGGAAACGGTTTTCACTTCACAGGTGTGCCCTGCAAGGTTAAATAAGTGGGATTTCTTGCCTTGTAAATGGGGTTGGGACCATCAGTTGTATTGTGCAGAAGTCTGGTGGATACACAGCTGATAGTCCTACTGAATAGACTGTTAGAATTTGTATTATCGCAAGAAAAAAGCAGCTAAGTAAAGAAAAATGAGTGGCCATCATTACTTTAAGAAATGAAGGTCAGTCAATCCGAAAAGTGCAGTTGCAAAAACCATCAAGCGCTACAAAGAAATTGGCTCCCATGAGGACAGCCCCAGGAAAGGAAGACCAAGAGTCACCTCTGCTTCTGAGGATAAGTTTATCCGAGTCACCAGCCTCCGAAATCGCAGGTTAACAGCAGCTCAGATTAGAGACCAGGTCAATGCCACACAGAGTTCTAGCAGCAGACACATCTCTACAACAACTGTTAAGAGGAGACTTTGTGCAGCAGACCTTCATGGTAAAATAGCTGCTAGGAAACCACTGCTAACGACACTGCTAAGGACAGGCAACAAGCAGAAGAGACTTGTTTGGGCTAAAGAACACAAGGAATGGACATTAGACCAGTGGAAATCTGTGCTTTGGTCTGATGAGTCCAAATTTGAGATCTTCGGTTTCAAGCACCGTGTCTTTGTGCGAGGCAGAAAAGGTGAATGGATGGACTCTACATGACTGGTTCCCACCGTGAAGGAGGAGGAGGTGTGATGGTGTGGGGGTACTTTGCTGGTGACACTGTGATTTATTCAACACTGAAGGCATACTGAACCAGCATGGCTACCACAGCATCTTGCAGCGGCATGCTATTCCATCCGGTTTGTGTTTAGTTGAACCATCATTTATTTTTCAACAGGACAATGACCCCAAACACACCTCCAGGCTGTGTAAGGGCTATTTGACCAAGAAGGAGAGTGATGGGATGCTACGCCAGATGACCTGGCCTCCACAGTCACCAGACCTGAACCCAATCGAGATGGTTTGGGGTGAGCTGGACCGCAGAGTGAAGGCAAAAGGGCCAACAAGTGCTAAGCATCTCTGGGAACTCCTTCAAGACTGTTGGAAGACCATTCCCAGTGACTACTTCTTGAAGCCCATCAAGAGAATGCCAAGAGTGTGCAAAGCAGTCATCAAAGCAAAAGGTGGCTACTTTGAAGAAGCTAGAATACAAGACATAATTTCAGTTGCTTCACACTTTTTTGGTAAGTATATAATTCCACATGTGTTAATTCATAGTATTGATGTCTTCAGTGTGAATGTACAATTTTCACAGTCATGAAAATACAGAAAAATCTTTAAATGAGGTGTGTCCAAACTTTTGGTCTGTACTGTATATACATATATTTATATTTCATGTGTTTCTGGTTCTATAATTGTTCTCTTGTTTCTACAAGACTGGGGAGTCCATCACTCCTCTGTGGGTCATTTGCATTTAAGCTGTTCCATCCTGCATGTCCACATGGATATTCCTTCTCTGAACCCTGCTTATACAGGTACTATACAGATGATCAGGTTTTAAATACATCAAAATTTGGGGGCTTTAGCTGTTAAAATAAAGGGTTAAATTATGGAAAAAAAACTGCCACGGGCTCCCGCGCAATGTTCTCCGCCAGAGTGGGAAAGCCAGTGACTGAGGGCAGATATTAATAGCCTAGAGATAAAAATATCTGCCCCCCGCCACCTCAGAAAAGGCACATCTGTAAGATGCGCCTATTCTGCCACTTAGCCACTCTCTTCCCTGTTATGAACTGGTGGTTTAGGAGCAACATGGGTCGAGCTCTGAAGGAGGTGGTACCTGTACTGACCGCAGTCCCTAAGCTCAACACAACACTAGAAGTAGCCGTGGGATGCTCCTGTCACTCCCTAGGCACCTCGTCACAGCCTGAGAACTAACTACCCCTAAAGATAGAAACAGGAAAACTATCTTGCCTCAGAGAAAATCCCCAAAGGATAGATAGCCCCCCACAAGTAATGACTGTGAGTGGAGAGGGAAAAGACATACGTAGAATGAAACCAGGATGTAGCACAGGAGGCCAGTCTAGCTAGATAGATAGGACAGGACGGAATACTGTGCGGTCAGTATTAAAAACTACAAAAATCCACACAGTTTACAAAAATCTCCACACCTGACTAAAGGTGTGGAGGGTAAATCTGCTTCCCAGAGCTTCCAGCTTAACTGAATTAATCCATACTGACAAGCTGGACAAAATATAGAATGCACAGAACGAATAAGTCTACAACATGTGGACAGAAAAGAGCAAAGAAAGGACTTATCTTTGCTGAACTGGTCAGGATATCAGGGAAATCCAAGAGAGATGTGAATCCAACCAGGAACCATTGACAAGTGACAAGGGAAGAGCCAGGCATAAATTGGCGAGCAGAAAGACAATCAGTGGAAGCAGCTGCAGACTGCTAAATCCAAGGAGCAGCCATTCCACTTAAAACCACCGGAGGGAGCCCAAGAGCAGAACTCACAAAAGTGCCACTTACAACCACCGGAGGGAGCCCAAGAGCGGAATTCACAACACTTCCCACTCCCCTGTAGCTGTGGGATATGGGGTAATAAGGGGTTAATGTCACCTTGCTATTGTAAGGTGACATTAAGCCAGGTTAATAATGGAGAGGTGTCAATAAGACACCTATCCATTATTAATCCTATGTTCATAAAGGGTTAAAAAAAAACACACACACACACACACACACACACACACACACACATTAGGAAAAAAGTATTTTAATGAAATAAAGACACAGGGTGCTGTAATCGTTCATTAAACGCTCAATCCAATTGAAGACCCTTGTCACCTGAAACAAAGTTAAAATAAAAAACAACAATAGCGAGCTAGGCAGGCTGCACAGCAGTAGGGTACAGAGGCCTATTTTTAATACACGAGCACTTTTTTGTTATGCACATTGTTGGTCTTTAGTCCATGTATCTCACCCTGTGACAAACCTAGTTTATATATATGATTATTCATAAATATATATATATATATATATATATATATATATATATATATATATATATATATATATATATATATATATATACATACACATACACATACAATCAGCCAGTTAGTCTGCCTATCTTTTTCCTGTCTAGTGTAAGTGCTGGTCTGTATGTGACACCTATATTAGGATCCATACTGGGAGACATAGGGACAGCCGACAGTGAGTGGGGGCGCCAATCTCGTATCTGTGTTTAGGGTGCCAACCTCCACTGATAGGTAGGCAGTACTAAGAGGCATTGTTTGGCAGGGTTATCCTGCCGGGAGCATCGGTAACGCTGCACGGGATGCCGGAAGGTGAGAATATTGCGATTTTTTTTTTTTTTTTTTTTTTTTTAATTTTTTTTAGCCTGGGTTTTGTTGTGTTTGCGTTTTCGCAGCGGAAAACCGCTGCGAAGATGCATACACAACAGGTGCACATACAGTCATGGCCAAAAGTATTGACACCCCTGCAATTCTGTCAGATAATACTCATTTTCACCCTGAAAATGATTGCAAACACAAATTCTTTGTTATTATTATCGTCATTTAATTTGTCTTAAATGAAAAAAAAAAAAAAAAAAAAAAGAATTGTCCTAAAGCCAAATTGGATATAATTCCACACCAAACATAAAAAAAGGGGGTGGACAAAAGTATTGGCACTGTTTGAAAAATCATGTGATGCTTCTCTAATTTGTGTAATTAACAGCACATGTAACTTACCTGTGGCACCTAACAGGTGTTGGCAATAACTAAATCACACTTGCAGCCAGTTGACATGGATTAAAGTTGACTCAACCTCTGTCCTGTGTCCTTGTGTGTACCACATTGAGCATGGAGAAAAGAAAGAAGACCAAAGAACTGTCTGAGGACTTGAGAAACCAAATTGTGAGGAAGCATGAGCAATCTCAAGGCTACAAGTCCATCTCCAAAGACCTGAATGTTCCTGTGTCTACCGTGCGCAGTGTAATCAAGAAGTTTAAAGCCCATGGCACTGTGGTTAACCTCCCTAGATGTGGATGGAAAATAAAAATTGACAAGAGATTTGGACGCAAGATTGTGCGGATGTTGGATAAAGAACCTCGACTAACATCCAAACAAGTTCAAGCTGCCCTGCAATCCGAGGGTACAACAGTGTCAACCCGTACTATCCATTGGCATCTGAAGGAAAAGGGACTGTATGGTAGGAGACCCAGGAACACCCCACTTCTTACCTCATGACATAAAAAAGCCAGGCTGGAGTTTGCCAAAACTTACCTGAAAAAGTCTAAAACGTTTTTGGAAGAATGTTCTCTGGTCAGATGAGACAAAAGTAGAGCTTTTTGGGCAAAGGCATCAACAGAGTTTACAGGAGAAAAAAAGAGGCATTCAAAGAAAAGAACACGGTCCCTACAGTCAAACATGGCGGAAGTTCCCTGATGTTTTGGGGTTGCTTTGCTGCCTCTGGCACTGGACTGCTTGACCGTGTGCATGCCATTAGGAAGTCTGAAGACTACCAACAAATTTTGCAGCATAATGTAGGGCCCAGTGTGAGAAAGCTGGGCCTCCCTCAGAGGTCATGGGTCTTCCAGCAGGACAATGACCCAAAACACACTTCAAAAAGCACTAGAAAATGGTTTGAGAGAAAGCACTGGAGACTTCTAAGGTGGCCAGCAATGAGTCCAGACCTGAATCCCATAGAACACATGTGGAGAGATGTAAAAATGGCAGTTTGGAGAAGGCACCCTTCAAATATCAGGGACCTGAAGCAGTGTGCAAAGAAGAATGGTCTAAAATTCCAGCAGAGCATTGTAAGAAACTCATTGATGGTTACCAGAAGTGGTTGGTCGCAGTTATTTTGGCTAAAGGTTGTGCAACCAAGTATTAGGCTGAGGGTGCCAATACTTTGGTCTGGCCTATTTTTGGAGTTTTGTGTGAAATGATCAATGTTTTGCTTCATTCTCTTTTGTGTTTTTTCATTTAAGACAAATTAAATGATAATAATAACAAAGAATTTGTGATTGCAATCATTTTCAGGAAGAAACTGAGTATTATCTGATAGAATTGCAGGGGTGTCAATACTTTTGGCCATGACTGTAGCCTCGAAGGGTCCGTCAGAAAAATGGGCCCAGTGCACCCGTTTTTTACAATCTGCATAGGATCCATCATTTCAACATTTTAACGGATCCTGCGTGTTTTTGTAAAAACGGAAGTGTGAAAGAAGTCTTAGAGATATGCAGCACTATTGGGGCGTGATCACAAAACCATCAAAAGTTTTGTTGCAAATAGCGAACAGTCATTGGAAAAAAAAGAGATACACATTAACAGCCAAATAATTCACAGGGGAACAATTTGAAAAAAAATTTCTGTTGAGTTAGGTTTTTGAACGGATTCATACTAAAATTGGCATGCTGATTCCAAAAACGTAGTCAGTTTTTTTCTAGCACGTCAAGTTTTTCCTCCACAACGTACCTGCCAGAGAAGCACAATTGCACTGATATCTGTAATAAGACTTGTTATCTGATTACAATTCGACTCATATAGAGCAACGTGGCAACTTGTAAGAGTAGTCACAACTTTGTCGTGCCTATTTCTTATATATTTCATTTTTTGTTCATATTTGTACTATTAAAAAAAAACAAAACAAAACACTTTTTAGGTACAGTAGTTTACATAGTTTTGAGAAGACAAAAATCCTATAGTTCAAAAACTTGACGTGATAGAGAAAAACTGAGATCATTTCTGGATTCAGCATCCAAAAATTAATTAATAACAATTGTCTGACCTAACTCTTAAAAAATTGTGTTCCCCAGTGAATCAGACGTGAAATGACCAGAGGAGATTATCCTCCAGTGCTGTCACATTCCAGAACTGCAAACTCCCTGGTGTCCAGAAATACAAGGTGTTCAGTGCTGAGAATCATGGCCAAGGTAAAGAAGGCAGAAACCCAACCATCAGCAGTGGCGTATCTAGGTGGGGGGGGGGGGGGGGGGGATGCAGCCAGGGCCGCCTAAAGCGCCAGTCCGCAGTGTCTCCCCCGGAGGCTGCATTCTGCCGCCCCCGCAATGGAAGTCAGCTGTTCTCTGTGCCGACTGTCAAGCTGACAGCCGGCAAACAGAAGCTGCAGCGCGCTGGCTCCCAATGTTCAGTTGTACTGCATCTGTCGAGATGCGAGTACAATTTAAGCTCTGACTGCCGTGTCAGAGCGACGCCAGCAGCGTGATCAGGTCATGTGATCACGCTGCTGACGTCACTCGCCCGCGCTGCAGAGCAGAGGCAGAGCAGCAGAGGTACTGAGACGCAGATCGGTGGTAAGTGCTCCACTGGGGCTGAAAACACTGAAGGTGCAGGGAGGGATTTAATGTGAGTGGGAATGGGGGGGATTTAATGTGAGTGGGGATGGTGGGATTTATTATTGGATGGGGGAGATTTAATATGAGTGGAGATGGGGGGATTTATTGTGGGGAAGGGATTTAATGTGAGTGGAGATGGGATTTATTGTGTGTGGGGAGAATGTGAGTGGAGATGGGGGATTGAATGTGTGTGGGGGGAGATTTGTCATGGGGATGGGGGTGTTTAATGTGTGGGGTGATATTTAGAGTGGGGATGGGGGAGATTTAATGTGTGGGGGAGATTTGTCATGGGGATGGGGGTGTTTAATGTGTGGGGTGATATTTGGAGTGGGGATGGGGGATTTAATGTGTGAGGGAGATTTGAGGACACAAAATGAAGAGCAAAGGGGGAGATGGGGGGCATGTATGAGGAAACAATACCGGGGAATGGGGTGCATATATGAGGAAATAGTATGGGGTATGGGTGCAGACAGTTTGGGGAGCAAACAGGGTAATGTATGCAGACACAGTATGAGTAGCGATGTGAAAAACGTATGTGGACAGAGTACGGGGAGTGAGGGTGTTGGGATGTGTGCATGCGTAGCATGGGGGGACAGTGTAAGGGCACAGCCAGGAGGGGACAGTGTGAAAATAGGGTCCAGTATGGAGGTCCGTGTAAAGAGCATGTACCATAAGAGGGACAGTGTGGGGGTCATATTTTATGCAGACAATATAGTGAGTGGCAATTTTTCATTCAGGAGCATTATAATGACACTTGTATCTTTAAGGGCATCATGTGGAGATTTTCTGCAAAGAGTGGAGAAAATGGAAGTCTGCAGAGACAGCTGTGGATGAGAAAACTCATCATGGGGTCTGGACAAGATGAAGAAAAGGAGAACAGCTCGAGAGATGACGCCATCCATAAGGTACCTGGATGTAAATGTTATTTGTGATACTCACTAACTCATGTTTTTATTTATGTTAGGAGCATTAAAGGGGATGTCCAGGTTTGTAATGAGTCTGCAGTCATTCTTTGTGACTGCAGACTTCTAAGTTCTCACAGTGCGCCCTGCACACTGTCAGGAATCTCTGGTGCTGGTGATTTACATACATGCGATCACGTGCTGACTAGACATGTGTGGCCTCGCTCAATGAAAATTAACTGAGCGAGGCCAGGCACGTCTAGTCGGAATGTGGCCAGAAGTATACAAATCACATACTTGTGCTGACATGACTGTCCACCAGCAAGGGAGAATCCTAAAAGTGTGTAGTGCATTAGTTGTGAGAATTCAGTAGCCTGCGATGTCAGGATTCAGCTCTGCAGGTTCCAGTAGTTGTCACATGGACACGTCACTCATATGCGATTTTCATACTTGTGGTCCTGTGACAATGAGCTTCTCTTCTGCTTCTCTCAGTTTTTCACTGAACATTGAGAGCATTAGGGAGAGGAGCTCGTCGGTACATGACTAAGTGTGCAAATCGCATATGTCCCGGGGGGGGGGGGCGCCAAAATGAATTCTTGCCCCAGGTGCCAGAAACCCTAGATACGCCTCTAACCATAAGTAAACAAGACACATGTTAAAACATCAAAATTGGGCCAAGAATTATCTGAAGATAGATTTTTTGAGAGGTTTTATGGACTGATGAGATTACAGTGACTCAAGAGGGACCAGATGGATGGACCCATGGCTGGATTAGTAATGGGCGCACACCCCAACTTTGACTCAGACACCAGCAAGGTGGCATTGGGATACTTTTATGGGTTAGCATTATCAAAGATGAGCTAGTCAGACCTTTTCATGTTGAAGCTTTACTCAAAATCAACTTCCAAACCTATCTTCAGTTGTTAAACTGGAGAAATTCATGGATATCACCTGAGCTGCTGTACAAATCACGATCCACATGGTTGTAGGAAAGAATTGATGGTTTATTCACTCAACGCGTTTCAAAGTCATTATGACTTCTTCTTCAGGAGACCGAAATCTGTTTTGAGTGAATAAACCATCAATTCTTTCCTACAACCGTGTGGATTGTGATTTGTACAGCAGCTGGTGATATCCATGAATTTCTCCAGTTTAATACTACGTCTTTGGTCATCGGTTCCATGACCAGTGGATCTGCAGCAGCTGTGAACTCTGATGAGTTTCCATGATCTAAAGTAAAGATACGTCAGGTGAGTGCAATCTGATTACATACCTTACTATCTCCACCGGATAAGACCCTATTTGCGTTTTTTTCTAACCTACAGTATTCCTTATTACCTTCAGTTGTTAGAAGACTATTTCTTAAAGCAGTGGCACAGGAAAAAATATTTATTTCAAGAAAACCATCATTTGTTTGCAGAACAATGCTCCACCGCATGCATTGAAGTGCTCCACTGAGTAGCTAGCCAGTAAAGGCCAAAAAAGATGAAAGAGTAATGACATAGCCCCTTCCTCACCTGACCAAAATCTCACTGAGAACTAGTGGGCCATTCTAAAATGGGAGATTTATGGTGAGGGAAAGCAGTCACCTCTGTGTCTGGGAGTCTGTGGTTGGTGTGTCCCAAAAAGTGGATCGTCAACAGATTAAGAAACTGACAGACTCCATGGATGGAAGACTTATGACTATTGTTGAAAAGAAGGGAAGCTACATTGGTCACTGATATTTTTTTTTAGTAATGTCAGAAATATATTTTTGTACATTTGAGTTGTTCATTGTCGTCACAACAGATAAAAATAAGCAACTGAGATCGGAAAATTAACATTTTTCATTTAGTTGCTCAATAATTCTGCACATGGATATTTTCTTAAGGGCAGGGAGAGACTGCCGTACACATTGCTGGTCATCATTATTGGCAACCCTTAATTTTTTTTCATAGACTTTACAATATCTTCATAAATAAATGAAAATATACCAAAGTTATATCCTCAGGACTTTTTCATTAGTGGTCCAAAGTAATACATCAATAAAACATTGTTTTTCAACTTACATTTTGCAATTTCAAAGAAGAAACAGAATAAACAGCATGTGCAGCAATGAAGGCACCCCTCATTAATACTTGGTTGCACACTCTTTGGCATTAATGACAGCCTCCAAAAGTTTCTTGTAGCCATCTATAACCTTCCTGCATTTCTCAGCTGGTGTTTTCTTCCACTCTTCCTTTGTAGTTTGTTCAAGTTCTTGAATGTTTGCAAGGTTCTTTTTCCCATTGACAGATTTCATCCCACCCCAAAGATTTTCAATGGGATTGAGGTCAGGACTCATTGCTGGCCCTTTTCAAACAGTCTTTTTCAACCATTCCAGTGTACTTATTGATGTGTGCTTTGGGTCATTGTCTTGCTGGATGACCCATGAGCTTAGACTCAAACCAAGTTTTCTAACACTGGGTAGGACATTTCACTCTAAAATCTCTTGATAATTCTCTGATTTCATGATTCCTGTGATGTGGTCAAGGCCTCCAGTATCGGATCAGCAAAGCAACCCCACAGCATTATTGATCCTCCACCATGATTAACTGTTGATAGAGTAATATTTTCCTTATAAGCTTCATTGCGCCGTCTGTAAACAAACTGTTGCTTTGCATTTCCAAAAAGCTTTATTTTTGTTTCATCTGTACACAGAACATTTTCCCAGAAGGATTGTGGTTTGTCAAGGTACTCTTTGGCAAAGATCAGTCTTTACTTTTTATGTTTTTTCTTCAGCAATGGTTTCTTCCTTGGCCTTCGCCTATAAAGATCTGCTTGTTTACTGTGTGGCGTATGGTACTTCTTGAAACCATGACCCCAGACTGTTCTATCTGGCCTTCAGATGTTTGACAAGGTGTTTTTTTCACCTTTCGTACCAACCTTCAAAGACATCTCTTGTCAATTTTCCTCTTTCCTTTATGTCCAGGTAGGTTCTTGATGGTTCCATGCTTGGCAAACTTCTTAGCAACATTGCGCACTGTTGAAACTGGGATACCAAAGTCTTTGCAGATGGCCTTATATCTTTTGGAAGTCTTGGGTTTGCTAATAAGAGCATTTTTTATGTCCTCAGACAGCTCCTCTGTCTTCACCATTGTGACAAAGGAACAGGGCTTACCGTGTGGCTTTTTAAAAACACTGCAGTCATCATTCATTGGCCAATTCATGTAACATGGGCACTGAATTAACCCCTTTACCCCCAGGGTGGTTTGTGTTATGAACAGGTAATTCAGAACCACAATGGACCTTGAAGTTCAGAGCACACAAGGTGACCTGACATTTACCAAAAACATAGGACAAGCTCTGAGACGTGGAAACTCTGCTGACCGCAATCCCTAATCCTAACACACCACACTAGAGGTAGCCGTGGATTGCGCCTAACGCTCCCTATGCAACTCGGCACAGCCTGAGAAACTAACTAGCCCTGAAGATAGAGAAAATAAGCCTACCTTGCCTCAGAGAAATTCCCCAAAGGAAAAGGCAGCCCCCCACATATAATGACTGTGAGTAAAGATGAAATACAAACACAGAGATGAAATAGATTTAGCAAAGTGAGGCCCGACTTACTGAATAGGAGGATAGGAAAGATAGCTTTGCGGTCAACACAAAAACCTACAAACAACCACGCAGAGGGGCAAAAAGACCCTCCGCACCGACTAACGGTACGGAGGTGCTCCCTCTGCGTCTCAGAGCTTCCAGCAAGCAAGAAAAAACCAATATAGCAAGCTGGACAGAAAATATAGCAAACAAAAATAACACAAGCAGAACTTAGCTTATGCAGGATAGAGAGGCCACAGGAACGATCCAGGAGGAAGCAAGACCAAAACTAGAACATTGACTGGAGGCCAGGATCAAAGCACCAGGTGGAGTTAAACAGAGCAGCACCTAACGACTTAACCTCATCACCTGAGGAAGGAAACTCAGAAGCCGCAGTACCACTCTCATCCACCAAAGGAAGCTTATAGACAGAACCAGCCGCAGTACCACTCACGACCACAGGAGGGAGCTTGGCCACAGAATTCACAACAGTACCCCCCCCTTGAGGAGGGGTCACCGAACCCTCACCAGAGCCCCCAGGCCGACCAGGATGAGCCACATGAAAGGCACGAACCAGATCGGCAGCATGGACATCAGAGGCAAAGACCCAGGAATTATCTTCCTGACCATAACCTTTCCACTTAACCAGATACTGGAGTTTCCGTCTCGAAACACGAGAATCCAAAATCTTTTCCACAATATACTCCAATTCCCCTTCAACCAAAACCGGAGCAGGAGGATCAATAGATGAAACCACAGGTGCCACGTATCTCCGCAACAATGACCTATGGAACACGTTATGGATGGAAAAAGAAGCCGGAAGAGTCAAACGAAAAGACACAGGATTAAGAACCTCAGAAATCCTATATGGACCAATGAAACGAGGCTTAAATTTAGGAGAGGAAACCTTCATAGGAATATAACGAGATGACAACCAAACCAAATCCCCAACACGAATTCGGGGACCCACACAGCGCCTGCAGTTAGCGAAACGTTGAGCCTTCTCCTGGGATAAAGTCAAATTGTCCACTACATGAGTCCAAATCTGCTGCAACCTATCCACCACAGTATCCACACCAGGACAGTCCGAAGACTCAACCTGCCCTGAAGAGAAACGAGGGTGGAACCCAGAATTGCAGAAAAACGGCGAAACCAAAGTAGCCGAGCTGGCCCGATTATTAAGGGCGAACTCAGCCAAAGGCAAAAAGGACACCCAATCATCCTGATCAGCAGAAACAAAACATCTCAGATATGTTTCCAAGGTCTGATTGGTTCGTTCAGTCTGGCCATTTGTCTGAGGATGGAAAGCCGAGGAAAAAGACAAATCAATGCCCATCCTAGCACAAAAGGCTCGCCAAAACCTCGAAACAAACTGGGAACCAATGTCAGAAACGATGTTCTCTGGAATGCCATGTAAACGAACCACATGCTGAAAAAACAATGGCACCAAATCAGAGGATGAAGGCAATTTAGACAAGGGCACCAAATGGACCATCTTAGAGAAGCGATCACAAACCACCCAAATGACCGACATTCTTTGAGAGACGGGGAGATCCGAAATAAAATCCATAGAGATATGTGTCCAAGGCCTCTTCGGGACCGGCAAGGGCAAAAGCAACCCACTGGCACGAGAACAGCAGGGCTTAGCCCGAGCACAAATCCCACAGGACTGCACAAAAGAACGCACATCCCGCGACAGAGACGGCCACCAAAAGGATCTAGCCACCAAATCTCTGGTACCAAAGATTCCAGGATGACCAGCCAACACCGAACAATGAACCTCAGAGATAACTTTATTCGTCCACCTATCAGGGACAAACAGTTTCTCCGCTGGGCAACGGTCAGGTCTATTAGCCTGAAATTTTTGCAGCACCCGCCGCAAATCAGGGGAGATGGCAGACAAAATTACCCCCTCTTTGAGAATACCCGCCGGCTCAGACAAACCCGGAGAATCGGGCACAAAACTCCTAGACAGGGCATCCGCCTTCACATTTTTAGAGCCCGGAAGGTACGAAACCACAAAGTCAAAACGGGAGAAAAACAGCGACCAACGAGCCTGTCTAGGATTCAACCGTTTGGCAGACTCGAGATAAGTCAAGTTTTTGTGATCAGTCAAGCCAATGATGCCACTCCTCGAATGCCCACTTCATGGCTAGCAACTCTCGATTGCCAACATCATAATTTCGCTCAGCAGGCGAAAATTTCCTGGAAAAGAAGGCGCATGGTTTCATCACCGAGCAATCAGAACTTCTCTGCGACAAAACAGCCCCTGCTCCAATTTCGGAAGCATCAACCTCGACCTGGAACGGAAGCGAAACATCTGGTTGGCATAACACAGGGGCAGAAGAAAAACGACGCTTCAACTCCTGAAAAGCTTCCACAGCAGCAGAAGACCAATTGACCACATCAGCACCCTTCTTGGTCAAATCAGTCAACGGTTTAGCAATGCTAGAAAAATTAGCGATGAAGCGACGATAAAAATTAGCAAAGCCCAGGAACTTCTGCAGACTCTTCAGAGATGTTGGCTGAGTCCAATCATAAATGGCCTGAACTTTAACAGGGTCCATCTCGATAGTAGAAGGAGAAAAAAATAAACCACAAAAATGAAATCTTCTGAACACCAAAGAGACACTTTGACCCCTTCACAAACAAAGAATTAGCACGCAGGACCTGGAACACCATTCTGACCTGCTTCACATGAGACTCCCAATCATCCGAGAAGACCAAAATATCAGCCAAGTATACAATCAGGAATTTATCCAGGTACTCTCGGAAGATGTCATGCATAAAGGACTGAAACACTGATGGAGCATTAGAAAGTCCGAATGGCATAACCAGGTACTCAAAATGGCCTTCGGGCGTATTAAATGCTGTTTTCCATTCATCGCCTCATTTGATACGCACAAGATTATACTCACCACGAAGATCTATCTTGGTGAACCAACTAGCCCCCTTAATCCGAGCAAACAAATCAGACAGCAGCAGCAAGGGGTACTGAAATTTGACCGTAATTTTATTTAGAAGGCGGTAATCAATACAAGGTCTCAGCGAACCATCCTTCTTGGCCACAAAAAAGAAACCCGCTCCCAATGGCGACGATGACGGGCGAATATGACCCTTCTCCAAAGACTCCTTCACGTAACTCCGCATAGCGGCGTGCTCAGGTACAGATAAATTAAACAGTCGACCCTTAGGAAACTTACTACCAGGAATCAAATCGATAGCACAATCACAATCCCTATGCGGAGGTAGGGCATTGGACTTGGGCTCATCGAATACATCCCGGTAATCAGACAAGAACTCTGGGACCTCAGAAGGGGTGGATGATGAGATAGACAGAAATGGAACATCACCATGTACCCCCTGACAACCCCAGCTGGACACAGACATTGATTTCCAATCTAATACTGGGTTATGGACTTGTAGCCATGGCAACCCCAACACGACCACATCATGCAGATTATGCAACACCAGAAAGCGAATATCCTCCTGGTGCGCAGGAGCCATGCACATGGTCAGCTGGGTCCAATACTGAGGCTTATTCTTGGCCAAAGGCGTAGCATCAATTCCTCTCAATGGAATAGGACACTGCAAGGGCTCCAAGACAAACCCACAGCGCCTAGCGAACTCCAAGTCCATCAAATTCAGGGCAGCGCCTGAATCCACAAATGCCATGACAGAATAGGAAGACAAAGAGCAGATCAAAGTAACGGACAAAAGAAATTTCGACTGTACCGTACCAATGGTGGCAGACCTAGCGAACCGCTTAGTGCGCTTAGGACAATCGGAGATAGCATGAGTGGAATCACCACAGTAGAAACACAGCCCATTCTGACGTCTGTGTTCTTGCCTTTCAGCTCTGGTCAAAGTCCTATCGCACTGCATAGGCTCAGGTTTATGCTCAGATAATACCGCCAAATGGTGCACAGATTTACGCTCGCGCAAGCGTCGACCGATCTGAATGGCCAAAGACATAGACTCATTCAGACCAGCAGGCATAGGAAATCCCACCATGACATCCTTAAGGGCTTCAGAGAGACCCTTTCTGAAAATAGCTGCCAGCGCACATTCATTCCATTGAGTGAGCACGGACCACTTTCTAAACTTCTGACAATAAATCTCTATCTCATCCTGACCCTGACACAGAGCCAGCAAATTTTTCTCTGCCTGATCCACTGAATTAGGTTCGTCGTACAGCAATCCGAGCGCCAGAAAAAACGCATCAATATTACATAATGCAGGATCTCCTGGCGCAAGGGAAAATGCCCAGTCTTGAAGGTCGCCACGTAATAAAGAAATAATGATCTTAACTTGTTGAACTGGGTCACCAGAGGAGCGGGGTTTCAAAGCCAGAAACAGTTTACAATTATTTTTAAAATTCAAAAACTTAGCTCTATCTCCAGAAAATAACTCAGGAAGAGGAATTTTAGGTTCTAACATAGGATTCTGAACCACTAAATCTTGAATGTTCTGTACTCTTATAGTGAGATTATCCATCAAAGAGGACAGACCCTGAATATCCATGTCCACACCTGTGTTCTGAACCACCCTGATGTAAAGGGGAAAAGAAAGACAGATCACAGTGCAAAGAAAAAAAAAATGGTCTCAGAACTTCTTTTCCCTCTATTGAGAAGCATTAGTACTTTGGGCCTCCAGTACTGTTATGAACAGGTAATTCAGAACCACAATGGACCTTGAAGTTCAGAGCACACAAGGTGACCTGACATTTACCAAAAACATAGGACAAGCTCTGAGACGTGGAAACCCTGCTGACCGCAATCCCTAATCCTAACACACCACACTAGAGGTAGCCGTGGATTGCGCCTAACGCTCCCTATGCAACTCGGCACAGCCTGAGAAACTAACTAGCCCTGAAGATAGAAAAAATAAGCCTACCTTGCCTCAGAGAAATTCCCCAAAGGAAAAGGCAGCCCCCCACATATAAAGACTGTGAGTAAAGATGAAATACAAACACAGAGATGAAATAGATTTAGCAAAGTGAGGCCCGACTTACTGAATAGACCGAGGATAGGAAAGATAGCTTTGCGGTCAACACAAAAACCTACAAACAACCACGCAGAGGGGCAAAAAGACCCTCCGCACCGACTAACGGTACGGAGGTGCTCCCTCTGCGTCTCAGAGCTTCCAGCAAGCAAGAAAAAACCAATATAGCAAGCTGGACAGAAAATATAGCAAACAAAAATAACACAAGCAGAACTTAGCTTATGCAGGATAGAGAGGCCACAGGAACGATCCAGGAGGAAGCAAGACCAAAACTAGAACATTGACTGGAGGCCAGGATCAAAGCACCAGGTGGAGTTAAATAGAGCAGCACCTAACGACTTAACCTCATCACCTGAAGAAGGAAACTCAGAAGCCGCAGTACCACTCTCATCCACCAAAGGAAGCTTATAGACAGAACCAGCCGCAGTACCACTCACGACCACAGGAGGGAGCTTGGCCACAGAATTCACAACAGGTTTGCATGCTAATGACCAGGCCAATTTTTACAATTCTGCCCACTGTCCCTTTATGAGGTTATAACTCTGGAACACTTCAACGGATCCCGGTGATTCTGACACTGTTCTCTCATGACATATTGTACTTAATGATAGTGGTAACCTTTTTTTTTTATATGACTTGCGTTTATTTGTGGAAAAAAAATGGAAATTAGCCAAAAATTTTGCAATTTTCCAAATTTGAGTTTTCATGCCCTTAAAGGGACTCCTGAATTTGGAGGAAACAATCTTCAGCCATAGGGGTGGGGTTTTCAGGGGCTTGATTCACCCTTTCCTTACCCGCTGGCTGCATGCTGACTGCAATATTGGATTGAAGTTCATTCTCTATCCTCCATAGTACACGCCTGCGCAAGGCAAGATTGCGCTCAGGCACCTCTCCTGACCTGAGCATGACAGCGTGATGTTTTTCTATGCAGCTGTCAAGCTCAGGTCAGAAGAACAGACACCAAGTACGAGGTTTACGATGCGATCTTTGCACGAGTTATACAGCAGTCCGTCTGTGCCCTAAGAAAGACAAAACCTCACTTTTACTTTCTTACATTTTCCAGTTTATTAACCTTTTGGATTGACGAGCAGCACTATAGTTGTTTAAACCCTTAGTGACATAGCGAATTTTGAGCTCAATGGTCAAGCCCCATTTTTCAATTCTGACCAGGGTAACTTTATGTGGTGATAACTCTGGAATGCTTCTATATATCCTGGTGATTCTGAGAAAATTTGTTCATGACACATTATACTTCATGTTAGCAGTTAATTTACCGTAGATACTCGAGTATAAGCCGAGATTTTCAGCCCAAATTTTTGGGCTGAAAGTGCCCCTCTCGGCTTATACTCGAGTCACGGTGGGCGGCAGGGTCGGCGGATGAGGGGGAGAGGGCGCTGAGGCATACTTACCTAGTCCTGGCGATCCTGACGCTCCCCCTGCCTGTCACACGGTCTTCGGGTGCCGCAGCTCTTCCTGTCAGCGGTCACGTGGGACCGCTCATTAGAGAACTGAGTATGGACTCCACTCCCATAGGGGTGGAGCCACATATTCATTCCTCTGAGCGGTGCCAGTGACCGCTGACAGGAAGAGCTGCGGCACCCGGGGACAGTGTGACAGGCAGGGGCAGTGTCTGGAGCGCCGGGACTAGGTGAGTATTTTATATTCACGTGTCTGCGTTCCACACGCCGGGCATCGCTCCATCTTCCCGGCGACGCTCTGTCTTCCCGGCGTCTCTGCGCTCTGACTGTTCAGGTCAGAGTGCAAAGAAAAAAGAGAGACTGACAGCACTCACTCATTGGGGCGCCAGGTCCACATCCAGGGAACCTCACTGGAACATCCACATAGTCCATAAAAAAACAAAGAACCAGCGCTCCATCCAGGTGTAGTATTCCAAATAACGATCTTTATTGAGCCATGTTACAGCAACGTTTCGACCTGGAGGTCTTTTTCAAGCATGTCTGATCAAGCAGGGGAGCAGCCTTAAATAGCGTGGATACCACACACTGCACCAATCGCCATCAGGCCAGCCCCCTGCCTCATAATATACATAAAACAAATAACAAAACATACATCAGATACATATATCACAAAAATCCACCACCGCAGATACAAACACCATAGGGGAAACATGGAAAAGGTCTACATAACATAAGATCCTCAAGTTGTTTACCTTTATATCAACCAATCGGACAAATGTATCAATGGTTACCATGGAGATGTAGACCAATCGTGTATAAGTCCTATACCTACCGCTATACTAAGACTCCACCAATACCAAGTTTCTACAAACGGCGCCTAAATCCACTGGTAACCTATCAGATGTCACAGTCTTCCTGAGAGTACTCCGGTCCACCAACTAGCCCCCTTGTTACATATCGCACCACTTACGTCACATCCCGCTCTAATCCTCACAGCTTCTGATCCGATCACTGCCTCCAGCGATATCAGCGTCATCACAAAAGCGCGCATGCGCACATCAAGCCGGGAGAACACATTGCGGATAGCGGTGAAAACCAATCGACAGGAGTGCCCGCCCATACACCCAGCGGCGACGTCACATGACCTAAAGTAGGAAATGTAACCTAGGTGATCTAAACAAAAACAATCATCCCTAGCTGCCTCCTCCAAAACAGCACATCCCGTGTCCTAAGAGCAACCTCTGCCCAAGTGCGTGCACACGCAACCAGCACAGCCAGTACCCTGTCAACAGACAGCATAACTCGCCGGCCAGTGCGCACACACCCACAGAAACGCCGCAAGGACACGGAAAAAGACGGAACAAAAGAAAGTCACCTCAATATTATCTATATGGCGGTGCTCGAGGACAAGTTTGTTTACAGTTCCATCCTCTGGCGCCATGTCAGAGCCTGGTGGCGGTATATTGACGACATTTGTAATTTGGGAGGGCAGTCTACAGGAATTACATGATTTCCAGGCATATCTTAATCAGATACACTCTGAATTGCAGTTTACCCTTACATACTCAATGACACATGTGCAGTTCCTGGATACCTTGGTATATAAGGAAATGGGTAGGTTGAGAACCAATATTTTTGTAAAGGAAACGGACAGGAATAGCCTGTTGAGGTTTGATAGTAACCACCCAAGGAGAATGGTAAATTCGTTGCCATGGAGTCAGTTGTTAAGGGTTCGGAGGATCGTGTCTGATGAGGATAAGATAAATCAACGTCTGGATGAGATGTGCTCGAAATTTCTACAGAGAGGGTACCCTGGTAAGGAGGTGGTGAGATTTAAAGAGAAAACCTTGAATTGCTCTCGCGATAGCATTCGAAAAAAGACGTGTGAAACGGGTTTGTGATCGGATCCAGTTTGTGACAACTTATAATCCAGCAAGCAACCAAATTGGTAGAGTGATTAGGAAACACTGGTCACTTTTACAACGGGGTCTGCCATCGATCCCTAGTTTTGGGACTTTTCCACTGATGTCCTTTAGAAGGGGGCGTAATCTTAGGGACAGGTTGGTTCGCTCTGATGTGGGAACATCAAAAACCTCAATACAAAGAACTCTAGCATGGCCAAATATGGGAATTTTCCATGTTTGGGCTGCTCTTGTTGTAACAACATGTTGAAAGGAGAATTCTTTTGCCATCCCCATACTGGCAAAAAAAATTTTCTAAAAGAAAGGTACACTTGCACATCCAGTTGGGTTGTGTACATGATTGTATGCCCGTGTGGGCTCACCTATGTTGGTGAGACGACCATGGAGGTCAGGGCTCGGATAACCAAACACAAGAGTACGGTGAGAACGGGGCTTACCGAGTTACCTGTTCCTAAACATTTTTTGGAACATAAGCACTCTGTCAACCAGCTTCGATTCAGGGTCATTGATAGTGTTCCGGCCCTGAGGAGGGGTGGTGACAGACTGCAACTGTTGAAAAAAAAGGAATTGAAGTGGATTTTTATGTTGGGATCCCTACAATCGGTTGGCTTAAATTTGGATTTTAATTTACAGACCTGTGTAGTATAGCTTTACCTTACTGATGAGGTCTGTGCAGCTCACATCGGTTTAGTTTTTAACGTGATCCACTCCGTGGTTTATTTATTTTATTCTGTTTTTTTAGGTGGTTATATATTTATGGACATTGGGGACTGGATTCACCATGGACGTTGGAGGTCGGGACTGGAGTTCTCATTTCTATTTGTTGATTCTGCCATACCCCATAATGATATAAGATGGTTTCATATTTTCTATCGTTTTTTTGATAGGATTGGGTACCTGTTCTTTATAGCGCCCTTCAGGGTGTCACGTCCGTTTTGTTTATTGATAATATTGAGGTGACTTTCTTTTGTTCTGTCTTTTTCTGTGTCCTTGCGGCGCTTCTGTTTCTGTGGGTGTGTGCGCACTGGCCGGCGAGTTATGCTGTCTGATGACAGGGTACTGGCTGTGCTGGTTGCGTGTGCACGCACTTGGGCAGAGGTTGCTCTTAGGACACGGGATGTGCTGTTTTGGAGGAGGCAGCTAGGGATGATTGTTTTTGTTTAGATCACCTAGGTTACATTTCCTACTTTAGGTCATGTGACGTCGCCGCTGGGTGTATGGGCGGGCACTCCTGTCGATTGGTTTTCACCGCTATCCGCAATGTGTTCTCCCGGCTTGATGTGCGCATGCGCGCTTTTGTGATGACGCTGATATCGCTGGAGGCAGTGATCGGATCAGAAGCTGTGGGGATTAGAGCGGGATGTGACGTAAGTGGTGCGATATGTAACAAGGGGGCTAGTTGGTGGACCGGAGTACTCTGAGGAAGACTGTGACATCTGATAGGTTACCAGTGGATTTAGGCGCCGTTTGTAGAAACTTGGTATTGGTGGAGTCTTAGTATAGCGGTAGGTATAGGACTTATACACGATTGGTCTACATCTCCATGGTAACCATTGATACATTTGTCCGATTGGTTGATATAAAGGTAAACAACTTGAGGATCTTATGTTATGTAGACCTTTTCCATGTTTCCCCTATGGTGTTTGTATCTGCGGTGGTGGATTTTTGTGATATATGTATCTGATGTATGTTTTGTTATTTGTTTTATGTATATTATGAGGCTGGGGGCTGGCCTGATGGCGATTGGTGCAGTGTGTGGTATCCACGCTATTTAAGGCTGCTCCCCTGCTTGATCAGACATGCTTGAAAAAGACCTCCGGGTCGAAACGTTGCTGTAACATGGCTCAATAAAGATCGTTATTTGGAATACTACACCTGGATGGAGCGCTGGTTCTTTGTTTCTTTATGGACTATGTTCAGGTCAGAGGGCGTGATGACGCATATAGTGTGCGCGGCGACCTCTGCCTGAACAGTCAGAGCGGAGAGACGCCGGGACGAGACGCCGGGAGCTGCAATCAAGAGAGGCGAGTATGGCTTTTTTTTTTTTTATTATTATTATTATTGCAGCAGCAGCAGCAATGGCACAGCTTTATAAGGAGCATACATGGGGCAATAATGAACGGTGCAGAGCACTATATGGCACAGCTATGGGGCAAGAATGAACGGTGCAGAGCACTATATGGCACAGCTATGGGGCAAGAATGAACGGTGCAGAGCACTATATGGCACAGCTATGGGGCAAGAATGAACGGTGCAGATCACTATATTGCACAGCTATGGGGCAAGAATGAACGGTGCAGAGCACTATATGGCAGAGCTATGGGGCAACAATGAACGGTGCAGAGCACTATATGGCAGAGCTATGGGGCAACAATGAACGGTGCAGAGCACTATATGGCACAGCTATGGGGCAACAATGAATGGTGCAGAGCACTATGTGGCACAGCTATGGGGCAACAATGAAAGGTGCAGAGCACTATATGGCACAGCTATGGGACAATAATGAATGGTGCAGAGCACTATATGGCAGAGCTATGGGGCAATAATGAACGGTGCAGAGCACTATATGGCACAGCTATGGGGCAATAATGAACGGTGCAGAGCACTATATGGCACAGCTATGGGGCAATAATGAACGGTGCAGAGCACTATATGGCACAGCTATGGGGCAATAATGAACGGTGCAGAGCACTATATGGCACAGCTAGGGGGCAAGAATGAACGGTGCAGAGCACTATATGGCACAGCTATGGGGCAACAATGAACGGTGCAGAGCACTATATGGCACAGCTAGGGGGCAAGAATGAACGGTGCAGAGCACTATATGGCACAGCTATGGGACAATAATGAATGGTGCAGAGCACTATATGGCACACCTTTCTATGCTACATCTATGGGGCAATAATGAACGGTGCAGAGCACTATATGGCACAGCTATGGGGCCATAATGAACGGTATGGAGCATCTATTTTTATTTTTGAAATTCACCGGTAGCTGCTGCATTTTCCACCCTAGGCTTATACTCGAGTCAATAAGATTTCCCAGTTTTTTGTGGCACAATTAGGGGGGGTCGGCTTATACTCGAGTATATATGGGTAAGTTGATATGTTTTTTGTCTTTTTGGGAAAATATCTGAAAAGTTTATGAAAATATAGAAAAACTAGCGATTTTCAAAATTTTAATGCTCAGTCGTAGCACACAAAATAGTTAATAAATAACATTTTCCATATGTCTACTTTGTCAGTTAAAATTTAGCAGCAATTTTTCATTTTTTTTATGGACATTTCCAAATCCAATGTTTTAATGACCTATTAAGTTTGAAAGGACTCAGAGGTCTATATATTGAAAGACCCCCAGAAGTGATATACGAATTTGAAAACTGCACCCCTCAAATTATTTTAAACTGCTGTTTGAAAATGTGTTAACCCTTTAGGTGCCACAAAAGAATTAAGGCAAAGTTGAAAAAAATTAAAAATATTTTTTTTCTACTAAAATATTGGTTTAGCTGATTTTTTTTTCATTTTCACAAGGCGTAAAAGGAAAATATGGACTCTAACATGTATTAAGCGATTTCAACCTAACATGGCAATACCCCATATGATGTAAAAAACTGTTTGGGTTCACAACAGGGTTCAGACGGGACAAAGCGCTATTTGGTATCTGGATTGTAAATTTGGCTAGAATAAATTGCAGACACAATGTCTCACTTGCAGAGCCCCTGTGGTATCAAAACAGCAGAAATTCTCACAAGTGACTTCATTTTGTAAACTAAACTGCTGGATGATCTCATCTAGGCGTGTGTTGAGCATTTTCTCCCACAGGTGCTTCACAGAACTTTATAACTTTCGGGACGGAAAGAAGCCAAAGTGAAAAACACATGGGGTATGTTCACTTACAGATTTACTCTGAATGACTTAGGCTATGTGCACACGTCAGTAATTGCCGCGGAAATTTCCACGGCAATTCCGCAACTGTGCCGCGGGTAAAGCGCAATGCGGAATTGGCATGCGTATTCCCGCTAAACACTAGCGTTTTGCAAGCATAAGCGATCTGTAGTATCGCTTGGAAAACTGATTGACAGGTTGGTCTCACTTGTCAAACATAGTGTTTTGACAAGTGTGACCAACTTTTTACTATTGATGCTGCCTATGCAGCATCAATAGTAAAAAGATCTAATGTTAAAAATAATTTAAAAAAATAATAAATCGTGATATTCTCACCTTCCGGCGTCCCTCGCAGCGTTCCCGCTCCTCGCGATGCTCCCGTTCCCAATAATGCCTCACGGCAATTACCCCAGATGACGTAGCGTTCTCGACAGACCGCTACGTCATCACAAGTCATTGCCGCAAAGCATCCCTGGGAACGGAAACATCGCGAGGATCGGGAAGGCTGCTGGAAGGCTGCTGGAAGGTGAGAATGTCACGATTTATTATTTTAATTCTTTTTTTTAACAATTATATAGTTCCCAGGGCCTGGAGGAGAGTTTCCTCTCCTCCACCCTGGGTACCAACCGCACATGATCCGCTTACTTCCTGCATGGTAGGCATAGCCAAATGCGGAAAGTAAGCGGATCAATGCATTCCTATGTGTGCGGAATCCCGGTGATCCCGCACAAAGAATGAACATGCTGCGTTTTTTCTGGAATGCTATTCCGCCGCGGAAAAAAATGCAACATGTGCACAAAAATTGCGGATTGCATTCCAATAATAGGATGCTTAACGTAAGCGTTTTTTTCGCGGTTTTTTAGCGAAAAATCCTGAATGTGTGCACACAGCTTTAACGTTTCATACTTTCTCTGGCTGTATTCTCTCATTATTTCTTTTGATATCCTGACTTTCAGTTTCTGGCTCTGTACTTACCGTAAGAGGCACTGTGTTAGTGACACCTATATGCCTTGCTACTGCTTGAGCCTTTTTTAAGATTGTAACTATGACTACACAGCCAGCAAGGACATAATTGTTATATTGCTCTTTCCTTATATAGTATAGTATATAGTATATATATAGAGTCACAAATTACTATCCCATGCTGAAGTCTCACGCGCCATGAGGCCATATAGAAGGTGAAAATACAATTAGACTTACTGGTAATTCGGTTTCTAAGAACCCTCCACGGCAGCACCACAGGAGGATGTTACCCAACTCTAATGGGGACAGGAACCACAAAAGAGGTCAAAAACCCTCCAACATCCTCTCTCCAGTGTTTTTCTAAAGGACCACAAAAGGTATGAATGTTTCAAATAATATTTATTTATTGCCGGATTTAAAGTAATATAAGGATTAACAAGGAAAATGGAGGAAATTACCCGTGCTGTCGTGAAGGATTCTTAGAAACCGAATTATCAGTAATTCTAATTCTATTTTCTCTAATTACCCTTCACAACAGCACCACAGGAAAAAAACAACGACTAACGTTAGGGAGGGACAATAGCCTGGAGAACTTTTCTCCCAAAGGCTTAAGGTACCGTCACACTCAGCAACTTTGCAACGAGAACGACAACAATCCGTGACGTTGCAGCGTCCTGGATAGCGACCTCATTGTGTTTGACATGCAGCAGCGATCTGGATCCCGCTGTGCCATCGCTGGTCGGAGCTACAAGTCCAGAACTTTATTTCGTCGCCAGGTCGGCGTGTATCGTCATGTTTGACATCAAAAGCAACGACGCCAGCAACGTTTTACATGGAGCTAACAACCAGCGAGAACGATAAGTGAGTCGCCGTTACGTCACTGGATCGCTCCTTCATCGTTCTGGAGTTGCTGTGTTTTATGTCTCTACAGCGACCTAAAAAGCGACGCTCCAGCGATCTAGTTTAGGTCGGCTCGTTGTCTATATCGCTGCAGCGTCGCTGAGTGTGGCAGTACCTTTAGTCTTTGAGGGACATTAAAGGCCCCTTCACATTAAGCGACGCTGCAGCGATACCGACAACGATCCGGATCGCTGCAGCGTCGCTGTTTGGTCGCTGGAGAGCTGTCACACAGACAGCTCTCCAGCGACCAACGATGCCGGTAACCAGGGTAAACATCGGGTTACTAAGCGCAGGGCCGCACTTAGTAACCCGATGTTTACCCTGGTTACCAGCGTAAAAGTAAAAAAAAACAAACACTACATACTTACCTACCGCTGTCTGTCCCCGGCGCTCTGCTTCTCTGCACTCCTCCTGCACGGGCTGTGAGCACAGCGGCCGGAAAGCAGAGCGGTGACGTCACCGCTCTGCTTTCCGGCTGACCGACGCTCACAGCCAGTACAGGAGGAGTGCAGAGCACAGCGCCGGGGACAGACAGCGGTAGGTAAGTATGTAGTGTTTTTTTTTTTTTACTTTTACGCTGGTAACCAGGGTAAACATCGGGTTACTAAGCGCGGCCCTGCGCTTAGTAACCCGATGTTTACCCTGGTTACCAGTGAAGACATCGCTGGATCGGTGTCACACACGCCGATCCAGCGATGTCCACGGGAGATCCAGCAACGAAATAAAGTTCTGGACTTTGTTCAGCGACCAACGATCTCCCAGCAGGGGCCTGATCGTTGGTCGCTGTCACACATAACGATTTCCTTAACGATATCGTTGCTACGTCACAAAAAGCAACGATATCGTTATGTGTGAAGGTACGTTAAGTTTACTTTATAATGTTTGAAGAAGGTATGGACTGATGACCAAGTAGCGGCTCTGCAGATCTGCCCGAGGTAAGAGCTCGCCTTCTCAGCCCAGGAGACAGATACAGCCCTAATGGAGCGAGCTGTAAATCTTTCTGGGAGCAAGAGATTCTGATTCCGATAAGTCTCGCAAATTGCTGTCTTGATTGTTAGCAACAGTGCTTTTTGATATCTGCTTCTCCCTATTTTGACCGTAAATCTGGATAAAGAGATTCTGATCCTTCCTCCAAGATTGTGTTTGTTGAAGTTAGTGGAGGACCACTCCTGGTACACCTGGGCAATGGAATTATTCTTCTTTACCATTTGTTGCATTTTGGCAAAAGGAGGGAAGAATTATTTCCTGTGACCTGTGGAAATCTGAGACCACTTTGGGAATAAAGGATGGGTCCAGTTGTAGCATAATTCTTCCAGAATTCTGAAGTAGGGTTCTTTGACAGAGTTCACCCATCCTCCTGGCTGTGGTAACTCCTACTAGGAAAACTATTTTCCAGTATAGTTTCTCTAGGTCTTTCGCTGACATAGGTTCAAATGGAGGCAGGTGGTGAAAACCTAAATTTAGGATCCATTCACCTGGATATATCTCTCTTCTGCTCAGAAAGACAGCCTGGATGTTGGCAGAGCTTCTTATATGAAAAGCAGATAGGGAGAGAAGTTCTTCTGCCCAAGCAACGATTCTCTTTGAGACTGCTTTGAAGTCTTTGTGCTTGCCTTATGACAAAGATGGGCAACGGTGGCCCTACTATCTGAGTAAATCCTTACGTGGCTACCAGAATTATGGAGGTTGCTGATCCCAGTGCCTCTTCTAATGCCTTCAGCTCTCTGAAATTAGTTGACCGCTGGCGGAATTCCCTTATCCAGAGTCCCTGGAAAGAAGCATGGGAAATTACGGCTCCCCATCCTCTTCTGCTGGCATCCACTACTATCGGTGATAGAGGATTCTGAGTCCAGGGGACTCCTCTCTTTAGGTTCCCTGGATTAAGCCACCAAGTTAGAGAGGACTTTACTAGATCGGGCACCCGAACCTTCCTGTTTAGGGATTCCAGGGATCTGTCCTAATTTGAAGAGATGCAAGTTTGTAGAATTCTGGTATGAGTCTGGGCCCATGTTCCTGCCTGTATGCATAACATCATGGATCCTAGGACTGACATTGCAAATCTTACGGACACTGATTTCTGGCTCTGCAGTAAGGCTAATGGGATCTTAGCTGGATTTGTTACTCCTTTGGTAAGAAGGATGTTTGTCCAGTAGGATACCTAAGAAGGTTTTTGTAGTGGAAGGGACTAAGTCTGACTTCTGATGGTTCACAAGAAATCTTAGGGATGTCAAAGTTTGAATTGTCTTCTGTAGATGTTCTGTGAGCAGTGGTACAGATGGAGCCACGAGTATGAAATTGTCAAGATAAGCGATTATGCACGTTTTCTTTCCTGATGAAAGCTACGACTTCCGCCATTATCTTTGTAAAGATTTCATGATATTACAAATGGTATAACATTCAACTGGAAATGCTGTATTTATTTTTCCCTGGGTGACAGCAAATCTTAGAAATTTTTTATAGATTGGATAGATGGGGACATGATAATAGGCGCTTTAGTAAATTGATGGTTGCCATGTTGAAGTTCTGCACTATCAGGGGGACAGTAGAACTGATGGACTCCATCTTGAACCTTCTGTAAACTATGTATTTGTTCAGAGGCTTTAAGTTTATGATTATTCTGTAGACGCGACTTGGTTTTTTTTTTTTAATCAGGAAAAGCAGAGCGGAATGACCCTTTTCTTGAACTGGAGTGACTTCTCCCGAAGAGAGTAACCCTTTCAGACCAGATGTCAGGGAGTTATTCTCAGTCTTTGTGAAGGATAGGAGGAGAACTACATCTTTACTCTTTCTCAGACAGACTTTAAGATCCATGGGTTTGGGCAAATTGTGGGCAACTGAGGAAGGAACTCTGAAAGATGACCTCCTTCTATTCATTGTTTGTTCTGTCATTGGTTCTTGGAAATAAAAATGTTTCTACCCCATCCAACTTTGGGGTACCTCCACCAGCCTGTCTTTCCTTTCCCTCTGTATTGAGGGGATTGTTCTTGGGAAGGCAAAAAGGATCTTTTCCTAAACTTTTTTGGCTCAGGAAAAGCTTTTTTTCTTTAATAACTATGTCCCAAAAACAACACATAGGATGCTAGAAGTATTAACATAAACAATCCCTGGCAGTTATGAATATTGCTGCAGAGAACAAAAAGAAATTCTGGCTTAAGATAAAATAATATTATATATTTATACAAGAATAATTCACAAATATACAAAACGATGAGAAAAAGGCCTCCAATGGGAGGAGGTGCAGAAAATATAGGTGAGTTGCCTCAGGTCCCTGGATACAGAAATGATGTAGAATAAATATCTATTGGCTAAGTGAGCAGTAACCCAATGGTAAATGCAGCATACATAAATCAGAGAAACCTGCTAATAAATAAAGTGTATTATAAAGCAGTCTCCACAAAAATAGCTGCGTGAGTGAGATCCCAGAAATGCTCACAGCACTAAACAACACGTTTACCCCTGCAAGGAAGTGAAAGAGGAATGCTACTCAATATACCTAGAGAAATGCTGAATAATCAAATTAAAAGTGCAATCTCCACCTGAGTCTATAGATATAAAAAGCAATTCAATGAGTTCATCACCTCAGATGGTTTCTGTAGCCAGGACACCTGGAGCAGACAAAACGACAGCCGCACTTACCCGACCCCTACGCTGTTTCGCTTATGCTTCTTCCAGAGGATTGGTATATTGAGTAGTGTTCCACTTTCACTTTCTTGCAGGGGTAAACGTGTTGTTTAGTGCGTATGATGTAAGCGTATGATATTAAAATATAAGATGCATAAAGTTGTGCACAAACCAATCAAACAGAATCCCTATTAGAACATGGTAAAATTAAAATTCAGGTGTTGTACTACAGCTTTGATTAGGTAATGAAACATATAAATAGAAGGCTTTGGGCAGGTAGAGACATCCTCCCTGAGAAAGCAAATATGTGAAACGCGCATCGGGGCATGGGGCGCTTGGTGACTGATTTGGGTAATTATGCATCTGCTATAATGGCTGCACAACCTAATATTTTAGTTTAAGTCATTTATGTGACATACAGTTGTGCTCAAAAGTTTACATACCCAGGCAGAATTTTTTCTTTCTTCGCCTTTTTCAGAGAATATGAATGATAACACCAAAACTTTTTCTCCACTCATGGTTAGTGGTTGGGTGAAGCCATTTATAGTCAAACTACTGTGTTTTCTCTTTTTAAATCATAATGACAACCCAAAACATCCAGTCATTATCAAGGTGACACACAAGAAACATCTCACGATGGGTTAAACTAGCGAGCTGTCTCAAGACCTTCAAAACTCTATTGTTCCAAACCATACTGATGGCATTGGCAGCAGAAGACTTTCTAAACTACTGAAGGTTCCAGTGAGCACTGTTGGAGCCATAATACAGAAAAGACCATGATTTCACCATAAATTGGGCATGACCAGGTTCTCCCAGCAAGAGCCAAGTACCAACTGTGGAGAGCTACAGAAAGAGCTGGAATCAGCAGGTACAATTGTTTCAAGGAAAACTGCAGCACATGTCTGCTGCGACCAAAGAGCTTTTGGCTGAGGCTTTGGGTGATGCAGCTAATCCTGCTTTGCCTACTGCTAATCAGCATAAATCTCATTATAACAGTGTTACTTCTAGTACTAACAATCTTATTCCACAGAGTCTTTTGAAGGAGGTGCTGTGCTGATTTGAGCGCCTCCATCAAGGATTTTATGTGGAGTAGAAATGTCTGTTTTCTCTTTTGCCATCACAGAGAGAACAGCTTGGGTTAATCCTTGACACTGATCTCTCTTTCAAACCACATATCCAAGCCCTTTCCACTTCCTACCGACTTCAACTCAAAAATATTTCACGGATCCGTACATTCCTCAACCAAGAATCTGCAAAAACCCTAGTCAACCCTCATCATCTTCCGCCTTGACTACTGAAACCTCCTGCTCTGTGGCCTCCCCTCGAACACTCTTGCCCCCCTCCAATCTATTCTAAACTCTGCTGCCCGACTAATCCACCTGTCCCCCCGCTACTCCCTGGCCTCTCCCCTCTCTCAATCCCTGCACTGGCTCCCCATTACCCAAAGACTCCAGTTCAAAACCCTAACCATGACATACAAAACCATCCACAGACTGTGTCCTCCATATATCTGTGACCTAGTCTCCCGGTACTTACCTGCACGCAACCTCTGATCCTCACAAGATCTCCTCTTCCCACAATCGCATACAAAATTTCTCTTGCGCATCACCCCTACTCTGGAATTCTCTACAACACATCAGACTCTCGCCTACCATCGAAACCTTCAAAAAGAACCTGAAGACCTACCTCTTCCGACAAGCCTACAGTCTGCAGTAACCACCGATCCACCAAACCACTGCATGACCAGCTCTACCCTCGCCTACTGTATCCTTACCCATCTCTTGTAGGTTGTGAGCCCTTGCGGACAGGGTCCTCTCTCCTCCTGTACCAGTCGTGACTTGTATTGTTTAAGACCACTGCACTTGTTTTTACTATGTAAACCCCTTCTCACATGTAAAGCGCCATGGAATAAATGGCGCTATAATAATAAAAAAATAATAATAAATTTGAAAAGAGAGATAATGAAGCTGATTCAGATGATAGAAAGTGCAAAGTTCTTAAATCTTTTAATAAATTGGATCCAGGTATTTTCCATACCTCTGCTGTTCTCGGTGAAAAATTCCCTAATTTATGCAGCCGATTTTTCAGCATATCAACATAATTTTAGAAGCTTATCATTACTTTGGAGGCATGGCCTGGCTGAGTTATGATGAGGCTTATAGACAGAAATTGGCCGTTCATCCAAACGTTACTTGGGGTGTTAAAGATGTTGGTCTTTGGATCAATATGATGCTCCCGCAGAGACACTCAATTGTCAAGCAACCTGTTAACATGTTTAATAAGAAGGGCATTTGCTTTGCGTTTAAAGAAATGTCTTGCAAATCACTCAATAACTGCAACTTTCGCCACGAGTGCTCATTCTGCAGGGGTACCCACCACTCTGGCTAGTGTTTTACAAAGCAAATCACACAGCAGTCCACTATTAAAGAATTTAGTTTCAAATGCCCCAACACCAGTGAAGTTGGAAAAAATGTTAGCATGGTTAGACAGGTATCCAGATCAGGAGAGTAGGGACTTGCTATATCAGGGCTCTTTCAAGGCTTTTATATCCCCCTTTTAGAGGTAATGGTTGTAAATTGGTCAATAACTTACCCTCGTTGTTGAAATTTCCTGATATAGCAAAATAAAAAATATACAAAGAATTGGAGTTAGGCAGAGTATCAGGATGGGGGAGGGTGAGCCATGTGATATTCACCTGTCCCCAATCCACCACCGTGCGGTGTCTTCCACGTCCTCTGGCTGTGATGTTCAGGTCAGAGGGCACAATGACGTGTTTAGTGTGCGCACCACCCTCTGCCTGGTCACTGCAGAGAGACGGAAGACACAGCGGCACACAGCGGTGGAACGGGGACAGGTGAATATTGCAAGTGCCGATGTCCACGCCTGCTCAGGACAAGAGGCGGGTATGTCATTTTTTTTTTTATCACAGCAGCAGCATATGGAGCATAATATTCCATGGAGCATCTTATGGGGTCATAATCAACCTTTGTGCAGCATTATATGGGGCATATTTTGTATGGAGCATCTTATGGGGCCCATCATAAACTTTATGGAGCATTATATGGGGCTCCTGATTCAATATGGATATTCACAAACACTTAACCTACTGATGTCTCAATTAATTTTATTTATATTGGTATCTATTTTTATTTTTGAAATTTACCAGTAGCTGCTGCATTTCCCACCCTGGGCTTATACTCGAGTCATTACGTTTTCCCAGTTTTTTGTGGCAAAATTAGGGGTCTCTGCTTATACGCAGGTCGGCTTATACTCGAATATATTCTAGACTCAGAAGAGTGCTAGCCAGAGGTCTTATGCCGAGAACCTGTCCTTTTATTCCTCTTCACTTCAAACTTTCTGGCACAGTATCAGGGGACTGAAGTGAATAAATTTAGTTACGGAACTCAAAAAATTAGCCGTTCATTTTCCCTATCCTGATCTTATTATATTTCATTTAGGTGGGAACGATCTTGGAAAAATTAAAACGTTAGATCTTATGTCATTAATCAGAAAGGATCTTTCCTGTCTAAAGCCAGATTTCCCTCATTCATGTTTTGCTTTTTCCAGAGATCGTTCCTAGACTAATTTGGTCCGGGCCTAACTTAATATTTCTAGAGAAAATTCGGAGAAGAGTCAATAAAGGAATGGAAAGATTTATGATATTGCTTAATGGTTTTTCTTTTAGGCACCTGGATTTAGAAGGTTTCACCCCTGGCATTTATAGACGTGATAAGGTCCATCTTTCAGATATTGGGCTGGACATGTTTAATTTGAATCTTCAGTCAATGATTGAGAAATGGCTGTGGTGTTTTGGGGGCCATGTCCCGTCGAGTCATGGCGTTTGGGAAAATCACTCAGCTCTCTGGGTGGATTGGTTTATTGGAGGTTTATTTATTGCTATTTTAAACATTAATTTATTGAATTATGATAAAGTCTATTTTGGTTGCCCTAAATAAACATCACGGCAATTTTCTTCCATTAAAGGGAACCTGTCATCCCGAAAATTGCGAGTGAGGTAATCCCACCGTCTTTTTCTCCTTTTTCAGGTAACATCGGGGGCTTATCTACAGCATTACAGAATGCTGTAGATAAGCCCCTGATGCCGGTGGGAATACCTCACCCGCGATTTTCGGGGTGACAGGTTCCCTTTAAATGAGGTCTTGTGTTTTTATTCTAATATTGTATGGGTTTTGTGTTACCATGCAGTTTTACCGCATCTAATGAATGGGTAATTTACGGAGTGTCTCCGCTACATAAGATGATATGCTGCGGTCTGGAAAGACGTGCCGCATGTGCGTCTACACAGATGAGCCGGACGCGTCCGTGCACACATGGTGTGCATGGGATTTCTTGAAATCCCATCCACTATGCTGTAACATCTGGCCGCTGCATTTACTGACCGTGGGAACAAACCCTACGTAATGCACTCATCCTCCATAGCCTGTTTGCATGCTCACCACACCATACTCCATTGCTGGTTATAACCATTGTTTATTAACCCTTACGAGGGAGGTGTTGCCATACACATGTTATATCTTATATCTTAGACTGAACCAGGTCATTTGTTAATATATGTCCTTCCTTCTATGATTATCTCATTATTTTTGCACACAGCTATATCCCTGAGAAATGTGCAGTAGGACTGGTGGATATTTTTTTCAAGCATACGGATTTGTTTGCTTCAATTGCCTTTCCTAATGCTTGAACCGTCCTACATGAGATTCCAATATAGAAGGGGGCTGTATTGGTATTTTTTGTGCACCTATATGTATTTTTCTTACCTTACGCTTTCTTTCATCTCTTTTTATTGCTCATTGTTTTCCCTCCTTTAGTTGGTTAGGTTTGTAATAGGGTGAGCAGGTGTCAGCTGCCGCGGAGTGGGGGCGCCAAATTATCTATCAGGGTGCCAACCTCCACTGCTAGGAAGGGACAGCAGGTAAGCGTAGGGTTATATTAGGATAGGTGCACATTTGTGATCCATATTTGTATATTTATTTTTTTCTGTTTCATTGGGAAGTGGTATTTTTTAAAGAATTTTTGATTAAACTTATACTTTTTAAGGGGACAACATGTTACACAGTCCATTGCTGAAGAAAAAGCATTTTCAAGAGTGTTGAAAATTTGTTCAACAACATTTAGACAAGCCTGTGAAATGCTGGGAAAATATAGTCTGGTCAGATGAGACCAAAATGTAACCCTTTGGATGCCATAATGCCTACATACAGCATGTTTGGAAGCAAAAAGCCATTGAATGTCACCCAAAAAACACCATATAAACAGTGAAGTTTGGAGGTGGGACCATCACAGCATGGGGCTATTTTTCATCATAGGGCACTGGCAAACTTCATCTGAAGGAAGGATGAATGGACAATTGTAACAAAACATTCTTGATGACAAATCTTCTGCTATCTATCAGGATGATAAAGATGAAACGAGGGTGGACATTTCAGCAAGACAATGAGGCCAAACACACAACCAAGGAAACTCTCAATTGATTTCAGAGAAAAAAAATAAAGCTGCTAGAATGGCCATTCCAATCACCTGACATGAATCCAATAGAACATTTAAGGAAGGAACTAAAGCTCATAGTTCACAGAAGGAGCCAACAGGACCGTCAGGATTTGAAGACTGTTTGTGTGGAAGAATGGGCCAAAATCACACCTGAGCAATGCATGTCACTAGTTTGTCCTTTACCGGAGGCATCTTGAAGCTGTCATCACCAACAAAGGCATTCCTACGAAGTATTAAATAAAATTCAGAAAGCGCGTTGAATACTTTTCCTCTGTGTCATTTCTCATTATTACCCCCATTTAATTTATGGACATCTATGGTTTTATTTCATTGTCTGTGTGGATTGGATATGGTAAGAATTTCATGTCAAGAGCGCCTTTAGAAATATATTTACTTAGAAAATTGGTGACGTGTAGTGATGGGTGAACCCTAACAGTAAAGTTCGGGGTCGGGGGCTGCACCGAACACCAACTTCTCCAGGAAGTCTGTGACTGTTTGGGTTCAGCCCCAAACCCCCCCCCCCCCAAACAACGGGTGTTTCCAACGCTACATGTCAGCATGGCAAAAACCGCCTCCGATGTCTGTTCTTTCGTAATTTGAATAAAGGACATTGATTCACAGCAACATCAGGGTGAGTGCCATATGTATAATATATTTTTTTAAATGATTAAACTAGACTTTTTAATTCTGTACTTTAGTGTGGTGTATCTTCTCGATTATTTGGCGATTCTCCCTTACACACACCTACTTTGTGCTTCTGTGTATCAGTAATTGAGGTGTGAGTGATCATTAGATGGCTGTCAGCTGCTGGACAGAAGATTGTTCAGCTATCTCTCCAGCCTCTTCCCTACACAGAAGCACTCACATTAAAGTGCCGCATAACCCATCAATATTGGCGGCTTCAGCTGATGTTAATGTAAGGTCTCATTCAGGCATCAGTGACTTTTCACGTATATGAAACATGGTAAGAGTGTCATTGGTGTTTTGGATCAGTGTGTCTATTCTTGTCACCATTGTTTCATCAGATATCTTCGAGTAGTGGAAATATAAACAAATTGGGAGTCACGGCCTGCAAAAAAAAAACCGTGGACAGCACCATGGATTATCATGGGTTTCAATTCTGAGAAAATCGGACATCTGAATAAGGTCTTAACCCCTCTGTGACCTTAGACGTACTATCCCGTCGAGGTGCCCTGGGCTTATCTGACCCTGGACGGGATAGTACGTCATAGCGATCGGCAGCGCTCACGGGGGGAGCGCCGCCGATCGCGGCCGGGTGTCAGCTGCTTATCGCAGCTGACATCCGGCACTATGTGCCAGGAGCGGTCACGGACCGCCCCCGGCACATTAACCCCTGGCACACCGCGATCAAAGATGATCGCGATGTGCCGGCGGTGCAGGGAAGCACCGCGCAGGGAGGGGGCTCCCTGCGGGCTTCCCTGAGCCCCCCGCAGCAACGCGATGTGATCGCGTTGCTGCGAGGGTCTGCTCACCTCCCTCCCTGCTCGAGCCCCGGATCCAAGATGGCCGCGGATCCGGGTCCTGCAGGGAGGGAGGTGGCTTCACAGAGCCTGCTTAGAGCAGGCACTGTGAAGCCTGCAGCGCTGCATGTCAGATCAGTGATCTGACAGAGTGCTGTGCAAACTGTCAGATCACTGATCTGTGATGTCCCCCCCTGGGACAAAGTAAAAAAGTAAAAAAAAAATTTTCCAAATGTGTAAAAAAAAAAAAAAAAAATATTCCAATATAATGAAAAAAAAAAAAAATATATTATTCCCATAAATACATTTCTTCATCTAAATAAAAAAAAAACCAATAAAAGTACACATATTTAGTATCGCCGCGTCCGTAACGACCCGACCTATAAAACTGTCCCACTAGTTAACCCCTTCAGTAAACACCGTAAGAAAAAAAAAAAAAAAACGAGGCAAAAAACAACGCTTTATTATCATACCGCCGAACAAAAAGTGGAATAACACGCGATCAAAAGGACAGATATAAATAACCATGGTACCGCTGAAAGCGTCATATTGTCCCGCAATAAAAGAGCCGCCATACAGCATCATCAGCAAAAAAATAAAAAAGTTATAGTCCTGAGAATAAAGCGATGCAAAAATAATTATTTTTTCTGTAAAATAGTTTTTATCGTATAAAAGCACCAAACCATAAAAAAATGATATAAATGAGGTATCGCTGTAATCGTACTGACCCGAAGAATAAAACTGATTTATCAATTTTACCAAACGCGGAACGGTATAAACGCCTCCCCCAATAGAAATTCATGAATAGCTGGCTTTTGGTCATTCTTCCTCACAAAAATCGGAATAAAAAGCGATAAAAAAATGTCACGTGCCCGAAAATGTTTTCAATAAAAACGTCAACTCGTCCCGCAAAAAACAAGACCTCACATGACTCTGTGGACCAAAATATGGAAAAATTATAGCTCTCAAAATGTGGTATTGCAAAAAATATTTTTTGCAATAAAAAGGGTCTTTCAGTGTGTGACGGCTGCCAATCATAAAAATCCGCTAAAAAACCCGCTATAAAAGTAAATCAAACCCCCCTTCATCACCCCCTTAGTTAGGGAAAAATAAAAAAAAATGTATTTATTTCCATTTTCCCATTAGGGCTAGGGTTAGGGCTAGGATTAGGGTTAGGGTTAGGGCTAGGGTTAGGGCTAGGGTTAGGGCTAGGGTTAGGGCTAGGGCTAGGGTTAGGGCTAGGGTTAGGGCTAGGGTTGGGGTTAGGGCTAGGGTTAGGGCTGGGGTTAGGGCTAGGGTTAGGGCTAGGGTTAGGGCTAGGGTTAGGGCTACAGTTAGGGTTGGGGCTAAAGTTAGGGTTAGGGTTTAGATTACATTTACAGTTGGGAATAGGGTTGGGATTAGGGTTAGTGGTGTGTCAGGGTTAGAGGTGTGGTTAGGGTTACCGTTGGAATTAGGGTTAGGGGTGTGTTTAGATTAGGGTTTCAGTTATAATTGGGGGGTTTCCACTGTTTCGGCACATCAGGGGCTCTCCAAACACGACATGGCGTCCGATCTCAATTCCAGCCAATTCTGCGTTGAAAAAGTAAAACAGTGCTCCTTCCCTTCCGAGCTCTCCTGTGTGCCCAAACAGGGGTTTACCCCAACATATGGGGTATCAGCGTACTCAGGACAAATTGGACAACAACTTTTGTGGACCAATTTCTCCTGTTACCCTTGGGAAAATACAAAACTGGGGGCTAAAAAATAATTTTTGTGGGAAAACAAAAAGATTTTTTATTTTCACGGCTCTGCGTTATAAACTGTAGTGAAACACTTGGGGGTTCAAAGTTCTCACAACACATCTAGATAAGTTCATTGAGGGGTCTAGTTTCCAATATGGGGTCACTTGTGGGGGGTTTCTACTGTTTAGGTACATTAGGGGCTCTGCAAACGCAATGTGACGCCTGCAGACCAATCCATCTAAGTCTGCATTCCAAATGATGCTCCTTCCCTTCCGAGCCCTCCCATGCGCCCAAACGGTGGTTCCCCCCCACATATCGGGTATCAGCGTACTCAGGACAAATTGGACAACAACATTTAGGGTCCAATTTCTCCTGCTAACCTTGGAAAAATACAAAACTGGGGGCTAAAATATAATTTTTGTGGAAAAAAAAATATTTTTTATTTGCATGGCTCTGCGTTATAAACTGTAGTGAAATACTTGGGGGTTCAAAGCTCTCACAACACATCAAGATGAGTTCCTTAGGGGGTCTACTTTCCAAAATGGTGTCACTTGTGGGGGGTTTCTATTGTTTAGGTACATTAGGGGCTCTGCAAACGCAATGTGACGCCTGCAGACCATTCCATCTAAGTCTGCATTCCAAATGGCGCTCCTTCCCTTCCGAACCCTCCCATGCGCCCAAATGGTGGTTCCCCCCCACATATGGGGTATCAGCGTACTCAGGACAAATTGGACAACAACTTTTGGGGTCCAATTTCTCCTGTTACCCTAGGGAAAATACAAAACTGGGGGCTAAAAAATAATTTTTGTGGGAAAAAAATTTTGTTTTATTTTTACGGTTCTGCATTATAAACTTCTGTGAAGCACTTGGTGGGTCAAAGTGCTCACCACACATCCAGATAAGTTCCTTAGGGGGTCTACTTTCCAAAATGGTGTCACTTGTGGGGGGTTTCAATGTTTAGGCACATCAGTGGCTCTCCAAACGCAACATGGCGTCCCATCTCAATTCCTGTCAATTTTGCATTGAAAAGTCAAATAGCGCTCCTTCCCTTCCGAGCTCTCCCATGCGCCCAAACAGTGGTTTACTGCCACATATGGGGTATCAGCGTACTCAGGACAAATTGGACAACAACTTTTTGGGTCCAATTTCTCCTCTTACCCTTGGTAAAATAAAACAAATTGGAGCTGAAGTAAATTTTTTGTGTAAAAAAGTTAAATGTTCATTTTTATTTAAACATTCCAAAAATTCCTATTAAACACCTGAAGGGTTAATAAACTTCTTGAATGTGGTTTTGAGCACCTTGAGGGGTGCAGTTTTTAGAATGGTGTCACACTTGGGCATTTTCTATCATATAGACCCCTCAAAATGACTTCAAATGAGACGTGGTCCCTAAAAAAAAATGGTGTTGTAAAAATGAGAAATTGCTGGTCAACTTTTAACCCTTATAACTCCCTAACAAAAAAAAAAATTGGTTCCAAAATTATGCTGATGTAAAGGAGACATGTGGGAAATGTTACTTATTAAGTATTTTGTGTGACATATCTCTGTGATTTAATTGCATAAAAATTCAAAGTTTGAAAATTGCGAAATTTTCAAAATTTTCGCCAAATTTCCGTTTTTTTCACAAATAAACGCAGGTACTATCAAAGAAATTTTACCACTATCATGAAGTACAATATGTCACGAGAAAACAATGTCAGAATCACCAGGATCCGTTGAAGCGTTTCGGAGTTATAACCTCATAAAGGGACAGTGGTCAGAATTGTAAAAATTGGCCTGGTCATTAACGTGCAAACCACCCTTGGGGGTAAAGGGGTTAATGTGTATGGGGGACTCAAGGCAATTTAGAAGTGAAGCTGACCGGCTGCTCCATGTTTATCTTGTAAGGGTATGTTCACACGTTCAGGATTTCCATCCTTTTTTTTTCAGGACAGTTTTTTTTTAAAAACTGCAGCTCTTGGCAGAAAACGCAGGTCCTTTTTTTGGTCCTTTTTTTGTCCTTTTTTGATGCGTTTTTTGATGCGTTTTTTGATGCGTTTTTTTATCCTTTTTTTATGCAGTTTTCTATGCAGAGACTGTGTGTTTCCTAGGAAGCTTTTTAGGGCTAAAATGGCTGAAAATACCCTAACCCTACCCCTAACCCTACCCCTAACCCTACCCCTACCCCTATTCTAACCTTAGTGAAAAAAAAAAAAAAAAAAATTTCTTAATTTTTTTATTGTCCCTACCAATGGGGGTGACAAAGTGGGGGGGGTGTCATTTACTATTTTTTTATTTTGATCACTGAGATAGGTTATATCTCAGTGATGAAAATGCACTTTGGAGCGAATCTGCCGGCCGGCAGATTCGGCGGGCGCACTGCGCATGCGCCCGCCATTTTGCAAGATGGCGGCGCCCAGGGAGAAGACGGCCGGACGGACACCGGGACGCCGGGTAAGTATAAGGGGGGGGAGATTAGGGCACGGGGGGGGCATCGGAGCACTGGGGGGGGGGCATCGGAGCACGGGGGGGGGACATCGGAGCACGGGGGGGCGGGATCGGAGCACGGGGGGGCAGCCACACTCCGCCCACGCACTTCCGCCCGCTCCCCCGCACTTCCTGCTGCAGCGGTTCTGCACATCAAATCGCAGTAAAACCCGCAGATATATTTTTGATCTGCGGGTTTTACTGCGATTTTGACCTCACAATGGAGGTCTATGGGTGCAGAACCGCTGCGGTTCAGGAAAAAGAAGTGACATGCTCCTTCTTTTTTGCCGCAGCTATTCTGCGCGGCTTTTTAAACGAAATTACGGATCATGTGCACAGCAGTGACTGTTTTCCATAGGGTTACATTGTTATGTACCCTGCATGGAAAACAGCTGCGGAACCGCAGCGGCAAAACCGCTGCGGTTCCGCAGTAAAAGACGCACTGTGTGAACATGGCCTAAATGAGGCCTGGTGTGGAAATCATGAAGCAAATGTCGCCTGCCCCCATGGCCGCCTACTAACCTTTGTCTGAAAATATGATTTGTCTTGTAAATAAATAAACTACTTTTGCACCAGGAAAGTTGAAGAGCCTCCTGTGCCTTGTGGTGCTCATAGCACTTGTGGCCACAACGTCGTCCTATATGTCACACATTCAGTCTGTACAGGACATTTCCTCTCACATACAGGATGCCGACAATGAAAATAAAGCCCTGCTAAGTCATCACAAGTATCAATGGCAGCACCAGTCTCATCAGACTCGCCAGAATTCACCAGGTGACAGACACCACTGAGCCAGGCACTCACCAGGTGACAGACCCCACTGAGCCAGGCACTCACCAGGTGACAGACCCCACTGAGCCAGGCATTCACCAGGTGACAGACCCCACTGAGCCAGGCATTCACCAGGTGACAGACCCCACTGTGCCAGGCATTCACCTGGTGACAGACGCCACTGAGCCAGGCATTCACCAGGTGACAGACCCCACTGAGCCAGGCATTCACCAGGTGACAGACCCCACTGAGCCAGGCATTCACCAGGTGACAGACACCACTGAGCCAGGCATTCACCAGGTGACAGACCCCACTGAGCCAGGCATTCACCAGGTGACAGACGCCACTGAGCCAGGCATTCACCAGGTGACAGACCCCACTGAGCCAGGCACTCACCAGGTGACAGACCCCACTGAGCCAGGCACTCACCAGGTGACAGACCCCACTGAGCCAGGCATTCACCAGGTGACAGACACCACTGAGCCAGGCATTCACCAGGTGACAGACGCCACTGAGCCAGGCATTCACCAGGTGACAGACCCCACTGAGCCAGGCATTCACCAGGTGACAGACCCCACTGAGCCAGGCATTCACCAGGTGACAGACCCCACTGAGCCAGGCATTCACCAGGTGACAGACACCACTGAGCCAGGCATTCACCATTTGACAGACGCCACTGAGCCAGGCACTCACCAGGTGACAGACGCCACTGAGCCAGGCATTCACCAGGTGACAGACCCCACTGAGCCAGGCATTCACCAGGTGACAGACACCACTGAGCCAGGCATTCACCAGGTGACAGACACCACTGAGCCAGGCATTCACCAGGTGACAGACACCACTGAGCCAGGCATTCACCAGGTGACAGACACCACTGAGCCAGGCATTCACCAGGTGACAGACGCCACTGAGCCAGGCACTCACCAGGTGACAGACGCCACTGAGCCAGGCATTCACCAGGTGACAGACCCCACTGAGCCAGGCATTCACCAGGTGACAGACACCACTGAGCCAGGCATTCACCAGGTGACAGACACCACTGAGCCAGGCATTCACCAGGTGACAGACACCACTGAGCCAGGCACTCACCTGGTGACAGACACCACTGAGCCAGGCATTCACCAGGTGACAGACCCCACTGAGCCAGGCATTCACCAGGTGACAGACCCCACTGAGCCAGGCATTCACCAGGTGACAGACCCCACTGAGCCAGGCATTCACCAGGTGACAGACCCCACTGAGCCAGGCACTCACCTGGTGACAGACACCACTGAGCCAGGCATTCACCTGGTGACAGACACCACTGAGCCAGGCATTCACCAGGTGACAGACCCCACTGAGCCAGGCATTCACCAGGTGACAGACACCACTGAGCCAGGCATTCACCAGGTGACAGACGCCACTGAGCCAGGCATTCACCAGGTGACAGACACCACTGAGCCAGGCATTCACCAGGTGACAGACGCCACTGAGCCAGGCATTCACCAGGTGACAGACACCACTGAGCCAGGCATTCACCTGGTGACAGACGCCACTGAGCCGCCGGCTACAAGTCGTGCACAGTCCGGCATCAGCAGGGAGCATCAGCTGAGCGCCGACCATCAGGTGTCAGGGAGACTCCGACATTGCACAGAGCAGAGAAGCCGACAAAAGCCAGGTACTCACAGATCGCTCTATTAACCCTCCGCGCTCCGGGCTCCTCTGCAGCGCAAAGTCCGAGCCGCTGCATGTGATGAAGATCCGCTGCAGAAAACGCAATTGGCCAAAGTGAATGTCTGTGATCATCAACAGGAAACATCAGCGCTTCCTGTGACATCACCGGACTCCGCCTGCATTATATTCTCTACTAAAGAAAGTTGTGTGTGCGGTGACCTGCGGGGCCGGGCGGGCGGCTGCTTCCTCCGGGCACGGAGCAGGATACACGGCTGCTGCAGCAGGAAACCTGGCGGCTGCTGAGGGCCACTGATAACATTGTGTCATTAGCGCCCAGTGCCGGCTGGTGACTGATGGCGGAGTCCTGCCAGTGCAGAGCCCCGTGCCCATGGCAGGATGTGGCGAGAGTTACCTCACATTGCGCTCTGCCACCTGTCCGAGCCCCCCGGAAAACACCAGGCTGAAGTTGGTTAGTCGGCAATTTTTTTCTTTTCTGTTTTTTTATAGGTTTAACAACAAAAAACAATCCTCAATAATAACCTACAATGCAGCGAGGTGCCCTGATGTGAGTACACCTAACAACAGCTACAAAAACGATAAAACTGGTACAAAAATGGGCATCACAGTGGGCACCGAAGGACGTTAAAGGGAACCTGTCACCTGAATTTGGCGGGACTGGTTTTGGGTCATATGGAAATATTGGATTGAAGTTCATTCTCTGTCCTCCGTAGTACACGCCTGCGCAAGGCAAGATTGCAGCCAGCAGGCGTGTACTACGGAGGACAGAGAATGAACTTTAATCCAATATTGCGGCCATCATGCAGCCAGCGGGTAAGGAAAGGGTGAATCAAACACCCGAAAACTCCGCCCATATGACCCAAAACCAGTCCCGCCAAATTCAGGTGACAGGTTCCCTTTAATGAAAGGGTTAAATGACGTTGGGCCACTGATATCACAGTGCAGACATATAGAACAGGGATGTTTTGCTCAAAGAAAAAATAAGAAATATCACTTTATTAATAATTATAAAAACAATTCCTCAAAAAGATATGATTAAAATAATACAGGAAAATATTGATAACTCAAGAAGAATTATATATATTTATATATATATATATTTATATATATATATTTATATATATATCACACACACATATATATCTTAAAAATAATGTATAAATAAATAAAAATGATGCCCCAATATAACCCCTATAACTATGTCATGTGGGACATCAAAAAATGTATATATAATATATATGTATATAAATAGTACCAACCAGTCTGAAACCTCACTGTCCCCCGCACACACCACTCCAACGCGTGTTTCGCTACTGCTTCGTCAGGCGTCCCTGTATTGTATTAACTGAACCTTCGGATTCATGCTGGTTGATCACATGGCCATTTAATTGTCCACTATAGCTACTACGGTTGTCTATTAATTTTTATCACCTTATGATATGGTCTTATTGTTTGATTATAATTAAAATATGTGCACTATAACTACCTTGTCCTGGTGAAACCGCTCGCCTTGTTCATCGCTTACATCCCCAAGATTTTGAGGGAAGAAATCTAAATGTGAATGGAAAAAGTGCATTGTCAGAGGCATGGAGCATCCAAGACACTGTATGCATTTAGCAGTTCCTCAACACCTTCAACATATTCTGGAGATTTTTGTTTTCCTAAAGTTTTCACAGATCCACTTGAAGCTTTTCTAAGATCTCAATTCCTTACCATTTAGAGTTCCTTCAAACACATCATCTCTCATAAGCTCTCTGATCTGATGACCAACAAATACTCCTTCCTTCAGTTTTGCTGGTGAAATGCTGGAGAATTTCTGTGCAATGTACTGGAACCCTTGTGAATTTGTTTTTGCCATGGCTTTCACAAAGTTTTTAATCAATCCCAACTTTATATGTAGTGGAGGAAGAAAGATTTTTGTTGGAGCAACTAGAGGATTATGCTGAACATTGTCTCTACCTGGAGCATAGATGTTTCTCTGTCCCCAATGACGACGAACATAATGCTCTACTGTATTTCTACTGTCCCATAAACACAAGAAGCAACAATATTTTGTGAAATCCCATTGCATTCCCATTAGCAGACCAATCACTTTCAGATCTCCACAGATATTCCATTGATGATGCTTCTATTGTATAGCGTCCAAAAACAACTGCCATATTTTCATAACATTCATTTAGGTGACATGAGTGAGCAATAGGGATTGATGATTTCCTATTTCCATTGTGAAGCAACACTGCTTTCAAATTTCTCTGAGCTGAGTCAATAGACAATTGCCAATCTGCAACAAACTGCTCTTGATTCAGTTCTTCAAAGAGGCCATTCACATTGTTACAGTACACCATTGGTCCATCAACTGTGAAAAATTTTGTTAAAGGGAATCTGTCAACCCCAAAATCGAAGATGAGCTAAGCCCACCAGCATCAGGGGCTTATCTACAGCATTTTGTAATGCTGTAGATAAGCCCCCGATGTATACTGAAAGATGAGAAAATAAGGTTAGATTACACTCACCTGGGGGCGGTCCGATCCGATGGGCGTCACAGTCCGGTCCGGGGCCTCCTATCTTTATAGGATGATGTCCTCTTCTTGTCTTCACACTGCTGCTCCAGCGCAGGCGTACTTTGTCTGCTCTGTTGAGGGCAGAGCAAAGTACTTCAGTGCGCAGGCGCCATGCCTTTCTGACCTTTCCCGGTACCTGCGCACTGCTGTACTTTGTTCTGCCCTCAACAGGGCAGACAAAGTACGCCTGCGCTGGAGCCGCATCGTGAATACAAGAAGAGGACGTCATCGTAAGAAGATGGGAGGCGCTGGACCCGGACCGCGACGCCCATGGGACCGGACCGCAGCGGGACCGCCCCTTAGTGAGTATAATCTAGCCTCTTTTTCTCATCTTTCAGGATACATCGGGGGCTTATCTACAGCATTGCAGAATGCTGTAGATAAGTCCCTGATACCGGTGGGCTTAGCTCATCTTCTATTTTGGAGGTGACAGGTTCCCTTTAAAGTGTTACTTCTGTTTCGGTAATAACTTTGACATCATCATGAAGCTTCTTCTGTTTCAACCTACAACCCCTGGCAAAAATTATGGAATCACCCTGTAAATTTTCATACCCAAAAATAACACCTGCATCAAATTAGATCGGCTCGTTAGTCTGCAATTAAAAAGGAGTGATCACGCCTTGAAGAGCTGTTGCACCTAGTGGACTGACATGAATCATGGCTCCAACACAAGAGATGTCAATTGAAACATAGGAGAGGATTATCAAACTCTTAAAGGAGGGTAAATCATCATGCAATGTTGCAAAAGATGTTGGTTCTTCACAGTCAGCTGTGTCTAAAATCTGGACCAAATACAAACAACATGGGAAGGTTGTTAAAGGCAAACATTCTGGTAGACCAAGGAAGTTCATCAAAACATCAAGACCGGAAACTTAAAGCAGTATGTCTCCAAAACAGGAAATGCACAACAAAACAAATGAGGAACGAATGGGTGGAAACTGGAGTCAACGTCTGTGACCGAACTGTAAGAAACTGCCTAAAGGAAATGAGATTTACATACAGAAAAGGTAAACGAAAGCCACCATTAACACCTAAACAGAAAAAAAACAAGGTTACAGTGGACTAAGGAAAAGCAATCGTGGACTGTGGATGATTGGATGAAAGTCATATTCAGTGATGAATCGCGAATCTGCATTGGGCAAGGTGATGCTGGAACTTTTGCTTGGTGCCGTTCCAATGAGATTTATAAAGATGACGGCCAGAAGAGAACATGCAAATTTCCACAGTCATTGATGATATGGGGCAGCATGTCAGGTAAAGGCACTGGGGAGATGGCTGTCCTTACATCTTCAATAAATGCACAAGTTTATGTTGATATTTTGGACACTTTTCTTATCCCATCAATTAAAAGGATGTTTGGGGATGATGAAATCATTTTCCAAGATAAGAATGCATCCTGCCATAGAGCAAAAACTGTGAAAACATTCCTTGAAAGAAATACACTGCTCAATGTCATGGCCTGCAAATAGTCCGGATCTCAATCCAATTGAAAATCTTTGGTGGAAGTTGAAGAAAATAGTCCATGACAAGGCTCCAACCTGCAAAGCTGATCTGGCAACAGCAAAGCAATGTAGAAATTAGAAGTGCGCACAATCAGCCTGCTGCACCTGTTGAACCTCCCCTTGACTAGGAAGTGTGCTTCAGCCACTCCGGACTACGGGTGCTCATTCAGAAAAAAACTCTCAAATGGTGAAAAGCATGAAGGAAAAGAAGAGCACTCACCGTCCGTACAAAAAGGTCCGTTCTTTATTGATTTATGGCTTCAAAATAAAATAGCAGGACATGGCGGGGAGAAACAGTGGAGAAGGACCGATCTGGCAACAGCAATCAGAGAAAGTTGGAGCCAGATTGATGAAGAGTAATGTTTGACACTCACTAAGGCTAGGTCCACATTGCGTTAGGGCAATCCGTTAAGCGCATAGCGCTAGCGGATTGCGCTAACGCAATGTTTATTTTGGGGCCGCGTTCGCCGCCCCCTCTAGTACAGATCCCCGATCTGCGCTAGCGAGGGACGGACCTCGGATGCTGTAAGCAGCATCCGAGGTCCGTCACAAAAGAACGGCACATCGCTAGCGCGTGCCGAAAATGGCATGCGCTAGCGATGCGCAACAGGCAGAAATCACATTGCTGTCAATGGGTGAGCTAATGGACCCGTTGCATGGCATTAATTGCAACATTTTCACCGTGCAACGCTGTCCGTTAGCGTTAACCCATTAACGCAATGTGTACCTAGCCTAATAGAGATGAGCGGTGTTTGAGTCGAACTGTTCGCCAATCTCAAATTCGAGCTGTTTTGGGCTGTGTTCGAGTCGGTCGACGAACCCGAACAATTTGCTTAAAATTCGGCCGTACGAGTTTCTGTTCGATAACTGTACGTTCAGTAAAAGCCTCGCTTGATTTGCACATTAAAACTGTTTATCATTGTTAATAGACTGTTTCAGTGTATAGTGGGCGGGGATAGATCTGTGCTGAAATAACGCCGATCTCCATTTTTTTTTTTTTCCCGCATTTACAGTGGGGCGGTGCAGTCTCTCAGCTTATCAGCAGTGCGCACACACACAGCAATGTGCATGTGATGCACACAAGCAAGGGCATGTGTCATTGGCTGTGTGTGTCACATGTCCTCCTTGCCCTATAAGAACCAGCCATTTGCCCCGTCGCCACCATTTCCTCACTGCTGCAGCTTTGTGTTAGACGGCACCGCTGCTGCTGTGGGCGCTATACAGACTAATAGTGTTTTTTTTTTAGCGAATTGTCAAAGAGATAGGTTTAGGGAGTCGGGACTAGTTGTAATATCAGCCCTTTTCAGGGTAGGTTACAGCAGTTCATAGCACTGATTGCCAGGCAGGTCTGTGCCAGTGCTGTGCAAGTGTTTGTCACAGCATTTGGTGTAATCTAGCTCAGCCAATCCTTTTGGGTTAGTAGCATTGTCTGATAGTCATCTGAGTAGCCCGCCTGTGAAGCTAGCTACACCGCCTGTGTATCTCAATTTTCACTGCATCTAATCCAGTTGATAGTTTAGGGCCTAGGAGCAGTGTCTGCACGTCAGCAGAATAGCCTGCCTGTGAAACAAACTATACCGCCTGTGTATCTCAATTTTCACTGCTTCTAATCCAGTTGATAGTTTAGGGCCTAGGAGCAGTGTCTGCACGTCAGCAGAGTAGCCTGCCTGTGAAACAAACTATACCACCTGTGTATCTCAATTTTCACTGCATCTAATCCAGTTGGTAATTTAGGGCCTAGGAGCAGTGTCTGCACGTCAGCAGAGTAGCCCGCCTGTGAAACAAACTATACCGCCTGTGTATCACAATTTTCACTGCATCTTAAGCTAGTGTCACACTAGCGTTTTGCTGATCTGCGGAGGGCTGCGGACTTCCTCCGTGAAGCCCCGCCCTCGGCTGCACCTCTGCCGCTAGCTCCGCCTACTTCTGCATGCGGCCTGCGTACCTATCTTTAACATTAGGTACACAGGTCATGCGGCTGTATGTGGATGCTTCCACATGCGTTGTTTTGACGATGCAGAGAAAAAATTGTGTCCTACACTGGTCGCTACATCGTCAAAACGACGCATGCGGAAGCATCCGTATATAGCGGCATGACCTGCGTACCTAATGTTATAGATAGGTACGCATGCCGCGTTGAGGCCGCATGCAGAAGTAGGCGGAGCTAGCGGTGGAGGTGTGGCCAAGGGCGGGGCTTCACGGAGGAAGTCCGCAGCCCTCCGCAGATCAGCAAAACGCAAATGTGATACCGGCCTAATCCAGTTGATAGTTTAGGGCCTAGGAGCAGTGTCTGCACATCAGCAGAGTAGCCCGCATGTAACATAGTAACATAGTAACATAGTTAGTAAGGCCGAAAAAAGACATTTGTCCATCCAGTTCAGCCTATATTCCATCATAATAAATACCCAGATCTACGTCCTTCTACAGAACCTAATAATTGTATGATACAATATTGTTCTGCTCCAGGAAGACATCCAGGCCTCTCTTGAACCCCTCGACTGAGTTCGCCATCACCACCTCCTCAGGCAAGCAATTCCAGATTCTCACTGCCCTAACAGTAAAGAATCCTCTTCTATGTTGGTGGAAAAACCTTCTCTCCTCCAGGCGCAAAGAATGCCCCCTTGTGCCCGTCACCTTCCTTGGTATAAACAGATCCTCAGCGAGATATTTGTATTGTCCCCTTATATACTTATACATGGTTATTAGATCGCCCCTCAGTCGTCTTTTTTCTAGACTAAATAATCCTAATTTCGCTAATCTATCTGGGTATTGTAGTTCTCCCATCCCCTTTATTAATTTTGTTGCCCTCCTTTGTACTCTCTCTAGTTCCATTATATCCTTCCTGAGCACCGGTGCCCAAAACTGGACACAGTACTCCATGTGCGGTCTAACTAGGGATTTGTACAGAGGCAGTATAATGCTCTATCTATCGCCTGTGTATCTCAATTTTCACTGCATCTAATCCAGTTAATAGTTTTGGGCGTAGTACCACAGTTTGGCCACTCAGTTCTGCTCGGTTTTCATCCATCGGTTGTTGTGCCAACAACTACAGATACAGAGTTGCCAATTAGTTAAGCACTAAAATGAGTGGCAAAAGGCCTGCTGCTGGTGGAAAGGGGAATAGGTGTGTTGGAAAAGGAAAAAAAGGTTGTGTCCGTGGGGTAGGTGGTCAAGCAACAGTAACATCTGCAGAAGAAAGACCATCTTCCAGCGAAAGTAAGAGGTCTACTTCTTTTCATGGACAATCTGATATGATCCCTTTCTTACGACCATCGCTACAAGCATCGCCAAAAATTCCAGATGAGGCACAAAAACAGCAGGTGCATGAACAGATTTCAAGTGGGTTCTCCATGTCAACTTCAACATCACAACTACTCCAGTCCTCAGAGTTGTCACCCCAATCACACTTGCTTCCTCACAGCTTCCAAGTCTCCAGCTGCCTGTCTGAGCACATGGTTGAGTCTATAGAGCTGTTTACGCATACTATAGCCTGGGAATCAGAGGTCAGCTCCAGAGCTTCTGTGAATCCAGACGAGGAATGATCTGCACTGATGCCCAGAATCTTTGTGAGTCGGGTCCAGGCTCAGATGAAGAAGGTTCTGAGCATAATGTAGACCCTCGTTCCCAAACTGTAACTCCTGTTGGTGGAGACAATGAGGAAGATGATAATGAGACAGATACCTGATTGGAACGAAAACTTGACTTTTCGGTCGGGGCAGGAAGAGGTTGGCTCTGAGGACGACGGGCGTGAGAACACACAGGATGATGATGATGAGTTTGTAGACCCCACTTACTGTCAACCCCCAGCCTGCCAGTCCATGAGGTCAGCAGAGGAGGTGGAGGAGGATGCTAGTGACGAGTCAGACGACGAGGTAACGGTGCGCCTTCCTGGACAGAGACGGAGTACTGGAAGCACGTCAACAACTGCATCCTCAACCCCAACTGTGCCTCAGACCAGAAGTCGTGGTGGCTCTTCAGGTCGTACGGGCTCTAAGCCTTGCATAGCCTGGGCATTTTTTGACATCGCAAAGGATGACCCAACTCATGTTGTCTCTAAGATTTGTCAACAAAATCTCAGTAGAGGCCAAAAAATCACTAGCTTGAGTACTTCATGCATGAACCGTCACATGGATATGAGGCATAAGTTGCAGTGGGAAGCTCACTGTGCTACAATGCGGCCTAGTGGGCCGGGTCAACCACCATCTGCCCCATCAAGTGCATCCGCATCCTCTTCATCCTCTGTGACTGTGGGGACAGCAGTCACACATGGTTTTGGATGCAGACCTTCCACCTCTTTACCCACAACAGCCAGTGTGATTGGCAGGTCGTCAGGACATTTGCTAGTGGAAACACCTGCTGGTGTTGAGCGCTCTCCGACATCGACACCACATTATGATCAAGGCAACATAACATCTCCGCCTGCACCTTCCTCGCAGACCAGCAGTTTGCCGGGGACACCCTACTCAACTCCGTCTAAGCACGGCAGCCAGCCCTCAGTCCCTCAGATGTGGGCAAGTAAAAGACCATTTCCTCCTAGCCATGACAAAGTTAAGAGGTTGAATTTCTCCATCTGCAAGCTGTTGGCTACATAAATTCTGCCTTTCCGCCTGGTGGACACAGAGGATTTTCGAGACCTTATGTCCATCGCAGTGCCCCAGTACCAGATGCCCAGTCGCCACTACTTCTCAAAGAAAGCTGTGCCTGTGCTACACCAGCATGTCGCACACAACATCATCTCTTCCTTGAGAAACTCTGTGTGTGACAGGGTGCATTTCACCACAGACACTTGGATGAGTAGACATGGACAGGGGCGTTACATGTCGGTGACTGGGCACTGGGTAACTACGGCGACATGAGGAGAAGGGGCTACTGTCCGAGTCTTGCCGTCCCCATGAGTTGCTCATCGATCCTCTGTATCTAGTTCCTCCACTGCTTCTGCCTCCTCAACCTCCTCTCGGTCCTCCACCTGCACCCAAAGCCTGTCTGGTAATGCCACCCGCATTGTAACTGGGCAGAAAAAATCCTGCACACCTCCTCACTATGCTGTTACCAGGGCTCAACGGCATCAGGCAGTGTTTACATTGAAATGTCTGGGAAATGTGAGTCACACAGCTGAGGAGTTGTGGTCAGCTCTGGAGACCGAATTCCATCAATGGTTGTCTCCACTCAACCTGCAGCCAGGGAAGGCTGTGTGCGACAATGCTGCAAACCTGGGTGCAGCCCTTCGCCGGGGCAATGTCACACACGTGTCTTGTATGGCTCATGTTTTGAACCTGGTTGTCCAGCAATTTTTATCCCACTATCCCGGACTAGATGGGTTTCTGCAGAGGGCACGGTCGCTGTGTGCTCACTTCTGCCGTTCGCATCCCGTAGCTCGAAGACTTGCATCTCTACAGAAGTCGTTGGGCCTGCCAGTTCACCGGCTGAAATGCGATGTGCCCACACGGTGGAATTCAACTCTGCACATGTTGCAGCGACTGTGGCAGCACCGACGAGCCCTGGTGCAATACGTTATGACGTATAGCCTGGGCCAACGAGATCAAGAGGTGGGGCAAATCACGCTGCAGGAGTGGTCTCAGATCAGGGACCTATGCAACCTTCTGCACAGTTTTGAAATAGCGACGAAGGTGTTTAGTGCTGACAATGCCATTATCAGCATGACCATTCCGGTGATTTACATGCTGGAGCACACCTTACACAGTGTTCGGAGTCAGGTGGTGGAACAAGAGGAGGAGGAGGAACAGGAGGAGTCGTATGCAGAAAGTATCATATCTCCAAGGTCAAGAAGGTTGGCAGCACCAAGTCTGCTGGCATTGGAGGCTGGGGGAGAGGGATTACCGAGGGCGCATGGTAGCAGCCAAACTGTTGAGGTAGGTGCAGGAGGCGAGGAAGAAGTGGAGGACGAACTGGCGCTGGGCATGGAAGACTCATCAGATGAGGGAGACCTTGATCAAATTTCTGTTGTGCGAGGTTGGGGAGAGAGGGCAGACGAAGGAAGCATGATTCTCACCTCGCCACCACCAAGACAAAAAGGACTTGGTCCTCCTGGATGCGCAAGACACATGAGTACCTTCTTGCTGCACTACCTGCAACATGACCCTTGGATTGTCAGAATCCAAAGTAATGCCGACTACTGGGTTGCCACACTCTTAGATCCCCGGTACAAAAGCAAATTTGGCAAAATAATTCCTGCCATAGAAAGCGATTCACGCATGCAGGAGTATCAGCAGAGACTGTTACAGAATCTAACATCTGCTTTTCCACAAAACACCAGTGGTGCATGAAGTGAATCTCTGAGTTCTAACTTGCCAACTGTGGGACTATCGAGTCATCACTCAAACCGTAACAGTAACATCGTATCTGGTGGTAACAGCAATTTTTTCCAATCGTTTCAAGATTTTTTTTAGACCATCCTTTGCAAGGCCACAGGAGACAAGAAGTTGACGCACAGCCAACGCCTAGAGAGGATGGTACAAGAGTATCTCCAAGTTAACATTGATGCCATGACTGTGGAACTGGACCCTTGCTCATTTTGGGCTTCCAATCTTGAAAAATGGCCTGAGCTCGCCACTCACGCCTTGGAGATCTTGTTGTGCCCCGCAGCCAGCGTTCTCTCTGAACGTGTGTTCAGCGCTGCTGGTGGTGTGCTGACAGATAAGCGCACGCGGCTGTCCAGTGACAATGTAGACAGACTAACGTTCATCAAGATGAACAAATCCTGGATCCGCAAGGACTTTTTTTTACCCCTGTGTCATCTTGGGGAGACTAAAAACTTGATGATTTTTGAAAATCACCTCAGCAACTGTTTTAAAAAAACTCTGGCGAAATTGATGCCACTTAAGTGGTGTCTGTGGCCGAACTTTTGGAAAAAATGGAGACTCTTTATGTAGTCCCCTTGCTGAGTTTTACATGACGTTGCCATCGTCAATTCCAGGTGGGTGGGGTCGTCTGCAGAGTTGTTTACTCATACTATGGCCTGGGATTCAGAGGTCTGCTCCAAAGCTTCAGTGTCGTTAGTCAGCAGAGTAGCCCAGCCACCCATCGCCTGTTTACCTCAGTACTATTTTTAACGGCATCTGGCCCAGGAAATCCTTTTGGGCCTAGTAGAATTTGGTGCTACTCAGCAGCGTACCCCACCCATGAAGCAAGCTACACCTCCTGTTTACCTAACTACTATTTTGTAACGGCATCTAGCACAGGAAATCCTTTTGGGCCTAGTAGAATTTAGTGCTACTCAGCAGCGTACCCCACCCATGAAGCAAGCTATACCGCCTGTTTACCTAACTACTATTTTGTAACGGCATCTAGCCCAGGAAATCCTTTTGGGCCTAGTAGAATTTAGTGCTACTCAGCAGCGTACCCCACCCATGAAGCAAGCTACACCGCCTGTTTACCTAACTACTATTTTTTAACGGCATATAGCCCAGGAAATCCTTTTGGGCCTAGTAGAATTTGGTGCAACTCAGCAGCGTACCCCACCCGTGAAGCAAGCTACACCGCCTGTTTACCTAACTACTATTTTTTAACGGCATCTGGCCCAGGAAATCCTTTTGGGCCTAGTAGCAATTTCTGCTACTCAGCAGAGTACCCCACCCATGAAGCAAGCTACACCGCCTTCTTTCTTAATCAATCTAACCCCTCGGCTCTGGGGTGTCCACTCTCCCTCCAGCTCTCTCCTTCTCACAGGTGGACTATCGCGTGTTTTTTTGTGCTGCCTTACAAATGTCCATGACGACACATTCGAGGAAGCAACTAAACGCCTCAAATAGTGAGCAGGATATGGAGCACCCCATGGGCAAACAGCGATCTATGTTTTGTTCTCCTTCACAGAAGCAGCCCAATGGGAGGACACTATTCGGAGGCACAGTTAGTAACCGGAACACCCCCTCAATGTCTGTTTTCGCCATTAGGGTGCCCCTTACCAACTTCTTGACCCGCTTGATTGCCTCGTCAAAGGAGGTACAGTACATAGTACTGTACTTGGTTCCGCGTCGATGTTGTCGTTTACTGACCTGCCCCTTGGATATGACAAATGGTGGATTAGTCTGAATGTATTGGGTTCATTTTTTGGCACAACTCCCAACGGGGGTACCACTACGTCTTCTAAGGAAAGTGTTCTGAATGGACCTGCCGCCATTCTACCTAAAGATATTTATTTTTTTAGTCAAGACGTCTGGGTGTTGGTATAGTGAGTTTAGATTTTTACTCCAGCCTTTCTTGATTTTAGAAGGGCATGACATGCCTATATCTGTGTCTCCTCCTCCTTTTACTCCTCCACCTCTTTTCTTTTCGCATGACTATATGTAGTTGTGACTTTTCCATGTTTGTTGTGTCTTCTGAGCAGTTTGTCAGCATTTGGACACCTTTTAAGGTGTTTTCTATGTGTTTTCCATGTGTTTGTATGTGTTTGCCTGCCATTGGTTTCAATGGGGTTCGACGGTGTTCGACGAACCGAACTCGAACACTTGGGAGGTGGCTCAACACTACTCACTAAGTCCATGCCTCAGAGACTGCAAGCTGTTATAAAAGCCAGAGGTGGTGCAACAAAATACTAGTGATGTTTTGGAGTGTGTTTTTTTTTTTTGTTTGTTTTTCATGATTCCATAATTTTTGCCAGGGGTTGTAGGTGCAAGAAGTTCAGCTTTATCGTTTGACAATGAAAGATCTCTGATGAGATCATTTAATTCTTGTTGAGTAAAGCGTTCTGGCTGCTCGACTGCTCAATCAGGTACATACTCATCATGACTTGAGGTCTCCATGTCTTTGCCTGTAGCTTCAGCTCCATAGTCTTCTTAGGTAACGTTCACATTTGCGTTGTTGGGCGCAGCGTCGGCGACGCAACCAACAACGCATGTACACAACGCAGCATTTTGCGACGCATGCGTTGTCATAAGATCGTACAGAGCAGGAATTTCGGCGCAAGGAAAACGTTACAAGTAGCGTCCTCTGCGCCCTGTCTGTGCGTCAATATGACGCATGCGTCGTAAAACGCAATACAACGCATACCGGCGCATGTCCATGCGCCCCCCGTGTTAAAGATAGGGGTGCATGACGCATGCGTCGGTATGCATCGACGACGCTGCGCCCAACAACGCAAATGTAAACGTAGCCTTATTCTACTTCATTTTCATCCAAACCAGACAATAGTAGTACAGGAACTGGCAAAGTAAAGGTATCGTCACACATAACAATATCGTTAGCGATATCCTTGCTTTTTGTGACGTAGCAACGATATCGTTAACGAAATCGTTATGCGTGACAGCGACCAACGATCAGGCCCCTGCTGGGAGGTCGCTGGGGAAAGTCCAGGACTTTATTTCGTCGCTGATCTCCCGCTGTCATCGCTGGATCGGCGTGTGTGACGCCGATTCAGCGATGTCTTCACTGGTAACCAGGGTAAACATCGGGTTACTAAGCGCAGGGCCGCGCTTAGTAACCCGATGTTTACCCTGGTTACCATTGTAAAAGTAAAAAAAAACACTACATACTTACATTCCTGTCATGTTCCTCAGCGTCCGCTTCCCTGCGTCAGCGCCGGCCGGCCGTAAGGCAAGGCACAGCGGTGACGTCACCGCTCTGCTTTCCGTCCAGCGCTTACACAGTGCAGGGAAGCTGACGCTGGGGGACGCGACAGGAATGTAAGTATGTAGTGTTTTTTTTTTTTTTACAATGGTAACCAGGGTAAGCATCGGGTTACTAAGCGCGGCTCTGCGCTTAGTAACCCGATGTTTGCCCTGGTTACCCGGGGACTTCGGGATTGTTGGTCGCTGGAGAGCTGTCTGTGTGACAGCTCTCCAGCGACGCTGCAGCGATCGGCATCGTTGTCTAGATCGCTGCAGCGTCGATTAATTTGACGGTACCTTTACATCATGTGGAACTGGCCTAATCACAGATTCAAGTTCAGGGTAATTAATCTTATGTTTGTTCTTTGTAGAAAAGCCCTTCAGATTGACAAAACAAAAGTATCAGTCATCACTATGATTTTTGAGTTCTCTCCAAATCATGGGAACAGCAAATGGCATAGTCACTGTCCTAATATTCAACCAGTCACGAAGACCATTCGAACAACTTGAGCATATCACATGAGGGGCCCAGCTTTTGTCTTGATCACCAAGTGGACACTTAAAGTACATCTGGTACTTCTGTTTTAGGCTAGGTTCTCATTTCGTTTTCGGGTGAGCGCTAACGGACAGCGTTGCACGGCGAAATTAATGCCGTGCAACGCGTCCGTTAGCGCTCCCATTGCCAGCAATGTTAAAGCGCATTGCTAGCGCGTGCCACTTTCAGCACGTGCTAGCGATGTGCCGTTCTTTTGTGGCGCGCCTCGGACGCTGCTTGCAGCGTCCGAGGCACGCCCGAGGTCCGTTCCCCGCTCTCGCAGATCGGGATCTGTGCTAGCGGGGACGTTTAACGCGACCCCTAAAAAGACATTGCGTTAGCGCAATCCGCTAGCGCTTAGCGCTAAACGGATTGCCCTAACGCAATGTGAACCTAGCCTTAATATTATGAGTGATTGAACGTACTTGGCCTTTTGGTGTAAAAGAACCATGCACATAGCAGAATCTGTTCGGATGATTGATACACTGTCGGGGCATTTTTCACCTTTAAATCAGATCAAACAGTAGAGAAAGTTCAGTTCATTGATGGTGACAAACTAAAAATAAAATGCGATGAGCTGACCGACTATATGTAGATATTTCCCCAGAGATGAGAGGTAGCTTGTACTTAGAACTGATTTTACTGGAGGCAATCTGGTGGATACCTATATACAGTTGTGAGGTAAACAGGTCAGCCTGTTCCTTACAGAGGAACATTTGCACACAGGCAGTTTCTCACGGTGATATTTGCTGCTTTCAGATTCTCTCTCTGTGGAGACCCTCACTCAGTTACACCTCAGTGGCTGAGCTGTTTTCTTCCCTCTGAGGCGACTTGCCCTCCCAGAAAGCAGTGAAAATCCTCTCACAATGGCGGCTGTCCTCTGCCTACCTATCTCCCTGTGACAGGGCTCAGATCCCTGTAGAGGCCTGTCTCCTGTCAGTCTCACATACCAGTCCTTGCTGCCATCACCATTCTTTTCTGACTGACTCAAATCTTACCGCCTCATAAGTTAGCCCCCCCTCCTCATAACATGTGACTTTCCGAGAAGCAGTCATTGGTTGACTGCACTGTCAATACTCCTTCAAATAAAACTCATTAAAACCTTTACTGATGTTGTCCCTGTAAGAAAATTCACAAGTAACACAAGCAAAGAAATGGGAACATAGGAAAAACCACATACATTGAAAATGAAGAAATAACAAAAATACTTCTATGTCAGAAACTTTGTGACAGAGTAAAACTAAGCATATTTTTGGAATCAGCACATCAAACTCAACAAAACAGACATAAATCCTTTGCTGATGATTTTTTTGTGTTAATCAGTGTTACATATAGAAATGTTATTTTCAAAGAAAATATCTAAAGAAGGTTTTTGTCAAGTTATCAGTGCTTGAAACAAAAGACCATAAGCATAAAGTCGTTCTTCTGCCCCATGACAACACTTCCTGCCTTTGCTCTAATCATATTCAACCTGCGTCAATGTTCACATTATACTCAAATAGTTGCTGCTATTCTCAAGGATTTACATAAACAGTGTCACGCCGTTCTGTCTGTATCTGGTTTTTGGCGTGACAATGCATCTCTTTGCTTTAACCCTCTGCTCCTTTCCCCCTAATTTGAGCTGGGATACTGTTGGCTGTTACCTGTATGGAGCCTTCTCAGTTCCCTGCTCTGCTGCGCAGCCGTACATGGGTGGTTAGGTCTTTGCCCTCCTGCATGACTATCCGCATGTGCGGTCCCTGGTTGCCGCTGTGGAAGCTGTTCGCGGGTTGCAAGGTCATTTGCAGCTGGTGCATGACTTTACACGTGTGTCAGTGCATGCAGTCGCAGCCTGGCGCCCTGAGCCTCAGTTCCTGCACAAAAACTGCGAAAAAAACGCATCGTGGTAAAAAACGCAGCATGTTCATTAATTTTGCGGGGTTTTTTCACGTTTTTCCCCTCTTTATAATGCATTGACAAAGCTCCGGAAAAAAATGCGGTAAAAATGCGATTTTCTTAAGGAATTTTCTGCAAGAAATTCTTACGTGTGCACATACCCTCATTATTGTATATTTTACCAGGAATATTAAATAAAAAAGTATGGATGGACCCTTTTACTACATTTTTTCATATTAACAAGTGTTGATATGGATGGTAATTTGGATCCACACCGATAACACTGAACCTTGTAGAGCGCAGCTTGTGAAACGATATCACAGAGATGAAATAGTAGATTTCACCGCACGCCTTGTCACGTGGTAGGATCTCCAGTAATACTTCTGTTCTCCTCTCCCACATACACTTTTAGATACACCAGATGTTTCCATATTCTATACACTTGATGGGAACAAGCCAGACTTCTTAAAGAAGACCAGTCACCCTGAAAACACCACAGTGAAATATAGAGGACCATTTACATTACCGGATGGTAAAATAACCCTTAACACTGTGGCTTAATCGGACGTGATGTAATTGTATGGAGGAAATTGGATCCATTGACTGTTAGGGCTCGTGCAGATAACCATTTTAATTGGATGAGTGCTATCCGTGGTTTTGATGGATGGCTCTCATTCCCATATTATTCTATGATGCTGTGCACTTGTTCGTTTTTTTTTTTTTTTCACCACATTGGACCGAGTGATCACAAGAAAAGAATCGCACCATGCCTGATTTGCTTTCGAGAATAGAATGACACTCGCCCATTTATGTCTATAGGCCCGTGAAAAGAATCGGACCGCACTTGGATGACATCAGATTTTATGGACTGACAAAAGGGAGTAGGTGAGAAAACATTTTTTTCCTCTCCACCTCCAAGAAAATCAGATCCTACTGATCACTCATTGACCAGATAAATATCAAATTCTGACGGTCACTTCTACATAGAATACTGGTGTGAACAGGTGCATACTAAGAGTAGCTATCTCCACATATAACTAACAAATTAAAGCTGCACTCTAACGCTATAGCATGCAAGCATGAAATATATGAAATTAGAATATTGCTGCTCTAGAGTAGGTTAAAATGAAGATACTTAGCACATACATTGGCCAATTCATGCATGCCCAGTAGCCAACGACAAGGTGACCCTCTTTGCTGGGAACCTATTCTAATGTGACTTCCCTGCTGGCTGATAGCTGACAATTATATGGGTAAGTAGGATCCTGCTGGGATTGTCGTTGGCTGCTGGACATACAGTACAGACCAAAAGTTTGGACAAACCTTCTCATTGAAAGATTTTTCTGTATTTTCATGACTATGAAAATTGTACATTCACACTGAAGGCATTCTCTTGATGAGTTTCAAGAGGTAGTCACCGGGAATGGTCTTCCAACAATCTTGAAGGAGTTCCCAGAGATGCTTAGCACTTGTTGGCCCCTTTGCCTTCACTCTGCGGTCCAGCTCACCCAAAACCATCTTGATTGGGTTCAGGTCTGGTGAATGTGGAGGCCAGGTCATCTGGCGTAGCACCCCCATCACTCTCCTTCTTGGTCAAATAGCCCTTACACAGCCTGGAGGTGTGTTTGGGGTCATTGTCCTGTTGAAAAATAAATGATGGTCCAACTAAACGCAAACCAGATGGAATAGCATGCCGCTGAAAGATGCTGTGGTAGCCATGCTGGATCAGTATGCCTTCAATTTTGAATAAATCCCCAACAGTGTCACCATCAAAGCATGCCCACTCCATCACACCTCCTCCATGCTTCACGGTGGAAACCAGGCATGTAGAGTCCATCCGTTCACCTTTTCTGTGTCGCACAAAGACACGGTGCTTGGAACCAAAGATCTCAAATTTGGATTCATCAGACCAAAGCACACATTTCCACTGGTCTAATGTCCATTCCTTGTGTTCTTTAGCCCAAACAAGTCTCTTCTGCTAGTTGCATGTCCTTAGCAGTTGTTTCCTAGCAGCTATTTTACGATGAAGGCCTGCTGCACAAAGTCTCCTCTTAACAGTTGTGCCTGCTGCTAGAACTCTGTGTGGCATTGACCTGGTCTCTAATCTGAGCTGCTGTTAACCTGTGATTTCTGATGCTGGTGACTCGGATAAACTTATCCTCAGAAGCAGAGGTGACTCTTGGTCTTCCTTTCCTGGGACGGTCCTCATGTGAGCCAATTTCTTTGTAGCACTTGCTGGTTTTTGCCACTGCACTTGGGGACACTTTCAAAGTTTTCCCAATTTTTTGGACTGACTGACCTTCATTTCTTAAAGTAATGATGGCCACTCGTTTTTCTTTACTTAGAATTTGTATTATGGCAAGAAAAAAACAGCTAACAGTCTATTCATTAGGACTATCAGCTGATTGCTTTGCACAGGCGTGTACTACGGAGGACAGAGAATGAACTTCAATCCAATATTGCGGCCAGCATGCAGCCAGCGGCTAAGGAAAGGGTGAATCAAACACCTGAAAACTCCGCCTTATGACCGAAAACCGGTCCCGCCAAATTCAGGTGACAGGTTTCCTTTAAGTAGGCATGCAATTACCCAGGATAGTGAACACGAGACAGCTGACACCTTCCAGTCACAGATGGGCTAGTCAAGCTGTCAATCAACACACTGACAGCTCAGCACGCCCCTGAACCAGACTGGATGGTCATGCTGTCAATCAAAGTAGATTGGACAGCCGAGCTGTCAGTAACTGCATCCCAGACACCCTGAGGGGTGGAACTATGATATTTATTGGATCATCAAGAACTTCACGATTAAGAAAATTCCTAAAAAAAATTATGTAGAGACACAGTGTTAGTGGGTGCTCTCATCTGCACTGAGGAGACTGGGCAAAAATGGCTTTATGGATATGGTTGATTTTTTTTTTTTCTAGTGATCCTCACTGCTGAGGTTGCTGTCCAGGACCTGTGTTTTAGGGAGTGGGTGTAAGGTTTTGAAAAGTTGTTTTGGATTGTTAGCTAGTGCTGTGAGTGGTGAAGTATGATTGTTTTGCCAGATGAAGGCAGAGATAAGTTTTGAGCATTAACTTATAGTGGATGAAATCCTCTGCTAAAATTAATTTTCTCCTCTGACGCTCAGCGCACCGTGCACCGAAGAAAACGTGTTTGCATTGTGTGTCAGGGTTGCCGTTGTCTCTGCTGGGTCTTTCTGCCTGTATTAGGTGCCATTTCATCTAGGGCACTCTGCTAAGTCTGGACGAGAGTGGGAGAAGATGGGAGCTAAAGATCAGTGTAGGTTGTCCCGAAGCTGATGGGTATTAATAAAATGTGTATTCTTATAAGTGTGTTAAGTGGAAGTGTCCTGGGCGAGGAGACAGTTCTTGACCGAGAAGGAAAGAAGAAGTTGAAGTCAGAGAGCGGGAGAGGGGAGGCTAGTAAAGTCGTGCACTGAACAGATCCGTGAGAAGACCAAGTCCAGAGTATTCCCGTCTTCATGCGTAGGAGAGTTAGTAAACTGAGAGAAGCCGAATGAGGAGGTTAGAGAAAGGAGATAAGAGGTAGATTGGGAGAGGGAATCATCGATGAGGATGTTAAAGTAACCCATGATGAGTGAGAATGTCACAGGATAGAAAGTGAGGAAGCCAAATGGCAAAGGGTTTGAAGAGTCTAAAGCTATGTGCACACGTTGAGTAAATGGATGCAGAAATTTCTGCATCATTTCTTGGCAGGAGAAAGGCAGCTGCAAAAACTTGTGTATTTGAGTGAAGTCAATGGTGAAAATGCACAGAAAATTGACATGCTGCAAATTATTTTCTGCACCAAATCTGCAAGTTAAAAATAAGCACCGTGTGCATGACACGTCAGGTTTCTCATTCACTTTGCTAGCATCAGGTTTTGTTAACAAATAGGTGGTCAAAAATGCCATGTGTGCACATAGTTAACAGTGTGGACTTCAAAAAAAGGAAACATTAGTGAGGGTATGTGGGAATAACCTGGAAAGCACATGGTGATGAAATGGCCAGACCAACAGCTCCACCTTGTCTGTTCTCAAGTCTGCGAGGCACTATGTGAAAATTTCAGCCCACCTATAGTACGTATAGTGGATAGACAGATTAGGGCAGCACGGTGGCTCATTTATTATAGCCATGTATGTTTTACTCTGATGCTGCCGCATTTCAGAGAAAACATACAAGCAATAACCAGCTGCGGACAATACAGTCAGGAATATTAGCTCAAAGGTTGATCCCCAGCGGCTTCTCCCTGCTCAGCTCCCCTAGACTGACAGGTGGCCCCTGCGTTTGTGCTTCTGATGGTTGACATCGACATGCTGAATCCTGACGTAGGTGTGTAAAATACGCTTTCACTCTGCTTGCCGATTCCAGCGGTCGTCACGTGAACGCTCACATGCGATTTGCAGACTTATGATCATGTGTTTCTCTCATCTGAAAATGATTACAATGAGAGAAGCAGAAGATGACGCGAGCGTGACAGATGCATAGAAACACACAACACTAACGGTTGAGGTGCTGGGCCAGTCTGTGCCATGTGATTGTCGGCTGTGTTATACACATCCGTCTGACTGTGCCCTTAAAGTAATAATGAATATTGCAGCTGATGTCAGGATCTAATATTCCCAGCTGAACATTGCGCAGAGCATAATTCTGCCACTGTGCGCCCTGGTGCCAGCTCTTATACAGGAAGACAACACACCCAGCCATTAAAATAATTTTATTTATTTAGTACCAGCACTTTACAATTAAACGGGGACATGTACAAACAAAAACAATACACAGTAACAGTTACATGAGGAGTGAATGTCCTGCTCACAAGCTTACAATCTATAACAGAGGTGGGCCACCAATAGGCTGAAAATAATTCTGCTCAATATTAACTGTTATAATTATCACTTAATATTGAGCAGAATTAAGTATACTGACTACACCAATATACATTATGAGCCTGCATACAGCCGCCTATCTACTGGTAGGGTTCCCACATAACCTCCTATATACAGCATGTGGCCCACATAGCCTGTTATATACACAGTATGAGCCCCCCACATAGCCTACTATATACAGTATGTGACCCATAGACCCTATTATATCCCCTTCATGACCCAGCCTATTTTGACCTTAATGACCTGGCCATTTTTTGCAATTCTGACTAGTGTTCCTTTATGAGGTAATAACTCAGGAACGCTTCAACGGATCCTAGCGGTTCTGAGAATGTTTTTTCGTGACATATTGGGCTTCATGTTAGTGGTACATTTAAGTCGATAATTTTTGAGTTTATTTGTGAAAAAAAAAAATCAGAAATTTGGCAAAAATCTTGAAAATTGAGCAATTTTCAAAATTTAGAATTTTCAATCTGTTAAAACAGAGTTATGTGACACAAAATAGTTAATAAATAACATTTGCCACATGTCTACTTTACATCAGCACAATTTTGGAAACAAAATTTTTTTTATTGTAAGGAAGTTATAAGGGTTAAAACTTGACCAGCGATTTCTCGTTTTACAACAAAAAATTTTTACAAAACCATTTTTTTTAGGAACCACCTCACATTTGAAGTCAGTTTGAGGGGTGTAAATGGCTGAAAATACCCAAACGTGACACCATTCTAAAAACTGCACCCCTCAGGCTGATCAAAATCACATTGAAGATGTTTATTAGCCCTTCATGTGTTTTACAGCAGCAGAAGAAACATGGAAGGAAAAAATGAACAATTAACTTTTTAGTCACAAAAATGATCTTTTAGCATCAATTTTTGTTATTTTCCCAAGAGTAAAAGGAGAAAGTGGACCCCAAAAGATGTTGTCCAATTTGTCCTGAGTACGCTGAAACCCCATATGTGGGGGGGAACCACTGTTTGGGCGCACGGCAGGGCTTGGAAAGGAAGGGGTGCCATTTGACTTTTTGAATGGAAAATTGGCTCCAATCATTAGCGGACACCATTTGGTGTTTGGAGAGCCCTTGTGTGCCTAAACATTGGAGCTTCCCCACAAATGACCCCATTTTGGAAACTAGAACCCCAAGGAACTTATCTAGATGCATAGTGAGCACTTTGAACCCCCAGGTGCTTTACAAATTGATCCGTAAAAATGAAAGCATTAAGCTACTTACTGGTAGCGGCATTTCTCGGAGGCCCATGACAGCACGACGAGAGAGGGGATCCGCCCATTAGGAACAGGAAACCTACAGATACAAAAGGGCGGCACCTCTCCCTTGCCTCAGTTGTATTTCAGAGTCTTGAGAGGACTACCGCGGTTAGTGGCACAAAAATATACACTATATACAGATTATATACAAAATTTCAGCCATATATTGGAACTGGGTATCATATGTGAGATATATACATTTATAGGAAGTGCAACCCCCACGTGAATAGGGAGGGAACTAAGGGTGCTGTCATGGGCCTCCGAGAAATACCACTACCAGTAAGCAGCTTAATGCTTTACTCGGACTCCCATGACAGCACGACGAGAGAATTACAGAGATGTAAGGTACCTTAGGGAGGGACTATGGCCTGTAGCACCCTTAACCTGAATGTGAGATCAGAGGAAGCCCCCAAATCCAACCTATAGTGTTTAAAGAAGGTGGACGGGGATGACCATGTGGCCGCCTTACATATCTGGTCGATTGATACTCCAGATTTTTCCGCCCAGGATGTAGCCATGGCCCTGGTGGAATGCGCCCTCAGATTCTGCGGAGCCGGACCCCCACCTGCAGTATAAGCCAAAGAGATAGCCTCCCTGATCCACTTTGCTAGTGTGTACTTTGATACCCTGAGTCCCTTTCTAGGATTTTGGAAAGATAAAAATAACGCATCATCTTTCTTCCATGTGTCGGTAACAGAGATGTATTCTAGCAGGCATCTCCTAACGTCTAATGTATGGAGTAGTTCTTCTTTAGGGTTAGCAGGATTGGGAAGGAAGGATGGTAAAATTATCTCCTGTGACCTGTGAAACCGTGACGACACTTTTGGTAAATAGGCCGGGTCCGGTCTGAGTATTACTCTATCTGGCAGAAACTCTGTATAAGGGGAAACCCTGGAGAGAGCTTGTATGTCTCCTACTCTACGGGCAGATGTAATTGCTACAAGAAATGCTGTCTTAAGGGATAAGGCCTTAATTGAAGCTGATTGTAATGGTTCAAACGGCTCTCTAGTCAATGCTGACAGGACTAGGTTGAGATCCCAAGGCATAGATCTATCTTTATGTATGGGTCTAGACCTACTAGATGCTTTAATGAACATTGAGATCCAGTAATTATTGGCGATGTTACAGGAAAATAGAGCCCCTAGGGCCGAGACCTGTACCCTTAGAGTACTAGTGGATAGACCTAGCTCTAAGCCTCTTTGCAGGAATTCTAAGATTTGTTTTATAGGTATTCCCTCTTCTAAATTAAAATCAGAAGAGGCCAGAAACTTCCGCCAGGTTCTAGCGTAGATTGTTGTGGTTATCTGCTTCCTACTTTTCATAAGGGTCTCAATTAAACTCGGGGAGAACCCTTTGTTTTTTAGTAACGCCCTTTCAAAATCCATGCCGTTAAATGAAGATTCTTTACTTGCGGATGACTGATCGGACCCTGGTAGAGCAAATCTGGAATCTCCGGGAGTACCCAGGGATCCTCCACTGACATGATCCTGAGCCAAGTGAACCAGGCCCTTCTGGGCCAGAATGGGGCAATCAATATAACTCTGGCTCGATCTTCTCTTCTTGATTACTAAGGGTATCAGGCCTAGTGGAGGAAACGCATAAGCCAGCTGAAAATCCCAATTGATCAGAAAGGCATCTACCGCCAGAGGATTCTCCCCGGGATTTAGGGAACAGAATTTTATTGTCTTTCAGTTGTCCCTGGTGGCAAATAAATCTAATTATGGATGTCCCCATTTGTGGACAATCTGGTCGAACACGTGATTGTTTAGGGACCACTCCCCTTGCCTCAAGGTGTTGCGGCTTAGAAAGTCCGCTTTGACATTTTCTTTTCCTCTTATGTGTAGAGCGGTTAAGGATAAGAAATGATTTTCCGCTGTCTGGAACAGACGATCCGCCACTCTCATCAGTGATTCGGAATGAGTTCCACCCTGATGATTTATGTATGCGACCGCCACCTGGTTGTCCGAGAGGATCTTGACATGATGACCCTGCAGATATGAGGAATTTTTTCACTGAAAGTTCTACTGCCATTAACTCTTTTTGGTTGGAGGAGGCTGATGTTAGGGGAGGGGGCCATAGACCCTGAACTATCATGTCATCCATGTGTGCTCCCCAACCCGAAGGGCTAGCATCTGTTGTCACAATACGTGTTACCTGTGACACCCAGGGAACTCCCGCCGATAAGTTTTCATTGTCTAGCCACCACCTAAGAGATGTAAGAGTTTTTGGACCTAAAGTAATCTGACTCTGCAGGGACCCATGTAGAATTCTATCATTAACCAGCACCTCGGATTGTAACGGTCTGGTGTGGAATTGGGCCCAACGGACAGCGGGAATGCAAGAGGTTAAAGATCCTAATAGTGACATAGCCTGTCTAAGGGTCATGGATGGTTTATCAATTGCCTTAGACACCTGTTGCTGGATATGTAACAATTTGTCGGGTGGAAGACAACACTGTTGGGATTCTGAGTTTAACAACAGTCCTAAGAATCTTTGTATTTTTTGGGGCTGTAAACGAGATTTCTCATAATTTATGATCCACCCCAGATGCTCAAGTTTGGATGTGGCTGTTTGTAGTTGAGACAGGCAATGGTCTGCTGAGCTCCCTACTATAAGGAAATCATCCAAGTAGGGAATGATCAGGATGTCGGACTCTCGTAAGTGCGCCATGACCTCGGCCACTAGTTTTGTAAACACCCTAGGAGCCGCTGATAAGCCAAAGGGAAGAGCTCTGAACTGGAAATGGCGAATCTGACCCCCCATTGACACAGCTACTCTCAGGAACCTCTGGAAGTCTTCATGTATCGGAACATGATAGTATGCATCTTTAAGATCTACAACTACCATGAAACAGTGATTAAACAACATTTTTATTGCCGAATTAATGGTTTCCATTTTGAACGATTCATTGACCAGGAACTCATTAAGACATTTGAGATTTATGATCGTTCTAAAAGCTCTGTCTGGCTTCTTGATCAGAAAAAGTAAAATCCCCTTCCTCTTTCTGATTCTGGAATTTCCATCAATACGTTTTTGGAGCATAAGTTCATGACCTCTGCTTCTAGAGCTGCTTGCTCAAGGGGGGAGGAATGTAAAGGGGTTAATTTAAATTTTTCTCGAGGCCAGTGATTGAAGTCCAGCCTTAGACCTTTAGTAATAATGCCTTTGACCCATTTACTGTTCGTAATGTCAAGCCACGCTGAGGAGAAAGCTGACAGTCTACCCCCCACAGGGATCGCTAGTCATTGGTCTGTTTTTTTCTGATCTTTTGAGGAACGGCGAAACATGTAGCCCGTACCTCTACCGCGTCTGTCTTCCCATCTGAAACTTTCTCTAGTGGGAGAGGACCCGCGTTTCTTCCCGCGACCAAACCTTCTTCGATTGAAGGGTCGGCGGTAGGATGCTGAATACAGACTGGGAAATTTCTTTTTGTCATCCCCTGCCTTTTCCAGCAACTCATCCAGCGTTGGACCAAAGAGATATTGTCCTTCACACGGAATGGTGCAGAGTTTAGTTCTGGACTGAACGTCACCTGACCAGCATTTTAACCATAAGGCTCTGCGAGCCGCGTTAGATAGTCCTGCCGCTCTAGCCGCCATTCTGACAGAGTCCACAGATGCGTCCGATAGGAACGCCGCAGCATTCTGAATTGTTGGTACAGCTTTCAGAATAGAATCTCTGGATGCACCGTCCTTAAGCTGGGACTCTAACTGATCTAGCCAGACCATTAATGACCTGGCTGTGCATGTTGCGGCCACGGCTGGTCTGAGGGATCCTGCCGCCATCTCCCAGGTACCTTTAAGGAAGATATCTGCCTTCCTGTCCAGAGGATCTTTGAGGGTCCCCATATCCTCAAAGGGTAATGAGGCTTTCTTTGACGCTTTTGCTACTGCCGCGTCCAACTTAGGGGCTTTATCCCACGTATCCACAACCGGATCATCAAAGGGATACCTGCGTTTTAAAGCTGGCGGTAAGGCCCCCTTTTTTTCCGGTTTTTTCCATTCTCGGAGGATCAAGTCCTGGATCTTCTCGTTTACCGGAAAAGATCTATGTTTTTTACGATCTAATTCACTAAACATCAACTCCTGTTTTGAGAGCTGTGATTTGGGTTCCTCTATACCCATCGTGCCTCTAACTGATTTGACCACTTTGTTAATCTTATCCAAGGGTAGACAAAATCGTCCAGACTCCTCATCCGATGAAGAGGAGAAAGGACTAGAGAGATAGGTACTTTCCTCTCTTTCCTCTTCCGAAGAATTAGAGTCCAGAGGGGTCCTATGCTTCGAGCCTTCCGCTTGGGATAGGGACCGTAATGATTCCCTTAGGGTACCGTCACACTATACGATTTACCTACGATCACGACCAGCGATATGACCTGGCCGTGATCGTAGGTAAATCGTAGTGTGGTCGCTGGGGAGCTGTCACACAGACAGCTCTCCAGCGACCAACGATGCCGAGGTCCCTGGGTAACCAGGGTAAACATCGGGTAACTAAGCGCAGGACCGCGCTTAGTTACCCGATGTTTACCCTGGTTACAAGTGTAAAACTAAAAAAAAAAAAAAAAACAGCACATACTTACATCTGGTGTCCGTCACGTCCCTTGCAGTCTCTGCTTCCCGCACTGTGACTGCCGGCCGTAAAGTGAAAGTGAAAGCACAGCCGCTGCTGTTATAGTGTGACGGTACCCTTACTTCCAGCCGGATCATTTCCTTTAAGTTTGCCGCACTCACGGACTCTTCTGCTACCTAGGGGAGGACAATATAGGTGATAACCACTATCTGACCTAAAGTCACTTCCACCCAACCACTCCTGTAGACCTCACCGTCTGTTGTATACAGGGGGCACATAACTTTTTAGAACAAGAGTCAGGTAAGGGGACTCCACAGAGGGCACACTCCTTATGTTTTGACTTGTCCATACTCTTCTTCCCCTGGAAAGAAAGTATAAGGGGCCCGCGTCACAGAGTGAACTTTCACGTAGATCACTTACCCGTGCGTCAAAGTCAAGTACCGGAATACGAGGGGGTTCTTTCCTAGTCGAAGCTCTGGATCCCTGCTCGGATGAGCTTTTACGACTGGGCTGGTCGCCTCTATCTTTCTGCTTGGGCTTCTGACGCACCGCGTCTGGCAGCTGCTGCTGCTGCTGCTCACCACCACTCTCCATGACGAATTGCGACCAAAAGCAGGGTTCTATCATTGTAACCCGCTTAAATCCCCCTTGGATCCGGTCAGCAGATGGGCCAGCGCTGTCCCTATTGGCCCCGGACACAGCAGGGAGGGCAGGAGGACTTGGGACGAACCGGCGTTCAGATGCGATGGGCGCCGCCATCTTGGACCGACCGCGCATGCGCAGACGTCCGGCGACCCGGAAGCGGCTACCAGCTCCGCCCCCCCACGTCACTGCACCGGGAAACGCTCCAGCACACGCTGAGACCGGTGCAGGACGCCGGGGATGGATCGGCAGCGCTCCGGGAGCTCACCCACACACCTGAGCCCGGCACCCGCAGCCACGCTGCACCACCAATGGGAGATACTTACCTGCGCCGACGCTGATGGAGGCAGGAAATCCTCCGGACTCCGCTCCCTGCTGCGAACGCCACCGCGTGCAATCCAGCAAGGACCACCGTGGCGTCTCCAGGGATCTCCGCACCGGCCGAGGTAGGAGACCCCCCGCTACCGTATTCGGCCGGCCGGCCTGGGCTCCTTCTGTAAGCACCCGTCCCTTCAGGAACAGGAAACCAACTGAGGCAAGGGAGAGGTGCCGCCCTTTTGTATCTGTAGGTTTCCTGTTCCTAATGGGCGGATCCCCTCTCTCGTCGTGCGGTCATGGGAGTCCGAGTAAAAACTTTTTTTTTCCCCACAAAAATGTTCTTTTAGCCTCAATTTTTTAATGTTCACATGGGCAACAGGATAAAATGTATCCTAAAATTTGTTGGACAATTTCTCCTGAGAACACCGATAGCTCATATGGGGGAGGGGGGTAAACCACTGTTTGGGCGCATGGCAGGGCTCGGAAGGGAAGGAGCGCCAGTTGACTTTTTGAATGGAAAATTAGCGCCAATCGTTAGCGGACACCATGTCGCGTATGGTAAGTATGTAGTGTATCTCAGGTTAGTGTGGTGTAGTATACACCACACACACACAACAACCTGACATACACTACAACACACACACACTAACCTGATGTACACTATACCACACCACACACCAATCTGACGTAGTGTATGTCAGGTTGGTGTGGTGTAGTGTACGTCAGGTTGGTGTGTGTGCGGTGTATGTCAGGCTGGTGTGGGCGAGTTCTGTAGGGGAATAATTATAGAGAAAAAGAAAATGACAAACGGCTTCTTCACAGGAGCGCCAAGCTGGTGCTAGGGGTGGTTAAAACGGAAGGGAAATGTCAGGATGTGTTTAATCCAAGGACGTGTGATGAATTCTGAAACATTCATTCAAACACAATCCAGGTTTGTCAGGACATGTTTTACATTGGAAACGAGTTTCCCTTCTTATCCCCCTTTTATAGCAAACCCGGCACCTTTTTTTTGGCTCTTCCCTCATGGGAAAAATGTTGCCCTGGCACCATAAGGGAAACGAGTTCCAGGGGTGCTGGGGCCCGCTCCTTCCTCGTCTCGAAACATCAGGGACTTTATCACCGCCTCCTGGAACTGAAGGAAGGTGTTGTTGGTCTGGCCTGCACATCTTGATATCATGTATGCGTTATACAGTGTCATTTGTACGATGTGCGCATCCAGTTTTTTTTACACCACACCTTCACCTTCCGCATGGCACTATAGGGCTGGGGGACTTCATCAGAAATATCAACTCCCCCCATGTGTTTGTTGTACCCCAGGGCACAGTTCGGTTTGTGGACCTGTGCTGGGGTACCTCGAAAGGTGGTGACCGTGGTACTGGGAGCCTGGATTGTTGTTAAGAAAAAGAGATCCCTTTTGTCTTTGAACTTGACCACAAGCATGTTGCCGCTACATTGGGCTCAGCTCTCACCCTTTGGGAGAGTCTGCTCAATTAGCAACAAAGGGAGACCCCATCTGGTTTCTGTGCACAGTACCTGAAGCTGTGGTAGCTCTGGCAGAGAGGGATTGAAAGAGTGGGATGCTTGTATAAAAGTTATCAACGTACAGATGGTAACCTTTATCAAGCAGTTGGTGGACCAACTCCCACACTATTTTCCCACTCCCCCCAGAGCAGGCGGACATTCTGGGGGCTAGATACTGCTGTCCTTCCCTTGGTAAACTCTAAAGCTGAGAGTGTACCCTGAGGTACTCTCACACAGCTTATAGATTTTTATCCCGTACCGTCTTGCTTTGTAGGTACTGACGGAACTAAAGCCTCCTTTTGAAGTGGATGAGGGAATCATCCACACAAATTTCCCTTTAGGGAATGTACACTTCAATAAACTTGTTGCTGAAGTGTTCGAGGACCGGACAAATTTTTATCAAAATTCGAATCATGGCGGGGAAGGCTGTCAGTATTGTCCCTAAAATGGAGAAACGTATGAATCGCCTCAAAACCTTTGAGAAACATAAGCATGCCAAATATTGGAGTTTGATATAAAATATCAGTACTCCAGTATTGGCAAATTTCCAGTTTCCTCACAATCCCCATGTGAAGGACCAGACCCAATATTTCATCATTTCTACTGAGTCAACGGGACTCCTAGTAGAAAACGATGAACTGGTGTTTTCGGCAAAAAAATTGAAAAAATTGCAGGGCGTACAAGTTTGTTTGCTCCACCATAAGACTGACAATTGACTCAGAGAAATAGACTTTGAAAAAGTCTATTTCCTTGAAGTTGGCAGTTTCAAACTGGATTCCTGATTGGGGAATGAAATCAGGAATCCGTGGAGCAAAATTTTCTGGGACAGGGGTCCAGACAGGGGCACTAGTGCTAGGTTGGGCGTGACTAGCACTAGGTTGGGGTTACTCACACTTGGCTGTGGGTCTTCTCCCCCGACCTCTGGCTCTTCCTCCCTTGGCTCCGGACGATTTCTCATCCTGCGACATCTTGTTGGTAAGTCTGTTTCTGGAGGAGGAAGAGTGGGAGGAAAAGAGAGAAGTGGGGTCCTATCCCTCACTATCAGTTTTGGAGGCAATAATGGCATATGCCTCCTCAGCTGAGCACACCCTTTGTGACTGGGATGAGTGGGACATTGTGTGTGTGCCTGTGTAAAAAAAAAAAAAAAAAAAAAGCTAAACTTTATTATAGTGTGCGTGTGTATGTGCGAGTGCTTGGTGAAACTTTCCACTGCAGGAGGGGGCTGTCTGGTGCGGGGGAGGGGGTGGGCTGGAGGGGGCTTTAGAGATTCAGCAGCGGATGGAGATGTAGCTTGGAGCAGGGGGGGGGGTGATCAGGGGGGCAGGTGGTGATCAGTGGGGCGGGGGGGAAGGGTTGATCACCGGGGGCAGAGGAGATGCAGCAGCAGATGGAGATGGAGCCGGCAGCAGCGGGGGGGTGGGGGGGTTAGGGAGTGATTACCGGGTGCAGGAGGGGGGGGGGGGGAGGGGGGGAGACAGGTGGGGGCTGAAGAAATGCAGCAGCTGGGTGGGTGATCAGGGGGTGATCACCGGGCCAGGGAAAGGAGGTCGGGGGGATGGAATCAGGCGGCGTTGAGCGGAAGGCAGCAGAGGGGAGTACCAGATGGAAGCAGCAGTAATAGTGGTCAGTCGGTGGCAGGGCAGCAAGCGGGCACCTTGCTCTTCAGCTTCCACGGACGGGATGAAGCTAAAGAGTGATGCAGCCATAGTTTACTCCACATCTGATTGGACAGATAGAGTCACATGGACGCTGGCTCCAATCAGATCTGTGGGGGGGGGGGGGGGGGGTTTGACAAAAGTCCCCAGAAGCAATAGTAGCCATGGATGGGGGGGTGGGGGCAAGTACAGATCATCCTGTACCTGCAGGTCGGGTGACATTTCAGTGACCCCGGTCACCCGACCCACAGGAACGTGATCCCTCCATGACGCCACATAGGCATCACAGGTCGGATTGGCACCGACTTTCATGACGCCTACGTGGCTTCACAGGGTGGGTAACCAATAAGCTGAAATTACTTCTGCTCAATATTGTTAACTGTTATAATTATCACTTAATATTGAGCAGAATTAAGTATACTGACATCATCAATATACATTATGAAACTGCATACTGCCCCATATCTACTGTTAGGGTTCCCACATAACCTCCTATATACAGCATGTGGCCCACATAGCCTGTTATATACAGTATGAGCCCCCCACATAGCCTACTATATACAGCATGTGACCCACAGAGCCTATTATATACAGCGAGTCCCACTCAGTCGCACTTTATACAGTGTGAGCCACCCAAATATTCTTCTATATACATACAAATATCCCATACACATGGAAAAAAACCCACGCATACTCCTCTCGCTCCCGTTCCCCTGGCGCTCTGCTCCTGTGCACTGAGAATCAGCAGTAGTGTGATGAAATGACATCATCGCGCTTGCTGTCTCACAGGCTGATTGGTGGCAGAAGGAACCAGCAGCCCCGTCCTCGACCAATGTATTCACCACTGTCTGCTGCAGATAGCGAGGGCACGGTGCGGTCCGTGGGCCAGTTTCAACCCTTCGGGTTTCTCAGTCCGCGGACCGGACTGCAACAGCCAGAGGGCTGCAGTTTGCCCAGGTCTGATCTATAAGACCGTGTAAAATCTATAAAATGAATTAAAAGGGAATCTGACAGCTAACACATGCTGCCCGTTCCACGGTAATTAGTTGGGTGGTTGTCTGTGTGTTTATAGCCCAATAGATGGGAATAAGCGTTCTTACAAAGGGTTGTCGATTATTGGCTTATCAAAATGAGCCATAACACTCTGAAAAAAATAATCCAAATGAGTTAGTTCACAGGAATAAAAGATTTACTCTAAATTGTAAGTAAGCCATTTGTCAATTGTGAACAACTATCATATTCCCTCAGGTTATTTCAGTCGTCCTTGGCAATGGGAAAATATTAACTCAAACTGTCACCATATTATCCACTTTGTTTCCACAGATGATCCATTCCTTCCTTGGCACGAGCAGCAGACGGTTGCTGATAATTTGGGTGCCGAGTGACCCAAGTACACAGACCGCGGACACTTTCAGAATACGGAGCTTTATGACCTTCTTGAGGCTACAAGAAAACTTATTCCGTCTCCGGTGTAAACACGACTCTGCACTGTCCATCCGGCTTTTCCTTGCTGAGTATTAACATGTCCTGTCCCGATTTGGAACATTGTCATGCAACTACTTTTCCCTCATCTGTTACACATCCTGTAAATAAATCAAATTAATGAACATGTTACTGTATTGCCTCAAATTTTATTTTTTTTGTAACAGTTACCTTAACATTTGTTGCATTCTGTTACTGTGTACCATCTGATAAGACTGTAGAGGCCCTATCAATGGAAGGAACAAATATATATTTTTGGCTGTTTAAACCTTCTCAACCCATTATTATTAATCGCCGATGCATCTGAATTGTAGACAGGAGCGTGTGCCTGGACTATATGGAGATTCAGTAGTGTGAACAGAGCCTAAGGTTCCACTATGACAGGCCGGTAATTGGCAAAAAATGTTTCCCATCAGATTTGCTAAACAGGCTGTCAAGCACCCGGCACACGAATGGTTGGATGATTTGATGGTTCATGTTGTCAATAAGATCATTATTCTTGGCAGCACATCGTCCTGTGTAAACAGATGTGCTGCTGATAACTACGATATTCTATGTTCAGTATGCATGGAGTAAGGCTAGACCTATCTAAACAAGCCATTAACACCAACTAGTGGTGGTCTAACAGCCGCAGTGGGCTAAAAGTACCGTAAGGTCAGATCCCCACATCCGAATGTCACAGTCTGTGTACAGACAGTTATAGAAATGGCCGTGTGTTTCCTGACTTGAGCTTGAGAGCCTCATAGATAGTTATTGACTTTCGCATTTGATTCAGAAGACTTTTGGCCGGTCCATGCATTGCAGTCCATACTCAGACTGTGAAAAACAGTGCGACTCTGGCCTTACAGTAGCTGCCCTGATTCTTCTGACAGTGCGTCCATTGGGGAGCTTCCATAGATCCATGTCATCAAAGAGAGATGAAGTCACAGCCCACAATGATGTCCCCATGGTAATGATTGACTGGAGCACAACAATGGACAAGACATTGTTGGGAACATTAGGATGTTTGTTTATGCCATGAAACCCATGGTCTGGATGGGACTTGGGGCATAATACAGATGCTAAAGTGCATCACCATAGGACAACCTGACAGATGCTTTCAATTCCATAACAACCTACAGCATTCCAAGATGAAACATCTAAAAAAAAAATATGGTGACCGGTAACTCTGGAAGGATCGTAAATAGGTCTTAACATTTACTTAAAGAGCCTAATTAAGGAGACTTAGACAGCGAACATATAATGCCAATTTATTATTACTTATTTAACAAGAAATTACATGTATCCGCTTTCCAAATAAAAGTTAAGGAATATTTTGAGATATTTTCTTCCCATGTTTACATTGTAACAATCCAAATATGAATGAAGAATGGAATGACAAATAAAACCGCATTGCTCTTTTAATGAAGAATTCAGGATAAAGGTCTCAGCAAATACCAAATATAATAAAATATTAAAATAAATATATTTCGCAGAGTCTGTCCAGTCAGTGTTGATTCTTTTACCTTGGCCAGCGTGCAGAATACAGCTAGATTTCATAAGTAGGCTTCGTTAATATTCCAGCCACTCTGTCATGTATATACAATTAGATGGTGATATTTCACCACCTTCGTGACAATCATGAAACACCTAAAAGAAAAAAAAACAGCTTTTAATTAAAGTAGCTTGAGAGATGTTTTTATTCATGTTTATTAACCCTGCTGTTCTGTTCGGGTCATAGTGACCCGAACAGACTTTTTGCGGCACTGTAGATTTTTTTCTGTAAGTCTCTAAAACTTGAGACTCCTTGACTTTTCCTCATTTGGGGGGGACCTACCTATGAGTATTTTTTTTTTTTTCGTTTACTTTTTGCTACACACAAAAAGTTGCACTTGTTGTGTTCGGGTCATAGTGACCAGACATCGTTTTTTACAGCTGTGAGGCCATATTTTCAGTGAAATAAAGGAGTTATAACCTCAGTTGGGTCTATTTATTGCATCTACTATTGTATATCAATTGATTTATTTCCTAAATTATTTCAATGGGGTCGTACACGCGCTCTACCGGGGGTATGCATTGATATCTGCGCACCAAAAATAATCAATATAAAGCCATTTTTATGGTGCGCAGATCTCAATGCATACCCCCGGTAGAGCGCGTGTACGACCCCATTGAAATAATTTAGGAAATAAATCAATTGATATACAATAGTAGATGCAATAAATAGACCCAACTGAGGTTATAACTCCTTTATTTCACTGAAAATATGGCCTCACAGCTGTAAAAAAACGATGTCGGGTCACAATGACCCGAACACAACAAGTGTAACTTTGTGTGTAGCAAAAAGTAAACGAAAAAAAAAAAAAAAAAAATACTCATAGGTAGGTCCCCCCAGTCTATTCTAAAATGTAGAGTGCATCGGAGAGATCACTAGGTGTGCACTACACGTGTATATTATGCGCAGAACGGACTGCTCAGAACGCGCTGTCTAAGACGTTTTTTTTTGTAAAGCTGAGCTGTAAAGTCTTGCAAATAATTTTTTTTTGCTAAGTAAGTCTGTCTTCCTGGCTTATCTGCTTGTTTTCAGAAGGGTTCTTATCTTCTCTGCTCTTATCAGTACACATATGCTAGCCCAGACATGTTACCTTTCAGTTTCTTTGGAGAGCAGCTGTGTACATACCTCTGTTCACTGGTACAGTCACTGGTTAGGCCTTATATTGAGAACAGAAAAGTTACACCAAGAACAGAAGCAGCAGCAGGCCTGGTACAAAGCACCCATCAACATGCCCAGGACAGTGAAGCCATGTCCTCCACAAGCGCTTCTACCCCCATGGCCTCTTCCGGCATCAAAAGAAAAAGATGCAGCTATTGCCCTTCTACTTGTGACAACAAGACGAGTATAACAGGTTCTGGCTGTAAAACATTTCTATGCAAAAATCATGTGTATTGTTTTTCATGCAAGAATCCGTAAATTTATATGATCATGTAAATATATTCACACTGTAATGTTTATTATCTTTAATTTTTTTCACTAACATGTTCACAAACAGTCTAGTAAGCAAAAAGTATAAAAAAAATGGAGTTAGAGTGTCTAAAATCAAGGTTTAATAAGCCCGGGTCATAGTGACCCGGAACACTACAAGTGTATAGTAAATGCGAACAAAACAGCAGGGTTAAAGGGGTATTCACTGGATAGGTGATTGGGGACTCATATTGCATGTTCTCCTCTGGCCAGAAGACTCCAAACTGGAGAAGCTGAATGCGTGCCAATAGGAAAAATCCTAAAGTCTATACCAAAAAGTAGAAGAGGACAATAAAGATAACTCTGTGCTGCGCTCAGCTTTAAAAGGTCACTATACACATTAGATGGCTGTTGCGTCAGATCATCTTGGCCAGTTCACCCATATACCTGAGCACTCCTACAACCAACGACTGCTTATCTCCTGGAGATATTATCAACAGAAATTGGATTGTCGGATTGATGATCTCACGACAAACTGTCCAGGGCTCCCACATACATTACTGTCAACCGAACCAGTCAGTATCCGTGGATTCGGCTCATATTAATGTGTATGGGGGTTTATGTCAGTGTGGTAGAATTGAATGAAGCAACAGGGCTACCATTTGTGTCGCCCATCCGAAATCTTGTGGGCAGAAGAAAACAGAGGACACAGTAACTTGTTCTAGTGATCAGTGGGGGTCCCAACACGGATCTGCCTTATAAGTTGGATTGGTCCTCAGACCGTAGAGCGTCTCGATGAAATTGCAAATTCTGCATGACCTTGTTACTCCCCTGTCCCTACCAATATGCCATTATTACGGAAGATTCAAGGGTTTTGCCTAGATATTTGAACTATGCAGTGAGTGAAAATCCCTACAGTAGTTTTAAGGAGCATCTGTCTTGAAGATAATTCTGTCCTATCCGTGAACAGCCTGAAAACTGAAAAAAATAAACATTTAGTATTGCCACATTTATAAAGGCCTGATCTATCAAAATAGAAAATAAATTAACCTGAACAGTAAATGCCATAAAGAAAATAAAATCTAGATGCCAGAATTGTTGCTGCTTCCCCCTCCCCCCCCCAAAAAAAAAAAAAAACCTGTCACCTGTACCCCAAAATAATATTGATGAAAATATCAGCTCACCACACAAAAAACAAGCCCTCATACAGCCCTATCGATGAAGACGTTTTCCAATGTTTATTTTTCATCATGAAAAACTTCACTTGTTTGGTATCACCATAATTGTACAGACACGGAGAATCATGTTGCCAGATCATTTTTTCTGCACAATAAAAAGACGCACTGACAAGATCTATACTAATTGTAAGTAGGGGTGTTACAGAAGTATTGGAGATCACACTAAATAAAGGAAAAAAACAACACAAAATATTTTCTAATGTTTGTGCACATTGTTTTTATTAATCAACCAAATCGATGTTCCATAATCAAAACCTAATTAGAAATATATACATCTCAGATACCAAATCATATGGAGTACAGATGCTACTCTCTTTCATGAATTGGATTCGTTAGGTCACACAATGTTGATTCGCTTTTACCTTTCTATTTAGACACAGGAAAGATATATATCTTGGTACCGTGTTAGCCAGTGGATAGAAAAATATTTAGAATTGAGAGTCCTCAGTAAAAAGTATCAACTACTTCTATTTATTCATTCTTAGGGTATGTGCACACGTCCGGATTTCTTGCGGAAATTTTCTGCAAGAAATCCGCATTTTTTTTCCGTTTTTTTTTAGCATTCTGCAAGCATAATTAGCTTGCAGAATGCTAAAGATTTCCAAGCGATCTGTAGCATCGCTTGGAAAACTGACTGACAGGTTGGTCACACTTGTCAAACATAGTGTTTGACAAGTGTGACCAACTTTTTACTATAGATGCTGCCTATGCCGCATCAATAGTAAAAGATAGAATGTTTAAAAATAATAACAAAAATTAAAAAAATGGTTATACTTACCTGCAGACAGCCGATCTCCTCGGCGGCGTCCGTTCCTATAGATGGTTTGTGTGTGAAGGACCTTCGATGACGTCGCGGCTTGTGATTGGTCGTGTGAGCGGTCACATGAGCGGTCACGCGACCAATCACAAGACCGCGACGTCATCGCAGGTCCTTCACACAGACCATCTAAAGGAACGGAACCGGCAGCATGCACTGGAGAGGCGGGAACACTCCTGGGACCATCAGAGGGTGAGTATATCACTATTTTTTATTTTAATTCTTTTTTTTTTACCAATTATATGGTGCCCAGTCCGTGGAGGAGAGTCTCCTCTCCTCCACCCTGGGTACCAACCGCACATAATCTGCTTACTTCCCGCATGGTGTGCATAGCCCCATGCGGAAAGTATGCAGATCAATGCACTCCTAGGTGTGCGGAATCCCCGCAATTCCGCATAGTTAATGAACATGTTGCTTTTTTTTCCGTGATGCGATTTTGTCGCGGAAAAAAATGCAACATTTGAACAAAAAATGCGGAATACCCTGCAAATAGGAGGCATATGTTAGCGTTTTTTTCGCGTTTTTATCACGTTTTTGTAGCGAAAAAACACACGAAAAATCCTGAACGTGTGCACATGGCCTTATAGCTGTTTTACTGAAATAAAAAGTTATGGCTCTTGGTAGTTGTAAAAGAAAAAAAACAAAAAAGTGATAAAATTAGAACGGCGGGAGACAGAAAGGGGTTAACATTCAACAATCTGGTGGTGATGTTCACTTACCGGACATAAACCGCAAGGCGTACGTACTAAGCCTGCTGGCTGGATGATTGGGTTCACTGCTCTATAAAGCTTCATCTGTCCATCCACACAGCCCACTGTTCCCTCCTTAGCAGCAATTATGGTCATCTCCACCTTCCCGTCATAAATTAATGTGTTCAAGATCGTTTCTATGTCTTCCATTGATAGTTCAACCTAACCCAGAAAGACAATTTCTCATAAGAATAAAAAAGACAAGCTGATCTCATGTAAAACACGATCTATGAAACTATGTAATACATATTATTGATGAAGATCAGTTTGGTACAGAAAAAATCTCGGCGGGACTACGGGGAATTTCACTCACCCTTAGCCGACATAACTCTGTATTCATCAAAAGCCGCGTATGTGAGGAAAGATATAAGTGTCGTCCACTGCTATTGATGGCTTATCTGCACTTACACTGAAAGATTATTGTAGATGAGAGTTCTTAACAACAATGGTTTCACAATAATTTTTCAGAGTTAACAGACTGCAGACCAATTGGTGAACGGGTAAAACACTTGTTTCATCTGGTCAAAGTGATCTTTTCTACAGCACAAAATATCCTCGATCTTGGCAGCGCATCATCACTGTGTAGGCAGGACTCAACTGCCCAGAATTGTGACAGCTGTACTGCCATGTGCCCGTGTAAACAGCTATTAACCAATCACTTATCAGTAAATGTTAATCTATGGTTGTCTTGCATCAATGGTCAGCCCGAGTAAACAGACCCCTATTCTTAAGGTACCGTTACACTAAACGATTTACCAACGATCACGACCAGCGATACGACCTGACCGTGATCGTTGGCAAGTCGTTGTGTGGTCGCTGGAGAGCTGTCACACAGACAGCTCTCTCCAGCGACCAACGATACAGGGAACAACTTCGGCATCGTTGAAACTGTCTTCAACGATGCCGAAGTCCCCGGGTAATCATTGGGTTACTAAGTGTAGGGCCGCGCTTAGTAACCCAATATTTACCCTGGTTACCATTGTAAAAGTAAAAAACAAAAAAAAACAAAAAAAACACTACATACTTACATTCCGATGTCTGTCACGTCCCCCGGCGTCAGCTTCACTGCACTGTGTAAGCGCCGGCCGTAAAGCAGAGCGGTGACGTCACCGCTGTGCTCTGCTTTACGGCCGGCCGGCGCTGACAGTGCAGGGAAGCTGACGCCGGGGGACGTGACAGGCACAGGAATGTGAGTATGTAGTGTTTTTTTTTTTTTTAACTTTTACAATGGTAACCAGGTTACATATCGGGTTACTAAGCGCGGCACTGCGCTTAGTAACCCGATATTTACCCTGGTTACAGGTGAACACATCGCTAAATCGGCGTCACACACGCCGATCTAGCGATGACAGCGGGGTGATCAGCGACCAAAAAAAGGTCCTGATCATTCCCCACGACCAACGATCTCCCAGCAGGGGCCTGATCGTTGGTCGCTGTCACACAAAGATATCGTTAGCGGGATCGTTGTTACATCACAAAAAGCGTGACGTTGCCACGATATTGTTAACAAAATCGTTATGTGTGAAGGTACCTTTAGAATAGGTTATCAACATCAGATCGCTAGAGGACGACACCCGTCCCTGAGCTGCTGTTATATTTTCAGGCCACGGCCAGATACAAACAATGAGTGGAGCTGAACAGCTCAGCTCTGCACACAGCCTAATGTCCATTCTTTGGTACTGCACCTTATTTCCCATTCAGATGAATGGGAGCGGTATAATAATAATAACAACAACAACAACATATTCCACAGCGCTTTACAGTTTGCACACATTATCATTGCTGTCCCCGATGGGGCTCACAATCTAAATTCCCTGTCAGTATGTCTTTGGAGTGTGGGAGGAAACCGGAGAACCCGGAGGAAACCCACGCAAACACGGGGAGAACATACAAACTCCTTGCAGATGTTGTCCAAGGTGGGATTAGAACCCAGGACTCCAGAGCGGCAAGGCTACAATGCTAACCACTGCGCCACCGTGCTGCCCTGTAAGGAGTAGCGCTGTTCTGGCTCCGTGCATGGTTTACATTTAGCCACAGCAGCAGATAATGGACCATATAAAGTGTCACCTCCTATTAACACAACTCTTTTAAGGCTATGTTCGCATGTCCAGTAATCATCCGTTAGAAGGGATCTAGCAACAAACATTCCATTGACAAAGTTGTGCAGACAGAACTTTTTGTACAGTTAAAAAAAAAAAAAAAAAAAACATTTCAACTGGAACCATTTCTTTAACATTGACGTCTATGGAAAACGTATCTGTTAAAGTCTCATGTTTTCTTCCATTTCAAACTGATCCAGTTAGCAAAAAGCGGATTCTTGTCAAATGTAAAATGCATGTCTATTTAATGGATCCGTTTTCCATAAACGTCAATGTTAAAAAAACAAATCCAAGTTTAAAGCAGTTTTTGTAACCAAACAAAAAAGTTCTGTCTACACAACTTTTTTTTATCAATGGATTGCTGCTGGACATGTGAACTTAGCCCAAGGTGGATTTCACATGTCCAGTGATAAACAGTTTGAAGCGGATCCAGTGATCAAACAAAAAAAAAAAAAAAACTAATCAGTTTGAAACTGATGAAAAACTGATCCGTTCACACTGACTACAATAATAGAATTAACTGATCCAGCAGCAATTACCGGTAGTTTTTTTTTTTTTTTAGCTGGACAAAAAAAAAAAAAAAAAACGGAGGCAAAACATTTTGGTCTGACTAAGAAAACAAATAAAGTCCATGAATGAAATAAAACTTACCATTGAAGTCTATGGAAAACAGAGCCATTAATAAATAGCGCCGCTTTGTTCCTCGAACTCGATCAGTTTGAAACTAAACGATTGCTGGAGAGGAACTCTGCCTTCATCGCGATTCTTACCTTGCTAATGCCAAGTTCACAGATATACTTCCAAACTTCATGTGAGGAGGCAAATGAGCTGTTCCTCTGGATCATGGGGTTCTGCTTACTGTCTCTGGCCGCTTCTGCCTGTCACAAGCAATGGAGAACAAGTTTTCATGTTCAGATCAAACACAAAAGTGATAATGGCATCCTGTAGATCAGGAGTGGGGAATATTTTTTCTACCAAGGGCCATTTGGATATTTATACCATCCTTCGGGGCCGTACAAACTCTGCCCACAAAGCACATCCTTACTCTGGCACTGGTGTCAGGATGTAATCTTTCATTGCATGCCCTTCAGTGTTCAGTAGTGAACACTACATGTGTGTGCTAAAAGAGCAAGAAGAAATTAATGAGCTGGTGGCAATCAAAATACACCTTCCTGCCCAAGAATGGGGTCCCTGAGAATCTGCTCAGGGGCCTGATAAAATAAATCATAAATGGCCCTGGGGCCTGAAGTTCACCACCCCTGCTGTAGATTATTATTATAGTCTCATTAATTTGTACTGTATTAAACTAACAATAGGATTTAAAGGCCTGATGCATATTAAAGGGATGTTGTGGCTTTTGTAGTTATCCCTCCTATACATGAAGACCTAGGATGATCATCAATTACTTGTTTTTTTGCTTATTTCATTACTTGCACTTGTTTTATTCAAATTAAAAAAAAAATAAAAATATTTCCAACATTCCTGAAGTTGATAACCACGGCACCTACATTTTTGCAGAGGAGCTGAGGTCTGTATGTGGCCCCTCTCTTTTTGTAATGCATGGGTCCTTGTCAGTCAGCAGTGGGAGTAAGAACCACTAAAGGTTTGTCACCAGTCCTTTTATCACAAACAATAACTATGTATTGAAAAGCTAAAAATGACGTACAACATGTATTTAGCCCTCATAATTAAAAGTGAATCACCTTGGTTTGCAAGAATTTAAAACATTGTTGATTTAATACTTCTACAAATTCGGATTCAAAGTCTTGATCACTATACCATGCTCCGCCAGTCACTGAGCGGTCAGGTTGTACATTATACAGCATGTACACCTTCTTTTTGGAAGCCTGAAGAAGAGCAAGAACACAATTAATTACAATGTAAAAGATCATCCTTGATTGTCCAAACATCTTAATTTTGATACCTTAATATATATCTGTTATTCCTCCTGTTTACTCTCCATGAAACGAAACTTTGTACCTTGCAGTTCCACTGTTATTCCTTTGGAACATTTAGCAATAGATTGACCATTGGGTGTGATCTTCATCCTCATTAAAATAAAGGTAGTACCCAACTTATGAACATCCAACTTGCGTAAATCTTCAGTTGTAAATGTCAGAGGTTATATAAAAAAAAAAAAAAAAAAAAAAAAAAACACCCCTTACCTCACAGCTAACCTTTCCAGCCACCATCCAGACCTCTTTTTTTCTCTGTCCCACGTTGCATCTCCATCGGACACGACTTCAGTCATCTTCCAAGCCAGAGCTCACTGCAGGACAATAAGATCGCATCGTCATTGCAACCTTATTACACACACACAGTGAGCTTTGGCCTAGACACGTCCAGAAGTCGTGGCCTATAGTGAAAAGAGATATGCAGCGATCAACAGAAAAAAAAAAAAGGACCAGAGGGCAGCGAGGCGGCTCGAGATGCAAGTATTAGTTTGAAAAATAAAATAATAATTCACTCCTGTGGCCTCTCCGTCCGGGCTTTTTCTTTCTGCCACATCTCCAAGACTTCCAACCACATCCATGCTCTGGAGGTAACTGCGCATCATAAGGTAGCAATGCTGACGACATGACTTTCTGACTTCTAGTAATCTCTGGGGCCTGGACATGGTGAGAAGTCCTGGCCTATAGGGAAAAGGCAGGAGATGTGGAATACAACGGTGGAAAGAAGGACTAGATGGCAAGCCGCAAGGCTGTTGGAGGACCAGATGGCGAGAGGCGAGCAGCAAGGCTGTTGGAGGACCAGATGGCGAGAGGCGAGCAGCAAGGCTGTTGGAGAACCAGATGGCGAGAGGCGAGCAGCAAGGCTGGTGGAGGACCAGATGGTGAGTAACGAGGCTGGTGGAGGACCAGATGGTGAGTAACGAGGCTGGTGGAGGACCAGATGGTGAGTAACGAGGCTGGTGGAGGACCAGATGGTGAGTAACGAGGCTGGTGGAGGACCAGATGGTGAGTAACGAGGCTGGTGGAGGACCAGATGGTGAGTAACGAGGCTGGTGGAGGACCAGATGGTGAGTAACGAGGCTGGTGGAGGACCAGATGGTGAGTAACGAGGCTGGTGGAGGACCAGATGGTGAGTAACGAGGCTGGTGGAGGACCAGATGGTGAGTAACGAAGCTGGTGGAGGACCAGATGGTGAGTAACGAGGCTGGTGGAGGACCAGATGGTGAGTAACGAGGCTGGTGGAGGACCAGATGGTGAGTAACGAGGCTGGTGGAGGACCAGATGGTGAGTAACGAGGCTGGTGGAGGACCAGATGGTGAGTAACGAGGCTGGTGGAGGACCAGATGGTGAGTAACGAGGCTGGTGGAGGACCAGATGGTGAGTAACGAGGCTGGTGGAGGACCAGATGGTGAGTAACGAGGCTGGTGGAGGACCAGATGGTGAGTAACGAAGCTGGTGGAGGACCAGATGGTGAGTGACGAGGCTGGTGGAGGACCAGATGGTGAGTAACGAGGCTGGTGGAGGACCAGATGGTGAGTAACGAGGCTAGTGGAGGACCAAATGGCGAGTCATAATACTGTTGGAGGACCAGACAGCGAGTAGCGAGGCTGTTGAAGGACCAGATGGCAAGTAGCGAGGCTGTTGGAGGACCAGATGGCGAGTTCAGAGCAGTGAGGCTTTTGGAGCACTCAGCGGTGCAGTGAAGCAATTATAAATTATTTTTCCCCTCACCATATTCTAACTCACATACATATTTCATGTTACAAACAAACCTATATGCTGGAACAAGTCGGTAAACCAGGGGAATGGTGACATGTTTCTAATATACTTTTCCTCGGATTGTTCCACTCCTGGTTTTGACCTACAAATACTGATGTAAAATACTGACCAGATACTCAACGTGTGGGATTGGATAGTGACAGACTATGTGGAGACAGCTGAAAACACCCAGGAGTCAATTTCTTCATACATTTTCAGGAGGAATAACAGAAACAGCACAATACAATTCTAATGCTCCATAATTGTTACTTCAGAAATAAAATAAATTCTAGTAAATATTTGTAAGTCCTTTTTAAAAAGGGATTTTAGATGGTGCTACAAGAAAAAAAAAAATAGATATTGTTGTTTTACAAACTGTATGGTTTGACATTAAGTTACTGCGGCCAGTTGTAGTTTTACCCACGCCTACAGTGGACAAACAGAAAAAAAAAATGTATGAAGTCCTGTTAAAAGAGCCAGATTTTTGTCATATAAAAAAAAAAAAATCAGACCAAAAAGAATAATTTCAGAACTTTTTCCCGTCTGTAATATCACCCATAATCTCTACAAATCCATTGAGAAAAACTATAATTATTTTGAGAGGAAAAACAGGATTTTTGGTTGCTTACCGTAAAATCTGTTTCTTCGAGCCTCCATTGGGGTATACAGGAACCATGGGTGTATGCTGCTGCCACTAGGAGACTGACACTATGCAAATAAAAAAAGTTAGCTCCTCCTCTGCAGTGTACACCCCACTGACTGGCATTATACTCTTCAGTTAGTGAGAAAGCAGTAGGAGATAAATAACGAGTTTGAAAAACCATAACCACAAACTTGAGAACTGTAAACGTGAGAACAGTCATAGAACATAAAACAACAGAAACTGAGAAACATTGGGAGGGTGCTGTGTCCCCCAATGGAGGCTCCAAGAAACAGATTTTACGGTAAGCAACCAAAAATCCTGTTTTCTTTATCGCCTCTCATTGGAGGACACATGAACTATGGGACGTCCCAAAGCAGTCCCTAGGGCGGGAAAAACAGACTTCCATCAGGTCAAAGGACTCACCACTGCCGCCTGCAAGATCCTTCTGCCTAGGCTGGCGTCCGCCGAAGCGTAGGTATGGACCTCGTAAAATTTGGCGAATATGTGGATGGAAGACCAAGTTGCCGCTTTGCAAAGCTGTAGGGCGGAAGCCCTGTGATGCACCGCCCAGGAGGCGCCGACTGCCCGGGTAGAGTGGGCCTTGATCCCAGGAGGGGGCACTCTGTTCTTGCCCGGCCTCCAGAATTGCCGTTCTGATCCAGCGAGCAATAGTCGCCTTAGAAGCCAGTTGGCCTCTGCACGTGCCATCGGGAATGACGAAAAAAAGAATCGGTCTTCCGGAAAGTGGACGTTCTATCCAGGTAGATCCTCACTGCCCTGACGAGGTCCAGCTTGTTCAACGATCGCTCCAGAGGATGAGTCGGAGCTGGACAAAAGGAAGGTAGAATGATGTACTCGTTGAGGTGGAAGGTGGAAACCACCTTAGGAAGGAAGGAAGGCGGAGGCCTGAGGACCACCTTGTCCTGGTTAATGACCAAGAACGGAGGCCGGCAAGACAGGGCGGCCAACTCAGAAACGCAGCGGATAGACGTGATGGCCACAAGAAAGGCCACCTTTCAAGATAGAACTGACAGGGGAATCTCCCTGAGAGGCTCAAAGGGGGAACCCCTCAGAACGTCCAGTACAATGTTTAAATCCCATGAATCCACCGGGGCCCTATACGGAGGGACAGCATGGGCTGCTCCTTGAAGGAAGGTCTTAACCTGAGGCCGAGAAGCTAAAGTCTTCTGGAAAAGGATGGAAAGCACAGAAACCTGGCCCTTTAGGGAACTTCGAGCAAGGCCTGAATCCAGTCCTGCCTGAAGGAAGGCCAAGATAGAAGGCAGGGAAAAGGACATAGATGAAACGCGGTTGGACTCACACCAACGGAAGTAAGCCTTCCAGGTACGATAGTAGATCCTGGAAGACGAAGGCTTCCAAGCCTGGATCATGGTGAGAATCACCCGGTCCGAAAAGCCGGACACTCTTAGAACTGCGGTCTCCACAGCCACGCCGTTAAGCTGAGTGACCGAGAATTCGGGTGGCAGATTGGACCCTGAGACAGATCAGGCCTGTCTGGAAGGCGCCAGGGGGCGTCCGCGAGAAGGTTGACGAGCTCTGCGAACCAAGCTCTCCTAGGCCAATCCGGGGCGATCAGAATGACCGGCACCCCTTCCGCTTTGATCTTTTTCAACAGTTTGGGAAGTAATGGAAGGGGTGGGAACAGGTAGGGTAGCGCGAACTGTGACCAAGGAATGGCCAGAGCGTCGACGTCCACTGCAAGAGGGTCGCGAGACCTGGAGACGAACTGCGGGACCTTCCTGTTCATTCGAGACGCCGAGAGGTCCACGTCCGGAGTCCCCCATCGAAGACAAATCTCATGGAAGACCTCCTGATGCAAGGACCATTCCCCTGCCGCGAGGCCCTCATGGCTGAGAAAGTCGGCGGCCCAATTGTCCACGTCGGGGATATGCACTGCGGATATCACCGGAACCATTGCCTCTGCCCAGAGGAGGATCTTGGATACCTCGGCCAGGGCCAAGGAGCTCCGAGTCCCCCCTGATGGTTAACATATGCCACAGCCGTGGCGTTGTCTGTCTGGATCCGGATTGGTAGGCCCCTGAGAATCCTTTCCCAGTGGTGGAGGGACAGAAAGATGGCCCGAATCTCGAGGACATTGATCGGCAGAGTTGACTCCTGCGCCGACCAACGGCCCTGAACCGTCAGGTGGTCAAAAACCACACCCCAGCCAAGCAGGCTGGCATCCGTCGTCACCACTTACAAGTGAACTGGAAGGAAGGACCTGCCCTGGGAGATGAGAGGTGATGTCAGCAACCAACTGAGAGACCGTTTGACCCGAGAAGAGAGTTGGATCGGACAATCCAGGGAGAAGACAAACCTGTCCCACTGAGACAGAATGGCTTGCTGAAGGGGTCGCGAATGAAATTTTGCGAAGGGAATCGCTTCTAATGTTGCTACCATCCTCCCCAGAACCCTCATGGCCGATCGGAGGGAGGGAGGCCGAGGACCCTGTAGCAAGCATATGTCCCGACAAAGAGTGGATCTCTTGTCTTTGGGAAGTAAGACCTTGGTCTGACGAGTGTCGAAGAGCATGCCCAGAAAGATGATGCGCTGATAGGGAATAAGGCAGGACTTCTTCCGGTTGACCAGCCACCTGAAACGGGCTAGGGTGTCAAGAACGATGGACAGACTTTCGTGAGCCTGAGAGGAGGACGGAGCCTTGATGAGGATGTTGTCGAGGTATGGAAACAGAACCAGGCCTCTGACCCTCAAGATGGCCATCAGCGCTGCCATGATCTTCGTGAAAACTCTTGGGGCGGTTGCAAGACTGAACGGCAGGGCGACGAACTGAAAATGTTCCTGGAGCACCGCAAAGCGCAGGAATCGGTGATGTCCGGGGAATATCGGGACATGGAGGTAGGCGTCCTGAATATCTATGGAACACAGAAATTCTTGAGCCTCCATGGAAGCAATTACTGAACGAAGGGATTCCATCCTGAAGTGTCTCAGACGAACTCTCCTGTTCAGCAATTTGAGGTCCAGAATGGGGCGAACCTTGCCGTCTTTTTTCGGTACCACAAAAAGGTTTGAATAGAAACCTGTGAACCATTATTTTTCTGGGACGGGAACGTTTACCCCTGCTTTGAGAAAGAGAAGCGATGTCTGCGAAGAAACCCGGAACTAGAGCGGGATCTCTTGGAGGTCGGGATTCAAAGAAACGATCCCGGGGTCGTGAACGAACTCTATCTTGTATCCCCAGGATACAACTTCCCTGACCCATGCGTTCTCTACTGAGGAGATCCAGACGTCCCTGAAGAGAAGACGGCCCCCCAACCTGGGAGGTGGGCTGGGGTCTTGCCGAGAGTCATGCCGAGGTGGATCTTCCAGTCCTGGAGGATCTACCCTGGGAGTAGCGAGGACGCCAGGACGGAGTGGGTCTAAAGGATACCGTTTTCTTCTCCTGACGTGCCTGTAGCCTCTCGTGCTGCTGAGAAAAGGAGTTTGATGCCGCGAAGTGACGAAAAGGCCGAAAGGACTGAAATTGCTGTCTAGGAGGAGGGCGATGAGGCTTAGCCTGGGGAAGAAGAGAACTTGTACCCCCAGTGGCGTCCTTAATGATTTGGTCCAGCTGGGAACCAAAGAGATGTGAGCCTTGAAAGGGCAGACTGGTAAGGGACTTTTGGAAGATAAGTCCATCTGACAGGCCTTGAGCCAAACGGTCCGGCGGATGGCAACAGCATTGCTGGACGCCTGAGCCGCACAAGACGCGGCATCCAGAGAGGCGGAGACCAGGTATTAACCAGCATGGGAAATCTGGTTGGCAAGCTCCGCCAGCTGCATGGGTGGCGCCCCGTCCAGGATATCTCGACGGAGTTCTTTGACCCATTTGGAAATGGATTTCGAAACCCAAGTGGAAGCAAAAGCTGGGCATAGAACAGCTGCAGCCGCTTCAAAGGCTGACTTTGCAAAGGATTCTATAACTATCGTTAGAATCCTTCAGAGATGCTCCGCCGGACAGTGGAAGCATCGTGTTGGTGGACAGCCTGGAAACAAGGGGATCCACCGAGGGAGAGACCGTCCAATTGGCGGTAAGTTCTGGAGAAAAAGGATATAACACACCAAGGTGTTTTCCCCTCTGAAAACGTCTGGTCGGGTTCTCTCTTTCTCTGGTCATGATTTCCTCAAATTCAGGATGAGGAGCAAAAAACTTGGAAGGTGGTTTAGCCCGTCTAAACGAAACCGCCTGATTTGCAGGTTTCGTAGATGGATCCTTGATGCCACAGGTTTGGTTTATAGCTCCAATGAGATTCTGGACCATATCCCTCATGGTGGCGATTTGGTTAGAATCCAGCTCCAAAATATCCTCCGAGGGTGCATCAGAGAACGCCTCGCCTGACTCAGGGGAGGAGGATCGGGAGGACGCTGACTGCAGAGGAGGACCGTGTAGCGAGATGGAGCTAGAAGAGGACTCAGACCGTTGTTCCTGACTGGACCTTTTGCGGCTTATCAAGGAGGGCTCGGGCGGAGGCTCCTGCAACCCGCTGGCCACTGCGGGGGACTGCAGAGGTAATCGATCCAGCACGGACACCAGAGTTTGAGACACCCGTGTTAGATCGGCCACCGATTGTGACAGAGAGGAAGCCCAGCCAGGGATGGGGGTATCACTCTCGGGCGGATCGGCCGGGGGATCCTGGGCGGTGGGAACAATCGGGTTGCTGCAGGCCTGACCTGAGGGAAGGACCGGACTTCTAAGCACACTTGTGTGCTAGGCTCTTGGTCCTGGAGAGGGATCTATGAGGATACGGGGTGGCAGTACACGCCGTACTCATAGTCCGTATTGTGGGACTACAGGTGTGACTGTTCACCCTGTATCCCTCCGGAAAAACCTGAAAAGAAACAATGCATATTGAGGTAGATAAGGGTCTAATGAAAGACTCGTGTCCACCTCCTACTGACACAAAGCTAAACTGAAGAGTATAATGCCAGTCGGTGGGGTGTACACTGCAGAGGAGGAGCTAACTTTTTTTTTTATTTGCATAGTGTCAGCCTCCTAGTGGCAGCAGCATACACCCATGGTTCCTGTGTCCCCCAATGAGAGGCGATAAAGAAATGAAAACAAAACTATAATGATGTGGTTGCGTAAGTTTGAACACCCTGTAATAATCAGGGATGTGTTCAGAATTAGCCAGATTTAAACTCATGTTAAATAGTAGAGTCAGTACAGAGCTGCCATCATTTACAGTGATTTGCCCCATGTAAAGTTTAGTTGTTCTAGTCTGGTTTTCCGGACAGTTTTTAGTTGCATTTTACAGCAAAAGCTTTGATCCATAAACAGCTTACAACACAGCAAAGGGATCTCATTGTTGGATCAATGTGAAGACTGTTACCAGTAAGTGTCTACAATTTGGCACAACAGGGACATCACCAAAAACAGAAGGACCCTCAAACATTTATTAAAAAAAACACAAAAGGCTCACAGCAACATTAAAGTAGCTGCAATTTGTGACAAGATGAAGAGAAATTTCACCTTTCAGCATGACAACGACCCTAAGCATACCTCCAAATCAACAAAGGAAGAACTTTGCCAGAAGACAAAAGTCTTAGAATTACCTAGCCAGAGACCCGAATCCAACAGAAAAACTCTGGGCTACCTGAAGAGGGCGCTGTACACAGAAGATGCCCTCACAATGTGACAGATTTGGAGCGCTACTGCAAAGAAAAGTGAGCAAAGGTCACCGATTGTAGATGTGCCATGCTGAGAGACTCCTATCCCAAAACACTGAATGCCGTCATACATTCAAAGGGTGTCAACATTATATATATTATATAACCACATTATTTTAGCTCTTTATTTTTAACTTCACAATGAATGACATCAATACAATTCTATAAACTTTTTCCACTGAAAAGTAATCTATGTTGGAAGTTAAAGTAAAAACAATTACTTCTTACCGCTACTGACTTGACGGCTTTAATGAGCTTCTTGCTTTCCATGTTCTTTAAGATTTTGTTGATCTCAGTAAGTGGAAGATTACTTTTATATCGTATATCTCTGCTCCATATTCCTAGAAAATTCAGGAACAGTTTAGGATCTGTATACACAGTGAAAGATCTTAAAACACTAAGTAGATCTGTTAAACCTGACCAAGCTGGTGTGCTTACTTTGATAATGCTGGAACAATAATCAGCATTTTATGGCATCAGCCCTAGCTGGAAATATAAAATGCAGGCAAACCTAAAATAATAATTATATATGGCTATTCTGACATGGATAAAAAAAAAAAAAAAAAAAACACCTTAGTCTTATCAGGTCCAAGTTCTAGATACTAATGAATGCAGTTAGCACAAGTGAAATCTGGTGACCGATATATTTTTATGTGTACTTGTCCTTTAACCCTAAAACCTGATTGTCATGCTCTAAAACATTCCATTCACTCTTTTTGAGGATGCTTCCAACTTATCAGCATTCTGCCCGCTCTATAGGTGTTGGAATTTCCTTTACTTCCCAGCAGGCTTTGCACCGGTCACTGTCCAATGGCATGTCGACACCAAACTGAAAACCTGCCTTAAAAGTGGAAACCCTTCTAATTCCCCATGTTTGATATTGCTAAAAACACTTATACTCACCTCCTGTGCCGGCACCGTTCCAGTGGTGTCGGCACTGGCGGTCCTGGGGCTTACGTGAGGTTATGACAGGTGAGCCTTGTCCCGATCAGCGCTGGATGATGTGAGCCACGGGAACACGAGTGTCGACACCGTTGGAACAGCGCCGGTATGGGAGGAGAGTATAAACTTTTCTATTTCAATGGGGCCAAACATGAGGAATGAAAGGGGGTGTCCAAGTAGTGCAAAATGTTGTGTCCGTGTGCGGTATGAGGCGTGAGTGCACAGGCCCAAATGGACGGCAATTTATTCAGAAGTAAGATACCTACTGACTGACACTGAAAAAGTCACTTTGGCTGAATAAAGCACTTTTCACTTATTGGTCAGTCATTACATTACTCAGATGAGCCTTACTTCAGTGAAGCAATGGTAATTTGGACAGGACACCCATACTGGACTGGTAGTGGAATATTTCACTACTCCCACCCTGACCATCAGCTAATTGATGGTGACTTGACGCTCATATGAACACTGCAGCTCCTTTAAGGTTTACATCTCCTTGGAGACTGGTTGGTACGTTTAGTAGGGATCATAAAGCTATTGCAGCAGTGGTCCATTCATCAGTCTACTACTGCTAACCCCTTTAACTTGACTATTAGGCCAGGGGCTCCGCGAGACTTTTTTCTAGAGGATATTTCCAATGGGACACCAGCGTTAGTTCACAGGAATATGCATGAAGCACACTGCGCACCTGCAATCTGCAGATGCCACTGAATTGGAAAGTCATACAACACTGGCGAGTCCTAGCCTAAAATAATATCTTCCTCAAAGATATCCTGAGGACTCATTCATACATCAGCATTACAGATTATGAATAGTGATGAGCGAATATACTCGTTACTCGAGACTTCTCGAGCACACTCGGGTGTCCTCAGAATATTTTTTAGTGCTCGGAGATTGAGTTTTTCTTGCCGCAGCTGAATGATTTACATCTGTTAGCCAGCATAAGTACATGTGGGGGTTGCCTGGATGCTAGGGAATCCCCACATGTAATCAAGCTGGCTAACAGATGTAAATCATTCAGCTGGAGTGATGAAAATAATCTCCAAGCACTAAAAAATACTCGGAGGACACCCGAGCGTGCTCGAGAAATCTCGAGTAATGAGTATATTCGCTCATCACTAATTATTCTATAAAAACACTGCCAATAAATGTTCATGATGTTATTCACATTCACGTCTGTATGACATATCCATGTGCAGGTGAGAAGCGAGCAAGTTAGCTGTGCAGGACACTGCGAGGTTATGCACAATATAACACAAAGAAAGTTAGTGATATTGTGCAATTGTTTTTATAGTACATTGCAAGAAGAGAAAATGACAACATGGCCAATAGCAGAATGGTCAGAGTGAAACATACCTTTATTGCCGGCATCTTCAATAATCTGATAGACTAACTTTTCCTGGTTATCAGAACCTTTCATTTTGCTACATACCAGAAAGGGAGGGCGAAAAGAACATCAATAAGGTACTTTGTTTAAATTACATATATACACCTCAACAGTGAGACTACAACACCAAGAAGGGAAAGTCGTAGGATTATGAAAATGTCAGGATGGATAGACTTGTTAATCAAATGAAAAAAATGCAAAGTTTTCTAAACATCTCAATTTATTCAGTACAGCGTACAAGCGTCACATGCAGAAATCCCCGCACTTACACACCTTTGCTGCTATCAATAAGGTTATTAATGGCTGTCTGAAACGGTTCTGCAACTCTGAATGCACCAGGACATGCAAATCATCAAGATCTGCTGCTGGCAGCTCCCTTTGCAATTGCCGACCAATAATGTCAGAGATGTGCTCAATGGCAGACGCTGCAGGCTATGGTAGCCAATTTTAGCCATGCAGGCTGCTCACAATTAGACGAGCAACATGCAGCCTGGTGTTATAAAAAAAAAAAAACTTTAAAAAATGGCTCCTGGAACACTGGAACAATGACTGTACCAGTGATTCCAAGGTCAAATCAATGTGCCGCAGAGCTGGAACACTGGAAAAATGACTGTACCATTGATTCACATTACTGACTCATTGGGACCCAAAATATCATACAACAGAGTTCATGAACATTATTAGAATAACGATACACAGTAGCACTAGCACAGACGGTTATGGCTTAGAATGTATTTATATGCACACAAATGGTTCACTCACTGCTTGAGAAAGGCTCAGTTCGAGCCGAAACGTCGTGATAAAGACATGTGGGTCTGAATAAACTCTGCACAAGATATTCAAGACAATGGAGTGCTGCCTCTTTTTTGCTTGAAAATAAATAAATAAATATATATATATAATTTTTTTTTTTTTTACTTTCGCCATGCTCAATAGCCTGTGCCAATAGAAGCTGCCACAACTCGATCGGCTCAGCTACATAGCAGCAATGCTCAGATTGCCCCTATGTAGCTGAATTCCTGCATTGTTATGAGTGCCGACCACAGGGTGGCACTCATAGCAATCCGACATCAAAAACCATAGACATAGAGGTCTCAAGGAGATCTCTAGTTGTTATGCCGACGAACCGATGAGCCTTGATCACGTGACGGGGGTCAGCGGTGCGCGTATTTCCGGCCCGATGACCGGAAGAGCGTTAAATGCCGTTGTCAGAGTTTGACAGCTGCATTTAACTAGTTAATAGCGGCAGGTGGATCGCGATTCCACCCGCACCTATTGCAGGCACATGTCGGCTGTTCAAAACAGCTGACATGTCCCGGCTGAGATGCGGGCTCACTGCCGGAGCCCACCTCAAGGTGGGTGTTCTGACCTCACACGTACTATCACATCCGATGTCCGTAAGGGGTTAACAAGTCTATCCATCCTGTGAATTCCATAATTCCACAACTTTTCCGATAGAGATAGATATTTATATACACATACGTAAAGGAATTACCACTTTGAAAAAAGAACCCAAACCAATATAGCAATGCATGGACTCAAGGCGCACCATATATGCTGTATTACAGAGGTATTCATCCCTAAACACACTGCTTCAAGGGAAGGCATATGGAACCATAAGGACTGGGTGATGCCTTGCATCTCGCCTTGAGATATGCATAAGAGATTTTCAATAGTGTAAAGAGGTTCTTCCGTTGTGACATTTATGGAGAGCGGACTTGTTTTTTGACAGGTACCATTGATAGGTCATAAAAGCCTCAGATGGAACAACCCTTTACATTCAATCTATATCCTCCTAGCCTGCTGACCAGCTCAGTGCCCCTCCTCCCTGCTGCTGCTGGCATCTTACACTACTCACTAGGGGCCTCAGCAGGTCAAACAGATCTATTTAATAATGTATGCATTTTATACTGTAAGATCTTATGACAGATGCATTTTAAGAACAAGGCTATACAGATTTCTACCACTTTTACAGCTCTCGTGACGTTCTGACTATTACCTCTATCATTAATGTGCCACAATGTCTGTTTACCCTAAACATCATATATGCAAACAGATAACTACGTAACCATAAACCAAAACAGTACAATAGAAGCTTTGTTTTATGCTGACAGTTTTCCATAAAGCATAGTTGTAGTGACAAATCAAAGAAATATTCAGGTCCATAAGATGTTTGCATCTATGGAGCAGGTTTCCAGCAGCCATAAATGTAGTAAGGGCTGATAAATGATCTGCGGTAATGTTGTGGGCTGACATCTAGTGGCCAACATTAAAACTACAGTATGATTTTTTTTTTTTTTTACAAAGTCATTTTTTTCACACAAGATATTATTTTCTAAACCAGATCATCAATAATTCTCACCTAGCAGTTTGCATGTCCTTCAGCCTGTACAAAAGGCCAGTGCCACTTCTAAGAAGATCCAACTGACCCTAGAAAATTAAAGATTTTTTTTTTAGTCAACATAAATAAAAAGGATTTATACATATAGTCCTCAAAAGACCCAGAACAAAGGTCACACTCCGTATATGAACGTACTTATCAGAACCCACAACAAACAAACGGCACAAGGAATGTATAGAAAATATATCAAAATAGATTTATTCATGTAAACTACATATAAAACTTAATGTCAAAGTAGAAATGGATACTATTGGTCAGACTAGAAAGACAAACAGCAATCTGACATGCTAAATGCAGGTTAACTATATTATTAATGGACTCAGTGGCTACCAAAAAGATCCCATATCAAGGGTGAAAAGGAAAATCAATGGTACAAAAGAGGAGACTTAAGAACCTAAAACAATACTCTATCCAGAGGCCGATCAACAATCATCAAAATAAGGCAAAGTGCCATATAGCAAAATGTAAACAAGGTAAACATTTATCAGATCCGAAAATGGAAAACCTGACAGCAATATTGTAAGGTGTCTAAGTGCATGTTAAGTCCATCGGACCAAGTATACCCTTAATATGTAAACGGAAATAGACCACATATTAGAATGCCTAACGTGTGCTAAATACCTGGATAGTATGTCAGGATTGCTGCGTCCTACCCCGACGCGCGTTTCGTCGATTCTTCTTCTTGGTCCGATGGACCATTTCATTTTGCTATATGGCACTTTGCCTTATTTTGATGATTGTTGATCGGCCTTTGCATAGGGTATTGTTTTAGATTCTTAAGTCTCCTCTTTTGTACCATTGATTTTCCTTTTCACCCTTGATATGGGATCTTTTTGGTAGCCACTGAGTCCATTAATAATATCGTTAACCTGTATTTAGCACGTCAGATTGCAGTTTGTCTTTCTAATCTGACCAATAGTATCCATTTCTACTTTGACAAGTTTTATATGTAGTTTACACGAAAAAGTCTATTTTGATATATTTTCTATATTCCTTGTGCCCTTTGTTTTTGGTTCTGATAAGTATATAAATAAAAAGGAGTCCGACACCCCAAAAACCTAAGCTGAACTATTAATAAGAAATTACTAAAATCTACAGTACAAGAGTGATTTTTATAGGGGGATAAGTCTATGGATGATGTTTCCACCTCTTGTGTCTCCCATTTTCCTCATAGATTGTAAGCTTGCGAGCAGGGCCCTCATTCCTCTTGGTATCTGTTTTGATCTGTGCTTATTGTTATGCTGTAATGTCTATTGTCTGTACAAGTCCCCTCTATAATTTGTAAAGCGCTGCGGAATGTGTTGGCGCTATATAAATAAAATTATTATTATTTATTATTATTATTTATAGGGGCAAAGTCCCTTATATAGACTCCTGTACTGTAGATTTCAGTGTTTTATTTTTTCTAAATAGTTTTATTAGACATATAAATGGGGGTCTTCAGCACACCTTTGGATTGGGAAAAAAACAAAAACAAAAGTTCAGTGCACCGCTCTGCACCTTCAATTAGCATCCCACAGACCTACCATTATGGTGATTAACAGCGCTCACTTTAGAGGACTGCATGATCTAACAGATTTCACAATACAAACTGCAGACGCTGCTCTCGAATTACATAGAACAAACCTGCGGACAGATTCCCTTTAGGTAGTTCTCTTACGACTGATGATGCTGCTGTACTTACTTTGAAAATCCATGGCAGAATGACTGTATGATCCTCAAACTAACACAAGTCCATCTTAAATGCTCTCATTAAATTGTGGGCAGGAAATTTGTTGGAAAGAATTTAACCCCTTTCTGACATGGGACGTACTATCCCGTCGAGGTGGGGTGGGCCCCCATGACCACGGACGGGATAGTACGTCCAGCGCGATCGGCGGCGCTCACGGGGGGAGCGCCGCCGATCGCAGCCGGGTGTCAGCTGTTTATCGCAGCTGACATCCGGCACTATGTGCCAGGAGTGGTCACGGACCGCCCCCGGCACATTGCGATCAAAGATGATCGCGATGTGCCGGCGGTATAGGGAAGCTTCCCGCAGGGAGGGGGCTCCCTGCAGGCTTCCCTGAGCCCCCCGCAGCAACGCGATGTGATCGCGTTGCTGCGAGGGTCTCACCTCCCTCCCTGCTTCCTCCAGCCCCGGATCCAAGATGGCCGCGGTTCAGGGTCCTGCAGGGAGGGAGGTGGCTTCACAGAGCCTGCTTAGAGCAGGCACTGTGAAGGCTGCAGCGCTGCACGTCAGATCAGTGATCTGACAGAGTGCTGTGCACACTGTCAGATCACTGATCTGTGATGTCCCCCCCTGGGACAATGTAAAAAAGTTAAAAAAAAATTTTCAAAATGTGTAAAAAAAAATAAAAAAATATTCCTAAATAATGAAAAAAAAAAAAAAAAATATTATTCCCCTAAATACATTTCTTTATCTAAATAAAAAAAAAAAACAATAAAAGTACACATATTTAGTATCGCCGCGTCCGTAACGGCCCGACCTATAAAACTGGCCCACTAGTTAACCCCTTCAGTAAACACCGTAAGAAAAAAAAAAAAAAAAAAAAACGAGGCAAAAAACAACGCTTTATTATCATACCGCCGAACAAAAAGTGGAATAACACGCGATCAAAAAGACAGATATAAATAACCATGATAACGCTGAAAGCGTCATCTTGTCCCGCAAAAAACGAGCCGCCATACAGCATCATCAGCAAAAAAAAAAAAAAAGTTATAGTCCTGAGAATAAAGCGATGCAAAAATAATTATTTTTTCTATAAAATAGTTTTTATCGTATAAAAGCACCAAAACATAAAAAAATGATATAAATGAGGTGTCGCTGTAATCGTACTGACCCGAAGAATAAAACTGCTTTATCAATTTTACCAAACGCGGAACGGTATAAACGCCTCCCCCAAAAGAAATTCATGAATAGCTGGTTTTTGGTCATTCTGCCTCGCAAAAATCGGAATAAAAAGCGATCAAAAAATGTAACGTGCCCGAAAATGTTACCAATAAAAACGTCAACTCGTCCCGCAAAAAACAAGACCTCACATGACTCTGTGAACCAAAATATGGAAAAATTATAGCTCTCAAAATGTGGTAACGCAAAAAATATTTTTTGCAATAAAAAGCGTCTTTCAGTGTGTGACGGCTGCCAATCATAAAAATCCGCTAAAAAACCCGCTATAAAAGTAAATCAAACCCCCCTTCATCACCCCCTTATTTAGGGAAAAATTAAAAAAATGTATTTATTTCCATTTTTCCATTAGGGATAGGGTTAGGGCTAGGGCTAGGGCTAGGGTTAGGGCTAGGGTTAGGGTTAGGGCTAGGGTTAGGGCTAGGGTTAGGGCTAAAGTTAGGGTTGGGGCTAGGGTTAAGGCTACAGTTAGGGTTGGGGCTAAAGTTACGGTTAGGGTTTAGATTACATTTACTGTTGGGAATAGGGTTGGGATTAGGGTTAGGTGTGTCAGGGTTAGAGGTGTGGTTAGGGTTACTGTTGGGATTAGGGTTAGGGGTGTGTTTGGATTAGGGTTTCAGTTATAATTGGGGGGTTTCCACTGTTTAGGCACATCAGGGGCTCTCCAAACGCGACATGGCGTCCGATCTCAATTCCAGCCAATTCTGCGTTGAAAAAGTAAAACAGTGCTCCTTCCCTTCCGAGCTCTCCCGTGTGCCCAAACAGGGGTTTACCCCAACATATGGGGTATCAGCGTACTCAGGACAAATAGGACAACAACTTTTGGGGTCCAATTTCTCCTGTTACCCTTGGGAAAATACAAAACTGGGGGCTAAAAAATAATTTTTGTGGGAAAAAAAAAGATTTTTTATTTTCACGGCTCTGCGTTATAAACTGTAGTGAAACACTTGGGGGTTCAAAGTTCTCACAACACATCTAGATAAGTTCCATGGGGGTCTAGTTTCCAATATGGGGTCACTTGTGGGGGATTTCTACTGTTTAGGTACATTAGGGGTTCTGCAAACGCAATGTGACGCCTGCAGACCATTCCATCTAAGTCTGCATTCCAAATGGCACTCCTTCCCTTCCGAGCCCTCCCATGCGCCCAAACGGTGGTTCCCCCCAACATATGGGGTATCAGCGTACTCAGGACAAATTGGACAACAACTTTTGGGGTCCAATTTCTCCTGTTACCCTCGGGAAAATACAAAACTGGGGGCTAAAAAATAATTTTTGTGGGAAAAAATTTTTGTTTTACTTTTACGGCTCTGCATTATAAACTTCTGTGAAGCACTTGGTGGGTCAAAGTGCTCACCACACATCTAGATAAGTTCCTTAGGGGGTCTACTTTCCAAAATGGTGTCACTTGTGGGGGGTTTCAATGTTTAGGCACATCAGTGGCTCTCCAAACGAAACATGGCGTCCCATCTCAATTCCAGTCAATTTTGCATTGAAAAGTCAAATGGCGCTCCTTCGCTTCCGAGCTCTGCCATGCGCCCAAACAGTGGTTTACCCCCACATGTGGGGTATTGTCGTGCTCAGGACAAATTGTACAACAATGTTTGGGGTCTATTTTCTCCTGTTACCCTTGGTAAAATTAAACAAATTGGAGCTGAATTAAATTTTTTGTGAAAAAAAGTTAAATGTTCATTTTTATTTAAACATTCAAAAAATTCCTGTGAAGCACCAGAAGGGTTAATAAACTTCTTGAATATGGTTTTGAGCACCTTGAGGGGTGTAGTTTTTAGAATGGTGTCACACTTGGGTATTTTCTATCATATAGACCCCTCAAAATGACTTCAAATGAGATGTGGTCCCTAAAATAAAATGGTGTTGTAGAAATGAGAAATTGCTGGTCAACTTTTAACCCTTATAACTCCCTAACAAAAAAAAATTTTGGTTCCAAAATTGTGCTGATGTAAAGTAGACATGTGGAAAATGTTACTTATTAAGTATTTTGTGTGACATATCTCTGTGATTTAATTGCATAAAAATTCAAAGTTGGAAAATTGCGAAATGTTCAAAATTTTCGCCATATTTCCGTTTTTTTCACAAATAAACGCAGGTAATATCAAAGAAATTTTACCATTGTCATGAAGTACAATATGTCACGAGAAAACAATGTCAGAATCACTGGGATCTGTTGAAGCGTTCCAGAGTTATAACCTCACAAAGGGACAGTGGTCAGAATTGTAAAAATTGGCCCGGTCATTAACGTGCAAACCACCCTTGGGGGTAAAGGGGTTAACAGCCATTCTTGTATAAATTTGTTTAAAGAAGACAGCCTTATCAGATCTATTAAATAATTTATGCAGATTGTATTGTGAAATTTGCTCAGATAGACATTACGGGTATGTGCACACGTTGCGGATTCTCTGCGGATCCGCAGTGTTTTTTTCCGGTGCAGAAACGCTGCAGATCCGCAATTGATTTACAGTACAATTTAAATCAATGAGAAAAAAAATGATGTGCAAACTTTGCGGAAAATCCGCTGCGGTTTAAAAGAAGTTGCATGTCACTTTTTGTACCCATTCCATTATAGAAAACCGCAAGGGTAAAAACCGCAGCAAATCCGCAAGAAAACCGCAGCAAAAACGCACAAAAAACGCTGCAAAAATGCACAAAAAATGCGACAAATCCGCAGGTGCGTTTTCTGCCAGGAGAAGCAGAATCCGCACCAGAAATTCCTAAGCCTAATCCGCAAAGTGTGCACATAGCCTAACAATAGCATTTTTAGCGGCTGTCAACTCCAACATCCCCCCTCCCCCACTCCGCATCATGGCACTAGTTTTGGAAGCACCTTAGGCTACTTTCACACTAGTGTCGGTATGGGCCCGTCGCAGTGCGTCGGAACGACGTATATTGTGAAATAAAATCACAACGGGGACAGTGGATGCAGTTTTTCAACGCATCCGCTGCCCCATTGTAAGGCCTGGGGAGGAGGGGGCGGAGTTCCGGCTGCGCATGCGCGGTCGGAAAGAGCAGAACCGGCGGACAAAAAAAACGTTGCATGCAACGTATTTTTATCCCGACGGACTGCAAAAACACGACGCATCCGTGGCAATCTGTCGCTAATGAAAGTCTATGGAGAAAAAAAAATGCATCCTGCGGGCAACTTTGCAGGATGCGTTTTTTCTCCAAAATGACGCATTGCGACGGAGGCCAAACGACGCTAGTGTGAAAGTAGCCTTAACTGCTCTTGACCACATTGTGTAAAGACAACCTTATAAAACTTACAATAGACAGCAAACGGTTAATGGCCATAGCTCTCTGCTTGGCTTCAATATGAGGCATCTCATTTTGGATAACTTGATCAGTGATTCCATGAGGGAACTGCTGACAGAGCTCAATAATCCTGAAATTTAGATTAATAGAACAAAGTACAGTAAGTTATCAGACATAACAGAGATCCTGCACAAGCAAAGACGCAGAACACATTAATTGTAGGGTATTTAAAGGGATTGCCCATCGCCACTCACTTATGCATTGGGAGTCGTGTCTGCACATAGAACCATAGAATGTTAAAGTTGGAAGAGACCTCCAGGGTCATCGTGTCCAACCCCCTGCTCAATGCAGGATTCACTAACCCATCTCAGACAGACGTCTGTCCAGCCTCTGTTTGAAGACGTCCATTGAAGGAGAACTCACCACCTCTCATGGCAGCCTGTTCCACTCACTGTCAAAAAGTATTTTTCTAACATCAAATCTGTATCTTCTCCGTTTCAGCTTCATCCCATTGCTTCTCGTGTTCCCATGTCCACATGATAATAAGGACGATCCCTCTACACTATGACAGCCCTTGAGATATTTGTAGACAGCTATTAAGTCTTCTCTTAGCCTTCTTTTTTACAAGTTAAACATTCTTGGATCCTTTAACCGTTCCTTGTAGGACATAGTTTGCAGTCCGCTACCATCCTTGTAGCTCTTCTCTGAACTTGCTCCAGTTTGTTGATGTCTTTTTAAAATGTGGTGCCCAGAACTGTACACAGTATTCCAGATGCCGCCCGACCAAGGAGGAGTGGAAGGGAATAATGACTTCACGTGATCTAGATTCTATGCTTCTCTTAATATATCCCTGAACTGTGTTTGCCTTTTTTGCTGCTGCATCACACTGTTGATTCATGTTCAGTATGTGTATAATTTGTATACCCAAGTGTTTTTCACATGTGCTGTTGCTTAGTTCTATTCCTCCCATTCTATAGATGTGATTGTTTTTCTTGCCCAAATGTAAAATCTTGCATTTCTCCCTGTTAAATAATTATTAGTTGCTGCCGATTGTTCTAACTTATCTAGATCCTTCTGAATCCTTTTTCTTATGTAGCGCTAGCCATCTCTCCTAGATTTGCATCGTCTGCACATTTGATTAGTTTACCTTCAGTTCCCTTAACTAGATCATTTATAAAAATGTTGAAAAACACTGGGCAAAGGACAGAGCCTTGTGGTACTCCACTTTAACCCCTTCCTGACAAGCACCATATAGATATACGGCGCGGCGGGAGCTGCGTTTCATCACACCACCATATAGATACAGCGCTGTGATCGCTATGTGAGAGCTGACACCTTGCATTGACACCCACAATCGGTGCTACCACAGATAGCGGGCATTTAACCCCTGTGATGCCACTGTCAATAGTGACAGCGATATCGCAGAGGGAGTGAGCTCCCTCTGTGCTCCTATCGGCACAACACGATGCGATCACATGGTCGATGGTCTTCATGGTGACCCCCAAAATCCTGTTTTATAGCTTTTGGTCTCCATTGCAAGGTTCACTTCATTACTGGGTTTAGCTCCTCTAACGCTTGCCCTGCATTCCCTACAGACAGCATTATATTCGTCTTTATATATGCCCTCGTCTTTCCATTTAATATACATTTCTTTTTTCCCTTTTTAACAAGTGTACGTTCTGTGTTCATCCATTTAGGTCTCTTTGAATGCTTCTAATACTTCCTTTTTTTCGGGATTATTACGGATTGTGCAGTGAGAATTTTATTTAGCAAAATCTCCCATCCTTCTTGGACATTTCTGTCCTTTATAACACCCAGTCATCGGATGCTTCCTACCCTCATTCTGAGCTCATTAAAATCTGCCTTTCTGATGTCCAACCTTAAAGTCTGAGTCCACATTTGTCTTCCTCCTCTTGTAATTCAAAATTCAAGGATAGCGTGATTGCTGCCCCTAAATTCCCAGCCACCTTTGCTTCCTTAACCATTTCCTCCCTGTCGGAAAGAATTAGGTACAAGATTACAGAACCTCTTGTTTTCTCTTCTACCTTTTGAAAGATAAAGTTGTCAGCAGAAGATAAACATTTTCTAGACCATTACTTTTGCCTGAGAGAGATTCCCAACAAACCTGGATAGTTAAAATCTCCCATGATCAATGTCTTACTTTTTTTTTTTTGTAAAAAGAGTTCATCCATATCTTCAGTCTGTCCAGGTGGCCTATAGTAAACACCTACAATAGAGTCTTTTCAGTTCTGCTCTCCATGCGCAAACAGTTTCTGCAGAGCTACCATTCTCTGAAGCTTGGATCTCTGAGGAGATATACGTTTTCTTAACATACAATGCAACACCTCCTCCCCTACTGTTACGCCTGTTTCTAATAAGTTGTAGCCTTCAAGGTTTGTATACCAATCATATATATTATCCCACCAATGTATAGACATTTTAGTTTGTAGTCAGTTCTTCTTGCTCCGCTAATTTCATTCACAAATTTTTTTTAATCTTTATTTCCACTTCTAATAGTAGGGTTCTCAAAACAATTCATATGCTGTATATTTTTTCTGGCTGTACCTACTCTACATATTCTCTTCCATACATAGCTGTAGCGACGAGAGTATGATTAGCGGGTAATGTACACCTGCTCCATACATTAGTCATGTGCAGACACAGTGTCATCAGCCTCCAAATGCAGAAGTGAGGGGCATCGGACTTTACATTTAAATGTACGTTTAAAGCAAGGTCACATTAAATTGCGATTATCAGAACTTGCACAGTCCATCACTGTCAAGATAAACAGTTTGATCAATCTTTCCTATGATTTAATTAAACGTTTAGCGCTGCATAGTGTTGCTGATCGTTGGGGGTCTGGGTCCTGACACTCCACCAATGAGTCAAAAAGCCGCTCTGAAGCTTTGGCAAAACGCGCATGGGCACAACACAGACAGGGGGTATGTGCCATCCTCCTAAATAGAACCTTATTCATGCACAGGCACTTATTTGCACCTTCCTCAATCATCAGTCACTTTTTAACACTGGTCACTTTGCATCAGTCAGCAGGCAAGTAATCATTTCATGTTTGGAGTTCATTATTTATACTTGCTTCTAGGTGTAATTCATGTAATACACTCATTGCATGACTTATATTACCTAATATGGTGCTCATCAAAGGTCTATCATCAGTATTTACATTTTAAACTCATTCTTTATTATCTTATTTACTATATTGAAATTCTGATGAAATAAGGATACTTTGTTAAAGTTTTCCATAATTTACCGGTATTGTAGTATAAATTGATTATGATGGACATAATGCCCCTCTCTTGCTTCTTCCTTATTCCTGTTGATGTCTTTAAAATGTTAAAAAATTATCAATAAATATTTACATTTTAGTTGTAGTCAAGTTTCATATTTGTAAGTTGTACATTCCGAATGGTCACAAGACATTAATTATTTTTGTGTTAATCTGAAGTGCACAGCTCGTGAATGACAGTGTGTACAGGGCGGTGTACGGGCTCTAGGGGTCCGTATATTCACTCTCAGAGTTGTGTACAGACCTGTACACTATATTGAACCAGTCAAGGTGTGTGCAGCTCAAGCAAGAGCTGCCCTTCAGAACAGTGGTTTCATCTATTGGTGGGGGACTAAGGACATGGACCCTTAGGCCCCTTTCACACATCACTTTTTGGTATCAGTCGCAATCCATCGACTTTTGAAAAAAACAAATCCGGCGACTGATGCCGCCGGATCCGTTTTTTTTTCTCACAGATTTGTATTAGCGACAGATGGCCTCACGTTTCATCTATCGTTCGCCGCATCCGTCGAAAATTGTTTGTCCAGTGGCCAGAGACAAACAAAACGAAGAATGCGGAGAAATCAGCATACATTTGCATGGCCTGTGTACCGAATGTTATAGATAAAGTACGCAGGACGCATGCAGAGCTGAAGGAAGAAGTGTGGCAGTGGGCGGGGCTTAACGGAGGAAGAAGGCTGCCATCCGCAGCCCTGCCGAACAGTAGTGTGAAACCAGCCTAAGCCGGCCGTACACTGATGATTTCTGATGGATGCTTTCTAAGAGACTAAGTCATACATGGTTTGCCTGGTTGCTTCAAGACAATGCCAAATTTGCAGATTGAATGCTGCTTTTAATCTGTTGTCTGAGGGTCTACCAAATAAGAACGGCAAGTCGGGAGCAACTGCGCCAACTGACACCAACTAGTGCGGAACATCACCGAGAGCTGTGCGTCACCAACTAGTGCGGAACGTCACCGAGAGCTGTGCGTCACCAACTAGTGCGGAACGTCACCGAGAGCTGTGCGTCACCAACTAGTGCGGAACGTCACCGAGAGCTGTGCGTCACCAACTAGTGCGGAACGTCACCGAGAGCTGTGCGTCACCAACTAGTGCGGAACGTCACCGAGAGCTGTGCGTCACCAACTAGTGCGGAACGTCACCGAGAGCTGTGCGTCACCAACTAGTGCGGAACGTCACCGAGAGCTGTGCGTCACCAACTAGTGCGGAACGTCACCGAGAGCTGTGCGTCACCAACTAGTGCGGAACGTCACCGAGAGCTGTGCGTCACCAACTAGTGCGGAACGTCACCGAGAGCTGTGCGTCACCAACTAGTGCGGAACGTCACCGAGAGCTGTGCGTCACCAACTAGTGCGGAACGTCACAGAGAGCTGTGCGTCACCAACTAGTACGGAACATCACCGAGAGCTGTGCGTCACCACCTAGTGCGGAACATCACCGAGAGCTGTGCGTCCCCAACTAGTACGGAACACCACCGAGAGCTGTGCGTCACTAACTAGTACGGAACATCACCGAGAGCTGTGCGTCACCAACTAGTGCGGAACATCACCGAGAGCTGTGCGTCACCAACTAGTGCGGAACATCACCGAGAGATGTGCGTCACCAACTAGTGCGGAACATCACCGAGAGCTGTGCGTCACCAACTAGTGCAGAACATCACCGAGAGCTGTGCGTCACCAACTAGTGCGGTACGTCACCCAGCCAAACCAGATCTCATACATTGCCCTGACGAGGAGCAGTAGCCCGAAACAGTGTCTGCAAATTGAGAATTTGTTTTTGGCTTTTATCCTAAGTCATGTGACAAAACTCATTAGAGAATCGATATTGTCTTTTAGGGTTGCTACTTCCTATAGGTGTCACTGGAGTTCTAGTTGTCTTCCTCTCTGAGAAGAAATGTTACCAACGAGAGCGTCGCGTCACCAATGAGAGAGGCACGTGAGTAGAGAGTAGAGCAGTCACTAAGTGCAGCATGTCAGTAGGGAGTAGAGCAGTCACTAAGTGCAGCATGTCAGTAGGGAGTAGAGCAGTCACTAAGTGCAGCATGTCAGTAGGGAGTAGAGCAGTCACTAAGTGCAGCATGTCAGTAGGGAGTAGAGCAGTCACTAAGTGCAGCATGTCAGTAGGGAGTAGAGCAGTCACTAAGTGCAGCATGTCAGTAGGGAGTAGAGCAGTCACTAAGTGCAGCATGTCAGTAGGGAGTAGAGCAGTCACTAAGTGCAGCATGTCAGTAGGGAGTAGAGCAGTCACTAAGTGCAGCATGTCAGTAGGGAGTAGAGCAGTCACTAAGTGCAGCATGTCAGTAGGGAGTAGAGCAGTCACTAAGTGCAGCATGTCAGTAGGGAGTAGAGCAGTCACTAAGTGCAGCATGTCAGTAGGGAGTAGAGCAGTCACTAAGTGCAGCATGTCAGTAGGGAGTAGAGCAGTCACTAAGTGCAGCATGTCAGTAGGGAGTAGAGCAGTCACTAAGTGCAGCATGTCAGTAGGGAGTACAGCAGTCACTAAGTGCAGCATGTCAGAAGGGAGTACAGCAGTCACTAAGTGCAGCATGTCAGAAGGGAGTACAGCAGTCACTAAGTGCAGCATGTCAGTAGGGAGTACAGCAGTCACTAAGTGCAGCATGTCAGTAGGGAGTACAGCAGTCACTAAGTGCAGCATGTCAGTAGGGAGTACAGCAGTCACTAAGTGCAGCATGTCAGTAGGGAGTACAGCAGTCACTAAGTGCAGCATGTCAGTAGGGAGTAGAGCAGTCACTAAGTGCAGCATGTCAGTAAGGAGTACAGCAGTCACTAAGTGCAGCATGTCAGTAAGGAGTACAGCAGTCACTAAGTGCAGCATGTCAGTAGGGAGTAGAGCAGTCACTAAGTGCAGCATGTCAGTAAGGAGTACAGCAGTCACTAAGTGCAGCATGTCAGTAAGGAGTACAGCAGTCACTAAGTGCAGCATGTCAGTAGGGAGTAGAGCAGTCACTAAGTGCAGCATGTCAGTAGGGAGTAGAGCAGTCACTAAGTGCAGCATGTCAGTAAGGAGTACAGCAGTCACTAAGTGCAGCATGTCAGTAAGGAGCACATTATGTCAGTAAGGAATACAGCAGTCACTAAGTGCAGCATGTCAAGGACTACAGCACGTCAGCATATCCCAGCAGGGCGCAGCAGCAGCACCTGTTCTCTATCTCGGCCGCCTCTCCGCTCTCTTGCTTCACTTTCACCTCCGCCATCTCCCCGCTCCTCTCAGGGATAGCCCCGCCTCTGAACTGTAGCGACTAGCACGGAGTTGATTTCTTGAGGTAAGATGTCACCGGAAGGGGCGGGGTCTCTCTTCGGTCCAGTCACTGTGAGGTCCGATATAGGAAGCTGCGTTTTGCTGAGGCTACTGGAGAAGAGAAGCGAGAAATGAGGGGCAGCATCATGGAGCTGTGAGAAGAGGACCGACCGAGGGCTGCACCATGGAACAGGGTCCAATCTCGTACTAGTGTGCTGCGCCTGCGCAGAACAAGCCTAACTCTCTGCCGGACATATTGTTTATGGGCTAGTAGATAATATTTTATGTCCTAATTCTATCTAAAGGGTAATACAGAAAAGTTAACTTCCTGAACTTTTACCACAAAGCCGTATTATTATTATTAATTATCTTTGTGTTATACACTAAAACACTCTGCCCTTACTAAAGATGGCGGACAGGGGCCATTTCTTTTCCTCTCACGTCTTTCCGTTCTGTGAATGCAGGGCGGGGAAATGTTTCGCATCTTTGGTTACTACGGCAACGGAGATGTGCCAATGACAGGGCTCGGTCCTGGCGAGGTTGCGGCTCCGCCGGGAGAAGCGTCTGTAGTAACGGGATCTGGGAGTGACCGGAGACACTGAGCGACGAGTGAGCAGCGCCGTGTGCAGCCGGTGAGTGGGGAGGCTCGGGTACCGGGTGGCCCTATACGTCACCTCTAGCCGGCCAGGGAGATGGAACGGATCAGGCAGATCCTGATAGTTCTCCCCAATTATCGGCCGATAATGTCATCTCTGGTGTACGAACGATCTTCTCCCTGGAAGTCCTGTGTATATGGCGCAGAGCTATGTGAGATTTGTTCCTTCTCAGACCTACAGGACGATGTCTGCTGGAAGCATCCGTCCATCCTGATCATTACCCTGTGCTATTCTCTCCTTAATTGCAACTTTTGACGACACGTGTGGCAGCCTGACATCGCTGGGTGGCATCATCGCAGGGTAATGCAGGAGAATAGGGGTGTTCTGTGACCTCTCAGGGATTGCCACCGCAACTTCTCGGGTAACACCACCGCAACTTCTCGGGTAAAGCCACCGCAACTTCTCGGGTAACACCACCGCAACTTCTCGGGTAAAGCCACCGCAACTTCTCGGGTAAAGCCGCCGCAACTTCTCGGGTAACACCACCGCAACTTCTCGGGTAAAGCCACCGCAACTTCTCGGGTAAAGCCACCGCAACTTCTCGGGTAAAGCCACCGCAACTTCTCGGGTAAAGCCACCGCAACTTCTCAGGTAAAGCCACCGCAACTTCTCGGTTAAAGCCACCGCAACTTCTCGGGTAAAGCCACCGCAACTTCTCGGGTAACAGCACCGCAACTTCTCGGGTAAAGCCACCGCAACTTCTCGGGTAAAGCCGCCGCAACTTCTCGGGTAAAGCCACCGCAACTTCTCAGGTAAAGCCACCGCAACTTCTCGGGTAAAGCCGCCGCAACTTCTCGGGTAAAGCCGCCGCAACATCTCGGGTAAAGCCGCCGCAACTTCTCGGTTAAAGCCACCACAACTTCTCGATTAAAGCCACCGCAACTTCTCGGGTAAATCCACCGCAACTTCTCAGGTAAAGCCACCGCAACTTCTCGGTTAAAGCCACCGCAACTTCTCGGGTAAAGCCACCGCAACTTCTCGGGTAAAGCCGCCGCAACTTCTCGGGTAAAGCCGCCGCAACTTCTCGGGTAAAGCCCCGCAACTTCTCGGGTAAAGCCACCGCAACTTCTCGGGTAACACCACCGCGATCTCTCTGGTAACGCCACAGCAATCTCTCAGGTAACGCCACAGCGATCTCTAGGGTAACGACTCTGCAACTTCTCAGGTATCGCCACCACGATCTCTCTGGTAATGCTACCGCAAGTAAGGACTACACCTGACTGTATATCCAGCCTTAGGTAAGGACTACACCTGACTATATCCAGCCTTAGGTAAGGACTACAGCTGTCTGTATATCCAGCCTTGGGCAAGGACTACACCTGACTATATCCAGCCTTAGGTAAGGACTACACCTGACTGTATATCCAGCCTTAGGTAAGGACTACACCTGACTGTATATCCAGCCTTAGGTAAGGACTACACCTGACTGTATATCCAGCCTTAGGTAAGGACTACACCTGACTATATCCAGCCTTAGGTAAGGACTACACCTGACTGTATATCCAGCCTTAGGTAAGGACTACACCTGACTGTATATCCAGCCTTAGGTAAGGACTACACCTGACTGTATATCCAGCCTTAGGTAAGGACTACACCTGACTATATCCAGCCTTAGGTAAGGACTACACCTGTCTGTATATCCAGCCTTAAGTAAGGACTACAACTGTCTGTATATCCAGCCTTAGGTAAGGACTACACCTGACTGTATATCCAGTCTTAGGTAAGGACTACACCTGACTATATATCCAGCCTTAGGTAAGGACTACACCTGACTATATCCAGCCTTAGGTAAGGACTACACCTGACTGTATATCCAGCCTTAGGTAAGGACTACACCTGACTGTATATCCAGTCTTAGGTAAGGACTACACCTCACTGTATATCCAGCCTTGGGCAAGGACTACACCTGACTATATCCAGCCTTAGGTAAGGACTACACCTGACTGTATATCCAGCCTTAGGTAAGGACTACACCTGTCTGTATATCCAGCCTTAGGTAAGGACTACACCTGTCTGTATATCCAGCCTTAGGTAAGGACTACACCTGACTGTATATCCAGCCTTAGGTAAGGACTACACCTGTCTGTATATCCAGCCTTAGGTAAGGACTACACCTGTCTGTATATCCAGCCTTAGGTAAGGACTACACCTGTCTGTATATCCAGCCTTAGGTAAGGACTACACCTGACTGTATATCCAGCCTTAGGTAAGGACTACACCTGTCTGTATATCCAGCCTTAGGTAAGGACTACACCTGTCTGTATATCCAGTCTTAGGTAAGGACTACACCTGTTTGTCTATCCAGCCTTAGGTAAGGACTACACCTGTCTGTATATCCAGCCTTAGGTAAGGACTACACCTGACTATATCCAGCCTTAGGTAAGGACTACACCTGTTTGTCTATCCAGCCTTAGGTAAGGACTACACCTGTCTGTATATCCAGCCTTAGGTAAGGACTACACCTGACTATATCCAGCCTTAGGTAAGGACTACACCTGTCTGTATATCCAGCCTTAGGTAAGGACTACACCTGACTGTATATCCAGCCTTAGGTAAGGACTACACCTGTCTGTATATCCAGCCTTAGGTAAGGACTACACCTGTCTGTATATCCAGTCTTAGGTAAGGACTACACCTGTTTGTCTATCCAGCCTTAGGTAAGGACTACACCTGTCTGTATATCCAGCCTTAGGTAAGGACTACACCTGACTATATCCAGCCTTAGGTAAGGACTACACCTGTCTGTATATCCAGCCTTAGGTAAGGACTACACCTGACTGTATATCCAGCCTTAGGTAAGGACTACACCTGACTATATCCAGCCTTAGGTAAGGACTACACCTGACTGTATATCCAGCCTTAGGTAAGGACTACACCTGTCTGTATATCCAGCCTTAGGTAAGGACTACACCTGTCTGTATATCCAGCCTTAGGTAAGGACTACACCTGACTGTATATCCAGCCTTAGGTAAGGACTACACCTGTCTGTATATCCAGCCTTAGGTAAGGACTACACCTGTCTGTATATCCAGCCTTAGGTAAGGACTACACCTGTCTGTATATCCAGCCTTAGGTAAGGACTACACCTGACTGTATATCCAGCCTTAGGTAAGGACTACACCTGTCTGTATATCCAGCCTTAGGTAAGGACTACACCTGTCTGTATATCCAGTCTTAGGTAAGGACTACACCTGTTTGTCTATCCAGCCTTAGGTAAGGACTACACCTGTCTGTATATCCAGCCTTAGGTAAGGACTACACCTGTCTGTATATCCAGCCTTAGGTAAGGACTACACCTGTCTATATATCCAGCCTTAGGTAAGGACTACACCTGACTGTATATCCAGCCTTAGGTAAGGACTACACCTGACTGTATATCCAGCCTTAGGTAAGGACTACACCTGTTTGTATATCCAGCCTTAGGTAAGGACTACACCTGACTGTATATCCAGCCTTAGGTAAGGACTATACCTGTCTGTATATCCAGCCTTAGGTAAGGACTACACCTGACTGTATATCCAGCCTTTGGTAAGGACTACACCTGACTGTATATCCAGCCTTAGGTAAGGACTACACCTGACTATATCCAGCCTTAGGTAAGGACTACACCTGTCTATATATCCAGCCTTAGGTAAGGACTACACCTGACTGTATATCCAGCCTTAGGTAAGGACTACACCTGTCTATATATCCAGCCTTAGGTAAGGACTACACCTGACTGTATATCCAGCCTTAGGTAAGGACTACACCTGACTGTATATCCAGCCTTAGGTAAGGACTACACCTGTCTGTATATCCAGCCTTAGGTAAGGACTACACCTGTCTGTATATCCAGTCTTAGGTAAGGACTACACCTGTTTGTCTATCCAGCCTTAGGTAAGGACTACACCTGTCTGTATATCCAGCCTTAGGTAAGGACTACACCTGTCTGTATATCCAGCCTTAGGTAAGGACTACACCTGTCTATATATCCAGCCTTAGGTAAGGACTACACCTGACTGTATATCCAGCCTTAGGTAAGGACTACACCTGACTGTATATCCAGCCTTAGGTAAGGACTACACCTGTTTGTCTATCCAGCCTTAGGTAAGGACTACACCTGTCTGTATATCCAGCCTTAGGTAAGGACTACACCTGACTATATCCAGCCTTAGGTAAGGACTACACCTGTTTGTCTATCCAGCCTTAGGTAAGGACTACACCTGTCTGTATATCCAGCCTTAGGTAAGGACTACACCTGTCTGTATATCCAGTCTTAGGTAAGGACTACACCTGTTTGTCTATCCAGCCTTAGGTAAGGACTACACCTGTCTGTATATCCAGCCTTAGGTAAGGACTACACCTGACTATATCCAGCCTTAGGTAAGGACTACACCTGTCTGTATATCCAGCCTTAGGTAAGGACTACACCTGACTGTATATCCAGCCTTAGGTAAGGACTACACCTGACTATATCCAGCCTTAGGTAAGGACTACACCTGACTGTATATCCAGCCTTAGGTAAGGACTACACCTGTCTGTATATCCAGCCTTAGGTAAGGACTACACCTGTCTGTATATCCAGCCTTAGGTAAGGACTACACCTGACTGTATATCCAGCCTTAGGTAAGGACTACACCTGTCTGTATATCCAGCCTTAGGTAAGGACTACACCTGTCTGTATATCCAGCCTTAGGTAAGGACTACACCTGACTGTATATCCAGCCTTAGGTAAGGACTACACCTGTCTGTATATCCAGCCTTAGGTAAGGACTACACCTGTCTGTGTATCCAGCCTTAGGTAAGGACTACACCTGTTTGTCTATCCAGCCTTAGGTAAGGACTACACCTGTCTGTATATCCAGCCTTAGGTAAGGACTACACCTGTCTGTATATCCAGCCTTAGGTAAGGACTACACCTGTCTATATATCCAGCCTTAGGTAAGGACTACACCTGACTGTATATCCAGCCTTAGGTAAGGACTACACCTGACTGTATATCCAGCCTTAGGTAAGGACTACACCTGTTTGTATATCCAGCCTTAGGTAAGGACTACACCTGACTGTATATCCAGCCTTAGGTAAGGACTATACCTGTCTGTATATCCAGTCTTAGGTAAGGACTACACCTGACTGTATATCCAGCCTTAGGTAAGGACTACACCTGACTGTATATCCAGCCTTTGGTAAGGACTACACCTGTCTTTGGCAGCAACACAAGGTGTTGCTGATACATCCTAGTGCAATACCAGAGAATGAGATCTCATTGTTACCTTGAAGTTGCCATGACCGCGACAAGCACATTGCAAAAAGCAAAGTCAATGCAAAGTCAATGGGAATTTTTTTTTCTCTCTCTCTCTCTCTCTCTCTCTCTCTCTCTCTTTTACATATAGTAAAATCAGAAGACACACCCATATGGGTCACATGATTCAATCGTAAGGTCCTGAAGCTACACAGATCTTCAATAGAAAGTGAAACAAATAGTACAAAACACATTAAAATTATACATAATGATACAAAATTTCATTCCTCTTATTCATACCTTTCGGAAAGCGAGTATTTAGATTGTACATCCAGAACGCCTCTCTGGTGAGCAAGCGTCTTTTGATGTCACCTCCGCGGTATGATAGGTGAACCTTTTCAATGCCGTGCACTTTCAAAGTCGCAATATCTCCATTATGCTGCATGTGAAAATGTTTCGATACCATAGATACATTTCTATTCACTATGCTAGGCCAAGTAGCATCTCTAATATGCTGTTATTCGAGTTTTTTGCTTACGTGTAGTACATCCTATGTATTACAAATGGCATAATGTGCAGTCTATCTTATACACTACGTTTTTGGTATGGCAATTTATAAAGCTGTTGATTTTATATTCCTTAGTGTGTTCCGAATTATAAAACACACTACCTGGCTGTATATGTGCGCAAGTGCTGCAGGCAGAGGTGCCGCATCTAAAAAAAACCTTTGCACTCAAGCCACGTGTCACGATATGGTATGAAATATCATATAAGTAGCTTCTCTTGCTCAAGGCTGTGGGCTAACAAGCCCACCTTCCCTTTCACTCAGCCAAGAGCTGCTTTGCCAATGTAGATGGGGGAAGAAGAGTTTATTACCTCTAGCTCGGAGAGCAGAAGTATTTACGACCGGCATTTCCTGCCGTGTAAGCTCTTGTCCAGCTATAAGTGAACTAGAAACTTCTAGAAATTCATGAAAGTCCTTTGTTTGGTTTTTGTAAGATATTAGGCAAACATTTTAAGTTAAGAATACGAAAATATATATTCTTAGATTCCATCGGAGGATCTATCTATCACTCTAAGCGCGGGTTTCTAACTCCATCTGGTAAAGAAGTAGGGATTTCTCTGTAAATATGTATCCCAGATAGGACATATTTGATCTCATTAGAATGCCCACGTTAATCCGAGATGAATGCTGGGTTCGTTATGACTATGACATGTTTGGTAGCGAAGTTATAGAAATTAGAGAAAATAGTTTAAAGTTTACTTAGAATGTAGAGAGAGGAGGGTCTGGATAAACCAGCCTTTCTGTGATGTCACAGCCTTAAGGTTTTAAGTGTCTGGCAGGCTCTGAGGAGTCACTTCTGCTTGATTTCTTGTCTTCTCCTGAAGCCAGCAGCACGTCCAATGAGCTGGGACGTATGGTTGCCTGCCATGCTTTGAACATGTGAGTGTTACCTTTTCTCATTTAATCCCTGTTTATTTCATAATTACCCTTGTACATTTTTGCAATTGTCTCATTTGTAACATCTTTATAAAATATTTTTGATAAAGCACTGCCTAATTTTTTATGGGATATAATATTATATGTTAGTTCATTCTCCATGCTCTAAAAACCGTACCCTAAGTCTTCTGAAGGGAAATACGCTACTGTTGTGTTGGGTTAGCTTCGGACCCGTTTAATCGAAGCTGGTGGCAGCGATAGTGTGCTGACTTTTGGATTATGTTGTAGCGACTGCGGCGTTGATAATTATTGTTCCTGCCTGAGTGGGAGTAGTTTATCGCGTCGCTGCAGCGTGCCCAATAGCCAGTACATAGCAGGCAGCCTTTCTGGCGACTAATTACCCAGGGTGCAGTACCTAATCTGACCTGAGAGTAAGGGGGCGCCAGAGAGCTGCAAGTGTTAAGTGGAACTGTAAGCGGGATATACATAAATCCCTGCAGTTCGTGGTATATGGAAAAGCAGTGGGATACCTAAAATAAGCCCCTGCTGTAAACTAAGAGGTCAATAGCCTTGGGTGTGTTGTTTCATCACATTGTGGAGTGGAGGGATAACTAAGATAAGCCCCCCTGCACATGTGATAGCCGTCTGTTGGCCCAAAGTCACCCCGACCCGTGACGTAGGGGTGACGGTCACGGTGTGAATCGTGACAAATTGGTGGCAGCGGTCAGGGAATCCTGGCACCACGTATTAGACTTGGTTGCAGGCGAAACAGAACTAGAGGCAATAAGGTCACTGATGGTTTGAGCCCTCCTGGCTACCACATTAAATCCATCCTTTAATAGGTCACATAAGATGTTATCCTCATATAGAATAGGCAGCCTCTTATTAATGATCCCTCTGATTTGACTAAATTGGGAAGAAGACTGCAGACATACATATGGCTTTTTATTATATGTTTCTTTCTTAGATTTTTTATCAATAGGGGGCACCAGCATGTCATCTCTATGTTTTTTATTCACTATGTTAATAGCCCTCTCAATAGTCCAGTTCGGATATTTAAGATTTTTTAATCTTTCTCTCAATTCTCCAAATTTCTCTAACCTATCCTGCTCTCTACTACAATTGCGCTTATGCCTAAAAAACTCCCCTACAGGTATGGATTTGATAGTATGGGCAGGATGGCTACTATCCACATGTAGTATAGTATTGCCACTAATTGGTTTGACAAATGTTTTACTTGCAATAAATTCTCCACTACGGCCTGACAACTCCAAATCCAAAAAAGAAATGCTAAATTCGTTATGCACAAATGTAAATTTGATACCACAGTCGTTATAATTAATGTATTCCACAAATCCCGGTATGGCAGACACATCACCCCTCCAAATAATCAGGGTGTCATCAATGTATCTGCCATACCAGGAGATGTGTTCAACATAAGGATTATTACCAGAATACAAGTATCTTTGTTCCCAGTATGCCATTGTAAGGTGAGCCAGAGACGGTGAGTATTTTGCACCCATAGGGACGCCCGACCTCTGGATATACATGACATTATCAAAAGAGAAAATATTATTCTGCATAAGGAAATGTAAAACCTGCAGAGCAAAATTAATCAAGTCTTCTGAAAATAGACCACAGTCTTTCAAATGGTAATCCACAGCTTTTATCGCTACATCGTGAGGGATACTCGTATATAAAGATACGACATCACAGCTTAACCAGCTATATTCTTTTTTCCATGGCCATTTCGAAAGTAGTTTCAAAACTGCTTCAGAGTCTCTGATGTATCCTGGCATCTTTGTAACTAAAGGTTGCAACAGAGAGTCCATCCACTCACATAAATGTTCTAACATGGAACCAATTCCTGAGATAATTGGACGCATTGCTGGAAACCCATCCCCTTTGTGAACTTTTGGGAGACCGTACATAATCGGTAGTTTGGGGGACTCCACATAGAGATAATCCGCTTGTTTTATATCAAATACCGCTAGACTGACCCCCTCACTAATCAGCCGAGCAATATTAGCATTGATTTCTTTAGTTGGATTCCTCTTAAGCTTCTCATATGTGGCTGTGTCAGATAGAAGTTCAGTCATTTTTGCCTTATAATCGCATTCATTCATTACTACTATAAGGCCACCCTTGTCCAAAATCCATTTTGAAAAATAGCCGAGCTCGTCAAAAACCAATCAGTAGACCACAGGTTAATTTTTCATCCACAGAACCTGACTCCTCGGACACAAATGCAAGCATGTCCGATATTTCAACAAGTAACTACACTGAATACAAGAAAAGATACGGAAAAACATCAAAAAACGAAAAAGACGGGGGGGGGGGGGGGGGGGGGGGAAGGAAGCACAAGAAATTTGCCAGGAGTAACGACCCGTTGCCAGAAGAAGCACAAACATTAATGAAAAAAAGCAATGTGGTGAACCTGTCCTCCCAGCCTTTGTCGCCTGATCAACTGAACGTATTGGCGCTTGGTCTGAACTTTGTGCCAGATTCGAATTTCAATTTATGACTATTTTGGATTTCAGTAAGTTCATAAGAAATTTAACTATGAAAAAACATTTCTTTAATGATGAAGGTGCTGTTTCTGATCCGGGCACTGTTCCTGAGTTAAATGAATTTGAAAATTTAGACTTTGGTGAACAGATGGCACTTAACTGTCTCATCAAATTATCGAAGGAGCAGTGTGAGGAGGACCAAAATAATCTCCTTAAAACATCTGAGAGATTCAGAACAAAAAATCCCTTTTTCTATCCATTACAAACAAGAGTTGAGTGTATGGAAAAATTCCAAGAAGTGATTGAAAGGGATTTAAAAGCACTTCAAGAGACACAAGAAAATAGATCTCATAGGAACTTATCATAAAAACAGCGAAAAGCTTTAAATGAATTAAAATCAATGAAAAACCTTGTTATTAAGAAAAGCGACAAGGGTGGCCTTATAGTAGTAATGAATGAATGCGATTATAAGGCAAAAATGACTGAACTTCTATCTGACACAGCCACATATGAGAAGCTTAAGAGGAATCCAACTAAAGAAATCAATGCTAATATTGTTCGGCTGATTAGTGAGGGGGTCAGTCTAGCGGTATTTGATATAAAACAAGCGGATTATCTCTATGTGGAGTCCCCCAAACTACCGATTATGTACGGTCTCCCAAAAGTTCACAAAAGTTCACAAAGTTCCATCCAATTATCTCAGGAATTGGTTCCATGTTAGAACATTTATGTGAGTGGATGGACTCTCTGTTGCAACCTTTAGTTACAAAGATGCCAGGATACATCAGAGACTCTGAAGCAGTTTTGAAACTACTTTCGAAATGGCCATGGAAAAAAGAATATAGCTGGTTAAGCTGTGATGTCGTATCTTTATATACGAGTATCCCTCACGATGTAGCGATAAAAGCTGTGGATTACCATTTGAAAGACTGTGGTCTATTTTCAGAAGACTTGATTAATTTTGCTCTGCAGGTTTTACATTTCCTTATGCAGAATAACATTTTCTCTTTTGATAATGTCATGTATATCCAGAGGTCGGGCGTCCCTATGGGTGCAAAATACTCACCGTCTCTGGCTCACCTTACAATGGCATACTGGGAACAAAGATACTTGTATTCTGGTAATAATCCTTATGTTGAACACATCTCCTGGTATGGCAGATACATTGATGACACCCTGATTATTTGGAGGGGTGATGTGTCTGCCATACCGGGATTTGTGGAATACATTAATTATAACGACTGTGGTATCAAATTTACATTTGTGCATAACGAATTTAGCATTTCTTTTTTGGATTTGGAGTTGTCAGGCCGTAGTGGAGAATTTATTGCAAGTAAAACATTTGTCAAACCAATTAGTGGCAATACTATACTACATGCGGATAGTAGCCATGCTGCCCATACTATCAAATCCATACCTGTAGGGGAGTTTTTTAGGCATAAGCGCAATTGTAGTAGAGAGCAGGATAGGTTAGAGGAATTTGGAGAATTGAGAGAAAGATTAAAAAATCGTAAATATCCGAACTGGACTATTGAGAGGGCTATTAACATAGTGAATAAAAAACATATAGATGACATGCTGGTGCCCCCTATTGATAAAAAATCTAAGAAAGAAACATATAATAAAAAGCCATATGTATGTCTGCAGTTTTCTTCCCAATTTAGTCAAATCAGAGGGATCATTAATAAAAGGCTGCCTATTCTATATGAGGATAACATCTTATGTGACCTATTAAAGGATGGATTTAATGTGGTAGCCAGGAGGGCTCAAACCATCGGTGACCTTAGTTCTGTTTCGCCTGCAACCAAGTCTAATACGTGGTGTCAGGATTCCCTGACCGCTGCCACCAATTTGTCACGATTCGCACTGTGACCGTCACCCCTACGTCACGGGTCGGGGTGACTTTGGGCCAACAGACGGCTATCACATGTGCAGGGGGGCTTATCTTAGTTATCCCTCCACTCCACAATGTGATGAAACAACACACCCAAGGCTATTGACCTCTTAGTTTACAGCAGGGGCTTATTTTAGGTATCCCACTGCTTTTCCATATACCACGAACTGCAGGGATTTATGTATATCCCGCTTACAGTTCCACTTAACACTTGCAGCTCTCTGGCGCCCCCTTACTCTCAGGTCAGATTAGGTACTGCACCCTGGGTAATTAGTCGCCAGAAAGGCTGCCTGCTATGTACTGGCTATTGGGCACGCTGCAGCGACGCGATAAACTACTCCCACTCAGGCAGGAACAATAATTATCAACGCCGCAGTCGCTACAACATAATCCAAAAGTCAGCACACTATCGCTGCCACCAGCTTCGATTAAACGGGTCCGAAGCTAACCCAACACAACAGTAGCGTATTTCCCTTCAGAAGACTTAGGGTACGGTTTTTAGAGCATGGAGAATGAACTAACATATAATATTATATCCCATAAAAAATTAGGCAGTGCTTTATCAAAAATATTTTATAAAGATGTTACAAATGAGACAATTGCAAAAATGTACAAGGGTAATTATGAAATAAACAGGGATTAAATGAGAAAAGGTAACACTCACATGTTCAAAGCATGGCAGGCAACCATACGTCCCAGCTCATTGGACGTGCTGCTGGCTTCAGGAGAAGACAAGAAATCAAGCAGAAGTGACTCCTCAGAGCCTGCCAGACACTTAAAACCTTAAGGCTGTGACATCACAGAAAGGCTGGTTTATCCAGACCCTCCTCTCTCTACATTCTAAGTAAACTTTAAACTATTTTCTCTAATTTCTATAACTTCGCTACCAAACATGTCATAGTCATAACGAACCCAGCATTCATCTCGGATTAACGTGGGCATTCTAATGAGATCAAATATGTCCTATCTGGGATACATATTTACAGAGAAATCCCTACTTCTTTACCACATGGAGTTAGAAACCCGCGCTTAGTTGGATGGACTCTAAGAATATATATTTTCGTATTCTTAACTTAAAATGTTTGCCTAATATCTTACAAAAACCAAACAAAGGACTTTCATGAATTTCTAGAAGTTTCTAGTTCACTTATAGCTGGACAAGAGCTTACACGGCAGGAAATGCCGGTCGTAAATACTTCTGCTCTCCGAGCTAGAGGTAATAAACTCTTCTTCCCCCATCTACATTGGCAAAGCAGCTCTTGGCTGAGTGAAAGGGAAGGTGGGCTTGTTAGCCCACAGCCTTGAGCAAGAGAAGCTACTTATATGATATTTCATACCATATCGTGACACGTGGCTTGAGTGCAAAGGTTTTTTTTAGATGCGGCACCTCTGCCTGCAGCACTTGCGCACATATACAGCCAGGTAGTGTGTTTTATAATTCGGAACACACTAAGGAATATAAAATCAACAGCTTTATAAATTGCCATACCAAAAACGTAGTGTATAAGATAGACTGCACATTATGCCATTTGTCCTACATAGGATGTACTACACGTAAGCAAAAAACTCGAATAACAGAGCATATTAGAGATGCTACTTGTCCTAACATAGTGAATAGAAATGTATCTATGGTATCGAAACATTTTCACATGCAGCATAATGGAGATATTGCGACTTTGAAAGTGCACGGCATTGAAAAGGTTCACCTATCATACCGCGGAGGTGACATCAAAAGACGCTTGCTCACCAGAGAGGCGTTCTGGATGTACAATCTAAATACTCGCTTTCCGAAAGGTATGAATAAGAGGAATGAAATTTTGTATCATTATGTATAATTTTAATGTGTTTTGTATTATTTGTTTCACTTTCTATTGACGATCTGTGTAGCTTCAGGACCTTACGATTGAATCATGTGACCCATATGGGTGTGTCTTCTGATTTTACTATATGTATGGCGTTCAGTCCTGAGACTTCACTGGCATGAGTAAGACCTATATCGGTCGAAACGCGTAGCCGTTTTATTCACACTATCACCTGTCTGGTCTACCTGGTGTAAGGATATTTTTACGTGTGTTATTCTAATAAAGAAAATAATTATTTTACCTATCTGCTGGAGCTGGAATATTTTTCATGTTTGGAGTTATATTTGAACTGCCAACTTGTGAACCCTCCCAGTGCTCGCAACGCCCGCTGTGACGATAGCCTGATGCGTATGTGTAGCCGAAATATATCCGGAAGTATGCATATCGCATACCTGCGGTTACGTGGCCTTCCTGGTCTCACAGTGGACAGCGCCTACACATAGAGTAACTGCAGACTTTTGTTAAAAAAAAAAAAAGCCTGAATCATCGTTTTAAACATTGGCACAAGAACTGAGGGAAGAGGTTTATGGCATGGATTTCCATGGCTATCATATTTATTATTGCACCTTTTGACTATTATGACCTGCTGAAAATGGTACATAGCCAGACACCAGCTCATGGTAGTGTTCCTGAAGAATGTTATTGTATTCCTCCTTGGCAATGGCCTCCAGTACACTAATATTCTTGGGATTGTATGATGCAATTATATTCTTCTAATTCCACCGAAGATTCTCTTCATGCTCAATTGGTACGAAGGCAGGGACAGTGACACCAGTGCTCATTGGGCGCTGGCGCCTGGTGTCACAACACAACACAATAGGCATGGGAAACCAAGTACCGACACCGTTGGAACTTGGGCGGCACGGGAGTTGAGTATAGGTTTTATTATTTTTGGGGGACCAAGCGAGGGGTATGAGAAGTTGTCCAAGTAGTGGATAACTACTTTAAGCCATGTTGGACTGTGAGGTATGCTTGTTATCACTGTCTTGTTGACAGGGCCAGCTGTAGCTTCCTCACATGTCATATCTTCTCGAAGTATATCTTGATACATGTTTGAATCTATCTTGACCTCCACACGGTGCAGGTTTCCAGTGTCAGAGGGAAAAAAGAATCCACAGAGAATCACCAAGCCACCACCATGGTTCAATGCAGGCATCACCGTGCCACCGCCATGCTTTACTGTAGCCAACACTGACCCCCCTCCCCCCCCACCGTGCTTCATTGTAGGCATCCCCTAGCCACCATTATTGAAAAAAATACCAAAACACAGGCAAAGATGCTTTCCTGTCCAGGCCTGTCAGGGTGCAGCGGACACAAGTAAAGATGGCAACTACATCTTTGTGAGGACCCTTGACGTGGGTTGCCAGCTTACGTATTGTGGCCATAATATCAACTAATACCTTAAATACACATATATTATGTGTTTTTGTGCACTTTATTTATTTTTAGGGGTGCAGCTGGGCCCAGATAGCTCTGTAAACTGTTGTCTCCATTCACACGGGATGCATTATAGTTGGCACTGGTCAGCCCACCATAGGGTGTCATTAATAGGCTGTGAGCCAGATGCTCTGCATTTTCTGTGTGAACATTACCGCATACAGATTATTTTTGTTTGCACTGGTGTGCCAAGCGGCCAATCCCTGATTGTAGGCTGGCTGCCTTATCGGTATTGCTGCACCAGAGTAGTTGCCATCTTTACTTGGGTCCGCTGCACCCTGTGCATTTATTTAGAGATCTGGACAGGTAAGCATCTTTGCCTGTGTTTTGGTGTTTTTTTCAATAATAGGATTATTCCTCTTTTGGTTGTTTTTAGCACCTAACAACCACCGTGCTTCACTGTATGCGTCACTGACCCACCACCATGCTTCATTGTAGGCATCATTGAAACACCACCATGCTTCGCTGTAGGAATCGTCAAGTCAACACTTATTACTGTAGGCATCACTGACCCACCACCATGTTTCATTGTAGGTATCATTGAGACACCACCATGCTTTACTATAGGCATCACCAAGCCACCACCATTCTTCACTGTAGGCATCGTTGACCCACCATTATGCTTCACTGTAGGTATCACCAAGCCACTGCCACGCTTCACTGTAAACATCTTTGAGCCACCATTTTGCTCTTTCCAAACAGGATCCCATTACTTGTGCAGCTTATTTACATGGTTTTGAGCATATTGTTCCTCACTTTTATTGTACTTTTGGGTCAGTAAAGGTGTATGCCAAGGAGTTCAGGCATGGAGATCTTCAGAGTTTAGCATGGACCTTATTGTAAAAACTAAGGGAGAAATGGGCTAGTATACCTCAGGAACCAGATGCTAGTGTCACATTTTCAGCAGGTTATAGCAACCAAAGGTGAAACTAAGTACTAAAGATGCTTATTATAAATTGGTTAATAATTCTGAGACTGCAGTAGTCATTACAAGTGGCATTTTGTGATGATTGTGGAGAAACCACTAGTTATATTAGTTGTGTTTAGCTATTTACATTGTTTTTGTTTCATTTTTTGTTTTAACAGCAAAAGTTTGTATATTTTACCTATAATTTGTTGGGAGAAATAGGACAAGGTAGGGGGGGGGGGGGGGGGGCGGCAGGCGACCCGGTCCACCAAACTGAACTGCATGGATCAGGGATCGTCCCGCCGAATGCTCACTCTCCCTTTAACATGTGCATAATGCTACTCAGACAACACATGGTGAGGGTGAAACAGTGTGGCAATGCTTTAGTGAACCACAAAACAGGCAGATAGCACGTAGAACAGTCCCAGCAAAATACCCCAAAATGGTGCAAATTACAGAGTCTCACCCTTCCGCTGACTCACCGAGATAATGGCAGCTGTTACTTCAGAGATTCCTGGGTCGGCTACCCCACCTGTGTAACACACATACACACAGAGGAGGTAATGATAAGCGTAGGAAGATACTGTATTTTTCGGACTACAAGACGCACTTTTTCCCCCCCAAAAAAGGGGGGAAAATGGGGGGTGCGTCTAATAGTCGCAATGCAGGCTTACCGTGGCGGCAGAGGTCCGGTGGCAGAGGTGCAGCGGCAGAGGTGCGGCGGCAGAGGTGTGGGAGCAGAGGAGGCGCAGTAAGCGGGGTCCTTTTCTCCGGTGAGGTGATGCAGCAGCCCGGTATGCAGCAGAGCCGGGTGAATCCTGTTGTTATCGGTGGGCGCGGCCATTTTCCTGAGGCCGCGCGTACGCAGATGAAGCGCTCTGCTTCCCGGGGCTTCAGGAAAATGGCCGCGGGAGGCCGCGCGTGCGCAGATGGAGATCGCGGCGGCCATTTTCCTGAAGCCCCGGGAAGCAGAGCGCTCCATCTGCGCACGCGCGGCCTCAGGAAGATGGCCGCGCCCACCGATAACAACAGGATTCACCCGGCTCTGCTGCATACCGGGCTGCTGCATCACCATACCGGGGAAAGGGACCCCGCTTACTGCGCCTCCTCTGCCACTGCACCTCTGCCACCGGACCTCTGCCGCCACGGTAAGCCTGCATTGCCTGCACGGTAAGCCTGGGACCCCTCTCACGCCATACCTCTCACTGCACCTCCTGATCCCAGCACCTCCTGATCCCAGCACCTCCTGATCCCAGCACCTTCTCATCCCAGCACCTCCTGATCCCAGCACCTCCTGATCCCAGCACCTTCTCATCCCAGCACCTCCTCATCCCAGCACCTCCTCATCCCAGCACCTTCTCATCCCAGCATCACCCCACCTCTGCCGACACCTTGCCTCCTGTGACACTGCTCTGCCACCGCCAGCCCTCAAGTAAGATACTGTAAATTCGGACAATAAGACGGACCCCCATCTTATAAAAAATCTTTTTTTCTGCAATTTTCACCCCAAATTTGGGGTGCGTCTTATGGTCCGGTGCGTCTTATAGTCCGAAAAATACGGTAACAGTCCATTGAGGTACAAGGCCAGTTGATCTGAGGATCATAACCTGGCTTCTCCGAACATCTCCATGGCGCCAGGTGAACAGCGGGTCCCAATCCTGGCTTTCTCCAAATGAATCCATGGTTCAGGGATGGTCAATGGAGCAGATCTGTCTTCTCCCAACCAGGGCCGAAAACCCCTAGGTTGTTTTTTGTAGAATGATAGATCCGTGTCCCTCGTGATGGTGCCATGACGAATTGGCTGCTGTCCTGTTTCTGGTCCTTTTGACGTATCAATGTCTTGGCTGAATCTCTGGCTATCTCTCTCTGTCTCTGTGTCTCTCTCTATACAGAGGCATATCACCTCTTTTTATGTTTAAACAAGTGTCCTTCAGCCTGGCCTCACAGATAAGAGTAAGAATGAAGATGAGGTCAAAGGTACCTTCACACATAACGATTTCGTTAACGATATCGTTGCTTTTTGTGACGTAGCAACGATATCGTTAACGAAATCGTTATGTGTGACAGCGACCAACGATCAGGCCCCTCCTGGGAGATCGTTGGTCGCTGGGGAATGATCAGGACCTTTTTTTGGTCGCTGATCACCCGCTGTCATCGCTGAATCGGCGTGTGTGACGCCGATCCAGCGATGTGTTCACTGGTAACCAGGGTATATATCGGGTTACTAAGCGCAGGGCCGCGCTTAGTAACCCGATATTTACCCTGGTTACCATTGTAAAAGTTAAAAAAAAAAAAAAACAGTACATACTCACATTTTGATGTCTGTCACGTCCCCCGGTATTATGGCCGGCAATCAGGCAACACAGTGTGCAGTAATCAGCGCACATACAAAGATCTGGCAATAACCAAAAACAATAGGACGAGCTCTGAGACGTGGAATCTCTGTAGACTGCAGTACCTGATCTATCCTCACACAACTATAAGCAGCAGTGGATTGCGCCTATCACTACCTATGCAACTCGGCACTGCCTGAGGAGCTGACTAGCCTGAAGATAGAAATACAAGCCTGACTTACCTCAGAGAAATACCCCAAAGGAATAGGCAGCCCCCCACATATAATGACTGTTAGCAAGATGAAAAGACAAACGTAGGAATGAAATAGATTCAGCAAAGTGAGGCCCGATATTCTAGACAGAGCGAGGATAGCAAAGAGAACTATGCAGTCTACAAAAAACCCTAAAACGAAAACCACGCAAAGGGGCAAAAAGACCCACCGTGCCGAACTAACAGCACGGCGGTGCACCCCTTTGCTTCTCAGAGCTTCCAGCAAAAGTTAATAGCAAACTGGACAGAAAAAAACAGAAAACAAACTAGAAGCACTTATCTAGCAGAGCAGCAGGCCCAAGGAAAGATGCAGTAGCTCAGATCCAACACTGGAACATTGACAAGGAGCAAGGAAGACAGACTCAGGTGGAGCTAAATAGCAAGGCAGCCAACGAGCTCACCAAAACACCTGAGGGAGGAAGCCCAGAGACTGCAATACCACTTGTGACCACAGAAGTGAACTCAGCCACAGAATTCACAACAGTACCCCCCCCTTGAGGAGGGGTCACCGAACCCTCACCAGAACCCCCAGGCCGACCAGGATGAGCCACATGAAAGGCACGAACAAGATCTGGGGCATGGACATCAGAGGCAAAAACCCAGGAATTATCTTCCTGAGCATAACCCTTCCATTTGACCAGATACTGGAGTTTCCGTCTAGAGACACGAGAATCCAAAATCTTCTCCACAATATACTCCAATTCCCCCTCCACCAAAACAGGGGCAGGAGGCTCCACAGATGGAACCATAGGTGCCACGTATCTCCGCAACAACGACCTATGGAATACATTATGTATGGAAAAGGAGTCTGGGAGGGTCAGACGAAAAGACACCGGATTGAGAATCTCAGAAATCCTATACGGACCAATAAAACGAGGTTTAAATTTAGGAGAGGAAACCTTCATAGGAATATGACGGGAAGATAACCAAACCAGATCCCCAACACGAAGTCGGGGTCCCACACGGCGTCTGCGATTAGCGAAAAGCTGAGCCTTCTCCTGGGACAAGGTCAAATTGTCCACTACCTGAGTCCAGATCTGCTGCAACCTGTCCACCACAGAATCCACACCAGGACAGTCCGAAGACTCAACCTGTCCTGAAGAGAAACGAGGATGGAACCCAGAATTGCAGAAAAATGGAGAGACCAAGGTAGCCGAGCTGGCCCGATTATTAAGGGCGAACTCAGCCAACGGCAAAAATGACACCCAATCATCCTGGTCAGCGGAAACAAAACATCTCAGATATGTTTCCAAGGTCTGATTGGTTCGTTCGGTCTGGCCATTAGTCTGAGGATGGAAGGCCGAGGAGAAAGATAGGTCAATGCCCATCCTACCACAAAAGGCTCGCCAGAACCTCGAGACAAACTGGGAACCTCTGTCAGAAACAATATTCTCAGGAATGCCATGTAAACGAACCACATGCTGGAAGAACAAAGGCACCAAATCAGAGGAGGAAGGCAATTTAACCAAGGGCACCAGATGGACCATTTTAGAAAAGCGATCACAGACCACCCAAATGACCGACATTTTTTGAGAAACGGGAAGGTCAGAAATGAAATCCATCGAAATATGTGTCCAAGGCCTCTTCGGGACCGGCAAGGGCAAAAGCAACCCACTGGCACGTGAACAGCAGGGCTTAGCCCTAGCACAAATTCCACAGGACTGCACAAAAGCACGCACATCCCGTGACAGAGATGGCCACCAGAAGGATCTAGCAACCAACTCCCTGGTACCAAAGATTCCTGGATGACCGGCCAGCACCGAACAATGAAGTTCAGAGATAACTTTACTAGTCCACCTATCAGGGACGAACAGTTTCTCGGCCGGACAACGATCAGGTTTATTAGCCTGAAATTTCTGCAACACTCTCCGCAAATCAGGGGAGATGGCAGACACAATGACTCCTTCCTTGAGGATACTCGCCGGCTCAGATAACCCCGGAGAGTCGGGCACAAAACTCCTAGAAAGAGCATCCGCCTTCACATTTTTAGAGCCCGGAAGGTATGAAATCACAAAATCAAAACGAGCAAAAAATAACGACCAACGGGCCTGTCTAGGATTCAAGCGCTTGGCAGACTCAAGATAAGTAAGGTTCTTATGATCAGTCAATACCACCACGCGATGCTTAGCACCCTCAAGCCAATGACGCCACTCCTCGAATGCCCACTTCATGGCCAGCAACTCTCGGTTGCCCACATCATAATTACGCTCAGCAGCAGAAAATTTCCTGGAAAAGAAAGCACATGGTTTGAACACTGAGCAACCAGAACCTCTCTGTGACAAAACCGCCCCTGCACCAATCTCAGAAGCATCAACCTCGACCTGGAACGGAAGAGAAACATCAGGTTGACACAACACAGGGGCACAGCAAAAACGACGCTTCAACTCCTGAAAAGCTTCCACGGCAGCAGAAGACCAATTAACCAAATCAGCACCCTTCTTGGTCAAATCGGTCAATGGTCTGGCAATGCTAGAAAAATTACAGATGAAGCGACGATAAAAATTAGCAAAGCCCAGGAATTTCTGCAGACTTTTTAGAGATGTCGGCTGAGTCCAATCCTGGATGGCCTGAACCTTAACCGGATCCATCTCGATAGTAGAAGGGGAAAAGATGAACCCCAAAAATGAAACTTTCTGCACACCGAAGAGACACTTTGATCCCTTCACGAACAAGGAATTAGCACGCAGTACCTGGAAAACCATTCTGACTTGCTTCACATGAGACTCCCAATCATCTGAGAAGATCAAAATGTCATCCAAGTAAACAATCAAGAATTTATCCAGATACTCACGGAAAATGTCATGCATAAAAGACTGAAAAACAGATGGAGCATTGGCAAGTCCGAACGGCATCACCAGATACTCAAAATGACCCTCGGGCGTATTAAATGCCGTTTTCCATTCATCTCCCTGCCTGATTCTCACCAGATTATACGCACCACGAAGATCAATCTTAGTAAACCAACTAGCCCCCTTAATCCGAGCAAACAAGTCAGAAATCAATGGCAAGGGATACTGAAACTTAACAGTGATCTTATTAAGAAGGCGGTAATCAATACACGGTCTTAGCGAACCATCCTTCTTGGCTACAAAAAAGAACCCTGCTCCCAATGGTGACGACGATGGGCGAATATGTCCCTTCTCCAGGGACTCCTTCACATAACTGCGCATAGCGGTGTGTTCAGGTACGGACAAATTAAATAAACGACCCTTAGGGAATTTACTACCAGGAATCAAATCGATAGCACAATCACAATTCCTATGCGGAGGTAGGGCATCAGACTTGGACTCTTCAAATACATTCTGAAAGTCCGACAAGAACTCTGGGATGTCAGAAGGAATGGATGACGAAATAGACAAAAATGGAACATCACCATGTACTCCCTGACAACCCCAGCTGGTTACCGACATAGAGTTCCAATCCAATACTGGATTATGGGTTTGTAGCCATGGCAACCCCAACACGACCACATCATGCAAATTATGCAGTACCAGAAAGCGAATAACTTCCTGATGTGCAGGAGCCATGCTCATGGTCAGCTGGGCCCAGTACTGAGGCTTATTCTTGGCCAAAGGTGTAGCATCAATTCCTCTCAACGGAATAGGACACCGCAAAGGCTCCAAGAAAAATCCACAACGTTTAGCATAATCCAAATCCATCAGATTCAGGGCAGCGCCTGAATCCACAAACGCCATGACAGAATACGATGACAAAGAGCACATTAAGGTAATGGACAAAAGGAATTTGGACTGTACAGTACCAATAACGGCAGAGCTATCGAACCGCCTAGTGCGTTTAGGACAATTAGAAATAGCATGAGTAGAATCACCACAATAGAAACACAGTCTGTTCAGACGTCTGTGTTCTTGCCGTTCTACTTTAGTCATAGTCCTGTCGCACTGCATAGGCTCAGGTTTACTCTCAGACAATACCGCCAGATGGTGCACAGATTTACGCTCGCGCAAGCGACGACCGATCTGAATGGCCAAGGACATAGACTCATTCAAACCAGCAGGCATAGGAAATCCCACCATTACATCCTTAAGAGCTTCAGAGAGACCCTTTCTGAACAAAGCCGCTAGTGCAGATTCATTCCACAGAGTGAGTACTGACCACTTCCTAAATTTCTGACAATATACTTCTACATCATCCTGACCCTGGCATAAAGCCAGCAGATTTTTCTCAGCCTGATCCACTGAATTAGGCTCATCGTAAAGCAATCCCAGCGCCTGGAAAAATGCATCAACATTACTCAATGCAGAATCTCCTGGTGCAAGAGAAAACGCCCAGTCCTGTGGGTCGCCGCGCAAAAAAGAAATAATAATCAAAACCTGTTGAATAGGATTACCAGAAGAATGAGGTTTCAAGGCCAAAAATAGCTTACAATTATTTCTGAAGCTCAGGAACTTAGTTCTGTCACCAAAAAACAAATCAGGAATCGGAATTCTTGGTTCTAGCATCGATTTCTGATCAATAGTATCTTGAATCTTTTGTACATTTACAACGAGATTATCCATTGAGGAGCACAGAGCCTGAATATCCATGTCCACAGCTGTGTCCTGAAGCACTCTAATGTCTAGGGGAAAAAAAAGACTGAAGACAGAGCTAAGAAAAAAAAATGATGTCAGGATTTCTTTTTTCCCTCTATTGGGAATCATTGGGTGGCTCCTTGTACTATTATGGCCGGCAATCAGGCAACACAGTGTGCAGTAATCAGCGCACATACAAAGATCTGGCAATAACCAAAAACAATAGGACGAGCTCTGAGACGTGGAATCTCTGTAGACTGCAGTACCTGATCTATCCTCACACAACTATAAGCAGCAGTGGATTGCGCCTATCACTACCTATGCAACTCGGCACTGCCTGAGGAGCTGACTAGCCTGAAGATAGAAATACAAGCCTGACTTACCTCAGAGAAATACCCCAAAGGAATAGGCAGCCCCCCACATATAATGACTGTTAGCAAGATGAAAAGACAAACGTAGGAATGAAATAGATTCAGCAAAGTGAGGCCCGATATTCTAGACAGAGCGAGGATAGCAAAGAGAACTATGCAGTCTACAAAAAACCCTAAAACGAAAACCACGCAAAGGGGCAAAAAGACCCACCGTGCCGAACTAACAGCACGGCGGTGCACCCCTTTGCTTCTCAGAGCTTCCAGCAAAAGTTAATAGCAAACTGGACAGAAAAAACAGAAAACAAACTAGAAGCACTTATCTAGCAGAGCAGCAGGCCCAAGGAAAGATGCAGTAGCTCAGATCCAACACTGGAACATTGACAAGGAGCAAGGAAGACAGACTCAGGTGGAGCTAAATAGCAAGGCAGCCAACGAGCTCACCAAAACACCTGAGGGAGGAAGCCCAGAGACTGCAATACCACTTGTGACCACAGAAGTGAACTCAGCCACAGAATTCACAACACCCCGGCGTCAGCTTCCCGCACTGACTCTGCTTTACGGCCGGCCGGCGCTGACACAGTGGACGCCGGGGGGCGTGACAGACATCGGAATGTGAGTATGTACTGTTTTTTTGTTTTTTTTTAACTTTTACAATGGTAACCAGGGTAAATATCGCGTTACTAAGTGCGGGCCTGCGCTTAGTAACCCGATATTTACCCTTGTTACCCAGGGAATTCGGCATCGTTGAAGACAGTTTTAACGATGCCGAAGTCTTTCCCCAGATCGTTGGTCGCTGGGAGAGCTGTCTGTGTGACAGCTCCCCAGCGACCACACAACGACTTACCAACGATCACGGCCAGGTCGTATCGCTGGTCGTGATCGTTGGTAAGTCGTTCAGTGTAACGGTACCTTCAAGTAGCATTACTTGATTATTTAATCTATTTGCATAGTTTTTCTCTCTCTGTTTTCGAAGTCAACAAACTGGCTGGATAACACAATGCATAATTAGCATATCAGCAAACATTGTTCAGTGGCCATGCATTACTGTTTTGTAAAGATAACCTAAAATAAAATGTAGGAGATAATATTAGAGGTAAATATTCGTCCTACAAGAAGATTCAATACTTCAAACATCAGTTTATGATTCTGGGCTTACACAATTTGTGTCTGGCATAAATAATAAGATACGATGTTGTGTCTTCTCAGGGGTGTAATAACTTTGTAATGGGGGTGTAATAACTTTGACTGCACATGTAGATAAGATATGAAACTTTGTTTTACTGTAACCCTGTCATGTGGAAAATGTTGCGTATTATGTCACATATATAATGCTGATGTTATTCTCCACAGGTCCTCTCTGAAAAATAATGACAGCAGGCTCTATATGTGTACCACAAATTATCCCACTCCGTGTTCCTGTACCCGGCAAGGGGAAGTATGACATAAACACAAACACTCCAATTGAAATCAAATCAGGTATGAATTGAAAGAGAATTGATATTGGAATATTTGTTGTTCTGTTTTCATTTATTTATTAATTATGATTGTATTTAAAAGGAATCAGTCAGCAGGGTACTACCCCTAAGACGTATTTATATGTGCATGTAGCTCTTTTAAACACTAGTACAGCAATACCCTTACATGTTCAGTCTGTTCCTCCATTACTGAGAAATAAGCGTTCAAATAGATATGCAAATGAGACTGAAGAGCCATGTTAGATCGGAAGCCTCTGTCACTCCAGCTCTATTCCCTGTCCTACATCCTACTGCTTGATTGATGGCTCCTTTGTCTGAGGTCACACAGCATAGAGGCTGTTAATCAACCATGAAGAGATGGCGCTGAGCAAGGAATAGAGCTGGTGTGGTAGAGGCTTCAAATCTACTATAGCTCTTCAGCCTCATTTGAATATATATTCAAATGCTGATTTCTCAGTAATGGAGGAACAGACTGAACATGTAAAGGTATTGCTGGACTTGGCTTTGAAAGAGCTACATGCACATATAAATAGTTTGGGGTGAATAATACGGTTGGCAGATTCCCTTTAAAGGATAACTAAGTCTTTATTATAGTTTTTGATATGTTATTCTGGGAACTCAGTCTGTACAGTGCTCTCATTCAAGCATAAACTAAGTGTTTCTGCCCCTTGGTTTCAGCTACTAGTGGCGTCTCAACACTTAGTAACATAGTTATTAACCCCTTTACCCCCAAGGGTGGTTTGCACGTTAATGACCAGGCCAATTTTTACAATTCTGACCACTGTCCCTTTATGAGGTTATAACTCTGGAACACTTCAATGGATCCCGGTGATTCTGACATTGTTTTCTCGAGACATATTGTACTTCATGGTAGTGGTAAAATTTCTTTGATATTAACTGCGTTTATTTGTGAAAAAAAACGGAAATTTGGTGAAAATTTTGAAAATTTCGCTATTTTCCAACTTTGAATTTTTATGCAATTAAATCACAGAGATATGTCACAAAAAAAAAATACTTAATAAGTAACATTTCCCAAATGTCTTCTTTACATCAGCACAATTTTGGAACCAACATTTTTTTTTGTTACGGAGTTATAAGGGTTAAAAGTTGACCAGCAATTTCTCATTTTTACAACACCATTTTTTTTAGGGACCACATCTCATTTGAAGTCATTTTGAGGGGTGCTCAAAACCACATTCAAGAAGTTTATTAACCCTTCGGGTGTTTCACAAGAATTTTTGGAATGTTTAAATAAAAATGAACATTTAACTTTTTTCACAAAAAATTTACTTCAGCTCCAATTTGTTTTATTTTACCAAGGGTAACAGAAGAAAATGGACCCCAAAAGTTGTTGTACAATTTGTCCTGAGTACGCCGATACCCCATATGTGGGGTAAACCACTGTTTGGGCGCATGGCAGAGCTCGGGAAGCGAAGGAGCAACATTTGACTTTTCAATGCAAAATTGACTGGAATTGAGATGGGACGCCATGTTGCGTTTGGAGAGCCCCTGATGTGCCAAAACATTGAAACCCCCCACAAGTGACACCATTTTGGAAAGTAGACCCCCTAAGGAACTTATCTAGATGTGTGGTGAGCACTTTAACCCATTAAGTGATTCACAGAAGTTTATAATGCAGAGCCGTAAAAATAAAAAATCATATTTTTTCACAAAAATGATCTTTTTGCCCCAAAATTTTTATTTTCCCAAGGGTAAGAGAAGAAATTGGACCGCAAAAGTTGTTGTACAATTTGTCCTGAGTACGCTGATACCCCATGTGTAGGGATAAACCACTGTTTGGGCGCATGGCAGAGCTCGGAAAGGAAGGAGCGCCATTTGACTTTTCAATGCAAAATTGACTGGAATTGAGATGGTACGCCAGGTTGCGTTTAGAGAGCCACTGATGTGCCTAAACATTGAAACCCTCCACAAGTGACACCAGTTTGGAAAGTAGACCCCCTAAGGAACTCATTTAGATGTGTTGTGAGAGCTTTGAACCCCCAAGTGTTTCACTACAGTTTATAACACAGAGCCGTGAAAATAAAAAATCTTTTTTTTCCCCACAAAAATTACTTTTTAGACCCCAGTTTTGTATTTTCCCAAGGGTAACAGGAGAAATTGGACCCCAAAAGTTGTTGTCCAATTTGTCCTGAGTACACTGATACCCCATATATTGGGGTAAACCCTTGTTTGGGCACACGAGAGAGCTCGGAAGGGAAGGAGCACTGTCTTACTTTTTCAACGCAGAATTGGCTGGAATTGAGATTGGACGCCATGTCGCGTTTGGAGAGCCCCTGATGTGCCTAAACAGTGGAAACCCCCCAATTATAACTGAAACCCTAATCCAAACACACCCCTAACCCTAATCCCAACGATAACCCTAACCACACCTCTAACCCTGACACACCCCTAACCCTAATCCCAACCGTAAATGTAATCCAAACCCTAACCCTAACTTTAGCCCTAATGGGAAAATGGAAATAAATACATTTTTTAAATTTTTTAATTTTTCCCTAAGGGGGTGATGAAGGGGGTTTGATTTACTTTTATAGCGTTTTTTTAGCGGATTTTTATGATTGGCAGTCGTCACACACTGAAAGACGCGTTTTATTGCTAAAAATATTTTTTGCGTTACCAAATTTTGAGAGCTATAATTTTTCCATATTTGGGTCCACAGAGTCATGTGAGGTCTTGTTTTTTGCGGGACAAGTTGATGATTTTATTGGTAACATTTTCGGGCACGTGACATTTTTGATCGCTTTTTATTCAGATTTTTGTGAGGCAGAATGACCAAAAACCAGCTATTCATGATGTTTTTTGGGGGTGGTTTATACCGTTCCGCGTTTGGTAAAATTGATAAAGCAGTTTTATTCTTCGGGTCAGTACGATTACAGCGATACCTCATTTATATCATTTTTTATGTTTTGGCGCTTTTATACAATAAAAACTATTTTATATAAAAAATAATTATTTTTGCATCGCTTATTCTGAGGACTATAACTTTTTATTTTTTCGCTGATGATGCTGTATGGCAGCTCGTTTTTTTGCGGGACAAGATGACGTTTTCAGCGTTACCATGGTTATTTATCGCGCGTTATTCCACTTTTTGTTTGGCGGCATGATAATAAAGCGTTGTTTTTTGCCTGTTTTTTTTTTTTTTACGGTGTTCACTGAAGGGGTTAACTAGTGATATAGTTTTATAGGTGGGGTCGTTACAGATGCGGCGGTACTAAATATGTATAATTTTATTGTTTTCTTTTTTTATTTAGATAAAGAAATGTATTTATAAGAACAATATTTTTTTTTTTTTTTAGGAATTTTTAAAAAAATTTTTTTACACATGTAAATTTTTTTTTTCCACACTATAACATTGCCCCAGGGGAACACATCATGTTATAGTGTAAGTGACACTTTGCTGTGCACTGTGTCAGATCAGCGATCTGACGTGCACTCCTGGAGGCTTCCCGACGCCTGCTCTGAGCAGGAGGAGGTAAGAGTCCCTCGCAGCAACGCGATCACATCGCGTTGCTCCGGGGGTCTCAGGGAAGTCCACAGGGAGCCCCCTCCCTGCGCGATGCTTCCCTATACCGCCGGAACACTGCGATCATGTTTGTTCGCAGTGTGCCGGGGGTTAATGTGGCGGGGGCGGTCCGTGATCGCATCTGGCACATAGTGCCGGATGTCAGCTGCGATAGTCAGCTGACACCTGGCCGCGATCGGCCGCGCTCCCCCCGTGAGCGCGGCCGATCGCGTATGACGTACTATCCCGTCGGTGGGCATACAGGCCCACCCCACCTCGACGGGATAGTACGTCCGATGTCAGAAAGGGGTTAAGGCTGAAGGAAGACTTTAAGTCCATCTAGTTCAACCCATAGCCTAACCTAACATGCCCTAACATGTTGATCCAGAGTAAGGCTTGGCTCCACCGAACATCAGTGCTAAGTAGGTGCCAATACATTAGAAATTACCGTATATACTTGAGTAGAAGCTGACCCGAGTATAAGCAGAGACCCCTAATTTTGCCACAAAAAACTGGGAAAACTTATTGACTTGAGTATAAGCCTAGGGTGGAAAATGCAGCAGCTACTGGTAAATTTCAAAAATAAAAATAGATACCAATAAAAGTAAAATTGATTGAGACATCAGTAGGTTAAATGTTTTTGAATATCAATATTGAATCAGGAGCCCCATATAATGCTCCATACAGTTCATGATGGGCCCATAAGATGCTCCATACAATATACGCCCCATATAATGCTCCATACAGTTCATGATGGGCCCCATAAGATGCTCCATACAATATACGCCCCATATAATGCTGCACAAAAGGTTAATGATGGCCCGATAAGATGCTCCATAGATTATGCCCCATATAATCGTACATAAAGGTTGATGGCCCCATAAATTGCTCCATAGATTATGCCCCATACAATCCTGCATAAAGATTGATGGCCCCATAAGATGCTCCATAGAATATGCCCCATGTAATGCTGCACAATGGTTGTTGGCCCCATAAGATGCGCCATAGATTATACCACATACAATCAACAATCCTGCATAAAGGTTTATTGGCCCCATAGGATGCTCCATAGATTATGCCCATATGCTGTTGTGATGAAAAAAAAAAAGACATACTTCTCGTCGCTCAGGCCCCCAGCACTTGCGATATTCACCTGTCCCCGTTCCACCGCCACGCACCGCTCCGTCTTCCAGTTCTCTGACTGTTCAGGCAGAGGGAGGCATGCACTAGCTACGTCATCGCACCCTCTGACCTGAACTTCACAGCCAGGGGACGCGGAAGACTGAGCTCGGCGGTGGAACGGGGACAGGTGAATATCGCAATGCTCACCCTCTCCGTTATACTCACCCTCCCGGCGCGGTCCCTGCTTCTCCGTCATCCCGGGCCAGCAGCTTGTTCCGGTGTTCAGCAGTCACTGGTACCGCTCATTAAAGTAATGAATATGCGACTCCACCCCTATGATTAGTTTAATGAGCGGTACCACGTGACCGCTGACTACAGGAAGAGCTGTGGGCGCCAGAGAAGCAGGGAGGTGCAGAAACCGCGCCGGGAGCAGGTGAGTCTGATGGACAGCTCCCCCTCCCCCGCCGACCCCCTGGGACAATGACTCGAGTATAAGCCGAAAGGGGCACTTTCAGCCTAAAAAAATGGGCTGAAAATCTTGGCTTATACTAGAGTATATACGGTATTTAAAAATGTAGCTAAACTTTAAATTACCACAGGTCTACAAAAAATATTTTTTGTAATCATCGCAGGTGACTTTGTACTTTTCTGAATCATCTTTTTGTCCTGATTTAAAAAATGTATATAGTTTTTCTGTAGCATGTATAGTTTCCATGGAGCAGCATCATTATTATAAGGAATAGGAAATATACTGGCGACATTAAGAAAACAGTAATCTACATATCAGAAAAAAATTCTTCACCTTACAAAACAGTATTTATTGAACGAAAATAATTTCACATGCAAAATAGAAGCCAAAATATGAGCAGAAATTAAAAGTGCTTGACATTAGACTGTCGTTGATACGATTTTTCAGGGTTGTCCCTATATAACATCCAACAGTAATCTGCCATTATTGAGTCAAAACCGCTGCGGATCCGCAGCAAAAACCGCAACGTGTGCACATACCCTTAGAGTTCTTTCAAACACATCATCTCTCATAAGCTCTCTGATCTTAGGACCAACAAATACCCCTTCCTTCAGTTTTGCTGGTGAAATGCTGGAGAATTTTTTTGAAATGTGCTGGAAGCCTTGTGAATTTGTCTTTGCCATGGCTTTCACAAAGTTTTTAATCAATCCCAACTTCATATGTAGTGGAGGAAGAAAGATTTTTGTTGACGCATAAAGGATTGTTACAGTACACCATTGGTCCATCAATTGTCAAAAATTGTGTAAGGCTATGTGCACACGTTCAGGATTTCTCGCAGAAAATTCCTGAGAAAAACCGGACATTTTCTGCAAGAAATCCGCAAGAAATCTGCATGAGGTTTTGCCGCGGTTTTGCCGCGTTTTTTTCCGGACATTTCCCAATGCATTTTGTAGTGGGAAATCCACAAAAAAAACGCTAAATTAATAAACATGCTGTGGTTTGTACCGCAATGCGTTTTTTTCGCAGAAAAAAACGCATCATGTGCACAAAACATGCGGAATTCATTCTAAATGATGGGATGCTTATTGTATGCGGTTTTTTTTGCGTTTTTTCAGTCATCACTGATTTTTGGGTTCTCTCCAAATCATGGGAACAGCAAATGGCATAGTCACTGTCCTCATATTCAACCAGTCACAAAGATCATTCGAACAACTTGAGCATATCACATGAGGGGCCCAGCTTTTGTCTTGATCACCAAGTGGACACACGAAGTACATCTTTTTTAATATCATGAGTGATTGAACGTACTTGGCCTTTTGGTGGAAAAGAACCATGCACATAGCAGAATCTGTTCGGATGATTGATACACTGTCGGGGCATTTTTCTCCTTTAAATCAGATCAAACAGTAGAGAAAGTTCAGTTCATTGATGGTGACAAACTAAAAAAAAAAATGCGATGAGCCGACCAACTATATGTAGATATTTCCCCAGAGACGAGAGGCAGATTGTATTTAGAACTGATTTTACTGGAGGCAATCTGGTGGATACCTATATACAGTTGTGAGGTAAACAGGTCAGCCTGTTCCTTACAGAGGAACATTTGCACACAGGCAGTTTCTCACGGTGATATTTGCTGCTTTCAGATTCTCTCTCTGTGGAGACCCTCACTCAGTTACACCTCAGTGGCTGAGCTGTTTTCTTCCCTCTGAGGCGACTTGCCCTCCAAGAAATGCAGTGAAAATCCTCTCACAATGGCGGCTGTCCGCTGCCTACCTATCTCCCTGTGGCAGGGCTCAGATCCCTGTAAAGGCCTCTCTCCTGTCAGAGTCTCACGTAGCAGTCCTTGCTGCCATCACCATCCTTTTCTGACTGACTCATATCTTACCGTCTCATAAGTTAGCCCCCCCTCCTCATAACATGTGACTTTCCGAGAAGCAGTCATTGGTTGACTGCACTGTCAATACTCCTTCCCATAAGGCTGTGTGCACACGTTGCAGATTTTTCACGTTTTTCGCTAAAAAAACGCATACATTATGCATCCCATCATTTAGAATGCTTTCCGCAATTTTTGTGCACATGATGCGTTTTTTTTTCTGCGAAAAAACGAATTGCGTAAAAAAATGCATCATATTGATTAGTTTTGCGGATTTTTGGAGGATTTCCCACTATATTATTGCATTGGGAACCTCCGGAAAAATCCGCAAAAATAAAATGCACCAAAAGCGCGAGAAAAACGCGCAAAAAACGCATGCGGATTTCTTGCAGAAAATGTCCTGTTTTGCTCAGGAAATTTCTGCAAGAAATCCTGAACATGTGCACATAGCCTCAAACTCACTAAAACCTTTACTGATGTTGTGCCTGTAAGAAAATTCACAATTAAGTAAGACAAGCAAAGAAATGGGAACAACATAGGAAAAACACATACATTGAAAATGCAGAAATAACAAAATTACTTCTGTCTCAGAAACTTTGTGATAGAGTAAAACTAAGCATATTTTTGGAATCGGCACATCAAACCTTTGCTGATGATTTTTTTGTGTTGACCAGTCTTACATATACAGTCATGGCCAAAAGTATTGACACCCTCGCAATTCTGTTAAATGATACTCATTTTCTTCCTGAAAATGTTTGCAAACGCAAATTATTTGGTATTATTATCTTCATTTAATTTGTCTTAAATGAAAAAACACAAAAAGAATTGTCCTAAAGCCAAATTGGATATAATTCCACACCAAACATAAAAAAGGGGGTGGACAAAAGTATTGGCACTGTTCAAAAAATCATGTGATGCTTCTCTAATTTGTGTAATTAACAGCACCTGTAACTTACCTGTGGCACCTAACAGGTGTTGGCAATAACTAACTCACACTTGCAGCCAGTTGACATGGATTAAAGTTGACTCAACCGCTGTCCTGTGTCCTTGTGTGTACCACATTGAGCATGGAGAAAAGAAAGACCAAAGAACTGTCTGAGGACTTGAGAAACCAAATTGTGAGGAAGCATGAGCAATCTCAAGGCTACAAGTCCATCTCCAAAGACCTGAATGTTCCTGTGTCTACCGTGCGCAGTGTCAGCCACAGTGCCATGGGCTTTAAACTTCTTGATATGTGGCTAACCTCCCTAGATGTGGATGGAAAAGAAAAATTGACAAGAGATTTCAACGCAAGATTGTGCGGATGTTGGATAGAGAACCTCGACTAACATCCAAACAAGTTCAAGCTGCCCTGCAGTCCGAGGGTACAACATTGTCAACCCGTACTATCCGTCGGCGTCTGAATGAAAAGGCACTATATGGTAGGATACCCAGGAAGACCCCACTTCTTACCCCGAGGCATAAAAAAGCCAGGCTGGAGTCTGCCAAAACCTACCTGAAAAAGCCTAAAACGTTTTGGAAGAATGTTTTCTGGTCAGATGAGACAAAAGTAGAGCTTTTTGGGCAAAGGCATCAACATAGAGTTTAAAGGAGAAAAAAAAAAGAGGCATTCAAAGAAAAGAACACGGTCCCTACAGTCAAACATGGCGGAGGTTCCCTGATGTTTTGGTGTTGCTTTGCTGCCTCTGGCACTGGACTGCCAGACCGTGTACATGGCATAATGAAGTCTGAAGACTACCAACAAATTTTGTAGCATAATGTAGGGCCCAGTGTGAGAAAGCTGGGCCTCCCTCAGTGGTCATGGGTCTTCCAGCAGGACAATGACCCAAAACACACTTCAAAAAGCACTAGAAAATGGTTTGAGAGAAAGCACTGGAGACTTCTCAGGTGGTCAGCAATGAGTCCAGACCTGAATCCCATAGAACACCTGTGGAGAGATCTAAAAATGGCAGGTTGGAGAAGGCACCCTTCAAATATCAGGGACCTGGAGCAGTTTGCCAAAGAAGAATGGTCAAAAATTCCAGCAGAGCATTGTAAGGGAAGCGGTTGGTCGCAGTTATTTTGGCTAAAGGTTGTGCAACTAAGTATTAGGCTGAGTGTGCCAATACTTTTGTCTGGACCATTTTTGGAGTTTTGTGTGAAATGATCAATGTTTTGCTTTTTGCTTCATTCTGTTTGGGGTTTTTTCATTTAAGACAAATTAAATGAAGATAATAATACCAAAGAATTTGTGTTTGCAATCATTTTCAGGAAGAAAATGAGTATTATCTGACAGAATTGCAGGGGTGTCAATACTTTTGGCCATGACTGTAGAAATGTTATTTTGAAATAAAATATGTATAGAAGGCTTTTGTCAAGTTATCAGTGCTTGAAACAAAAGACTGTAAGCATAAAGTCGTTCTTCTGCCCCCATGACAACACTTCCTGCCTTTGCTCTAATCTTATTCAACCTGCGCCAATGTCCACATTATACTCAAATAGTTTCTGCTATTCTCAAGGATTTACATAAACACTTGAACAGGCTTACCATGTCTGTATACCTAGCAAGAAAAAATCTTTAACATTGATCTGAAAGGGGAAATGGCTGCCAATCCTGTTGTGGACCTTCAACTTGTAACACCAAAAAATAGAGGAAAAATGACACACATGTTCCTTAAAAATGAAATGGGAAAGTCTGTCTTCACTGAATAATAATTTCACCTCAAAATTGAGAATTTCTCCTTCGCCTCATTGGGGGACACAGCCCGTGGGTGTATGCTGCTGCTGCCACTAGGAGGCTGACACTAAGTGATACAAAGAAAGATAGCTCCTGCCCTGCAGTATACACCCTCCTGCTGGCTCTCAGCTAACCAGTTCTTGCTCAGTGTCTGTAGGAGGCACACGGACGGGTCTGCTATTCAGACCTAAAATTCTTTATTATAATATTTTTTACCTTTTACATTTTTGATTTTACTTTTTAAAACGAAGGGGCGACGGATCCTTTCAAAGTTCCGATCTCCCCGAACCATCTATAGGCAAGCACGGAGAGTGTCGCCTCTCCGTATCCTCTCCTGCGACGTGCCACGCCTGAGCTGATTCTTAGGGGTGACGGGTCCCTTCAAGGCACCAATCTCCCCGCACCCTGAACGGACGAGCACATGAAGTGTCGCCTCCACGTACCCTCTTCCCCAGCCAGGCCTAATGCCAGACAACTGGCCTGGTCCACCCGGGGGCTGAACTCCGTGGATGTACAGAGGCCCCCTCTCTTTGGTGTCCGAGCAGCCCCCACTGTACCACCTCTGTTAAAGCGGATGGCACAAGGAGGCGGACGGTTCCTCTCCGTCTCCCTAACAAAGGTGGATTGAGGTTTACCCCTCTATCCCTGCACCGTCCACGCAGCAAAACCTGACCTGCAGCAAAACAATAGAGTGCGCACGCCTTCCTCGGCGCTGAAACCCAGTCATCCGCGGCAGCTCCATGCCGGCACGCGCACCGATGGTGAGTAGATCCAGTCAGCGGTGGGCCTCTGCAGCGGGTTATTCACATGCTGACAGGCAGCCTCAGCCATGGCTTTCCTGTGGCCAAGCTCCCTGAGGTAACGCTCCGGCCGGCTGCAAAAATTTAGCCCCCGGCTTCGGCCGATGTGTAGGCTGCATCCCGGAAGCCATGCCCACTCTATGGTGCGCTAAGGCGGCTCCGCCCATCCTTTCTGGCGCTTCTCACCTAGCACGGGAATTCTCACTTCTCTCAACCATCCATCAACGTCCCTCTATTCTACCCGTGGTATTGCTCCCGTCAGCTGCAGAAATTTAGGCCCCGGCTTGGGCCTATTCATGGAAGCCACAGGGGCCATGTTTTTGATTTGATGGGCACATGCAACCGGGTAAGAAAGCACTGCTCTCTCCCCCCGCATTTTCCCCCTGTGCTTAAAGGCACACGACCAGTATTTCCTGGTCTTAACGGCACATAACCAGTATTCCCTGGTCTTAACGGCACTTGACCAGCATTTGTATTTTGCAAGTGTCTCTGGCCCTCTTGTCTCCCTGCTTACTCTCCTGAGTATCCTCCTGTTTTACCTTTTGGTATATCTTGTGCCTGACCTTTGTCTCCCTTCTGGTTATTCCTTTAGTTCTGGTCATCCGTTACCTCCGTCCCTCCTGAGTTCCTGCCGTTCCTGTTGTCTTTGTCATCCTCGTCAGTGATCCAGTATCTTCGCCCTGCTCTCCGTCCGGTTTCCCATTATCTTCGTCTCCCCTGTGTACCTGAGTCCCTGCCGTTCCAGTCTGCTGCCTCATTCTAGTCCGGTTTCCAACGTCCTCACCTCGCATTCCGGTTTGTCTCTCCACGTTACTTTATTCCTTTCTTGGGTACCAGCTGCCGTAGCAGTAGTTTCCCCTGGTCCTGCTCCTAACGCTTCCTGTATAGGGGGTGGTCTACCCGGTCTACTCGCCCAGGTGTGGGTTCACCCTTTGGACTCGTTTTCCAGCCGTAACAGGAGCTAGCCGCTCTGTTCTTTCAGACTTTTTTTTCCCTTATTACCTTCAAGGCAAGGTTGTCCTCTGGCCATCCCTGTCCCTTGTTACTAAGGTGGTATTGTATTCCCACTGTTATGAGGGCATCGTTTTTACCTCATCTCTTTCGGCACCAGTCCACGAAACAGAATGGGTTCCCCATATTCTGGGCGAAGTTAGTGCTCTGAGTAGGTACGTCTCAAAGACGGCGTCCTTCCGAAAGGTCTTTCTTGGGACGCTTTCTGTGGGCTTCCTGATGGTTACAGGAAGGGTTTAGCCATTTCATCGGCCATGTTGTGTTAGATGTCAGCCTATCTCCTTGTCTATCGAGGTTTCTTGCGTTCTAGGCACCAGGCGTTGGCAAAGCACGCCTGCAAGCTTGCGGGTTCGTCCAGTCCGCATGCATTCTTGAAGCGCTATAATTCCCAGACTTCCACAGATGTGAGTCTGGGCAGGCAGACTCTGCAGGCTGCGGTGCGCACTTGTAAGTAGTGGTTACACAGGGTCTGATCTGATGTTGTCCCCACCCAGGGACTGCTTTGGGACGTCCCACGGTCTGTGTCCCCCAATGAGGCGAAGGAGATATAGGGATTTTTGTGTACTCACCATAAAATCCTTTTCTCCGAGCCATTCATTGGGGGACACAGCTCCCACCCTGTTATTAGCTTGTGCTTGTTTTATAATTTGACATGCTATACTCTCATATATAATGTGACATGCTATATGCTCATATGTTGTTATTGATCTCCTACTGCTTTTGCACCGAACTGGTTAGCTGAGAGCCAGCAGGAGGGTAGGGTGTATACTGCAGGGGAGGAGCTAACTTTCTTTGTATCACTTAGTGTCAGCCTCCTAGTGGCAGCAGCATACACCCACGGTCTGTGTCCCCCAATGAATGGCTCGGAGAAAAGGATTTTACGGTGAGTACACAAAAATCCCTATTTTGATAGTAACTGATCAATTTTGTTACCCCAAAAAACTAAAAGTATGTCATCTATGTAGCAGCCATACTAAATTAGGTGGTAGGAAAAAAAGTTGTTAGTTAAAAAAAATGTAACGCACCTGCTGCTAGTGAATAAAAATATTTGCTAATGATGAAAAGTGTGACCCCCATCGCTGCTCTCTTAATTTGTAAAAATAATCTTTAAACAAAAAAAATGATGTAATAAATCAGTAACTATTGACAAAAATTAATTTAATTCATTAGAATATGAACTGTAGTTATTCATATGATGATGTAATGCAATTAAGGCCTTATCATGAGGGATGAATGCCAGACAGCCAAATGGCCTGAATTGTAAGGATGATTTATCATTCATTTATTGATCTACATGGTAGTGATAATTCATGTATGATATATTATATGATAGTCTACTACATTTCACCTGTTATTAATTATTCTTTAAATGGGTCCACACGTGATTGGTTGCTTTGGTTTTAAATACTTTTCCCAAAATACCATGTTTCTCAATAGGATTAGGGGCATAGTAACACCAGAAACACATCAGTGAATTTATCATGTCATGGACATTTATTATTGTATATTTTTACCAGGAATATTAAATAAAGAAGATCATTTTTAAGAAACGTGGATGGACGCTTTTACAACATTTTTTTCATATTAACAAGTGTTGATTTGGATGGTAATTTGGATCCACACCGAATAACACTGAACCTTGTAGAGCGCAGCTTGTGAAACGATATCACAGAGATGAAATAGTAGATTCACCGCACGCCTTGTCACGTGGTAGGATCTCCAGTAATACTTCTGTTCTCCTCTCCCACATACACTTTTAGATACACCAGATGTTTCCATATTCTATACACTTGATGGGAACAAGCCAGACTTCTTAAAGAAGACCAGTCACCCTGAAAACACCACAGTGAAATATCGAGGGCCATTTACATTACCGGATGGTAAAATAACCCTTAAGGCTGTGGCTGTCAGCAGGTAAGTCACCACATGAACTCATTGCTACCTTAGTGATAATAGAAAAACATCCAGTTTTATATATCACCGGTATCTACTGTTAACCTGTGGACCACAAATTATCTAGCAGCGTAACCTAAATCCCAAAAGTCACAATTTCCGCAAAAACTAGTAAAAGTAGCAAATGGTACAAAATTTCACATTTTTTTCACCATGCTTTTGAAAAATTGAAAAATTGGACGTGATGAACTTGTATGGAGGAAATGGGGTCCATTGACTGTTAAGGCTCGTGCAGGTGACCATTTTAATTGGACGAGTGCTAGCTGTGGTTTTGCTGGATGGCTCTCGTTCCTATATTATTCTATGATGCTGTGTGCACATGTTCGATTTTTTTTTTTTAACATTGGACCGAGTGGTCGCAAGAAAAGAATCGCACCATGCCTGCTTTGCTTTCGAGAATAGATTGACACTCGCCCATTCATGTCTATAGGTCCGTGAAAAGAATCGGACCGCACTTGGATGACATCAGATTTTATGGACTGACATAAGGGAGTAGGTGAGAAAATATTTTTTTTCCTCTCCACCTCCAAGAAAATCAGATCCTACTCTGATCACACAGTGACCAGATACCGTAAATATCAAAGTCTGACAGTCACTTCTAAACAGAATACTGGTGTGAACAGGTGCATACTGTTGTGAATTCTGTGGCTGAATTCACTCCTGTGGTCACAAGTGGTACTGCAGCTTCTGAGCTTCCTCCCTCAGGTGTTCTGGTGAGCTCGTTAACTGCTTCATTACTTAACTCCGCCTGATGCTGCTTTCCTTGCTCCTTGTCAATGTTTCAGTGTTGGATCTGAGCTTCTCCTGATTGTTCCTGTGACCTGCTGCTCTGTATAGCTAAGTGCTTTTTGCTTTTTTGTTGCTTTTTTTCTGTCCAGCTTGTCTTTTGTTTTGCTGGAAGCTCTGAGACGCAAAGGGTGTACCGCCGTGCCGTTAGTTCGGCACGGTGGGTTTTTTTTGCCCCCTTTGCGTGGTTTTGCTTTAGGGTTTTTTGTAGACTGCAAAGTTCGCTTTACTGTCCTCGCTCTGTCCTAGAATATCGGGCCCCACTTTGCTGAATCTATTTCATCCCTACGTTTTGTCTTTTCATCTTACTCACAGTCATTATATGTGGGGGGCTGCCTTTTCCTTTGGGGAATTTCTCTGGGGCAAGTCAGGCCTATTTTTCTATCTTCAGGCTAGCTAGTTTCTTAGGCTGTGCCGAGTTGCCTAGGTAGTTGTTAGGCGCAATCCACAGCCGCTTTTAGTTGTGTTTAGGATAGGATCAGGTGTGCAGTCTACAGAGTTTCCACGTCTCAGAGCTCGTTCTTGTATTTTTGGGTATTTGTCAGATCACTGTGTGCGCTCTGATCGCTAAGCACACTGTGTTTCTGGATTGCCTTCATAACACCTGTCATTAGCAAACATAACAGCATACTAAAGGTACCGTCACACTCAGCGACGCTGCAGCGATATAGACAACGAGCCAATCGCTGCAGCGTCGCTGTTTAGGTAGCTGTAGAGACGTCAAACACAGCAACTCCAGAACGATGCAGGAGCGATCCAGTGACGTAACGGCGACTCACTTATCGTTGTAGCTGGTTGTTAGCTCCATGTAAAACATTGCTGGCATCATTGCTTTTGCACGACGATACACGCCGACCTGATGACCAAATAAAGTTCTGGACTTCTAGCTACGACCAGTGATGGCACAGCGGGATCCAGATCGCTGCTGCGTGTCAAACACAACAAGATCTCTCCACCTCCAAGAAAATCAGATCCTACTCTGATCACACAGTGACCAGATAAATATCAAAGTCTGACGGTCACTTCCAAACAGAATACTGGTGTGAACAGGTGCATACTAAGAGTAGCCATCTGTTGTGAAAGGTAATTCAGTACCACAATGGACATAGAGGTCAGAACACATACAGTGACCTGACAATAACCCAAAACCATAGAACGAGCTCTGAGACGTGGGAACTCTGCTGACCGCAATTCCTAATCCTCTCCAACCACACTAGAGGCAGCCGTGGATTGCGCCTAACGCTACCTATGCAACTCGGCACAGCCTGAGAAACTAGCTAGCCCGAAGATAGAAAATAAGCCTACCTTGCCTCAGAGAAATACCCCAAAGGAAAAGGCAGCCCCCACATATAATGACTGTGAGTTAAGATGAAAAGACAAACGTAGAGATGAAATAGATTTAGCAAAGTGAGGCCCGACTTTCTGAACAGAGCGAGGATAGGAAAGGTAACTTTGCGGTCAACACAAAACCCTACAAAAACCACGCAAAGGGGGCAAAAAGACCCTCCGTACCGAACTAACGGCACGGAGGTACACCCTCTGCGTCCCAGAGCTTCCAGCAAGCAGGAAAAAACAAATAGACAAGCTGGACAGAAAAAACAGCAAACAAAATAGCAAAGCGGAACTTAGCTATGCAGAGCAGCAGGCCACAGGAACGATCCAGGAGGAAACAGGTCCAATACTAGAACATTGACTGGAGGCCAGGATCAAAGCACTAGGTGGAGTTAAATAGAGCAGCACCTAACGACTTCACCACATCACCTGAGGAAGGAAACTCAGAAGCCGCAGTACCACTTTCCTCCACCAACGGAAGCTCACAGAGAGAATCAGCCGAAGTACCACTTGTGACCACAGGAGGGAGCTCTGCCACAGAATTCACAACAGCCATCTCCACATATAACTAACAAATTAAAGTTGCACTCTGTAACGCTATAGCATGCAAACATGAAATATATGAAATTAGAATTGTATTGCTGCTCTACAGAGTAGATTAAAATGAAGATACTTAGCCATAAATTGGCCAATTCATGCATGCCCAGTAGCCAACGACAAGGCGAAGCTCTTTGCTGGGAACCTATTCTAATGTGACTGCTCTGCTGGCTGATGGCTGACAATTATATGGGTAGGTAGGATCCTGATGGGATTGTCATTGGCTGCTGGACATACATGAATTGGCCAATTTATGTGCTAAATTTCTTCATTTTAACTTATTTTCTAGAGCAGTAATGTAGTAATTCTAATTTCATATTGTCACGATATTGTATGAAATATAATATGACGTTGTAGCTTTGTCCTTCAGCTCATGCTGGGGGCTAAACCCCCCCCCCCCTTCTCTCTGTGGCTTTCTTTGTCTCTTGGTGTTGGAAGCCCTGACTGCCAGTCCCCATGCATTGGGACATCTGGGCTGTGCATTCAGCATGGTTTTTTGCCTGATATGAACTGAGAACATGTGAGTTGTACCTTTTCTTATTTAATCCCTTTATTTTATAATTACCTTGTACATATTTTCAATAGTCTCTTATTGTAACATCTTTATATGTCCGTTTATAAACACTGCCTGAAACTTTTGACGGAGTATAATATTTAATACTAGAGTCGTTCTTTATGCTCTAAAACGTAACCTAAGTCTCCTGAAGGGAATTACGCTACTGTTTTTGGGTTAGCGTCGGACCCGTTTAATCGAAGCTGGTGGCAGCATACCGTGTGCAGGCTTTTGGGTGTCGTTGTAGCGACTGCGGCGTTGATAATTATTGTTCCTGCCTGAGTGGGAGTAGTTAATCGTGTCGCTGCAGCGTGCCCAATAGCCAGTACATAGCAGGCAGCCTTTCTGGCGACTAATTACCCCAGGTGCAGTACCTAATCTGACCTGAGGGCAAGGGGGGCACCAGAGAGCTGCAAGTTTCAAGTGGAACTGTAAGCGGGATATAGATAAATCCCTGCAGTTTGTGGTATATTGAAGAGCAGTGGGATACCTAAAATAAGCCCCTGCTGTAAACTAAGAGGTCAATAGCCTTGTGTGTGTTTTTTTTTCATCACATTGTGGAGTGGAGGGATAACTAAGATAAGCCCCCCTGCACATGTGATAGCCGACTGTTGGCCTAAAGTCACCCCAACCCGTGACGTAGGGGTGACGGTCACGGTGTGAATCGTGACACATATATTTCATGTTTGCATAGTCTGATTAGCATAATGGAACCATTTTTCTCAGATGGAGAAAAAAATGGTCATCTGCATTTACCCTTAGAAAGATTTATTAGTTTTCATGCAAGAACATTTTGAAGAATTATCCATCTACTCATAGTTGGTATAAATTTCATTTTAGGAAGTCTGAAAAAGTGCTACATTTCTTTCATGCTGTGCACCTTTTAAGAAATCTGGCACAATTCACTCCAATGATCTTTTTTCCTTTTCAGACTGGCATATAAAATGAAATCTAATATATAATTGCCTAGAATACTACTTCCTGCAATTTGTGCCAACTTCCTGTCCGGAGCTAATGTCCGGAGCTAATGTCCGGAGATAAGTGACGTCAACAGTGTCCAGTGTCTGATTGGTTGCCGCCTGCTGCGAGCGACCAATCAGAAACGTGCCGTACTGTGACACACTCCGCCCACCATTTTGGTGTGATTTTTGAATTTTTACCTCACAGAAAGTTTCTACTGCGTGGAGGCGGGCCCAGTGACGTTGCTCTTCAAGCTCCTGCCGAATTTCGTCAAAAAAATGATAATACCATTTACCAAAACTATATATATTTAGTTGTGAAGTGGTTCAGTGACATTTTCACACCAATTTTGAACTTTTGTTTGGTGTTTTCTCCATATACTGCCTATTATTCACTGACTGTTATACTGAGAGACTGCCGTTTATTAACCTCTTCTTTGCCACATTGGGTATATTGCTCTATTATTTGCCACATAAGGACATTGTCCATTATTGACCAGCAATTTCTTAAATAACAAGAATTGTCAAGAGCTGGTAAGTGCAGCCATTTTTTGTTCTTTCTTACTATTATTTATTAATTGTATTATTCTTACATTTGAATAAATAAAGTATATATGGATTCTAGACTCCCGATTCTTTAGAATCGGGCTGCCATCTAGTACCAACATAAAATGAAACACAAACTAAGTCTAATAAAATATGCAGTTAATTGAAAATATTAAAACAGATACATAAAAATACCAATATAGAGTAAGGCAGAGTGCCACAAAAGAGGGGGATAACACTAGGAAAAAGTAAATCTAGGTAGTAAAAATTCATATGAGAAAGTACATAGACCACAGTGTGTCTGCCTGCAGAACACAGAGTAAAGTGATATGTGCAAAATAGCAACAAAGGAGATTAAGGAGTAGGCATAGTACTTACATCAAGTGATGTATTGCAGTCAGGTGACAGTCTTGTGTTGAATTCCCAGCCCCAACGCGCGTTTCACCCAAGCCTCGTCTGGGGATTCAACTCTAGACTGTACTGTAGAGCTGCATAAGATTCCCTAATGAGCAGATGTGAGGATATCAACCAGATTTTTGAAGATTTTGCCTGTTTACTTTCTACCTATATCCTTGTACAACCTTCTATTGTAGTGTCTTAAAAACATTCTTCAAGTTCCTGAGATAAAAAAAGGTCCTTCTCCGGGTCCCTTCTTTTATTAGTTGTAGACAGGATGAGAAATGTACTAAGTTTGTCTTATCTGGTCTACTGAAATCAGTGGGGCATCACTAAGCCCCACTTTTTCCCCAAACTGGTCTGTCATATATTAGCTCTGGAGGGGTGAGAAAAAAAGAGAAGACATTTTATATTATTACTGAACAATCTTTATTTCTCTGTCGCCTCATTGGGGGACACAGGAACCAAGGTTGTATGCTGCTGTCACTAGGAGGCTGACACTATGCACAAAAAAAGTTAGCTCCTCCTCTGCAGTGTACACCCCACCAACTGGCAAGCTGAACCACAGTTTAGCTCAGTGTACGTAGGAGGTTGACACAGGTCTTTTATTAGACCCATATGTACCTCAATGTGCGTCTTTCTCTTTCAGGTTTCCGGAGGGATACAGTGTGAACAGTCACAACTGTAATCCCACAATACGGACTATGAGTACGGCGTGTACTGCCACTCCGTAACCTCATAGATCCGACAGCAGGACCAAGACAGACCGGTCCTAGCTCCGTCCCCCACCCACTCGCCCACCAGAGCCTGTCTGATGCGGAGACTAGGACGTCCATCACCAGCTCCCTGGACGTCTGATACCTTCTCCGGTTTGAGGTTAGTAACGGACGGCGTGGGATGTTTTTAGGTGAGTATTTCATCTACCCCTACCCTCAAGTACCTTTGAGCCCATCTTCAAATCCAGGTAGTCAATGGGGGGTCCCTTGGGTCTCCTGTTTCACAGGGGTGCGCAGAGTTTCTTCAAGCTGCCTTTTGGCCTGGTCGGTATTTCCTTTTTGACCGCAGGCAGGTGTTCGGTCTGTGGACAATCGGCGGTCACATGGGGAGGGGGTCATCGCTCCGTTTGCGCGGCAGCCCTTGTTTCCTTTCTGGCGGCCGCACCGTTCTCTAGCCCTGCTGCTTTTCCTGTGGCCACACTGTTTCTGTCCCAGGGCGGCGGCCTTGCGGTCAGCCATGTCGCTTTTCCCGATGCCGCGGCCCTCTCTGGTGGTCGCCAGATCCTAATTTAGGCCCCAGCTTCTGCCGGGGCCTTCTTCCGGCACCGCGACACCACCCACTTCCTTTTCCCTCGTGCGGGTTTTTCTCCCGCCCAACTATGTCCTCTTCGGTTTGGTGCTCCTGGCCTGGCTGTTACCTCCGCCCATCACCTGTGCCGCTGTAGGATTTTCTTGTCTGCGCCAGGAACGCCTTGCTCCTCCCCCTCCAAGAGCATGAATCCTGGCATCCTCATCCCTTGCGGTCGCCATCTCCTCCCTGCTTTCGTCAGGCCTGCAGTAGGCTCCGGACAGGAGAGTGTCCCAGTAGTCTGTCCTGACTGCCTGTAGCCTTGCCTGAAGGACCATCGTTCCTGAAGAGCATCTCCAAAACCATGCAGCCTTCCATCTGGACAACGCTTCGCCTGCCATGAGTAGCTCTGTACTGCAGACTGACACTCTCCTCTGCCTTCCTGTCCCCTAACCTTCTGGCATTCCTCAGGGGCTTATTCGTCATGTCTAATTCTAAGGCAGGTCGCTGTCATCCTCCTACTTCTTCCTCTACTTTAGTCAAACACTTTGTGTGTTGGTCTTGTAACTGCAATCGTCCCTCAGGTCAGTCCTCTCCCCTGTCAGGCATGCAGCAACCCCATTATGCCCACCGCCCAGGTTCCCCCTGCTGCTCCGCTTGAGAGCGAAGCTTCCACCCCAGGCTGGGCTTCCTCTCTGTCACGGTCGGTAGCGGATCTAACACGGGTTTCCCAGACCCTTGTTTCCGTGCTCGATCGGTTGCCTTTGCAGACTTCCGCAGTAGCCAGTGGGTCGTAGGAAGCTCCGTCCGAGACTTCCAATATAGGCCGCCAGACAGGAACGCCGGTCTGAGTCCTCTTCCCATTCCATCTCGCCACACGGTCCTTCTCTGCGGTCGGCTTCCCCCCGGTCCTCCTCCCCTTAGTCAGGCGAGGCGTTCTCTGATGCGCCTTCAGAGAATAATTTGGAGCTGGACTCGAACCAAATAGCTAGCATGAGGGATACGGTTCAGAGTCTCATTGGAGCGATCAATCATACCTGTGGCATCAAAGATTCCTCTACGGAACCCGCAGATCAGGTGGTTTTGTTTAGACGGTCTAAACCACCCCCCAAGGTTTTCGCTCCTCATCCTGAATTTGATCAGCTCCTGGCCAGAGAAAGAGAGAATCCGACCAGATGCTTTCAAAGAGGAAAGCGCCTTATATCCTTTTTCTTCGGATCTCATCACCAACTGGACTTCCTCTCCCTCTGTGGACCCACCAGTTTCTAGACTTTCCACCAACACCGTCCTCCCGCTGTCTGGTGGAGCATCTCTGAAAGATTCCAATGATAGAATCATAGAATCCTTTGCAAAGTCGGCCTTCGAAGCGGCCGCGTCTACCCTATGCCCAACCTTTGCTTCAACCTGGGTTGTGAAGTCTATATCAACGCACTGGGCGTCGACGCTCTGGCCGTTCCTTGGTCGCAGTTTGTGCTCCCCTATCTGTTTCTACCCCTGCCCTTGCTTCCCAAGCTGTTGAAAAAGATCAAGGCGGAAGGGGTGCCGGTCATTCTGATCGCTCTGGATTGGCCCAGGAGATCTTGGTTTGTGGATATCGTCAATCTTCTCGTGGATGCCCCCTGGCGGCTTCCAGACAGACCCGATCTGCTGTCTCAGGGTCCGATCTGCCAGCCGAATTCTCGGTCGTTCAGTTTGACGGCGTGGCTGTTGAGGTAGCAGTTATAAGAGCGTAAGAGTGTTCTGGAGGTTCTGAGGGGTCCACCCTTTGAGCCTCTCAGGGAGGTTTCCCTGCCATTTCTTTCTTGGAAGGTGGCCTTTCTTTTTGCCATCACTTCTATCCGGCGTGTTTCAGAGTTGGCAGCCCTCTCTTGTCGACCTCCTTTCCTGGTTATGCACCAGGATAAGGTGGTCCTGAGGCCTCCCCCTTCCTTTCTTCCGAAGGTGGTATCCAACTTCCACCTCAACGAGGACATCGTCCTACCTTCCTTTTGTCCAGCTCTGACTCGTCCTCTGGAGCGATCGTTGAACAAGCTGGAACTTGTCCGGGCGGTGAGGATCTACCTGACTAGAACGGCCTCTTTCCGGAAAACGGATTCCTTTTTTGTCATTCCTGATGGCATGTGTAGAGGCCTGCTGACTTTCAAGGCAACTATTGCTCGCTGGATCAGAACGGCAATTTTGGAGGCTTACCGGATCAAGGACAGAGTGCCGCCTCCTGGGATTAAGGCTCACTCTACCCGGGCAGTCGGGGCCTCCTAGGCGGTGCACCACAGGCCTTCTGCCCTACAGCTTTGCAAAGCGGCAACCTGGTCTTCCATCTACACGTTCGCCAAATTTTACAAGGTCCATACCTACGCTTCGGCGGATGCCAGCCTAGGCAGAAGGATCTTGCAGGCGGCAGTGGTGAGTTCTTTGACCTGATGGAAGTCTGTTTTTTTTCTCCCTCCCCAGGGACTGCTTTGGGACGTCCCATGGTTCCTGTGTCCCCCAATGAGGCAATAGAGAAAACAGGATTTTTTGGTTGCTTACTGTAAAATCTGTTTCTCAAAGCCTTCATTGGGGGACACAGCTCCCTCCCATTTTGTTTAGTTTCTGTTCTTCTGTGTTCTATGACTGTTTCTCATGCTTACAGTTTTTATAGATGTGGTTATGTTCTTTCAACCTTATCGTTTTTCTCCTACTGCTTTCTCACTAACTGAGGTCCAGATTGCCAGTTGGTGGGGTGTACATTGCAGAGGAGGAACTAACTTTTTTTGTGTATAGTGGCAGCCTCCTAGTGGCAGCAGCATACACCCATGGTTCCTGTGTTCCCCCAATGAAGGCTCAGAGAAACAGATTTTACGGTAAGCAATCAAAAAATCCTGTTTTTGTGATGTAGGCGTATGACTAACTGGTATAACTGATTAAGTATGTATCTTAATTATTGTTGTTCTACTATTTAGCGATGGGCGAGAAAGTGGAACAGTGACTAAAGTTTTCATAGTGGAATACGTTCCTCCAGAGGAAGACTCATCCGATGAAGACAATGACGAAAACTTCCTAAAAGAACTTGCTAAACAGGTAAGGTAATAGATGTGAAGTTGTACAAGCAATTTTTCTTACATGTGACAAGGATACATTGATTGATCGCCAATGTACGGTCTCTGCCAGTGCAGTTCCCATATCACAATCTCCTGGGCCTCAGTGATCTACAATGTATGCATGTGTGAACAGGGAAACACATGCAGTCTTCATTGCTTTGTATGAAAAGGGCTTTACAGGCGAGGACATTGCCGCTTGTAAGATTCTCCTTAAATATATTATTTATTGTGACGCTAGTCACTTCTCACGGCTAAGCTGTGAGTCAGAGTGGTCAAGGAGTCCAAGGTCAGAAGTCAGGAGGGTTCGTCATAAACTGAAGGAAGAGACAAAAACATAGTCAGGTAACGTTCCAAGGTCAAAAGCCAGGAGGGTAACAGATCAGAGCTGAAGGGGTTAAACAAGAGGATGGTCAGAACAAAGTCCAAAGTCAGGCAACAGATCAAGCAAACAGAACTCAAGGCACAATGCACAAACCTCACAAGATGAATGTACGTCTTGCAGTGGTCTGGGAGAAGCTGCTCAGTTAAGTAGGCATGCAATTACCCGGGATAGTGAACACCTGAGACAGCCGACGCTGTTATGACCTGGTGGTTAGGAGCTGATAGTTAAACCTCATACAGGACGAGCTCTGGGATGTGGGAGCTCTGCTGACCGCAAGCCCTAATCCTATCAAACACACTAAAAATAGCCGTGGAGCGCTCCTGTCCAGACCTAGGCGCCTCGTCACAGCCTAAGAACTATCTAGCCCTAGAGATAGAAAATAAAGCCTACCTTGCCTCAGAGAAATTCCCCAAAGGTAAAGGAAGCCCCCCACATATAGTGACTGTGAGTAAAGATGAAAGTCACAAACGCAGAAATGAAACAGGTTTCAGCAAAGGGAGGCCAGACTTACTAAATAGACAGAGGATAGGAAAGGTAACTTTGCGATCAGCACAAAAACCTACAAAAGACCACGCAGAGTGTGCAAAAAAGACCTCCGCACCGACTCACGGTGCGGAGGGGCCACCCTGCATCCCAGAGCTTCCAGCTAGCAAGACAAAATCATGAAAACCAGCTGGACAAGAAAACAATGAACAAATAATGACATTCAGAAACTTAGCTTCTGCAGGAGAAGGCAGGTCACCAGAGAGATCCAGGAGCGAACTGAACCAATGCTAAAACATTGACAGCTGGAATGGCGTAACGATCTGAGAGGATTTAAATAGAGCAGTCAACCAAAGGATAAACCACGTCACCTGTGTAAGTAACCTCAGAAGCAGCAGCTTCACTCACAGCCACCAGAGGGAGCCCATAGACAGAACTCGCCGAAGTACCATTCACGACCACAGGAGGGAGTTCGACAACAGAATTCACAACACGACGCCTCCCAGTCACAGATTGGCTAGTCGAGCTGTCAGTAAACACACCGACAGCTCAGCACGCCCCTGAACCAGACTGGATGGTCATGCTGTCAATCAAAGTACAGACAACTTCAGTAAGTCCCTGTACCAGTTAGGACGGCTGAACTGTCAGTAACTGCAACCCAGACACCCTGAGGGGGGGGGGGGGAACTGTGACAGTACCGCCTCTTCTAGGGGGCCACTGGACCCCCAGGTTTCCCAGGAATTTTTAGATGGAAGGCCCTGACTAACCGATTGGCCTTCACATCTCGAGCAGGGACCCAGGATCCCTCCTCCTGTCTGTATCCCTTCCAGTGGATGAGGTACTGGAGGGAATTCACAACCCTCTGAACCTCATACCCCAGGCCACCGTCTGCTGAAATTGGAGGAGGCGGGGATGAGGGAGACAATGCAGAAGGGACATACTCCTTTAATTGAGATGTATGGAATACCTTATAGATGCGAAAGGATGAAGGAAGCTTTAACCTAAATGCCACAGGATTGACCATCTCTACGATCTCATATGGGCCAATAAACTTTGGACCCAACTTCGCTGATGGCACTTTAAGTTTAATGTTCCTAGTCGACAACCAAAGCTTATCCCCAATCTTAAAAACAGGACCCACCAACCATCTATCGGCCTTACGTTTTTGGCGAATCTGGGCAGTCCCAATATTCTTTTGAACCTCCTGGCAGACATCCCCAAGTCTCTGCACGGCGACCTCCACCCCAGGGCAATCAGAACCAATCTAGGAAATTCGCCAAAATGGGGATGAAAACCATAATTACAGAAGAATGTTGAGGTTCCGGTAGATTGGTTTACTCAACTGTTGAAAGCAAACTCAGCGAGAGGTAAAAACGGAGACCAGTTCTCCTCTTGCGCTGCTGCAAAGCACCTTAAAATTTGTTTCAAAGATTGATTTGTCCTTAGTCTGACCATTGGTCTGTCCATTGGTTTCAGGGTGATAACCTGACAAGTTTATTGCAAAAAGCTCTCTAAAATTTAGAGACAAATTTTACTCCCCTATCAGACACAATGTTCAATGGGATCCCATGTAACCTTATATTAAGAGAAATAAACAACCTGGAGAGTGTCTCTGTTTTAGGTAATCCTGAAAAAGGAACAAAATGAGCTTGTTTGCTGAATCGATCAACTACCACCCAGATTGCAGTCTTCCCATCACACAGAGGCAAATCTGTAATGAAATGCATGGACAGATGAGTCCATGGTCTTTCTAGAATAGGCAATGGAGCCAATTCCCCAGCCGGCCAGCTATGGCTGACTTAGGCGCGTGCGCAGAATTCACAAGCAGATACAAAATCTTTGATATCGTTATGCATGGATGGCCACCAAAAAAGTCTAGCGCTGACCCCATGATGGCCACTTAAAATAGAATCATGAAATTCCTGTAACACCCGCAACCTTAGGTACACAGGCACAAATAATTTGGACCCTGGGGAAGTAGACGGAGCCAACGATTGCGCTTTACGAATCTCCTCTTCCAGCTCCAAATTTACCATAGACACCACAATACCCTGAGGAATAATGGAGGATGGAGCTTCTGGAGGAGAAATCGAATCTAGACTCCGAGATAAACCATCAGCTTCCATTCCTCAAAGGCCAATTTGACAGCAAATAACTCCTGATTCCCAACATCTTAATTTCTCTCTGCCGGTGAAAATTTTTTAGAAAGAAAAGCACATGGACACAGGTTAGTCAGAGTTTTGGGCTCCTGCGATAAGACTGCGATAAGACTACCCTCACTCCGATCTCCAAAGCATCCACCTCCACAATGAACGGTTTTTGGAGATCAGGTTGGATCTGAATGGGTGAGGACATAAAACACTCTTTTAATATTTCAAAAGCCCTGATAGCACCTGGCGACCAAACCTTGAGATTCGTCACCTCACGTGGTTTAGCAATCTGTGAAAACTCCTTGATAAATTTTCTATAATAGTTGTTGAATCCCAGAAAATGCTGCAAAGCCTTAAGATCATAAGGTTGAACCCAATCAATTATGGCCTGCACCTTTCCAGGGTCCATCTTAAACCCTTCTGCTGACGAGATAAACCCCAAGAAAGAGATTTCCTGAACAGAAAAAACACATTTCTCTAATTTAGCAGCAGAGAGTTCTCCCTCAGTCTCTAACACCACACGAACATGTTCCTGGTGAGTGTCCAAGTCTGGCGAGAAAATTAGAATGTCATCGAGGTATATTACAAGAAATCTTCCAATGCAATCAGAGAAAATATAATTCATAAAATTCTGAAACACAGCAGGTGCATTAGATAATCCGAAAGGCAAGACAAGGTTTTCAAACAGACCCTCAGACATTAAAAATGCTGTTTTCCACTCATCTCCCTTCCGGATGCTTATCAAATTGTAAGCCCCTCTAAGATCAAGTTTAGAAAGCACCCTGGCCACCAGAAGCTGATTATATAGGTCAGGGATGTGTGGAAGTGGGTAGGTATTTTTAACCGTGATCTTGTTTAGCTCTCGGTTATCAAGGCAAGGACGGAAACCCCCATCTTTCTTTTTAACAAAGAAAAATCCAGCAGCTACATGGGAGGAGGAAGGAAGTTTATGACCCTTCCATAAACTTTCGCTAACATATTTTTTCATGGCGGTCTGTTCAGGCCCTGACAAATTGTAAAGGCGAGCTTTTGTCAATTTGGCGCTAGGAATAAGGTCAATAGCACAATCATAGGGACGATAGGGAGGAAGTATCTCCGTCTCTTTTTCCGAGAACACATCTCCAAAGTCCTTCAGGTACTCCGGAAGACCCTCCAGACAAGCGGAGCATATTTGTACCTTTTTTAGACATTTCTTGAAACAGTTGGGGCTCCATTTAACAATCTCCTTTAGACACCAATCAATAACAGTATTGTGAGTCTGCAACCATGGAAACCCCAGTAGCAAACCAGTAGGTAAATTATTCAGCACAAAACAGGAGATGGATTCAGAGTGGAGTGCCCCCACTTGGAGAGTGAAATCCACTGTTGCTCTATTGACCAAATTGTGAGCCAACGGTGTCTTGTCAAGGGAGATAATTTGAATGGGTCTTTCTAAACTGACTGTCCCTAACCCTAACTTCAGAACCAGTCCCGAATCAATAAAGTTAGCAGCAGATCCACTGTCAATGAACGCCAATGTTGATAACACCTGGTTCCTCAAGGAAATCATCTTTTGTATCAGTAGTTTGTCAGAGGAAGAAAAAGGTACTTGGGAGTCTGGGTGACCTCCTCAGTCGTCACCCAAACTCAGACGTTCTCCCGATAGTTTGGTAGCTTGAGGACGAGTTGGGCAATTCTTAAGAAAATGTCCAGAGAGACCACAGTATAGACAGAGTCCGAGATCTTGTCTCCGTCATCTCTCCGCAACACGAAGACTGGCAACTCTAACCTCGCGTAAATGGACCTGCTCTGGGGAAGAATAACACACGGCCTGCTCTTCACCATGTCTCTCACGGATTCTGCGGTCCATTCGTATGGCCTGAGTCATGGCCTCCATGAGAGAACAAGGGGCGTCATGAAGGACCAGAGCATCCTTGAGTGTCTCGGAAAGATCTCTTTGGAACTGGCATCTGAGAGCAGCATCTTTCCATAGAACTTCAGTGGACCACTGCCGGTACTCAGTACAGTAGTCTTCAGCTGTGCGACACCCCTGTGCCAGGTTCATGATCTTAGCTTCAGCCACCTGGATTCTGTCGAGTTTGTCATAGATCAGACCTAAACTGTCAAAAAAGGCATCAACGGAAAACCGTTCAGGGGCTTGTGGGGACAAAGAAAATGCCCAGGTCTGAGGACCTCCTCGCAGTAGGGACATGATTATTCCCACCCGCTGGAACTCCTCCTCTGACTGGGGGCGCAGGGTAAAAAATAACTTACAGCACTCCCTGAATACCCTAAACTTGTCTCTCTCTCCCGAAAATTTATAAGAGAGGGATATGACCGGTTCGGGAGAGACCAACTGTACATCAGAAGCTACTGATGTCACAGCCACTGCCGGCAGTGGGGGCTATGGAAGGTCTTTATCAAGTTAATTATCTGACCCTGCAACTGATATTGCAATGACTCCAGACTCTGGCAATCCTTTGCCAGATCCTGAGTCATCTGCATCAAATTCGTCACCTGGTCACAAAGCGTGTGAACAGGATCCATACTGACGAGAAAGAAAAAAGTAGGGCTCAGATGTAACGTGACGCTAGTCACTTCTCACGGCTAAGCTGTGAGCCAGAGTGTTCAAGGAGTCCAAGGTCAGAAGTCAGGAGGGTACGTCATAAACAGAAGGAAGGGTAACAGATCAGAACTGAAGGGGTTAAACAAGCGGATGGTCAGAAAGAAGTCCAAAGTCAGGCAACAAATCAAGCAAACAGAACGCGAGGCACAGGGAGCACAATGCACAAACCTCACAAGATAAATGTACGTCTGGCAGAAGCTGCTCAGTTAAGTAGGCATGCAGTTACCCTTGATAGTGAACACCTGAGACAGTCGACGCCTTTCAGTCACAGATTGGCTAGTCGAGCTGTCAATAAACAAATCGACAGCTCAGCAATTTAGAAAATGATTTCTCCAGCGAGTTAAAAATAAAACTTCACATTTATTTATAATGCATTAAAAGGGTATATCAAAAGCACTCTGAGGAATCAGGAGGGACTAATGACCAACGCGTTTCAACTGTGAGGTCTTAATCATTGTGTGACTAATTTATTGAACCACCAACACACAATAGGATGTAGAACAGTCCCAACAAATACCCAATATGGTGCAAATTTCTGAGTCTCACCTTTCCACTGACTCGCCGGGATTAGAGCTGCTTCCAGGGCCAAATACCCCAAGTGACTTCCAGCTTTTAGCGGGCCCCCACAGGGACGGGGTAACGACAAGTTTAGGATGCTAACGAGAGCCGTGAGGTATGTGGCCAGGTGATCCGATTGTCCCAACCTGGATTCTTTAAGACGTCTCTGGAGTTTCGACGATGGTCAATGAAGCAGTCCTGTGTTCTTCCAGCTGGGGCCGTGGTCCCCTAAGCTGACATCCTGCAGAGTCACTTGGACCAGAAGAAAAAGTCTCTTTATATAGTTCACAACTGTCCTTCAATCAGCATCCAGAGGTGAGAGAGCGATGTGAATGAGACCAGCCTACATTGTTCAATTATGTAACATATTTGCATAGTTTTTCCTCCTCTGTTTTGAATGCCAACAAATTGGCTGGCAAGGACAATTCATGTAATCAACATTTCAGCAAACAATATTGTTCGGTAACCATGCATTACTGTTTTGCAAAGATTTACAGAAAATAAACTGTAGGAGCCAATATTAGAGGTAAATATTCATCCTACAAAAAGAGTCAATACTTCAGACAACAGTTTATGATTTTGGGCCTGCTGAATTTATGTCTGTCATAATTAAGAAGAAATACTGAGTCTTCACAACTAGCTAAATTGGTAAGGTATTAGATGTAAAGTTGTAAAAAATTTTCTTGCATCTGACAACAGTTGATCTCGCTGTATGGACCTTTGTATGTAATGGAGCATAAGTGAAATATGACTTCACAGATTGCCAAATAACTAGTGTCCACGGCTGAGTCACCCATGATAATTGAATTGTAATTTCTTAGCAAATGTCACCCATGATCTTCTGTGTTCACTATGCAACATTCAGCTGGTCTAGGGAACTTGTTTAGAGTCTTCTTAGAATACAAGGAGTCACATTTAAAGTTCCCTACTTTAGTTATTTATGACAATCAACATACAGTAGATAAACAATTCCATTACAGGATACAATAAAAGAATATTTAATAATAATAATAATTAATTTTATTTATTTAGCGCCGACACATACCGCAGCACTTTAATATTATATGCTTGTACATTCTCTATATTTAAGGATAAAATCATTTCTCCTACAAAGCCGAAGAAGATAGATATCAAATTACAGAGATCATCAGCCTGGGATGAAACTACAAAAATTAACGAAGGTACAATTTATTACAAGAGCAGCAATATATCATACTAGATGGTGGTCCGGTTCTAAGGCATCGGGTATCCTGGAATATGTATGTAGTTTATTTATGAAGATTTAAGAGTAATGCAATGAATACACAGGATTTTACATTATCATTACATTTTATTGCTCATAGATCTTAATACAACTGAACGTAATTATTAAACAGATCATCAAAATATATAAACCATTACATGATTAACTGTATTTAAATAAATCATTGGACGAAAGAAGTACATCAACACTAATATTTGTTAACAATATCAACCCAAAATATTTTTGTACACCACATTGACTGACTGAACGTGTTCAGTAAACGTGAGTGAACTATGTCGCACTGTGACTGACAGAACGTGTTCAGTAAACGTGACTTTACTACGTGGCGCTGTGACTGACAGAACATGTTCAGTAAACGTGTCTAAACTACGTGGCACTGTGACTGACAAAACGTGTTCAGTAAACGTGTCTGAACTACGTGGCACTGTGACTGACAGAACTTATTCAGTAAACGTGTCTAAACTACGTGGCACTGTGACTGACAAAACATGTTCATTAAACGTGTCTGAACTACGTGGCACTGTGATTGACAGAACCTGTTCAGTAAACGTGACTGAGCTACGGGGCACTGTGACAGACAGAACCTGTTCAGTAAACGTGACTGAACTACGGGGCACCGTGACAGACAGAACCTGTTCAGTAAACGTGACTGAACTACGGGGCACTGTGACAGACAGAAATTCTTCAGTAAACGTGACTGAACTACGTGGCACAGTGACTGACAGAACTTGTCCAGTAAACATGACTGAACTACATGGCACTGTGACAGACCGAACATGTCCAGTAAACATCACTGAACTGCGTGGCACTGTGACTGACAGAACGTGTTCAGTAAACATGTCTGAACTACGTGGCACTGTGGCACTGTGACTGACAGAACTTGTTCAGTAAAAGTGAGTGAACTATGTGGCGACCAATCAGCGACGCAGGATTTCCATTACAGACAAACAGACAGAATTAGACGATTATATAGTAGATATTTGTATATGTTTATACAGTCGTTGCCAAAAAGTATTAAGACTGAAACAAATTAAGGTTTTCACAAAGTTTGCTGCTTCGGTTTTTATCATTGCAATCTGCATTAACTCCCTAGATTACTATGAAAAATTATCAGAGCTGCTAAATAATGCAAAGTCCTTCTATGCCACAAAAATTAACTTAACCCCTTCCCGACTCGGTGAGCCCGCATCAAAGCCGGGACATGTCAGCTGTTTTGAACAGCTGACATGTGCCTGCAATAGCGGCGGGTGAAATTGCGATTCACCCGCCGCTATTAACTAGTTAAATGCTACTGTCAAATGCTGACAGCGGCATTTAACCGGCGCTTCCAGCCGCGCGGCCAAAAATGCCCGCATCGCCGACCCCGTCAGATGATCGGGTGTCAGCGATGCATCAGGATAGTAACCATAGAGGTCCTTGAGACCTCTATGGTTGCTGATGCCGGCCTGCTGTGAGCGCCACACTGTGGTCATAGCATAGCAAGCCTGCAATTCAGCTGCATAGCAACGATCTGATGATCGCTGCTATGTAGCTGTGCTGATCCAGTTGTGCCAGCTTCAAGCCTTCCATGGAGGCTATTGAAGCATGTCAAAAGTAAAAAAAAAAAAAGATAAAAAAAACTTGAAAAAAATAAAAAAATATAAAAGTTTAAAACACCCCCCTTTCGCCCCATTCAAAATAAAACAATAAAAGAAAAATCAAACCTACACATATTTGGTATCGCTGCGTTCAGAATCGCCCGATGTATCAATGAAAAAAAAGGATTAACCTGATTGCTAAACAGCGTAGTGAGAGAAAAAATTTGAAACATCAGAATTACATTTTTTTGGTTGCCGCGACATTGCATTAAAATGCAATAACGGGGATCAAAAGAACGTATCTGCACCAAAATGGTATCATTAAAAACGTCAGCTCGGCACACAAAAAATAAGCTCTCACCCAACCCAAGATCACGAAAAATGGAGACGCTACGGGTATCGGAAAATTGCACAATTTTTAACAAAGTTTGAAAAAACTTTTCACCACTTAGATAAAACGTAATCTAGACATGTTTGGTGTCTATGAACTCGTAATGACCTGGAGAACAATAATGTCAGGTCAGTTCTAGCAAAAAAAGCCAAACAAAAAACAAGTGTGGGATTGCACTTTTTTTTTGCAATTTCACCGCGCTTGGAATTTTTTTCCCTTTTTCTAGTACACGACATGCTAAAACCAATGATGCCGTTCAAAAGTGCAACTTGTCCCACAAAAAAACAAGCTGTCACATGGCCATATTGATGGAAAAATAAAAAAGTTATGGCTCTGGGAAGGAGGGGAGCGAAAAACGAGAACGCAAAAACGGAAAAGGGCAAGGTCTTGAAGGGGTTAAAGCAAACCTGTCAGCAGGATGGTGCACAGAAACCTACAGACAGTGTCAGGCCAGCGCCATTATACTGATTACAATGATACCTGGGGTGATGAAATGCACCTTGTGGTTCTTTTGTAATCAGTGCTAGAAGTTTTCGGTTAATGATGTGCCCATGCTCCAAAGCGGGACTGTGGGAAGAGTCTTATCTTCCTGCTCTAAGCCAGAGAAACCATGGAAAGACCTGCCCACAGGCCACCACCGCTCCGACCACAGGCCACCCACAGCCATTCCCACAGCTCCGCCGACAGGCCGCCCTGAAGCACAGTCTGTTTCTATGATGAGGAATATGAAACCCAATTGCACATCTCTGGGAACAATTCGGGGACCTCCCCCTTTCTCAAGCCTTACTTCATGTGAAACGACGCCGCAGGTGTGCTCCTTGTACATAATCTGACAGTGTCTCTGCTTAGCTGCTGCTCCAGGAAAGATCGCTCATTTATCCAATGACCCTGGATTGTCCACGCCTTTGTCCTTGCTGCAACTTTGAAGCTGGATGCCCGCAGTGCAGTTTGGATACTTTTCACAGTGGTGATTATGGCAAATACGTTTTCAAATGTTGAATGTATATTAATGAAAATTTTATAAAGAAAAATGAAGATAATCAAATCATATGCTGTGTTTTGTATATTTTGGACTTGAACATGTGATCATTTGATCTTTCACTATTATCAAGTCCGTCAGTTATACTGACAGGCAGCCTGATACACCATGCCTTTGGCACGGCCTATTAGGCTCTGATCAATGGCAGACCTGGGGCCATTCTTAGTCCCCTGGTTGCCATAGCAATCATAAGTACCCCACAATCGCCCTGCGGGGATTCAATGGCATGTCAGAGGGAGTATTATTATTATTGGCTGTGACATGTAAAGAGTTAGTTGAGTGCTGCAAACACAGCGTTCAATACCATCTGCTATATATCTGCTAGTGGGGAAATAAATGCTGTTAGGCAGCTTTAGACCTGGGATCATGATCCTGGGGTGAATCATCACTTCCTTTTTATGTCCTAATCGGTCCAAACATGTGCAGTTTTATTACTTTCATAAGAAATTACACAGGGAAAAAGTATTGAACACATGAAAAAACAGATGTATAAAAAGCCATAGAAAGTTAGGACAACTGTTGAATCTATCAGTAATTAGAAAGCAATCCTGCCACTTAGTGAAAAATAATATTAGCTGGTTCAACTGATGGCCCATGAAAAGGTGTCTCATTACCAAGGTGCCACACAAGAACATCTCATGATGGGTAAAACTAGTGAGCTGTCTCAAGACCTTTGCAACCTTATTGTTTCAAAACATACTGATGGCTTTGGTTACAGAAGAATTTCTAAACTACTGAAGGTTCCTGTGAGCACTGTTGGGATGATAATATGGAAGTGGAAAAACATCTTTTTACAATAAACCGGCCACGACCAGGTGCTCTCCGCAAGATTCCAGATAGAGAAATGAAAAGAATTGTCAGAAGAGTTGTACAAGAGCCAAGGACCACCTATGGAGAGCTACAGACGGACCTGGAATTAGCAGGTACAATTGCTTCAAAGAAAACTACAAGTAATGCACTCAACCTCCGTAGTCTGTATAGACGCTCACCACGCAAGACCCCACTGCTAACCAACAAGCATATTCAAGCACGCTTAATGTTTGCTCCTTAACATTTAGACAAGTCTGTAAAATACTGGGAGAATATAGTCTGGTCAGATGAGACCAAAATTGAACTCTATGGATGTCATAATAGACATCATGTTTGGAGGCCAAAAGGCACTGCATACAACCCCAAAAATACCATGCCAACAGTGAAATTTGGAGGTGGGAACATCATGGTGTAGGCCTGTTTTTCAGCATACGACGCTGGCAATTTTATTAATATTAAGGGAAGGATGAATAGACAAATGTTCCAAGGCATTCTTGAAAACAAAATTGCTGCCATCTACCAGGATAATGAAGATGAACCAAGGGTGAACATTTCAGCAAGACAATGATCCGATCCCAAACTCACAGCCAAGGAAACTCTGAATTGGTTTCAGAGAAAGAGAATAAAGCTGGTACAATGACCTAGCCAATCACCTGACCTGAATACAACAGAACATTTATGGAAGAAACTGAGCTCAGAGTTCACATATGGAGTCCACGGAACACTCAGGATTTGAAAAATGTTTGTGTGGAAGAATAAGCCAAAATCACACCTGAGCAATGCATGCGACTAGTTTCTCCATACAGGAGGCATCTTGAAACCGTCATCACCAACAAAGGGTTTTGTACGAAGAATTAACCCCTTTCTGACATGGGACGTACTATCCCGTCGAGGTGGGTGTCAGCTGTTTATCACAGCTGACATCCGGCACTATGTGCCAGGAGCGGTCACGGACCGCCCCCGGCACATTAACCCCTGGCACACCGCGATCAAAGATGATCGCGATGTGCCGGCGGTATAGGGAAGCTTCCCGCAGGGAGGGGGCTCCCTGCGGGCTTCCCTGAGCCCCCCGCAGCAACGCGATGTGATCGCGTTGCTGCGAGGGTCTTACCTCCCTCCCTGCTTCCTCCAGCCCCGGATCCAAGATGGCCGCGGATCCGGGTCCTGCAGGGAGGGAGGTGGCTTCACAGAGCCTGCTCAGAGCAGGCACTGTGAAGGCTGCAGCGCTGCATGTCAGATCAGTGATCTGACAGTGTGCTATGCACACTGTCAGATCACTGATCTGTGATGTCCCCCCCTGGGACAATGTAAAAAAGTAAAAAAAGAAATTTCAAAATGTGTAAAAAAAATAAAAAAAAATATTCCTAAATAATGAAAAAAAAATATATATATATTATTCCCCTAAATACATTTCTTTATCTAAATAAAAAAAAAACAATAAAAGTACACATATTTAGTATCGCCGCGTCCGTAACGGCCCGACCTATAAAACTGGCCCACTAGTTAACCCCTTCAGTAAACACCGAAAGAAAAAAAAAAAAACGAGGCAAAAAACAACGCTTTATTATCATACCGCAGAACAAAAAGTGGAATAACACGCGATCAAAAAGACAGATATAAATAACCATGATACCGCTGAAAACGTCATCTTGTCCCGCAAAAAATGAGCCACGATACAGCAACATCAGCAAAAAAATAAAAAAGTTATAGTCCTGAGAATAAAGCGATGCAAAAATAATTATTTTTTCTATAAAATAGTTTTTATCGTATAAAAGTGCCAAAACATAAAAAAATGATATAAATGAGGTGTCGCTGTAATCGTACTGACCCGAAGAATAAAACTGATTTATCAATTTTACCAAACGCGGAACGGTATAAACGCCTCCCCCAAAAGAAATAAATGAATAGCTGGTTTTTGGTCATTCTGCCTCGCAAAAATCGGAATAAAAAGCGATCAAAAAATGTAACGTGCCCGAAAATGTTACCAATAAAAACGTCAACTCGTCCCGCAAAAAACAAGACCGAACATGACTCTGTGAACCAAAATATGGAAAAATTATAGCTCTCAAAATGTGGTAACGCAAAAAATATTTTTTGCAATAAATAGCGTCTTTCAGTGTGTGACGGCTGCCAATCATTAAAATCCGCTAAAAAAACCTGCTATAAAAGTAAATCAAACCCCCCTTCATCACCCCCTTAGTTAGGGAAAAATTTAAAAAAATGTATTTATTTCCATTTTTCCATTAGGGCTAGGGTTAGGGTTAGGGTTTGGGCTAGGGCTAGGGTTAGGGCTAGGGTTAGGGCTAGGGCTAGAGTTAGGGCTAGGGTTAGGGCTAGGGTTAGGGCTAGGGTTAAGGCTACAGTTAGGGTTGGGGCTAAAGTTAGGGTTAGGGCTATGGTTAGGGCTAGGGTTAGGGCTACAGTTTGGGTTGGGGCTAAAGTTAGGGTTGGGGCTAGGGTTAAGGCTACAGTTAGGGTTGGGGCTAAAGTTACGGTTAGGGTTTAGATTACATTTACAGTTGGGAATAGGGTTGGGATTAGGGTTAGGTGTGTGTCAGGGTTAGAGGTGTGGTTAAGGTTACTGTTGGGATTAGGGTTAGGGGTGTGTTTGGATTAGGGTTTCAGTTATAATTGGGGGGTTTCCACTGTTTAGGCACATCAGGGGCTCTCCAAACGCGACATGGCGTCCGATCTCAATTCCAGCCAATTCTGCGTTGAAAAAGTAAAACAGTGCTTCACTTGTGGGGGGTTTCTACTGTTTAGGTACATTAGGGGCTCTGCAAACGCAATGTGACACCTGCAGACCATTCCATCTAAGTCTGCATTCAAATGGCACTCCTTCCCTTCCGAACCCTCCCATGCGCCCAAACAGTGGTTCCCCCCACATATGGTGTATCATCGCACTCAGGACAAATTGGGCAACAAATTTTGGGGTCCACTTTCTCCTGTTACCCTCGGGAAAATACAAAACTGGGGGCTAAAAAAATAATTTTCGTGGGAAAAATTTTTTGTTTTATTTTTACGGCTCTGCATTATAAACTTCTGTGAAGCACTTGGTGGGTCAAAGTGCTCACCACACCTCTAGATAAGTTCCTTAGGGGGTCTACTTTCCAAAATGGTGTCACTTGTGGGGGGTTTCAATGTTTAGGCACATCAGTGGCTCTCCAAACGCAACATGGCGTCCCATCTCAATTCCTGTCAATTTTGCATTGAAAAGTCAAACGGCGCTCCTTCCCTTCCGAGCTCTCCCATCCGCCCAAACAGTGGTTTACCCCCACATATGGGGTATCAGCGTACTCAGAACAAATTGTACAACAACTTTTGGGGTCCAATTTCTTCTCTTACCCTTGGGAAAATAAAAAATTGGGGGCGGAAAGTTAATTTTTGTGAAAAAATATGATTTTTTATTTTTACGGTTCTACATTATAAACTTCTGTGAAGCACTTGGTGGGTCAAAGTGCTCACCACACATCTAGATAAGTTCCTTAAGGGGTCTACTTTCCAAAATGGTGTCACTTGTGGGGGGTTTCAATGTTTAGGCACATCAGGGGCTCTCCAAACGAAACATGGCGTCCCATCTCAATTCCAGTCAATTTTGCATTGAAAAGTCAAATGGCGCTCCTTCGCTTCCGAGCTCTGCCATGCGCCCAAACAGTGGTTTACCCCCACATGTGGGGTATTGTCGTGCTCAGGACAAATTGTACAACAATGTTTGGGGTCTATTTTCTCCTGTTACCCTTGGTAAAATTAAACAAATTGGAGCTGAATTAAATTTTTTGTGAAAAAAAGGTAAATGTTCATTTTTATTTAAACATTCAAAAAATTCCTGTGAAGCACCAGAAGGGTTAATAAACTTCTTGAATATGGTTTTGAGCACCTTGAGGGGTGTAGTTTTTAGAATGGTGTCACACTTGGGTATTTTCTATCATATAGACCCCTCAAAATGACTTCAAATGAGATGTGGTCCCTAAAAAAAATGGTGTTGTAGAAATGAGAAATTGCTGGTCAACTTTTAACCCTTATAACTCCCTAACAAAAAACAATTTTGGTTCCAAAATTGTGCTGATGTAAAGTAGACATGTGGGAAATGTTACTTATTAAGTATTTTGTGTGACATATCTCTGTGATTTAATTGCATAAAAATTCAAAGTTGGAAAATTGCGAAATTTTCATAATTTTCGCCAAATTTCAGTTTTTTTCACAAATAAACGCAGGTACTATCAAAGAATTTTTACCATTGTCATGAAGTACAATATGTCACGAGAAAACAATGTCAGAATCACTGGGATCCGTTGAAGCGTTCCAGAGTTATAGTAATTGGCCCGGTCATTAACATGCAAACCACCCTTGGGGGTAAAGGGGTTAAATATATTTCAGTAAACGTGTTCCATACTTTTTTTCCTATTTCGTTTCTCATTATTACACACTAGATGGTGGCCCGATTCTAACGCATCAGGTATTCTAGAATATGCATGTCCACGTAGTATATTGCCCAGCCACGTAGTAGGTTGCCCAGCCACGTAGTATATTGCACAGCCCACGTAGTATATTGCCCAGCCACGTAGTATATTGCCCAGCCATGTAGTATATTGCCCAGCCACGTAGTATATTGCCCAACCACGTAGCATATTGCCCAGCCACGTAGTATATTGCCCAGCCACGTAGTATATTGCCCAGCCACGTAGTATATTGCCCAGCCACGTAGTATATTGCCTAGTCACGTAATATATTGCCCAGCGACGTAGTATATTGCCCAGCCACGTAGTATATTGCCCGGTTACGTAGTATATTGCCCAGTGACGTAGTATACAGCACAGAGCCACGTAGTATATAGCACAGAGCCACGTGGTATATATTTCCCAGCCACGTAGTATATTGGCCAGTCACATAGTATATTGCCCAGCCACGTATGTCACAGGTTAAAAAAAAAAAAAAAACATATACTCACCCTCCGAAGGCCCCTTGTAGTCATGTCGCCAGTGTGCGGTGCACTCGGCAGCTTCCGGTCCCAGGGTTGGTAGCGCAGGACCCGTGATGACGTCGCGGTCACATGACCGTGACATCATGGCAGGTCCTTCTCGCGCAGGACCTGTGATGAGGTCACGGTCTCATGACCGTGACGTCATGGCAGGTCCTTGTCGCAGACCATCCTTGCCACCGGAAGCTGCCGCTTGCATGGAGCGGTTACTGGAGCGTCGCGAGGAGCGTAAAAGGCGGCGGACGGTGAGTATATAATGATTTTTTATTTTTTTTAATTATTTTTAACATTAGATCCTTTTACTATTGACACTGCATAGGCAGCATCAATAGTAAAAACTTGGTCACACAGGGTTAATAGCGGCGGTAACGGAGTGCGTTACCCGCGGCATAACTCGGTCCGTTACCGCCGGCATTAACCCTGTGTGAGCGGTGACTGCGGGGAGTATGGAGCAGGCGCCGGGCACTGACTGCAGGGGAGTAGGGAGGGACTAATTGGACTGTGGCCGTCGCCGATTGGTCGCGGCAGCCATGACAGGCAGCTGGCGAGACCAATCAGCGACTTGGATTCCATGACAGACAGAGGCCGCAACCAATGAATATCTGTGACAGACAGACAGAAAGACGGAAGTGACCCTTAGACAATTATATAGTAGATAACTTAATTTATGGACATCTATAATGTGATTTATTTGCCTGTGTGGTTTCGATGGGTTATTACCGACATCTGGTGAGAATTTCATGTCAGTAGCACCTTTAGAAATATATTTACGGTACTTAGAAAATTGGTAATGTGTTCAATACTTATTTCACTTGCTGTATATATAGATACAGGGAGCGAGGGGTATGGATACAGATAAATATATAAATATGTATACATAGATAAAACATATATACTGCTCTGGAAAAAATTAAGAGACCACTGTAAAATGTTCAGTTTGTCTGATTTTTCTTTTTATTGGTATATTTTTGAGTAAAATGTAAATTTTTCTTTTATTCTATAAACTTCTGACAACATGTCTCTGAATTTCCAAGCAATAAATTTTGTATTTTTTTCTGACAAGGAAAAATGGTCAAAATTAAAAAAACAAAAATAAAACAGTTCTTTCAAACCTCATATAATGCAAAGAAAACAAGTTCATAATCATTTACAAACAACAATACTAATGTTTTAACTCTGGAAAAGTTCAGAAATCAATATTTTGTGGAATAACCATAATTTTTAATCACAGCTTTCATGCGTCTTGGCATGCTTTCCACCAGTCTTTCACACTGCTTCTGGTGCAAAAATATAAGCAGTTCTTCTTTGTTTGATGGCTTGTCACTGTCCATCATCCTCTTGATTATATTCCAGAGGTTTTCAATGGGGGTCAGGTCCGGAGATTGGCTGCCCATGACAGGGTTTTGATGTGGTGGTCTCTTAATTTTTGCCAGAGCTGTAGATATGTTATATGTATATAACTATTTGTGAAATCGACATAATTTTTTCAGACCATGAAGCAGACGGTAAACCCAGCAACAAGTCCTTCACAGGTCCAAGATTTATGAATAGTCGTTTAGGTAAACTTAGCCAAGGAGAAGAGCCATCATCTGCACTTCAGACCCAGAGATCTCAGGTACACAGCATGGCTATCAGATCATACAGATCATAAAGGATAAGTCAGAGCTTCTACTGCCGGCCACATTTATATTACATCATTTGAATATCCCATAAATGTCCAATATGGGAACATCCCTTCAAATGGGCAGCGCTAGTAAAACCATTGCACTATGCAATGCCTAGTGCAGGTTATGAGGGGGTTGGGCACGATATTCACAGACCAATAACCCTCTTCAAAAAGGAAGAGGACAGGAACTCTAGCGCCACCTACTGGATGTAGCAATCCTAAAAGCCAATATCTACCCTAAAGGACCCTGCATAGGGCCGCCATCAGGGCATTACTACCCTTATGGGTGTATGGGGCCTGGTGAGCATAAGCAAAAAGGGGGGCCTGGACTGGGTGAGATGTGCTGGCAGCGTGTCTCACCCAGCTGGGCAGCCCCTCTTTGCTTCTGCTCACTGGGCCCCAGGGCTGGGGTGTCACTAGGCATTTATATTCAGAAATTGAGTCCCAGATCAAAAGCCCCGAACCTCCTAGAGTGCCTTCTTCCAGAGCAACCTGACACAGCAGTGCTGCCTTTTCTGACTCCTCTCCTGCGCCTGGGAGCACAACATATAGATATAGCCGCTCCTGCACATGCCTGTGCTCCATGCAGTAGAGGAACTACACAAGAGCCACGAGGGCCGCACTGCTGCACTCACTGTGCTGCTGCTGCACTCACTGCTCTTCTGCAGCTGCTGCACTCACTGCTCTGCTGCAGCTGCTGCACTCACTACTCTTCTGCAGCTGCTGCATTCACTGCTCTGCTGCTGCACTCATTTCTCTGTTCTGGTTGCTGCACTCACTTTTCTGCTCCTGCACTCACTGCTCTGCTGCTGCACAAACTGCTCTGCTGCACTCACTGCTCTGCTGCAGGTGCTGCACTCAGTGCTCTGCTGCTGCACTAATTGCTCTGCTGCTGCACTCACTACTCTGCTGGTGCACCCACTTCTCTGCTCTGCTGTACACACTGCTCTGCTGGTGCACTCACTGCTCTGCTCTGCTGCTGCACTCACTGATCTTGTGCGGCACTCACTGCTCTGCTGCGGCTTCTGCAATTTTCAGACAGTTGAAGACCCAAAAGAGCACAGTAAGACCAAAAACACTTGTAAAAAAAAAAATCACAATCATAAGCAACTGCTAGTAAAAAGATGGAAAAACAGGGTATTTGGTTGATACGTTTTTTTTGCAAAAAAATGTATACTAAGCTACTCCACCAAACGTCAAGGTATACCCATATAGAGCAGTCCTATCTAATGTATATAATCCCTATCTGATGTATTTAAAACCTGATCATCTGTATATTACCTGTATAAGCAGGGTTCAGAGAGGGTATGTCCATGTGGACACGCTGAATGGAACAGCTTTTGTGCAGATAGCCCAAGAGGAGTGGTGGATACCTCCCCAGTCTTATAGACACAAGACAACAATTATGGAAATTGAAACACATGGGCTACTTGCACAATGAACAAGTCTGTAGGAACATGTTCACACACCACCAAGAAACTTGAAGACACAAAAGAGCACAGTAAGACCAAAAACACTGTTGTAAAAAAAAATCACAGTAATAAGCAACTGCTAGTAAAAAGATGGAAAAAACAGGGTATTTGGTTGATACGTTTTTTGCTGCCTCCAGGATGAAAAAGCCTCCTCTCTGCTGGTCCGCAGATTTGTTCTAACAGAATGGGGGATACTAGCCCCTCTTCACTGTTCAGCACTATTTCTTCTCACTAGCCCCACAACAATCATTTTACCTCCCCCTCCCACCTCTCCAGCACAGCTAGTAGTCGGCAAAAAGGGGGGAGGGGAGCAGTCTGCTGTGCACAGGGCTGGAGATGGAGTACTTAGTGATGGTCCTGTGCCCCCCATTGCATTAGATTGAGTATACATGCTGCCCAGTCCTCTATACAGTGTACACATGTATAATATATGCACAGTGCATGTGTTGTATATGTCTAATAAATGTGCCATCTTTGTGTCTGTGTGTTTGTGCACTGCAATTCCTATATGTGTACATTTGTGTATATATGTTATATATCTGAACTTGTGTGTGTGAAATAGTCTGTGTATGGGTATATGGACACATTAAAGGGAACCTGTCCCCCCCCCCCCCCCCCAGGCGTTTTTAACCAAAAAGAGCCACCTTGTGCAGCAGTAATGCTGCATTCTGACAAGGTGGCTCTTTTAGTTCTGGGTGCTGTAACTGCCGAAATAATCGGTTTTGTAATTTGACCTAAATACCTTTTCTTCAGTCAAGGAGGCAGGTCTTTCCCCCCTGCTGCACACGCCGCACAGCCGTCACACAAATCTTCTTGGCGCCGGGCGCCGCCTCCTCAGCACTGTTTTGAAATGAGCCGGCACCTGCCCTCTTTTCTCCTGCCTGCGCCTGTGCGGACACCCTGCCTGTGAATCCCAGCCCCGCAGTGTCTTCTTATTTATTCATGCTACAGGGCTGGGATTCACAGACAGACAGCGCTCACTGCGCCTGCCCAAGGCAGGAGAAAAGAGCGCAGGCGCCGGCTCATTTCCAAACAGCGCCAAGGAGGCGGCGCCCAGCGCCAAGAAGATTTGAGTGACGGCTGTGTGGCGTCTGCAGCAGGGGGAAAGACTTGCCTCCCAAGACTGAAGACAGGTATTTAGGACAAATTACAAAACTGATTATTTCGGCATTTACAGCACCAATAACTAAAAGAGCCACCTTGTCAGAATGCAGCATTACTGCTGCACAAGGTGGCTCTTTTAGTTAAAAACACCTGGGGGGTGACAGGTTCCCTTTAAGTATTTGCTGCAGACATTTCCACACCAAAAATGTGTTTTGTGGTAAGAAAAACGCAATCTAAAATACAGATTGTTTTACCTCATTTTTACTTGCATTTTTGGGTGTTGTTTACTTGCTTTTTATCCCCCCATTGTATTGGATTGGGTGAAAAACAATGAAAGAATTGACATGCTGCAGATTTTGCTGCAAAAAAACCACAGTAAATACTTAAAGCACAAGTACCCTGTCTGATACTCACCTTCTGGCATCTTCATGTATTATCACCACCACTCCGGTTTGTGTCCTGCAATATTTGTGCGTGGTATTGTTCAGTCACTATGTGGGGGTAATATGTGGTCTGATGGCGGTACTTGTCCCTTGTATGTGGAATTATTCTGTCACTGTGTGGTCTGATGATGGTGTGATGGTATTTGGCCCTTCTATGAGGTATTATTCAGTCACTATGTGTTGGTAATATGTGGTCTGGTCACGGTGTGGCAGTATTAGTCCCTTATATGTGGTATTATTCAGTCGCTATATAGTGGTAATATGTGGTCTGGTCACGGTGCGGCAGTATTTATCCCTTGTATTTCATATAATTCGGTCACTATGTGGTAATAATATTTGATCTGGTCATGATGTGGTGGTATTTCTCTTTTGGATGTGGTGTTATTCGGTCACTATGTGGTGGTAATATGTGATCTGGTCATGGTGTAGCAGCATTTGATCCCTGCATTTGGTATTATTCAGTCACTATGTGGTGGTAATATGTGATCTGGTCATGGTGTAGCAGCATTTGATCCCTGCATTTGGTATTATTCAGTCACTATGTGGTGGTAATATGTGGTCTGGTCAGGATGTGGCAGTATTATTCCCTTATATGTGGTATTATTCAGTCACTATGTGGTGGTAAAATGTGAATTGCCCAAGGTTCAAAGATGCGATCACACAACAAGGTGAAGCATGAATGTGGTTTTATTTTGCAAACATGTTTCAAGGTTTCCAAACCTCTTCATCAGGACCAAACCACAATGATCAGTAAAGGTCAGGCATATCTGCTCTAATATTACTGATATTTATACTTCATTTCATTTCTTCTTTAGCTTAATGGGACATCAGAACCTATTGTTCGGAAGAGTTTGACAAGTACACAGAGTATGAGAATCCAACGTGAGACTGATTTCCTCAAGTAAGTCTTATGTTTGGACAATTAAGATTCAAAGAGATGAGGTTTCATAGAGATTTTTTCATATTTAATATGGATAAATGATTGTAAATGTATATCACAGCCACACGTGACCCCACATTGGATCTCCACTTCAGCCCAAACTCAAAAACCAGACAAGCTCAAGCAGGTGGGCATGTGGTGACTTAATTCTTATCTGCTCCTCTCCATACAACATGGGAAAAGTGGCTGAGAAGCTTCTCGCCATGTGACCAGGAACATAGAGAGGAATCCTGACCTGGATAGAGTGGATTCCTGACCTGGACATAGAGGGAAATCCTGACCTGGACATACAGGAGAATCCTGACCTGGACATAGAGGGGAATCCTGACCTGGACATAGAGGGGGATCCTGACCTAGACATAGAGGGGAATCTTGACCTGTACATAGAGGAGAATCCTGACCTGGACATAGAGGGGAATCCTGACCTGGACATAGAGGGGAATCCTGACCTGGACATAGAGGGGGATCCTGACCTGGACATAGAGGGGGATCCTGACCTGGACATAGAGGGGAATCCTGACCTGGACATAGTGGGGGATCCTGACCTGGACATAGAGGGGGATCCTGACCTGGACATAGAGGGGGATCCTGACCTGGACATAGAGGGGGATCCTGACCTGGACATAGAGGGGGATCCTGACCTGGACATAGAGGGGGATCCTGACCTGGACGTAGAGGGGGATCCTGACCTGGACGTAGAGGGGGATCCTGACCTGGACATAGAGGGGGATCCTGACCTGGACATAGAGGGGGATCCTGACCTGGACATAGAGGGGGATCCTGACCTGGACATAGAGGGGGATCCTGACCTGGACATAGAGTGGAATCCTGACCTGGACATAGAGGGGGATCCTGACCTAGACATAGAGGGGGATCTTGACCTGGACATAGAGGGGGATCCTGACCTAGACATAGAGGGGAATCTTGACCTGTACATAGAGGAGAATCCTGACCTATACATAGAGGGGAATCCTGACCTGGGCATAGAGGGGAATCCTGACCTGGGCATAGAGGGGAATCCTGACCTGGGCATAGAGGGGAATCCTGACCTGGGCATAGAGGGGAATCCTGACCTGGGCATAGAGGGGAATCCTGACCTGAGCATAGAGGGGAATCCTGACCTGGGCATAGAGGGGAATCCTGACCTGGGCATAGAGGGGAATCCTGACCTGGGCATAGAGGGGAATCTTGACCTGGGCATAGAGGGGAATCCTGACGTTGGCATAGAGTGGAATCCTGACCTGGACATTGAGGGGAATTTTGATAGTGCTCACTTACAGTTCGGCAATCTGTAGTCACATAAATAGACTGCAGAAATTTATGTAGAGCCCTGAAAACCCCCTTTTCAGCCTGTGTAATTATGTTAGGGATCTGTGAGTATGATTTCACCCCCTCAAAACTATTTACTGTATATGGACATTCCTCTGTTACTGAGAAATCAGCATTTGTATTGATACGTAAATGAAGCTGAAGACCTATTTGTTGATCTGAAGCCTCTGTCACTTCAGCTCTATTTCCTGCCCAGTGCAATCTCCTCCTGATTGGCTGACTGCTGTGTGACTTCAGGCAAAGGGGCCATCAGTCCAGCAGAAGATGCTTACAGATTCCTTTTAAGATGCTACAATTGTTGTGAATACATACACAGATTGCCACTGATATGTGTAATATTTACCAGATACCACTGAGACCTGCGGTTAGTCTGTAAAATATACAAATGTATTAATATATAGGACTAGATTCTAGCAGAACCTCGTTCTTAATTTAAAACAAAAGAATCAAACAAACCCTTCATTTATATATTTGGAATTCCTTTCACTTGAATCCCATCTTGTGCTCTTACTTGCGCTTAGCAATATGGCCACTAGGTGGCAGTGACACACCATTTTACCAGTAAGATTCTGCAGTCAGTACTGTTGCTCATGGCTTGTAAATGAGCATGCTCAGATTGTTGGCTCAGAATTTTCATAAAGGAAATTTCGGGCAATGTTCATATATGGTTCATTTTTTAATCTCCCAATGAATCTATCTTTAAAACCCAAATTTCCTCATGCCCTTTCTTGTTTTGGAGCCAGTTAGTGTTTATCACTCACTTCTGCTCTTTCTATCCATTTCTAGGTGTGCTCACTGCTTAGCACCTCGGCCATCGGACCCTTTTGCACGCTTCTGCCAAGAATGTGGATCTTCTATTCCACCTGTGCCTGGACGTCGTCTGCCACCTCCTGAGGGAGGACAGGTAGCCATGTCATTATTTATCTCGGGGTAGGGTCACACCTCCGCTTTCTCCACATCCGAGATAAACAGCCCTGTTATTCTGATTAGACTCTGATCACAGTTTGATCTGAGTGGCATCAGTTTTTCTCAGACATGTAGAGAATAAAAATTTCTCCACCTTCTCCATTTTGTCAGTCCGTGAAAATCAAACCACACAGGATATCAGCCAAGTGCGGTCCAATTATTTTCACGGACCCATAGATTTACATTTCCGACAAGTAGATCAAAATCAGACATGTCTCTGATTTTTTTTCACGGGTTATTTTGTGGCTCCATATGACGGGAAAATGCATGGCATGTGCTGTTGTATGTTGAATAACGGACTGTTGTAGAATCATTGCTGCCAGGTGTAAACATATGGGGCCTGATAGAGCACTATGCGGCTATACATATAAACCCGACGGGTCCATGCTACTGGGCTTCAGTAAACCCTTTGTGCCACCATACAGTCTCATGCCATACAGTCTCATGCCGTACAGAATCATGCAATACAGTTTCATGCCATACAGTCTCATGCCATACAGTCTCATGCCGTACAATATCGTGCAATACAGTCTCATGTCATACAGTCTCATGCCATACAATATTGTGCAATACAGTTTCATGCCGTACAGTCTCATGCCATACACAGTCTCATGCCATACAGTCTCATGCCGTACAGTTTCATGCCATACAGTCTCATGCCATACAGTCTCATGCCGTACAGTATCGTGCAATACAGTCTCATGCCGTACAGTCTCATGCCGTACAATATCGTGCAATACAGTCTCATGCCATACACAGTCTCATGCCATACAGTCCCATACTGTACAATATCGTGCAATGCAGTCTCATGCCGGACAGTCTCATGCCATACAGTCTTGTGCATTACAGTCTCATGCCGTATAGTCACATGCTGTACAGTATTGCGCAATACAGTCTCATGCCATACAGTATCGTGCATTACAGTCTCATGCCGTACAGTCTTGTGCAATACAGTCTCATGCCGTACAGTCTCGTGCAATACAGTCTCAAGCTATACTGTCTGATGCCGTACAGTCACCTACTGTACAGTCTCATGCCGTACAGTGTAATGCTATACAGTCTCATGCCATCCAGTCTCATACCATAGAGTCACATGCCTTCCTGTATTATGCCGTCCAGTCTCATTCCATACAGTCTCATTCCGTACAGTCTCATGCTGTACAGTCACATACCGTACAGTCTCATGCTGTACAGTCACATACCGTACAGTCTCATGCTGTACAGTCACATACCGTTCAGTCTCATGCTGTACAGTCACATACCGTACAGTCTCATGCTGTACAGTCTCATTCCATACAGTCTCATGCTGTAGTCACATACCGTACAGTCTCATGCTGTACAGTCTCATTCCGTACAGTCTCATGCTGTGCAGTCACATACCGTACAGTTTCATGCCGTACAGTCTCATTCCGTACAGTCTCATGCTGTACAGTGACATACCGTACAGTTTCATGCTGTACAGTCTCATTCCGTACAGTCTCATGCTGTACAGTCTCATTCCATACAGTCTCATGCTGTACAGTCACATACCGTACAGTCTCATGCTGTACAGTCACATACCGTACAGTCTCATGCTGTACAGTCACATACCGTACAGTCTCATGCTGTACAGGCTCATTCCGTACAGTCACATACCGTACAGTCACATACCGTACAGTCTCATTCCGTACAGTCTCATGCTGTACAGTCACATACCGTACAGTCTCATGCTGTACAGTCTCATTCCGTACAGTCTCATGCTGTACAGTGACATACCGTACAGTCTCATGCTGTACAGTCACATACCGTACAGTCTCATGCTGTACAGTCTCATTCCGTACAGTCTCATGCTGTACAGTCACATACCGTACAGTTTCATGCCGTACAGCCTCATTCCGTACAGTCTCATGCTGTACAGTCACATACCGTACAGTCTCATGCTGTACAGTCACATACCGTACAGTCTCATGCTGTACAGTCACATACCGTACAGTCTAATGCTGTACAGGCTCATTCCGTACAGTCTCATGCTGTACAGTCACATACCGTACAGTCTCATGCTGTACAGTCTCATTATTATTATTATTATTATTTATTTATATAGCACCATTGATTCCATGGTGCTGTACATGAGAAGGGGTTACATACAAGTTACAAATATCACATACAGTAAACAAACTAACAATGACGGACTGGTACAGAGGGGCGAGGACCCTGCCCTTGCGGGCTTACATTCTACAGGATTATGGGGAAGGAGACAGTAGGTTGAGGGTTGCAGGAGCTCCGGTGTTGGTGAGGTGGTAGCTCCGGTGTACAGTCCGTACAGTCTCATGCTGTACAGTCACATACCGTACAGTCTCATGCTGTACAGTCACATACCGTACAGTCTCATGCTGTACAGTCTCATTCCGTACAGTCTCATGCTGTACAGTCACATACCGTACAGTCTCATGCTGTACAGTCACATACCGTACAGTTTCATGCCATACAGTCTCATTCCGTACAGTCTCATGCTGTACAGTCACATACCGTACAGTCTCATGCTGTACAGTCACATACCGTACAGTCTCATGCTGTACAGTCACATACTGTACAGTCTCATGCTGTACAGGCTCATTCCGTACAGTCTCATGCTGTACAGTCACATACCGTACAGTCTCATGCTGTACAGTCACATACCGTACAGTCTCATGCTGTACAGTCTCATTCCCTACAGTCTCATGCTGTACAGTCACATACCGTACAGTCTCATGCTGTACAGTCTCATTCCGTACAGTTTCATGCTGTACAGTCTCATTCCGTACAGTCTCATGCTGTACAGTCACATACCGTACAGTCTCATGCTGTACAGTCACATACCGTACAGTCTCATGCTGTACAGTCTCATTCCCTACAGTCTCATGCTGTACAGTCACATACCGTAGTCTCATGCTGTACAGTCACATACCGTACAGTCTCATGCTGTACAGTCTCATTCCGTACAGTTTCATGCTGTACAGTCTCATTCCGTACAGTCTCATGCCGTACAGTCACATACCGTACAGTCTCATTCCGTACAGTCACATACCGTACAGTCTCATGCCGTACAGTCACATGCACACAGCTGACATTCTGTTTCCTTCCAGATGGGCCTGTGTGTGGAGTGTAAGTCAATGGTCCCTATGAACACTCCTTCGTGTATTGTGTGTGAGGCACCGCTGTATGCCCAGATGCAGCCTCAGGCTAGTATCCATCTTCGGGTACGTTGAATTCTGACCTTTTGTTTTGCTCATTTATATTCTTAAAGAGATTGTGCCAAGATTGCAGCATGTCACCTATCCACCAGAGTGGGAATTGCTAAAACATGTCAGCACAGTGGTCTTCTGTCTCTGTGAGTCCCATAGACATACAAATGGCGTGCGATCATGAGGTGCAGCGGGGACCCCCCAGCCAACAGCAACTTCTGTGGACAGTTGAAATCTTGGCACAACTCCTTTATGACCTGTGTCCATTAAGGGAAAGATGAGACCTTCTTCTATAAGTGTGGCCAGGTCGGCTTTGCAATATTGTAAATCTTCCGTTGCCTACTGTTTTACATTTTCACCACTAAATATTGATGACATTAATCATTTCATCTTTTTAAGGATAAAACAATCTGTCGTTTCTGTGGAACCGGAAATCCTATTAATCTAAAGCATTGTGTGACCTGCGAGGCGAAGCTGCCAGAAACGCAAATGGTACAACCTGCTCCTATAATTCATATATAAGACATTGACAGTGAGGTGCCAGTAATAAGGGTGACAGGGTGGTGATCGTTGAACCGTCTGAGGGTGAATATTAGGTATTATCACCAAGAATGAGAGGATGGAGGTGGGAAGGGAAATGGTTGAGGAAATGTGGACAGTGACTACTTCTCCAGTCATTTCACCTTTACATTCATTACAGAATACTGAATATTGATAGAATATGGACATTTTGGCAGTTTTGTTACTTATAGGCTGCCCCTTCACCCATAATGACTACTACATGTGTAATAACAGGCAATATATAGTGGGGATTCTGCACCACCGTTACCAAACCAGCGAGGCAAAATGCAGAGCTGCTCCAAGTGTGGCCGTGTGAACCTGGCAGATGCCCGATTCTGTGACTGGTGTGGGGCAAAGGTAATTATTCACTTTGGTGCCAACCTGTGCCTACCACACAGAACTCGTCCAGCTTGGATTTTAAGGTTGCATCTCTATCCATTCAGTAATACCCTTTTGTTGCCTCTCCTGTTTTGCAGCCGGGTCCTTCTGTGAGTTACCTGACCTGCTCCAAGTGCAGTGCTAGCAACCAGCCATATGCCCATTTCTGCTCATCATGTGGAGTTTACCTGGAGCCCCCATCAAGGCTTTCCACCCACTCGAATGGGATGGCGCGACCCGCAGACCACTTAACATGGTCCGGTGTAAGCTGGCTTTTATGTTTCTTTATTACCACTACTACAGTTTTAGGCTTTCTTCACATGTCCAGTAATGACCCTGTAGATCGGATCCAGCAGAAATCTGTTAGGAAAATGTTTTTAGTCCATTATTCACAAACTTGATCTCTGCTAGATGTTTTTTTTATCATTGGAGTCAGTGGGCAATGGATCCATTATTGCAGTATCCATTGTCATCTATTTCTAATGTAAAGGCCTCATTGTGATCATACGTGTGTGGATGCCAAGTGGCAAAGAAAGCGTTCTAGCTTCTGGTAAAATAGACAATTTTTATTTAATCATTAAAATTCCATTATAAAAGTAACAAAAAAAGCAGTGAGGTCGAAGAAAAATCATCATGTTGGTTTTTTTTCCTACCCTGTGCTTTTTTATTTGTTTCCTTTGGAATGGAATTTTAATGATTAAGTAAAAATGATTTTTGTTAATGAAGACTGTGGTCTCAGAAACGTACCTTACTGTCCCTGTTATGACTGCAGCTGTCCCCATATCAGTGGTGGAAGTAGCGGAGCCTTGGACTCTATGCAGCGCCGTGATATACAGCTGCAAATTTTTATTTTAGATTTTCCCCAACTACTAAAGACATGTAAGCAGACCGTACTCTATTAGCTCCTATCAGATTTGCGCAGGACATTTACATGTAAGAAAGTGTTGGCTTAGAATCTAACATAGAAACATATCAGCAGAAGATATTATGTGCGGCAGCAATAAGTGTGTATAGGCTCTATACCTTCCATGTCTATATCTTTCCTACCTGAAGGATGTCAGCATCAGCATTGTATTCTTAGTAGGAAAATCAGTCTCACATTCTGTAATTTTTGATAGGAAAATTACCACTATATTTACCTTAAAATTGGAGCTATCATGGCAGAACTGTAGGATTGCCATTATACGTGAATGGAGTCATTTGGGCCCTGCTGGTGGCTTATCTTGGTGTCCATTATAAACGGTAGTGTCAATGCAGAGCCTTTGGTGCCCATACACCTTAGACACCTATCTCTTCCAACTTGTCCACACACATGACCATTTGGCTTGGCTCCCCTAGAAAACAAAATGTTCAGCTATATGAATACAGACCTTCGCCCCCTAATGTAGTGTGTTAGGGGAAAATCGAGAGATCCCATACATCAGATTTTCAGTTGATCCCACTAAAATTGACCGCTCTGGTCTACTTTATTCTGACTAATCAAGAATGAATAGCCCCAAAGTACACACAGAGGATGGCATGGGAATCGAAAAAAAACGTAAAAACCAACAAAACCCTCCAACACCAATACTCTCAAATATATAGTAATTTTATTCATATACAAAGCTTTAAGAACAATTAAAAATTAGGAAATGCAGGTAAAACATACAAGTGATGGCAAAACGCAAACGCTGGACATGAGGTTTGTAAATTTATGCCTTAAATAGGGCGGTATAGAATATAACACATCCTAAGATAGTCATGCAACCAGTCTAAACAAAGGTGTAAACAAGATCAAATACAAAGATAAAGTGCATAGTGCAAAGACGGTTGAATTAATTATACAGCTGCAAGGTATCTGAAAACACATGGTAGTGCACAGTAACAACTAAATCACTCTCTTAGTATAGTACTATGCTAGTTTAAGTCGATTTTCATTTGAAGGTAGGAAATAACAGAAAAGCATAACACAATGAAATCATTATAGTGTATAACCTTCAAAAGGAAATAGAAGCAATAATAATGTGCACACCATAACTCGAGGTAGCTAGGTACAGAGATGGTAATATCCAGTATAGATACCCAGAGTTAATATTATTACCCTGTATGTGGACACGTCCAGCGTACCCCTTAACGCGCGTTTCGATATTGTATCTTCCTCAGAAGGGGGTACTTTATTCTGATCTGTGTGGGCCTTTAAGGGACTTCTTTGCAAACTCTTAATGCCACCATAAACATTCAACTAATGTCAGCTGATCCTGCCAAATTGATGGGTTCGGCCAACGGCCTAATGTGTATGGTGGCGCCGGCCAAATGATAGTTGTGAGAGATGTTATTCGCTAATGTCCGATTACGGTCTGCCGATCACATTGTTCTCCCTAAGAAAAGACGACAGCTTAGCGCTCCTATGTATGGAAGTGTTGCCTAAAATTTCAGTTGGCCAAACGATTGGCCGAAACATTGTTTGGCCAACAGCCATCTAATGTGTTTGACGAGCCTTAGGGCTGATGTCCATGCACATCGGTCTGAGATTGGACTGTTAATGAACAAATTGGCCTTAGGTCTCGTGACCCAAGCGTGACATGTATTTCTATGAGACTGTCCAGCTCAGGTCGGGAGAGCCGAGACCAGTCTGTGCAATAGCAACCCAATCTCAGACCGATTTGTACAGATGTCTGCATGAACCTTAAGACTTATGGTTGTTATCATTTATTTTAGGATTTAGATGGTCGTGCTTCCTGGCAACCTTTATCAGTCTCATTGCCAAAACCAAGGCTAGTTGTAGACGTAATGGACAAAGGGACCCAAACAGTTGGATTGTTTTACCCATCTAGCAAGTTGATGGAAAAAAAGGAGTTAGAATTATTATCCGAGAAAGAACAGAAAGAGAAGATGAGTGATCGCAAGCCTCTGGTCACAGCAATCAGCCCCGGCCGAGGTGAGCATTTCAATTCTTTTGAGGCGGCACTGGTGTAAAGAACACAGGAGTCCAAGAGCAAAATAAAAATGTATACATTTAGGGACTGTAAAGCAATCTCATACATTTATATTATTTCAGTTCTACAGCTGTTTTGAAGCTAAAGTTTCTGTGGCCATATATAGACTATTATGATTGTGTAACAACTCTCACGGGAAAAATAGGTAAAACATTAGATACTACAATTGACCCAGCCGGTTCCTGTACAAATTAGAGATTCTGACCCCACAGTCCCTAGCGGTTCCTACGTGGCCTGGAATAGCTCTAACAGACTAAACAATGGCAGCTTGCACCTATTGAAAGCCGTTGAGCCCTTCACGTTCCTTATAAAGAAACGGAGGACAGAGCAGAGAGCAAATTACCTACAGAAGGGAAAGTGTTAATCCTTCAAATATTGTCCATATATAGAGAGGCTGGCTGTCACGGAGTTACCGCGACAGAGCAGTACCAGAAGACCGCAGCGTCTGATGACTCCTTCGCCGCTGAGAAGAAGCACTTCTCCGGTGTATTAAAAAGAACCTGTCACCTGAATTTGGCGGGACCAGTTTTCGGTCATATGGGTGGATTTTTCAGGTGTTTGATTCACCCTTTCCTTACCGGCTGGCTGCATGCTGGCCGCAATATTGGATTGAAGTTCATTCTCTGTCCTCCGTAGTACACGCCTGCGCAAGGCATGTACTACGGAGGACAGAGAATGAACTTCAATCCAATATTGCGGCCAGCATGCAGCCAGCTGGTAAGGAAAGGGTGAATCAAACACCTGAAAACTCCGCCCATATGACCGAAAACCGGTCCCGCCAAATTCAGGTGACAGGTTCCCTTTAAATGTTTTCCTTCAGCAGGACAGGGGTTAATCGGCCATGTGGAAATCCCTGCTTTCAGCTGTGCTCGGTTAGCCACTCCTCTCTCCTATAAAAGCTAGGCCTTCAGGCCAGATCCTTGTCTGAGATCGCACTTGCTGGATAGACCTGGAGTAGTGGGGAGCTGGTGTCTGACAGCTGGATGAGTTTATTGTGCAACTGTTGCTTGGTTTGTACACTTGGAAATTCCTCATCCTTACCTGCTTTATTTTCTTCCCCCATCCTTCACACCGTGGCGAATACCTCTGTTATTTGTGAGAGTATATTTGTGTGAGTGGAATTTTCTTTTACCCTTGTCTTTGTTCCCCTGTCTGTCTTGTTGGTGTACTGCGGTATACGGTAGCCCCTTTCTTCCCTGGGTGGGGGAAAGGGACAGACGCAGGGCTGCAGTTAGGAGACAGTGAAAGGGTGAAGGCCCCGGCATCCTCACCATCTGAGGTATCCCGGGGGAAAGGGCGAGTTAGGGCGCCCCCTAGTGCTAGGGCCAGGAAAGGAGCCCCTGGTCCCAGTTTTCGCGCCAGTCCTATCATGACATTGGCACTTCACATCATACTATACAGCCAGAAACTAGGACTTACATAAATAATAGAAGAGAACCAGAAAATTAAATATAAAATCAATTTTTATTTAACATATTTAAAATAATAGAGAATCTAGAAAAAAGCAGAGTGCCCATAAATAGGAAGTGATTATTATCTATGGTATACACAGAAGAAAGGTTTTCATATGCTAATATTACAAATACCAAACACAAAATTGTATTATACTGCCTGCCCTTGTATGGGTCTAGATCAAGGTAAGGCAAGTTTCACATTTGCGTTTAAAAACGCAGCGTTAAAAATGCAAACGCAGGTGGTGAAAAACGCATGTAAACGCGTGCAAAAGCTGCGTTTTTTAGACGCATGCATTTTCGTATGCGGTAAAAAAACGCAGCGTTTTGACGCGTTTACATGCGTTTTTTCCTGCGTTTGCGTTTTTGAAACGCATGATGAGAAGTGTGTGACAGCTGCCAATCATCAAAATCAACTAGAAAACCCACTAGAAATAGCTAGGGTTAGGGATAGGATTAGGGTTAGGGTTTGTATCCCTAGGGTTAGGGTTAGGGTTTGGATCCCTTTATCACATTGATGGTGGGGGGTGAGGGTTAGGGTTAGCATTAGGGTTAGGATTAGGGTTAGGGTTTGTATCCCTCGGGTTAGGGTTAGGGTTTGGATCCCTTTATCACCTTGATAGTGGGAGGTTAGGGTTAGGATTAGGGTTAGGATTAGGGTTAGGGTTTGGATCCCTAGGGTTAGGGTTAGGGTTTGGATCCCTTTATCACCTTGATGGTGGGGGGTTAGGGTTAGGATTAGGGTTAGGGTTTGGATCCTTAGGGTTAGGGTTTGGATCCCTTTATCACCTTGATGGTGGGGGGTGGCTTATCAGTGTGTAGACTTGTTTTTTTCTATGGAAACGCATGCGTTTAAAAACGCAACCAAACGCATGTGCTTAAAAACGCATGTGTTTACATAGACAGCAATACGTTTTTTTGCGGCAAAAAACGCCTCTAGAAATTACTACATGTTGCATTTCTGCAACCAAACGCAAGCAGAGAAACGACGCATACGTTTTTAATGTTGAATATAGGGAAAAAAGCGCCAAAAATCGCAAATGTGAAACCAGCCTAAGTTGAACTAATCCTTCATACAGAGTCTATTAGTTCAACTTACCTTGATCTAGACCCATACAAGGGCAGGGAGTCTGATACAATTTTGTGTTGGGTATTTGTAATATTCGCATAGGGAAAGCTTTCATCTGTGTATACCATAGATAATAAGCACTTCCCCCTTCTGGGCACCCTGTTTTTTTATAGATTCTCTATGCATTATTTTAAATGTGTTAAAGGGAACCTGTCACCCCCCCCCCCCCCCCCCCCAGGTGTTTGTAACTATAAGAGCCACCTTGTGCAGCACAAATGCTGCATTCTGACAAGGTGGCTCTTTTAGTTATGATGCCTGCACATGCTGAAATAATCACTTATAAAATGTGCCCCCTCTTACCCTGAAATCGCCAGGGAGGTGGGTCTTTCCTTCCTAATCAGACGCAGCACAGCCATCACTCCGGCCCTTTGTGCGCCGGGCGCCGACTCCTCAGCGTTGTTTGAATCAGTCCCGGAGCCTGTGCTGTGTTGTTAACCCTTGGGCATGCGCAGTGTGAATAAATCAGAAGACACTGCGGGGCGGGGCGGGATGTCTGGCAGGGGGCCGCACAGGCGCAGTCAGCTAGACTGCAAATGAGGACAGAGGACGGGCAGCGCTCACTGTATTTATGTAAGTCTGAGTTTCTGGTTGTATAGAAGGGAAGGAGTGCTGCGATAGAAAGAGATCCCAGAGTGAGTTAAACAAACCACGAAACACAAAATGAGAAGATAAGGTACTTACTGCTAGAAAGTGTGCCTCCTACTTCCTAAACAAAAAACATGATAGGTGTGCAGGGTGAAAAGCATAACCAGCAGAGAGATAAACCCTAGCTGGTCTTTTACTGACTGGAATAAACAACAGCAGTATGTCTGGACATCCAAATGAGAATATCATCAGCAGGAAATGCCAGCAGAGGGAAAGAATATAAAGTCGCACCCGAAAGGTGATAAGGCAGACAAATTAATAAATGAAAACACCTGTTAACCTAAAAAGACTAAAAGAAGGATAACAGACAATAAACATGCAGAGACAAATTGTATCTACCGTGGTTTAGTGGATAGGAAGCCGACCACAAGCTCAAGGGTTTGAACCCATACGCATGACGCTGAGTCGCTGACTTTCTTCTAGCTGACAAGTGGAGTAATTTTTTATGTTATGGATTAAAATACATTAATTCCACTGCTCTATGAAGCCACCATCTGTAGATCAGACTAGTCATGATCTTTAACCTAACGGTTTTGGTGTAGTAGTCTGAGCAGTTTCAGTCTTCGCCTTTGCTTGATAAAATACATAATTGAGTTACATCTATATCATTCATTAAAACTCAGTATAAGCCTTTATGTAGCCAGATAGGAAACATAGGAGTCATATCTTAATAATGCGTGCATCTTTGCAGGCTTTTGGAGGCAGCAGTTGGATCATATCGGCGCTCACCTGCGCTGCTACACTCAGAGTGATTCTGAGTTCAAAGCTCTGATCGGAAAACCTCGGATGGGAAGAGTAAGTAAAAAAATATTACACAGGGCAAATCATTCAGTCACCTAGTAACGTTGTAAATTACAGGTACAATAAATTTGTGCCCTGTGATTCGCGCCAGCGGTCAAGTGATTTTGAGCAACGTGTTATCTTAAAATATCTGATGACCTGGTGCTCAAGTCATTAGGCTGCTGAAGCCAGTCCCAGGGAACTTCATGCTATGACAGATCACTTTTCTCCATATAATCAGTGTGACAGAGCTATTCTAGTGTCATTTCATCCTTCTCCGCCAGTCAGAAGCTCTGTAAACGACCAAGTCACAAAACCTGCTGCTCTTTTCTGCTCCTAAGTTTTGGATTGTGATCATTTTCTTATCTGATAACCGGTTAGAATGGATCATTTGTGGTTCCACTAAAACCTTCTCCGTTCCCAAGTTGGACACTTTTGGGGTGTTAGATGTAAATGTTCTCTCTAGTCTACTATATAATTGTCTAAGGGTCACTTCCGTCTATCTGTCTGTCCTTCTGTAACGGTTATTCATTCGCTGATTGGTCTCGCCAGCTGCCTGTCATGGCTGCCGTGACCAATCAGCGACGCGCACAGTCCGGAAGAAAATGGCCGCTCCTTACTCCCCGCACTCACTGCCCGGTGCCCGCATACACCCCTCCAGTCTGCCCTCACACAGGGTTAATAGCAGCGGTAACGGACCGCGTTATGCCGCGGTGTAATGCAGTCCGTTACCGCTGCTATTAACCATGTGTGACCAAGTTTTTTACTATTGACGCAGCCTATGCAGCGCCAATAGTAAAAACATTTAATGTTAAAAATAATAAAAATAAAAAAAATAAAAAATCATTATATACTCACCTACGGCGCCTTTCCCGCTCCTCGCTATGCCTTCTCCTGTACATGATGACACAACTATCAATGAAACAATATACCCTGTAGGCCACGATTAGCCACCTTACTCAGTTGACATCAGTATGGAAACACCTCATCACTAGTGGTAATTACAAACAGCCATGTAGGACTAGGGGTTAATTCCAGGACTGGTCTGTTGGCTATGTGCACACGTAGGGAATGAAGTGCAGAATTTTCTGCACAAAATCCGCATCTCCTGGCAGAATCCGCAGCTGCGGATTTGCCGCGGTTTTTATGTGGATTTTGTGCGGATTTTCTGCAGTTTTTCCCACTGCGGATTTTTATTATGGAAGGGTGCAGAAACGCTGCAGATCCGCACAAAAGAAGTGACATGCAGTTCTTTTAAATCCACAGCATTTCCGCACTGATTTTTCCGCACCATCTGCACAGCTTTTTTTTTTTTAGCCATTGATTTGCATTGTACTGTAAATCACTGTGTGGATCTGCAGCGTTTCTGCGTGGACAAATCCGCTGCGGATCCGCACTAAATCCGCATAGTGTGCACATAGCCTAAGGCCATGTTCACACGTTGCGTTTTTGACTCTGCGGATCTGCAGCAGTATTCCATGTGGTCTACAGTACCATGTAAACCTTTGGAAAACCAAATCCGCTGTACACATGCTGCGGAAAAAAACGCGCAGAAACGCAGCATTGTTTTTTTCCGCAGCATGTGAATTCTGTGTGCGGAACTGCAGAGTTTCTGCACCCATTGACTTGCATTGAGTCGGGCACATCCGCAGCAAAACCGCAGATGTAAAAAAGATCTGCGGGTTAGCTGAGGAGGAAACGCTGCAGTTCGGGAGGGGGGAAGAGAGTGGGCGGAGTGTGAGCGGTGACTGTGCGTGTGTATGTGCGGGCGGGGTCTGCGAACTCTCCGTGCCAGGTTTGCGGGCTGTCTGGGGGTCTGCGGCCTCTCCGTGCCGGGTCTGCGGGCTGTCTGGGTGGTCTTCGGGCTGTCTGGGTGGTCTACGGGCTGTCTGGGTGGTCTACGGGCTGTCCGGGTGGTCTTCGGGCTGTCTGGGTGGTCTGCGGGCTCTCCGTGCCGAGTCTGTGGGCTGTCTGGGGGTCTTCAGGCTCTCCCTGCCAGCTCTGCAGGCTGTCCGGGTGGTCTGCGGGCTGTCCGGGTGGTCTGCGGCCTGTCTGGGAGGTCTGCGGCCTGTCCGGGTGGTCTGCGGGTTGCCCGGGTGGTCTGCGGGCTGTCCGAGTGGTCTGGGGCCTGTCCGGGTGGTATGCAGGATGTCCGGGTGGTCTGCGGGCTGTCCGGGTGGTCTGTGGCCTGTCCGGGTGGTCTGCGGCCTGTCCGGGTGGTCTGCGGGCTGTCCGGGTGGTCTGCGGCCTGTCCAGGGGGTCTGCTGGCTGTCCGGGTGTGTGTGGCACTGTGTGTGTGTGTGTGCATGTGTGTGTGCAGGCATCGTCCAATGGGACTACAAGTCCCATCGGGCTATGCCTGCTACAGTGACAGTGAGTGACACATTAGCCAATGATGGGACAGTAGTAGTCCCATCATCCGGCTAATGTGTTGAATGTATAAACAAACCCACAAACATACAACATACATACTACATACATACAACATACATACTGCATACATACAACATAATACATATATACAACATGCAACATACTACATACATGCAACACACTACATACATACTACATACATGCAACATACATACAACATACTGCATACATGCAAAATACTACATACATACAACATACTACATACATGCAACATACAGTATAGACCAAAAGTTTGGACACACCTTCTCATTTAAAGATTTTTCTGTATTTTCATGACTATGAAAATTGTACATTCACACTGAAGGCATCAAAACTATGAATTAACACATGTGGAATTATAAACTTAACAAAAAAGTGTGAAACAACTGAAATTATGTCTTATATTCTAGGTTCTTCAAAGCAGCCACCTTTTGCTTTGATGACTGCTTTGCACACTCTTGGCATTCTCTTGATGAGCTTCAAGAGGTAGTCACTGGAAATGGTTTTCACTTCACAGGGGTGCCCTGTCAGGTTTAATAAGTGGGATTTCTTGCCTTATAAATTGTGTTGGGACCATCAGTTGTGTTGTGCAGAAGTCTTGTGGATACACAGCTGATAGTCCTACTGAATAGACGGTTAGAATTTGTATTATGGCAAGAAAAAAGCAGCTAAGTAAAGAAAAACGAGTGTCCATAATTACTTTAAGAAATGAAGGTCGGTCAGTCCGAAAAATTGGGAAAACTTTGAAAGTGTCCCCAAGTGCAGTGGCAAAAACCATCAAGAGCTACAAAGAAACTGGCTCACATGAGGACTGCCCAAGGAAAGGAAGACCAAGAGTCATCTCTGCTTCTGAGGATAAGTTAATTCAAGTCACCAGCCTCAGAAATCGCAGGTTAACAGCAGCTCAGATTTGAAACCAGGTCAATGCCACACAGAGTTCTAGCAGCAGACACATCTCTACAACAACTGTTAAGAGGAGACTTTGTGCAGCAGGCCCTCATGGTAAAATAGCTTCTAGGAAACCACTGCTAAGGACAGGCAACAAGCAGAAGAGACTTGTTTGGGCTAAAGAACACAAGGAATGGACATTAGACCAGTGGAAATCTGTGCTTTGGTCTGATGAGTCCAAATTTGAGATCTTTGGTTCCAACCACCGTATCTTTGTGCAACACAGAAAAGGTGAACGGATGGACTCTACATGCCTGGTTCCCACCGTGAAGCATGGAGAAGGAGGTGTGATGGTGTGGGGGTGCTTTGCTGGTGACACTGTTGAGGATTTATTCAAAATTGAAGGTATACTGAACCAGCATGGCTACCACAGCATCTTGCAGCAGCATGCTATTCCATCCGGTTTACGTTTAGTTGGACCATCATTTATTTTTCAACAGGACAATGATCCCAAACACACCTCCAGGCAGTGTAAGGGCTATTTGACCAAGAAGGGGAGTGATGTGATGCTACGCCAGATGACCTGGCCGCCATAGTCACCAGACCTGAACCCAATCGAGATGGTTTGGGGTGAGCTGGACCGCAGAGTGAAGGCAAAAGGTCCAACAAGTGCTAAGCATCTCTGGGAACTCCTTCAAGATTGTTGGAAGACCATTCCCTGTGACTACCTCTTGAAGCTGATCAAGAGAATGCCAAGAGTGTGCAAAGCAGTCATCAAAGCGAAAGGTGGCTACTTTGAAGAACCTAAATATAAGACATAATTTCAGTTGTTTGCAAAATATGAGTACAAAGGTACTAACAGACCACTATAGCACAAAAGTATGATAAAATCAATAAAGTTTATTGAAACACAGTTTAAAACTGTACAAAATACCATATGAGGATGTCAGAAGACTCAAACAAAGTTCCATATTGAGCAGCGGAAGCATACTTATACATCTCATAGAAAGCATTTAAATGATATATCTATCACAGTGTTGGCCCTATAAATGGCCCACAAAAACATCCTTTAAGGTCATTATATCATGTGTTATACCCGGATGATGGGAGCTCAATTATAATGGACACCTCGAAAATAGTAAAGAATGAAGAAAGCACGTGATTGGCGAAACGCGCATCGGGGCGTTCCTGCAGCGACATTTAGTATGGGTAAGCATTGACTTCATTCTTTACTATTTTCGAGGTGTCCATTATAATTGAGCTCCCATCATCCGGGTATAACACATGATATAATGACCTTAAAGGATGTTTTTGTGGGCCATTTAAATGCTTTCTATGAGATGTATAAGTATGCTTCCACTGCTCAATATGGAATTTTGTTTGAGTCTTCTGACATCCTCATATGGTATTTTGTACAGTTTTAAACTATGTTTCAATAAACTTTATTGATTTTATCATACTTTTGTGCTATAGTGGTCTGTGAGTACCTTTGTACTCATATTTTGGTAGCAGTATATACTTGTCTACTATTTTCTTGAATTTGTGGTATAGTACTAGGGAAGCAATTATAGCAATGCTTCTGGCTGAGATTGGTTATCTATGCTTTTTGTATCTATATCTTGAGATAATTTCAGTTGTTTCACACTTTTTTGTTAAGTATATAACTCCACATGTGTTAGTTCATAGTTTTGATGCCTTCAGTGTGAATGTACAATTGTCATAATCATGGAAATACAGAAAAATCTTTAAATGAGAAGCTGTGTCCAAACTTTTGGTCTGTACTGTACATACAAGATGCAACATACTACATACATGCAACATATTTCATACATGCAACATGCTACATACATGCAGCATACTACATACATACAACATCTAGACATACAGTACATACAACATAGAGTACATACTCACCATCACTTGTCACTTTGATCCCCGAAGCCAGTGTCACCTGTAAAAAATATTAAAATAATAAACAAACAATATACTCCCTGATCCGCAGAAATCCAATTAAAACGAGTGTCCCACGATGATCTCCCGTGGAGAGCATCGGCATCAGCTGATGCGACCGCTCTCCAGGGGCTCCAGGAATACAATGAAGGTAGGTATCCTCCCACACTGTATTCCTCCGCCACTGTAAAAATAGTCCCTAGTCTCACTTGTGGCACTGCTGTGTGAGAAAGTTCCCACGCAGCAATGCCATAAAGTGAGACCCTCAACTAAGGTAACCTCAGTGATACACAGCAGGAGCCATTGCCTCCTGTCAGTGTGTCACTGAAGGTCTATAGAGCAGTGACATCACCCGATGTCACTATTCTATAGGGGAGATCATCGTGGGACACTCGTTATTAATTGGACTGCGTCGGACAGGGAGTATACGGTTTATTATTTTAAATTTTTTATAGGCGATTGAGTATGGTAAGTATGGTTAAATTAAGAATATTAAAATACTTTTTTCTGGCTGTGTCTTTATTTTTTTTAACTCTTTCACTACTCTAGGATTAATAATGGATAGGCGTCTTATTGACAATAATATACAATAGCAAGGTGACATTAACCTCTTATTACCCCATATCTCAACGCTACTCGGGAGTGGGAAGAGAAGGGCTAAGTGCCGGAATTGGCGCATCTTACAGATGCACCATTTCTGGGGTGGCTGAGGGCTGGTATTTGTAACCCGGGGGGGGGGGGGGCAATATCCATGGCCCCTCTCTAGGCTATGGATATCAGCCCGCAGCTGTCTGCGTAGCCTTTCTGGCTATAAAATATAGGGGGACCCCACGTCAATTTTTTTTTGGGGGGGTCCCCCTATTTTAATAGCCAGTAAAGGCTACGCAGACAGCTGCGGGCTGATATCCATAGACTAGAAGGGCCATGGGTATTACCTCCTACAAATATTGGCCCACGGCCGTCGGCTTTCCCCCTCTGGTGCAGAAAATTGCGCGGGAGCCCACGCCATTTTTTTCCGTTTTTTTTTTTTTTTAAATGGTCAGTAAGAAACATAGGCCTCGCTATTATATATCTATGGGTATAACCATAGATAAATCTATATATCTATAGATGGATAACTATGGATATATCTATAGATGGATAACTATGGCTATATCGATCTATAGATATATTTATAGATACATAGATATATCTATCCATATATCTATCTGGCTACTTTCACACATCAGGTTTTTGCCGTCAGGCACAATCCGGCGAGTTTTGAAAAAACATATCCGTGGTTTTGTTATCCGCCGGATCCGTTTTTTTCTCATAGAGTTATATAAGCGCTGGATAGCGCCTGATGGCCACACGTTTCATCCGTTTTTTTGCCGGATCCGTCAAAAGAAACTGTTTCCGGCAGACGGAGAAAACGTACAGAAAAACTTTTTTTTCTGTCCGGCGAAAAAACGCCCAGCAACGGATCCGACGAAAAACGTATGAAACTGAGATGTGAAATGATTAATCCGGCCTCCGAATCCAGTTTTTCATGCATTTTTTCCATTGAAATCATGCACATTTTCCATTCTCTCTCTCGCTCTCTCTCTCTAAAAGAAAAACAAAAAACGATCAGTTGCATCATTTTTTCACTATTTGCAACGGATCCGTTTTTTAAAAAATTCGCCGGATCCTGCCTGATGGATAGATGTAGATAGATGTATGGATAGTAAGGCTACTTTCACACATCAGTTTGCTTCCGTCAGGCAGGATCGGGCGAATTTTTGAAAAAACGGATTCGTTGCAAATAGTGAAAAACTGATGCAACTGATCCGTTTTTTTTTTTTTTTAGAGAGAGAATGAGAGAGAAGACAGAAAATGTACATGATTTCAATGGAAAAAAATGCATGAAAAAACGGATTCGGAGGCCGGATTCATCATTTCACATCTCAGTTTCATACGTTTTTCGCTGGATCCGTAGCTGCGCGTTTTTTCGCCGGACAGAAAAAACTTTCCTCTGTACGTTTTCTCCGTCCACCAGAAACAATTTCTTTTGATGGATTTGGCAAAAAAACGGATGAAACATGTGGCCATCAGGCGCAATCCGGCGCTAATACAACTCTATGAGAAAAAAAACGGATCCAGCGAAAATAAAATCAGATCAGTTTTTTTCAAAACTCACCAGATTATGCCGGATGGCAAAAACCTGATGTGTGAAAGTAGCCTAACTATCCATATATCTATCTACATCTATCTATCTCATTCCATCTATCTATCTATCTAATATCTATCTATCTATCTATCTATCTATCTAATATCTATCTATCTATCTATCTAATATCTATCTATCTAGTCTATATCTATCTATCTAATATCTATCTAGCTCATTCCTTCTATCTATCTATCTATCTATGTGTGTAATGGAGTGTGGGTTGGACAAATGTAAAAGAGGAGGTTGGACAGAAATGACGTCACAAATCTTTTTTTTTTTTGTTGTTCAATAATACATCTTTATTTAGCTTTCAAAAACGCATACAGAAACGCATCAAAGCCGCGCAAAAAACGCATCAAAACCACGAAAAAAAATGCATAAAAAACGCATCTGCATTTTCTGCCAAGAACTGCGGATTTAGAGCAGAAAAATCCGCAGGCAAATCTGCAACGTGTGCACATAGCCTTAGGGTCATGTTATCTGGATAAGGAACATCTTCGGGGTTTGGTGAATAGCACATAGTAAATTCTACATTTTAGCCGTTTGTTTTGGCCTCGGTTTTATTTTCTTAGATTCTGAACACAGAAGTACAGTTGAGTTATCACATTTTGTTGTAAGATGTTCATGTTTCTATCATTGTTTGGAATGAATGTTGTTTCCTCCATTGCAGATCATCTCCGCCACGATGCACGAGGACGGCTATGAAGTCAGTTTGAGGCTGAATTATGTACTAGTCACAGACAAGGTTAGAAATTAATGTGAATTCTTCCTGGTGAACATTAATGTGATGTTTCTTTCTATATGGACCATACATACAAGACTGATTATTTTATGAGTCTCTAGCAAAAGTAGATATTGTATGTGGAGACAGCAATCATTTCTGATGATCAGTTTTCCTGCTTATTAGGCCTCGCTCACACGAGCGTATAAGACGGCTGAATGCTCTCCAATGTTTTATCAGGCAACACTCGGCCCAATGTTATACTTATAGGGCAGTGCCGACTAGCGATGAGAAAAAAATTGCAGCATACCGCGAGTGCATCGGACCAGGCACACCCGTGCAAGTCTGTGGCTCTATGTCAAACATTAGTCTGGTGTAATCCGTGTGCAGTCCAATCTACGTGGACAGATACAATGGGGAAGATGGAGAAATTAATTTCTCCATCTTCTCCACACCTGTGCTGCAATTCTGTAATGAGAGAGAATTGGATCACACTAAGGTGACACTCGGATCAAACTCTGAGCTGAGTGTCATGAGCATAATCGGGACTATACTCTCGCATGAGAGAACATGCATCCATCTGATCCCGGCCTAAGGGAATGTAGGAAATGCCTGTATACATGAGATCAGTGAGTGGGACTAAAGACACAGATTTATGATCAGTTCTACAGATGATGAGCTTGGTCTGAGGACGCCGTTTACACCCACAGATATTTTGTTAAGATAGAAAGCAATTGTCATCCTCCTTTATTATGATCAATCCTCCAAATCCATCGATATGGGCATTTCGGTCATAAAACTTGAATAAAATGATACCTTGATATCTTAATATGTAAATGAGCTGTTAAGATTTATAGGTGGGACAAAGATCTCCTGAGAATCTGCCTCCAGAGATTGTGTCACTCTGGGTGAAGGAGAAGCAAGTGTACAACACAGGCAGGTATGAGCTAACATCAGCACCACGCTGCAGCAACTGAATGTATTTAACCCCTTAATGTCCATTGACAGACCGAGTCCGTCATTGGACACCTCCCCCCGTTGGGTGCCGGCTCTGGCGATGAGCCCGCACCTTTTCCGGCATATGACAGCTGATCTGAACAGCTGACATGTGCCCGGAACAGCCACGAGTGGAATTGCGATTCACCTGCGGCTGTTAACATGTTAAATGCCGCTGTCAAACTCTGACAGTGGCTTTTAACATGCACGCACAGGAAGCGTGTCATTACCTCCTCCCATCGGTGCCCGTGTCACATGACTGCGGGTCGGCGATGGGTTGACTTGACAACCCGGGGTCAGCAGGAGACCCCTGTGGTTGTCATAGCCGGATAGCTATGAGCGCCGCCCAGTGGTTGGCACACATACGGTAATAAGTGAGGTATTCTGCTACATGATCTGATCTTTGCCTGCATGTAACAGAGCCAATCCGGTTATGGCAGATTCTAGTCTCTCATGGAGACTATTGAAGCATGCCAAAAGTAAAAAAAAATGTTTTTAAAAATATTTAAAAAGTATAAAAGTTCAAATCACCCCCCTTTCGCCCAATTCAAAATAATTTAAAAAAAAAATACAAAATACACATTTGATATTGCCGCGTTCAGAATTGCCCAATCTATCAATGTAAAAAAAGAACTAATCCAATCGGTGAACGGCGTAGCGAGAAAAAAATTGAAACGCCAGAATTACGTTTTCTTGGTCAATGCAACATTGCAATAAAATGCAAAAACAGGCGATCAAAAGATCATATACACACCAAAATGGTATAAATAAAAACATCAGTTCGGCGTGCAAAAAAATAAGCTCTCACCCGGCCTCAGATCCTGAAAAATGGAGACACTACGGGTCTCGGAAAATGGCAATTTTTTTTTTTTACAAACTTTGGAAATTTTGCACAGGCGTGTACTACGGAGGACAGAGAATGAACTTCAATCCAATATTGCGGCCAGCATGCAGCCAGCGGGTAAGGAAAGGGTGAATCAAACACCCGAAAACTCTGCCCATATGACCAAAAACCGGTCCCGCCAAATTCAGGTGACAAGTTCCCTTTAAATTCTCCTGTTCTGTCTAGTGGAGCTGTCTTTGACATATCTTATAAATACAGTTCACAAGCGGCAATCATTGTGAATGGCAGACCAATTTCTATTTGTCATGTCAGTTTCCTGGCAGATAATCCGATACATTTGATATTTACCCTGATTTAGGTTAATTTTGTCCTGATTAGTCACTTCCATGAGTATAATAAATATTATACCAATTGCTGTCCAATGTAATGTAATTTTCATACTCGGGCAAAACAAATTAGATTAAAGACTCTGGAGAAGAAGAAGGGTCATGGATGTTAGATTTTGAGGTGCCCACTCCTCTGCGTCTTTCTTGTAGAAATAGATGTACCCCCAGCACTTACGGCATGGTTATGGGGCAGTCAGGAGAGGATGTTTTCTATGTATGGCTGGCATTAAAGATATTGTTGCCATATGTACATGTTCTGCTACATTGTGGATCACATTTATTGCCTCAGTTGGCTGTTTGGCTTCTGTATGTTTCTATATAGCTTTGCTACAAATACTTACAGAAAAAAATGTTAATATCCCAAAGAATGTTGTAACCAGGACACCAATGAAGATCTCTAGCAATCACTTCTTGAGCAACGTGACAGAGGGTCGAGATGACCATGAGGAAACCCAGTCTAGTGTGGGTAAGTCTTATAATATGTCCTTATTTTTGCCTTGACCATATATCTTGTACTGACCCAACCATGCTTCATCCATGAAGAACACTGGGACTGTGACTTTTCCTTCTAAAGTAAATGTTGTGACAGCTCCATACCGTACTGATCATCATTTCTTTATTTGTTTGTTTGCTTCTTTTAGGTGTCAACCAATTTCATTTTTAAAGAGGATATCCGGGACTTTAGAAAAAAGGCATGTGGCTGAATCTCTGGGAGGACCGATCAATGACAGGTAGTTGCTTCTGTTAACAACTACATGCCTTTTTTGTTAAGTCCCGGATGTCCCCTTTAAGGAGGTGATTACATGCCTTACACAGTATGGACCAGCATCCAGCACATACCACACAGTATGTGAGAAGCTTAGCAGCTCTCATGGTGCCGGGAGCTGCCCCATCTTTGTGTGCCACAAGGTGGTAATTGATGGGACAACAGACAGAATACAATGGGTACAGGCAAATAAAAGAAAGCGTGTAACAATGTGGTTATTGACTCGGGAGCTCGCGCCTTTTACATGACATTATTTCTCTAGCAGCACAAATACTGACTTGGGCATGGTGCAGGATAATACTGTTCACGAGAAGCCACATAGTGGAATATGTTACATATGTCCCAGAATTAGGAACACTCAAAGGCTTATGTCCACCGCCACAAAACCAATAGTTTTTTTCTTAAATAAAAAAAGTAAAGCAACTTTGCTGTAGCTCTTCATGACATGTTCCATGGTTTTCTTTTTTCAGCGGCCATGCAAACTATGTGTCTTATTGGTAACAAACTCTGTAGAGTGTAATCCTGAGGTTCTGCGTCTCATCATGTCCTCTATGTGTCCCCCACTTTGTGGTAGAAGTAAAGGACAGATAGAAGAGAATGAATACTGCCATACACATTGGACTAACGTCAATCAGACCCCCCAAACCTGATGGCTTCAGCAGACAGTCTAATGCGGCGGGGGGGGGGGGAGTTGACAGGTGATTTGGGGGAAGACATAGGGATCCGGCATGTCCAATTATCTTTGATCTCCAAAGATGAGCAGCCACCAGAGATGTCTGACAGCGATGCTCTCATATAGAGTGCAGGTATGCTCAGACGTGTAAGCGCTCCTATGTATGAAGGAGTCAGGTAAGATGGCTGCCTGAAAAGAATTGGCCAACGGTCATCTGATGTGTATGGCTACGGTCACACATTCCGTATTTGGTCAGTATTTCACATCAGTATTTGTAAGCCAAAACCAGGAGTGGGTGATAAATGCAGAAGTGGTGACGTGTTTCTATTTCAGCTTTCCCCTCTGTTTGTTCCACTCCTGGTTTTGGCTTACAAATACTGATGTAAAATACTGACCAAATACTGAGCGTGTGACTGTACCCTATCAAGGGTTTATAGGAGTTGTCCATGCTTGTGGTTCAGGTCTGCAGTCATTTTATGTGGCTTCAGACTTGTGAATCCTCACAGCATGCATTGTGCGCACTGTCAGAATTTTCCGGCACTGGGAATGGGTGGGGGCGTGACTGCAAGTATGTGGTTTGCAAACACGCGGTCACGTGCCGACTAGACACGCGCGACCTCACTCGGTACAAATGAATTGAGCAAGTGCGGAGAAATCAAGTCGGATTGTGCCCGGCAGTATGTAGATCACATACCCGCAGTCACATGACTGCTCGCTCCTGGCACCTGCCCTGGGGAATCCTGAAAGAGGACTATTTACTGTGAGAATTCAGAAGTCTGCAGTCACATACTGAGCCCCAAGCTTGCAGAACCCCTTTAAGACTTCAGGATCAGAATATGCAGGCTGCCATCATGGAGGTACATAGTTTGCGATTGGAGCTTTGGGTAGGAATTGGTAAGAAATTTCTAACCAGCATCGTTAACCCACACTAAGTTGCTTTATTTCGTTTTATTTCATATGCTCTGAAAAAAGAAATCAAATAAGCGCAAAACCGTAAAGGGAATCCGTCACCACCAAAACCCACTTTAAACTAAGCACATAGTCAGATACGAGACTTATACCCTATAAATATCAGATCGTTACTGTAGAAATCTGTCGCTCCTTTGTGCAGAAACGCTCTCAAGTCTTGTATGGTGATTGGGGTACTCATGTACCCTTGACTGGGCGGGCACTTTAGTGCACCGTTTTCCTCATGAATTTGGATGCGCCAGCCTCTGTCGGGTGGTGGACACCACTGGTTTACCCAGAGTCAGTGCAGTCTTAGGAGAAATCAGGCAGTTGCACTCACTCACTACTGGAGTTAGGAGAAAAACAGTGAGTGAGCGCAGGCACCAGATGTTACCTGGGCAAGTCACCACTGTCAATCACCAGAAAGGCAGACATGGCTTTAAATAATGCAGCTACGATGGTTACAAAGCTATCTGATCCCGCACAGGATGTTCAATCTACAGTTGTGTAAAAAAGTGTTTGCCCCTTCCTGATTTCCTATTCTTTTTCATGTTTGTCACACTTAAATGTTTCAGATCACCAAACAAATTTAAATATTAGACTAAGATGACACAAGTAACACAAAAAGCATTTTTAAAATGAAAGTCTTTATTTTTAAGGGAAAAAGAAATCCAAACCTACAGGGCCCTGTGTGATTGCCCCTAAACCTAATAACTGGTTGGGCCACCGTTAGCAGCAGCAACTGCAATAAATTTGTTTGCGATAACTGGCAATGAGTCTTTTACAATACTCTGGAGGAATTTCAACCCATGCATCTTTGCAGAATTGTTGTAATTCATCCGAGAGTTTCCGAGCATGAACCGCCTACTTAAGGTCATGCCACAGCATTTAAATCGGATTAAGGTCCGGACTGTAACTAGGCCACTCCAAATTTTGTTTTTTATAAGCCATACCCATACAGAAGTGGACTTGCTGGTGTGTTTTGGATCATTGTCTTGCTGCATAATCCCACATGCATTTCAGCTTGAGGTCACGAACTGATGGCCAGACATTCTCCTTGAAGATTTTTTGGTAGTTCCATGGTTCCATTTTCCACAGCAAGTCTCCCAGATCCTGAAGAATCAAAACAGCCCCACACCATCACACTACCACCACCATATTTTACTGTTGGTATGATGTTCATATTCTGAAATGCTGTGTTACTACTATACCAGATGTAATGGGACATCAACCTTCCAAAAAGTTCAGCTTTTGCCTAGTCAGTCCATAGAGTATTCTCCCAAAAGTCTTGAGGATCATCAAGATGTTTTCTGGCAAAACTGAGATGAGCCTTTATGTTCTTATTGCTCAGCAGTGGTTTTCGTCTTGGAGCTCTGCCATGCAGGCCATTTTTGCCCAGTCACTTTTTATGGTGGAGTCATAAACACTGACCTTAACATGGGCAAGTGAAACCTGCAGTTTTTATGTTGTTGTGGGGTCTTTTGTGACCTCTTGAATGAGTTGTCCCTGCACTTTTTGGGTAATTTTGGTCGGCCGGCTACTCCTGGGAAGGATCACCACTGTTCCATGTTTTCGTCGTTTGTGGATAATGGCTCTCTCAGTAGTTCACTGGAGTCCCAAAGCTTGAGAAATGGCTTTATAATCTTTGCCAGGCTGATAGTTCTCCATTACTTTGTTTCTCATTTGTTCCAGAATTTCTTTGGATTGTGGTATGATGTCTAGCTTTGAGGACCTTTTGGTTTACTTCACGTTGTCAGGCAGGTCCTATTTATGTAATTTCTTTATTGAGAACAGGTGTGGCAGTAATCATGCCCACATATGGCTAGGGTATATGAACTCAGCTTCCCAAAGATGTGATTAACAGCAGTGAATTTATGTTTATTGGGGGTATCACTTTTTCACACAGGGCCCTGTAGGTTTGGATTTCCTTTTTCCTTAATAAGAAAAACCTTCATTTAAAAACGGCATTTTGTGATTACTTGTGTTATCTTTGTCTAATATTTAAATTTGTTTGGTGATCTGAAACAAAATTTAAGTGTGACAAACATGCAAAATACAATACAACTGTACTTAGATTAAAAACACCAAAATTGCATTTACTTTTAATAATTACTATGCCCACATTGCAACCCATTAGCAAGACGACAGATGGGAATGAGGATGACTGCAGGATCAGACTACTGAATGACAGATGGAAGAGAAAAGGAAGTGCAGGATACTTGTGAACTTGTCAGAAGTGTCGGACAGGGCACACATATCTATGGGGCAGTGGAGCGTTGGCCAATAGCTGATGAGGATGTATGGCTTCATTAAGGCTTCAGTATAAAGCCCTGAATATGTACTCAGGAGTACAAATACGTTTTAGACTTTTATGTTATTTTTTATATAGACAAGTGTTCTAGGTGGATTTTCATAATTCATCAACTATTTGTAAAGTACCAAAGTCTTTTGTCCGGCACATTATTGGAGGCTCTTCTACCATTCTGCATATATACTGTAGGTTATATTCAGAGCACCTGTAACGCCACCTATGAAGTGACGGCACCCACAAAATAAGACCTGAGTGGCAGATCACACACCGATGGGTTCTCTTTAGAGTTTATTTCTGGAATTGGGGATCAGTTATTGTTAACTAAAATTTTCCTGACGATTTTACTGGCAATTAACACCTGTGGCTGCCACCACTATCATTATGTACCATCGTAATATATAATAGAATAATACTCGTGTATATCCTGCAGCCAGTGAGGACGGGCTGAGTGCCAGAAGCAACAAAGGAAAAACAAAACAGTCCAAGAGAAAGAGCAGGAAACCTCTTCAGAAAGAAGACCGACTCCCGGTATGTGACAGAATGCAGGAACTAGACAGGGAATGTCCGAATAATATGTTTTCTAACTCTGTGCTGCCTGCTTAGTCCACCATTCAGATTGTTGGGCACTGACCAAGGGCTCAGGACACACTCCCCCACCTAGAAACTACATCATACACTTGTATGGGATGTCAGAGCTTTAGCTTGGCACTGTGTTATCTTCTGGTTGTGTAGTCACGCCAATGATCTATCCATAGTAGGGATTGGGTGGAGAGTAGAGCTGGGGAGGCAGAAGCTTTGGAAGTGCTTTGACACTCCCAGAGCATTTAAGCCTCATTTGCATAAGAATTTAAACAGTGATTTAAGTGTTGCTCTGGGAACATCAGATTGAAAATTGGATGGCATTGTCTTTCAGAGAGTAGCAAAACCATATAAACAGTTTTGGGAATGTGGATCCTGCTGACAGAGTCCCTAGATTCAATGGACTACCTGTTTTAAGGGTTTGGCTCATGTTCCTGTCTTGAGTAAACACCGCTCCTCTACATCCCAGTTGCCTGCTTGCCTGAAGATTGACAGATGAGGCCGGCAGAATGGCTGAGCTGCTGGCCACAACTGTGGCTATCCTAGCAAATACATAGAGAAAAAAAGTATATGCAGAAATCAGGGAACACCAAGAAATAAATATATGAACAAATCTTTATTGTTGGGCAATATACAGTTTAAAATCACTTAAAAGAGTCCCAAACATGGACCAAAAACAACACGATCCAAAATCTAAAGTGTAATACTCTCTGGCCTGATGATATAAGACAGTCAGTGCATCCAGAAAAATCCCTTAAATACATAGCATATGAGTATACAACCTGGTATACAAGGAAATATAACCTATTTGCTACACCTACTGTATATGCTGTCAGCACAAAAGCCTTGTCATGCCACAGAACAATTTCCTAATTAAATATTCACCAAATGTATCATCATGTGGATGGCCCTAGTTAAAAAAAAAAAAACAGCATAGGGAAAAAGAACAGGATTCTCAGTCCTACTCCAGATCATCCAGACGCCCCCCTGTGCAAACAGTCAGGCTAAAGGGGTCCATGGACCCACGCGTATCGACACTAAGTGTGTCTTCCTCAAGGTAAGTATATCTGTGCGCTATCCCTTACTGCAAGCAGAGGCAGCTTTCCTTGTGCGGCATGGGAGAAGTGCCGGGGCTCTAAGGCTTCCAAGTAGAGCGTGCAAGCTGTATAGAACAGCCGCACTCGATATTTTGTTTTTTCATATGCAAATAAAGTAATTTATTATTTTCACCACAGTGGTATTTGCGAAACTGGGGTCACCACAATCATATATCGAGGTACTAGGTAACGTTTCGGCCCCGTTGTGGGCCTTTGTCAAACCTCACTAGAAAACAATAAGGATTTGCACAATGTTACAAATTTGAAAAAAAGGAATATGAAAAATAAAAATAAAAGAACAGGGACACAAAACACAACAAAACAGTGCTATACATAAGCAGCGACTAGTGGTAGTGTAAACCCAATACAGACACTATATGTACAAAATATACTATATGTACAAAATATACAAAGGGTATATATATCAAGCCAATATCTGAAAAGGGAAATTATGCGTATATCTATATTCATAGAGCCAGCATGCAAGTTGGCGTGGTATCAACGAAAGGCATCCAGATTTACGCTTCTGAAAAATTACATACGAGCACTAATAAAAGAGGAAGGGCGACTAACCTTGTTGTAAAAAGAAAAAAGTGGAGGGTACCCCAAAGTAACGAAACAGGTAGTAAGGCAGGATCCAGGCGGAGACTGGAGGGGGGGGGGGAAGGAAAAGAAAGGTATACCATTAAGTAAGATAGGGATATATAGTACGAGAGTAAGGGGCGGGGGAACATGACATAACATACCGTATAATGCAAAAGCGGGAAAAAGAAGGTAGGTCAGGAAAGGGGAAACAAATTCCCAGTATGCGCTGTAAAAGATAAAAAGAGCATGAGTCAGCTGTGGGGAAGACAGGGGGGACACAGCCTAGAAGGGAGCAGCGAATACCTGAGGATCCGGTGTGCTGCGTGCCTGCGGTGATGTGTGGAGCCGTGTAGAACCGTGGGGTTAATAAAGGGGCGGCACAGGAAGTGCAAGGCTGGAGCGAGGGCTGGAGCGCAGGGCCAGACAGATAGGGAGGAGGTTAGGATATGGGGCCGGCGTAAAGAGCGCGACTGCGCACTAGGCAGGATGTAGAGCCGAGGGCTGGAACACAAATATAGCGCGGGGAGGATGGGGCACGCTAGGAAAGGAGCATACGGCGGCGGCGCATGCGCACTTGAGAGAGTCGGGGAGCAACGGCGGCGCGCTGAAGGAAAAAAGACTAGCGCCTGCGCACTAGAGGGTCGGAAGTGGCGGTGCGTTGCCAAACCTGGTATCTATATTAAAGGAGGGGAGCAAGCGTCGTAAGAGTGAAGGGAGCATCAGCGCAGAAGTAAAGCGCTGGGAGACAATAGATGGGCTGGCACCAGTATAGTATGGGAATGAAAGAAAGCCTGGGAGAAAAGGAAATGTGTCAGAGTGTGAAATGATGGGCTATGGGGAATGTGACCGAAGTGGTGGAAGGAAAAATAAGGGGGAAAAAAAGGAGATAAAAATAAAAATAAAAATGAGGACAGAAGGAAGAGAAGGAGAAAAAGGGGGTGAGATCATGGGATGAGTATGATGGATAAACTGAAAAATGAAATAAATAAAAATAAAAATAAATAAGGAAAAAAAATAAAAATAAAAATAAAATAAAATGAAATGAAAGTAAAAATAAAAATAAAATGGGATAAGAATAAAAATAGGGTGTCGACCCAAAGTAGCAAAAGAGAAAAATGAAAGTAGAACGAAAAATAAAATAAACAAATAAAATGAAAATGAAAATAAAGATAAAAATAATAATAAAAATAATAATAATAATAATGAAAAAATAAAGTGAAAATGAAAAAAGATTGAAAAAATAATATATAATAAAAATAAAAATAAAAATATAAAAAAATATTATAAAAATTAAAAATTAAAAAATAAAAATGAAATGACCAAAATTGGGCAATAGGTACTTACCCCAGAAGGATGTGATAAATAGTGAGGGTCAGATGGCCTGAAAGTATTAAGAAAAGATTAGTATGTGGAAGGATAACAACAACGGTAAGTCAGCCCTACCCGCTAAGGACATGCAAGAATAAGCTAGTATAATGGAGTACAAATACTGAATATAGTGAAGACTATGACGCTATAGTAGAGAACCGGAGGGTCAACAGTATACCATCAGCAAACCAAATCAAGTTCACGGTTAAGGCCCTTTGGTGAGAGGGTCTTGAGGGTGTAGATCCAATGTGCTTCCCGTTCCCTCAGCTGTTTGATGTGGTTGCCGCCCCTGCGTGGTCTGTCCACCTGCTCAAGTACTTGGAATCGCAATTGTGAGATGGAGTGGTTGGCGGACACAAAATGGTAGGGGAGAGGAAGCCACGTTTTCTTGCATCTTATAGTTGATTTGTGAGACGCAATCCGATCCCGGATATGCTGTGTTGTCTCACCAACATAAAGAAGTCCACAGGGGCATTTAACTACGTAAATGACATTGTTAGAGTCACATGTGAAAAAACCATTGATTCTAAACTGTTTGCCCGAATGAGGGTGGGTGATTGTGCCAGATTTTATGACATTCGAGCAGCATGCACATCTCAAGCAGGGAAAGGTGCCGTTCCTTTCGGTACTAAGAAAGGTCTGTCTAGGCACTCTAGTAAAGCTACCAATGTCGGCTTTAACCACTTTGTCCCTAATGTTATTCGGCCTACGTTTACACAACAGCGGAGGTGTAGAAAAAGCCTGGATGTGGGGGTATGCTTGTTTAAGGAGAGGCCAGTGCTTGCGAATAGCATCATATACCACGGGCATAACAGGATGGTGAGAATGGACAAACGGGACTCTTTCAGGTCTGGATTGACTATTAGGGGAAACGGAAGGGTTTGTAGCCAACCTTTTCTCTTTATTCAAAAGACTCACAGGGTAATCCCTGGCCATGAACTTTTGTGACATCTCTTCCAGTCGTTCTGGAAGTAGACTGGGTTTTGAGACAATACGTGCTACACGCTTAAATTGAGAACGGGGCAAACTTTGTTTAGTGGAAATTGGGTGGCAACTTTGATAGTGAAGCAGACTATTGGAGTCAGTAGGTTTAGAAAAGATGTCCGTGACGAGGGAACCATTGGGTTCTCTTATGACCAAGGTGTCAAGAAAGGAGATCTGCAAAGGGCTACTGTTTAGTGTAAATTGCAGTTCTGGCCTAATGGAATTGAGATATTCGGTAAAGCTGAGTAGGGTATCGTGTGGGCCCGTCCATAGACAAAAGATGTCGTCTATGAATCGGAGCCAACATCGACTATGGGTGCGAAACAGGATGTTATTATATACGTAGGCATTCTCGTAATTGTCCATATAGATATTAGCGTAAGCTGGTGCGACATTTGCACCCATGGCAGTGCCTTGGGTTTGTAAATAGTATTGATCTCCGAAAAGAAAAAAATTGTTATGTAAAATCAAAGATAGGAGTTCAAGGCAAAGCTGTTGGGAATCATTGGTAAAATTGCGTTGTTGTAGGAGATCCGCCACTGCTTGAAGGCCTAGATCATGCTTAATGGAAGTATATAAGCTACATACGTCAAATGTAACAAGAATGCTTTCTGTTGGTGTGGGTGAAAATTGTCGTAGGGTTTGTAGAAAATGCCCGGTGTCTAGAATAAACGAACGCATTGTCTTAGTAAGTGGGGTTAGAATTTTTTCCAAGTAGATTGAGATAGGGGCCAGAATGGAGTCGGTTGAGGCGACAATTGGTCGCCCTGGTGGGTTGGTGAGAGATTTATGGATTTTGGGAAGAGTATATATTACGGGAGTCACTGGATACTGGTTAGTGAGGAAGGTAGCGGTTTTGGAGTCAATTACTTTAAGGGACTGATATTTATGGAGGATAGTCTCAATTCGTGTTTTAATGGTGGAAGTGGGATCAGAGGAAATCTGTTTATAAGTAGTGCCATTAGATAACTGTCTACGGATTTCAGATATATAGTCTGTAGTGTTCTGTACCACGATAGCGCCCCCCTTGTCAGCTGGCTTTATCGTGATGCTCTTATTGTTTCTCAGGGAATTCAGGGCCTGTTTTTCAACAGAAGAGATATTATTGTATGTGGGTAGATTCCCTGTCTGGTGTTGTTCAAAAATGCGGTCAATATCTTTCTGAATCAGTTCTATATAGGCCTCAGTGGCATGATAATTATGTGGAGGGTTGAAACTGCTAGTGTTGCGTAAACCCAAGTTAACAATGCTCAATGCAGGAATAGGATCACCCACAGACGTGGGTGCCCTATTATGTGGTGAATCTTGAAGAAGTCCAAAATGAGTCTTCAGACGAAGATTACGGAAGAAGTGTTGGAGGTCCTGGGAGAGTTTGAATTTATCCCATTGTGGGGTAGGACAAAAGGATAGGCCCCGTTGCAGAACTGTTAGTTCCGCCGGGTTGAGTGTATAAGAGGAGATGTTGATGACTGTGTTACTGGTCTTACCTGGGACCTTGTCGTCATGCGATCTGTGTTTCCGGAAGGCCCTCCGTATCGGTCTCCTCCGTGGCGGGTATTGGGTCTTGGGACCGGACGTTTGGATAAAAAACGATTCTGTGAGAGGCTGTTTGTGGAGCTGTCGCTGTCTGTACTGTATGAACCCTGGCGCCGGGGGCCAGAGTTGCCTTGTCTGGTACCGGAGGGAGCAGAGTCGTTCCATCTATAAACTCGGTTTTGAGAGTAGTCTTCGGAGTCTCGTTGAAATTTGGAGCGCTTTCTTTCTTGGAGAAATTTGCGATGCTCTTCTATTACCTTGTCAGTCTTTGCCTTCAAGGAGCTCCAGTCTGCTGCTGGTAGTAGTGTAGATAGTTGTTCTTCAATGGAGGCGATCTTTCCTTCGGTTTCTGAAATGGCTGTCTGAAGAAAATCAACAGTGAGAAGAATAATATCCAGAGAACATTTGTTGAGTATCTTTTGAAACTTGTCACAATAGTCGGGTTTGTCCGAGAACAATGTTGGTCGCAGGTGGCACCTGAGACCACGCGGTATTCTGCTTAGTCTATGATACTCAGCTAGCGTGATGGAATGTAAATCGAATGATGCCAAACGCCTTCGTTCACGCTCGTAGTCTTTAGTGCGTAATTCCTGAGCTGGGATTTTCAAGAAATCGCCAGAGCTGGTAACCTTGGCTAGGATCCGTGTCGCTGCTGGCTCATCGAATGCAAATGTTTCGGTAGACATCTATGGCTTCAGGTGCAAGACGCCAACAACGTACGTAATAGAGATAGCAAAGGCGTGCACTCTGATCGGTGTGGATTGGTGCAGGCTGAACCACGGTAACTTCATAAATAAATAAACAACAGCCGCACTCGATATTTTGTTTTTTCATATGCAAATAAAGTAATTTATTATTTTCACCACAGTGGTATTTGCGAAACTGGGGTCACCACAATCATATATCGAGGTACTAGGTAACGTTTCGGCCCCGTTGTGGGCCTTTGTCAAACCTCACTAGAAAACAATAAGGATTTGCACAATGTTACAAATTTGAAAAAAAGGAATATGAAAAATAAAAATAAAAGAACAGGGACACAAAACACAACAAAACAGTGCTATACATAAGCAGCGACTAGTGGTAGTGTAAACCCAATACAGACACTATATGTACAAAATATACTATATGTACAAAATATACAAAGGGTATATATATCAAGCCAATATCTGAAAAGGGAAATTATGCGTATATCTATATTCATAGAGCCAGCATGCAAGTTGGCGTGGTATCAACGAAAGGCATCCAGATTTACGCTTCTGAAAAATTACATACGAGCACTAATAAAAGAGGAAGGGCGACTAACCTTGTTGTAAAAAGAAAAAAGTGGAGGGTACCCCAAAGTAACGAAACAGGTAGTAAGGCAGGATCCAGGCGGAGACTGGAGGGGGGGGGGGGGGAAGGAAAAGAAAGGTATACCATTAAGTAAGATAGGGATATATAGTACGAGAGTAAGGGGCGGGGGAACATGACATAACATACCGTATAATGCAAAAGCGGGAAAAAGAAGGTAGGTCAGGAAAGGGGAAACAAATTCCCAGTATGCGCTGTAAAAGATAAAAAGAGCATGAGTCAGCTGTGGGGAAGACAGGGGGGACACAGCCTAGAAGGGAGCAGCGAATACCTGAGGATCCGGTGTGCTGCGTGCCTGCGGTGATGTGTGGAGCCGTGTAGAACCGTGGGGTTAATAAAGGGGCGGCACAGGAAGTGCAAGGCTGGAGCGAGGGCTGGAGCGTACTATATATCCCTATCTTACTTAATGGTATACCTTTCTTTTCCTTCCCCCCCCCCCCCCTCCAGTCTCCGCCTGGATCCTGCCTTACTACCTGTTTCGTTACTTTGGGGTACCCTCCACTTTTTTCTTTTTACAACAAGGTTAGTCGCCCTTCCTCTTTTATTAGTGCTCGTATGTAATTTTTCAGAAGCGTAAATCTGGATGCCTTTCGTTGATACCACGCCAACTTGCATGCTGGCTCTATGAATATAGATATACGCATAATTTCCCTTTTCAGATATTGGCTTGATATATATACCCTTTGTATATTTTGTACATATAGTATATTTTGTACATATAGTGTCTGTATTGGGTTTACACTACCACTAGTCGCTGCTTATGTATAGCACTGTTTTGTTGTGTTTTGTGTCCCTGTTCTTTTATTTTTATTTTTCATATTCCTTTTTTTCAAATTTGTAACATTGTGCAAATCCTTATTGTTTTCTAGTGAGGTTTGACAAAGGCCCACAACGGGGCCGAAACGTTACCTAGTACCTCGATATATGATTGTGGTGACCCCAGTTTCGCAAATACCACTGTGGTGAAAATAATAAATTACTTTATTTGCATATGAAAAAACAAAATATCGAGTGCGGCTGTTGTTTATTTATTTATGAAGTTACCGTGGTTCAGCCTGCACCAATCCACACCGATCAGAGTGCACGCCTTTGCTATCTCTATTACGTACGTTGTTGGCGTCTTGCACCTGAAGCCATAGATGTCTACCGAAACATTTGCATTCGATGAGCCAGCAGCGACACGGATCCTAGCCAAGGTTACCAGCTCTGGCGATTTCTTGAAAATCCCAGCTCAGGAATTACGCACTAAAGACTACGAGCGTGAACGAAGGCGTTTGGCATCATTCGATTTACATTCCATCACGCTAGCTGAGTATCATAGACTAAGCAGAATACCGCGTGGTCTCAGGTGCCACCTGCGACCAACATTGTTCTCGGACAAACCCGACTATTGTGACAAGTTTCAAAAGATACTCAACAAATGTTCTCTGGATATTATTCTTCTCACTGTTGATTTTCTTCAGACAGCCATTTCAGAAACCGAAGGAAAGATCGCCTCCATTGAAGAACAACTATCTACACTACTACCAGCAGCAGACTGGAGCTCCTTGAAGGCAAAGACTGACAAGGTAATAGAAGAGCATCGCAAATTTCTCCAAGAAAGAAAGCGCTCCAAATTTCAACGAGACTCCGAAGACTACTCTCAAAACCGAGTTTATAGATGGAACGACTCTGCTCCCTCCGGTACCAGACAAGGCAACTCTGGCCCCCGGCGCCAGGGTTCATACAGTACAGACAGCGACAGCTCCACAAACAGCCTCTCACAGAATCGTTTTTTATCCAAACGTCCGGTCCCAAGACCCAATACCCGCCACGGAGGAGACCGATACGGAGGGCCTTCCGGAAACACAGATCGCATGACGACAAGGTCCCAGGTAAGACCAGTAACACAGTCATCAACATCTCCTCTTATACACTCAACCCGGCGGAACTAACAGTTCTGCAACGGGGCCTATCCTTTTGTCCTACCCCACAATGGGATAAATTCAAACTCTCCCAGGACCTCCAACACTTCTTCCGTAATCTTCGTCTGAAGACTCATTTTGGACTTCTTCAAGATTCACCACATAATAGGGCACCCACGTCTGTGGGTGATCCTATTCCTGCATTGAGCATTGTTAACTTGGGTTTACGCAACACTAGCAGTTTCAACCCTCCACATAATTATCATGCCACTGAGGCCTATATAGAACTGATTCAGAAAGATATTGACCGCATTTTTGAACAACACCAGACAGGGAATCTACCCACATACAATAATATCTCTTCTGTTGAAAAACAGGCCCTGAATTCCCTGAGAAACAATAAGAGCATCACGATAAAGCCAGCTGACAAGGGGGGCGCTATCGTGGTACAGAACACTACAGACTATATATCTGAAATCCGTAGACAGTTATCTAATGGCACTACTTATAAACAGATTTCCTCTGATCCCACTTCCACCATTAAAACACGAATTGAGACTATCCTCCATAAATATCAGTCCCTTAAAGTAATTGACTCCAAAACCGCTACCTTCCTCACTAACCAGTATCCAGTGACTCCCGTAATATATACTCTTCCCAAAATCCATAAATCTCTCACCAACCCACCAGGGCGACCAATTGTCGCCTCAACCGACTCCATTCTGGCCCCTATCTCAATCTACTTGGAAAAAATTCTAACCCCACTTACTAAGACAATGCGTTCGTTTATTCTAGACACCGGGCATTTTCTACAAACCCTACGACAATTTTCACCCACACCAACAGAAAGCATTCTTGTTACATTTGACGTATGTAGCTTATATACTTCCATTAAGCATGATCTAGGCCTTCAAGCAGTGGCGGATCTCCTACAACAACGCAATTTTACCAATGATTCCCAACAGCTTTGCCTTGAACTCCTATCTTTGATTTTACATAACAATTTTTTTCTTTTCGGAGATCAATACTATTTACAAACCCAAGGCACTGCCATGGGTGCAAATGTCGCACCAGCTTACGCTAATATCTATATGGACAATTACGAGAATGCCTACGTATATAATAACATCCTGTTTCGCACCCATAGTCGATGTTGGCTCCGATTCATAGACGACATCTTTTGTCTATGGACGGGCCCACACGATACCCTACTCAGCTTTACCGAATATCTCAATTCCATTAGGCCAGAACTGCAATTTACACTAAACAGTAGCCCTTTGCAGATCTCCTTTCTTGACACCTTGGTCATAAGAGAACCCAATGGTTCCCTCGTCACGGACATCTTTTCTAAACCTACTGACTCCAATAGTCTGCTTCACTATCAAAGTTGCCACCCAATTTCCACTAAACAAAGTTTGCCCCGTTCTCAATTTAAGCGTGTAGCATGTATTGTCTCAAAACCCAGTCTACTTCCAGAACGACTGGAAGAGATGTCACAAAAGTTCATGGCCAGGGATTACCCTGTGAGTCTTTTGAATAAAGAGAAAAGGTTGGCTACAAACCCTTCCGTTTCCCCTAATAGTCAATCCAGACCTGAAAGAGTCCCGTTTGTCCATTCTCACCATCCTGTTATGCCCGTGGTATATGATGCTATTCGCAAGCACTGGCCTCTCCTTAAACAAGCATACCCCCACATCCAGGCTTTTTCTACACCTCCGCTGTTGTGTAAACGTAGGCCGAATAACATTAGGGACAAAGTGGTTAAAGCCGACATTGGTAGCTTTACTAGAGTGCCTAGACAGACCTTTCTTAGTACCGAAAGGAACGGCACCTTTCCCTGCTTGAGATGTGCATGCTGCTCGAATGTCATAAAATCTGGCACAATCACCCACCCTCATTCGGGCAAACAGTTTAGAATCAATGGTTTTTTCACATGTGACTCTAACAATGTCATTTACGTAGTTAAATGCCCCTGTGGACTTCTTTATGTTGGTGAGACAACACAGCATATCCGGGATCGGATTGCGTCTCACAAATCAACTATAAGATGCAAGAAAACGTGGCTTCCTCTCCCCTACCATTTTGTGTCCGCCAACCACTCCATCTCACAATTGCGATTCCAAGTACTTGAGCAGGTGGACAGACCACGCAGGGGCGGCAACCACATCAAACAGCTGAGGGAACGGGAAGCACATTGGATCTACACCCTCAAGACCCTCTCACCAAAGGGCCTTAACCGTGAACTTGATTTGGTTTGCTGATGGTATACTGTTGACCCTCCGGTTCTCTACTATAGCGTCATAGTCTTCACTATATTCAGTATTTGTACTCCATTATACTAGCTTATTCTTGCATGTCCTTAGCGGGTAGGGCTGACTTACCGTTGTTGTTATCCTTCCACATACTAATCTTTTCTTAATACTTTCAGGCCATCTGACCCTCACTATTTATCACATCCTTCTGGGGTAAGTACCTATTGCCCAATTTTGGTCATTTCATTTTTATTTTTTAATTTTTAATTTTTATAATATTTTTTTATATTTTTATTTTTATTTTTATTATATATTATTTTTTCAATCTTTTTTCATTTTCACTTTATTTTTTCATTATTATTATTATTTTTATTATTATTTTTATCTTTATTTTCATTTTCATTTTATTTGTTTATTTTATTTTTCGTTCTACTTTCATTTTTCTCTTTTGCTACTTTGGGTCGACACCCTATTTTTATTCTTATCCCATTTTATTTTTATTTTTACTTTCATTTCATTTTATTTTATTTTTATTTTTATTTTTTTTCCTTATTTATTTTTATTTTTATTTATTTCATTTTTCAGTTTATCCATCATACTCATCCCATGATCTCACCCCCTTTTTCTCCTTCTCTTCCTTCTGTCCTCATTTTTATTTTTATTTTTATTTTTATTTTTATCTCCTTTTTTTCCCCCTTATTTTTCCTTCCACCACTTCGGTCACATTCCCCATAGCCCATCATTTCACACTCTGACACATTTCCTTTTCTCCCAGGCTTTCTTTCATTCCCATACTATACTGGTGCCAGCCCATCTATTGTCTCCCAGCGCTTTACTTCTGCGCTGATGCTCCCTTCACTCTTACGACGCTTGCTCCCCTCCTTTAATATAGATACCAGGTTTGGCAACGCACCGCCACTTCCGACCCTCTAGTGCGCAGGCGCTAGTCTTTTTTCCTTCAGCGCGCCGCCGTTGCTCCCCGACTCTCTCAAGTGCGCATGCGCCGCCGCCGTATGCTCCTTTCCTAGCGTGCCCCATCCTCCCCGCGCTATATTTGTGTTCCAGCCCTCGGCTCTACATCCTGCCTAGTGCGCAGTCGCGCTCTTTACGCCGGCCCCATATCCTAACCTCCTCCCTATCTGTCTGGTCCTGCGCTCCAGCCCTCGCTCCAGCCTTGCACTTCCTGTGCCGCCCCTTTATTAACCCCACGGTTCTACACGGCTCCACACATCACCGCAGGCACGCAGCACACCGGATCCTCAGGTATTCGCTGCTCCCTTTTAGGCTGTGTCCCCCCTGTCTTCCCCACAGCTGACTCATGCTCTTTTTATCTTTTACAGCGCATACTGGGAATTTGTTTCCCCTTTCCTGACCTACCTTCTTTTTCCCGCTTTTGCATTATACGGTATGTTATGTCATGTTCCCCCGCCCCTTACTCTCGTACTATATATCCCTATCTTACTTAATGGTATACCTTTCTTTTCCTCCCCCCCCCCCCCCTCCAGTCTCCGCCTGGATCCTGCCTTACTACCTGTTTCGTTACTTTGGGGTACCCTCCACTTTTTTCTTTTTACAACAAGGTTAGTCGCCCTTCCTCTTTTATTAGTGCTCGTATGTAATTTTTCAGAAGCGTAAATCTGGATGCCTTTCGTTGATACCACGCCAACTTGCATGCTGGCTCTATGAATATAGATATACGCATAATTTCCCTTTTCAGATATTGGCTTGATATATATACCCTTTGTATATTTTGTACATATAGTATATTTTGTACATATAGTGTCTGTATTGGGTTTACACTACCACTAGTCGCTGCTTATGTATAGCACTGTTTTGTTGTGTTTTGTGTCCCTGTTCTTTTATTTTTATTTTTCATATTCCTTTTTTTCAAATTTGTAACATTGTGCAAATCCTTATTGTTTTCTAGTGAGGTTTGACAAAGGCCCACAACGGGGCCGAAACGTTACCTAGTACCTCGATATATGATTGTGGTGACCCCAGTTTCGCAAATACCACTGTGGTGAAAATAATAAATTACTTTATTTGCATATGAAAAAACAAAATATCGAGTGCGGCTGTTGTTTATTTATTTATGAAGTTACCGTGGTTCAGCCTGCACCAATCCACACCGATCAGAGTGCACGCCTTTGCTATCTCTATCAAGCTGTATAGAAAACAGCCTAAAAGCGGGCACCACTTGCCTAATAGACAGTCACCTCTAAGGTGGCCGGTAACTTTGGCCATGAGCTGTATCCTCCAGAATAAACATCCCTCCAGTCTTTTGATTAAGAGGAAAATTGCAAAATTGTTGTTTTTACAAACAATTAGCAGTTTTTCTCTTGGGTCATTCCATGGTAACTTACGTTACATTCGCAAGCCAAAAACTGGCTACAGACTGTTCTTTGAAGGCAGGCACAAAAAGGAGTGAATGTATATTGTACATTAAACTATTCTTAATAGATTTCAACACAGTTTGATTTTTCAACAATAAAATTAAATACAAAATTCACATTGTGTTACTGCAGTCCGTTCAATGCATGCGTTAAACGGACTGCGTTTTCGCAAGTGCCGAAAAAGATCGCGTTATGTTCTATCTGCGCTAGCGGGGACGGACCCAGAAACGCTGCAGCCCGCATCCAAGGATCCGCCACAGAATGACAGCACATCACTAGCGCATGCCCATTATGGCATGCGTTGGCAATGCACCCGATAGTAGGGGTTAATGGCAGCGTTAACGGACTGCGTTACACCACGTTATGCTGCAGTGTAATGCAGTCCGTCTAACGGACTGCCATAACGCAATGTGAACCCAGCCTAACTTACGTTACAAAAAAGGAAAGGCAATTGTCCTTCATGAGTCTCACACAGTTTCTGTGCTGGTAAATGGGAGAAGCACTCTTTTAATGTATTAAAACACCATAGTCCCATCAACTTTAATAAAAAATTTATTTTATCCTCTCAAGTTAAAAGCAACAGTTTTTAATACAAGAAATATAAATAACTTACGTTACCGCACAGTATAGTAACTTTCGTTGCTAAGCTGATGGTAACTTACGCTACAGTAAGTTACCATCCATTGGATTGAACCTATTGTAAGGTGAGTTACCAGCATTTTTGTAACGTAAGTTACTATATTGTGTTGTAACGTAAGCTGCCATGGAATGACCCTCTTCCATATGGCGCCACTGCTGACAGCATGAAATGGGAAGAGGTTTAGTAAGTAAGTAACACTCTTATATAGTCAACTTTCGGCCAGACACCTGGTGAATGAATAATTAGACTTACCTGTGGTAACTTTTTGTTAATTGAAAATATCTGTAGTATAAACTTCAGCTTTGCTAGTTAGACTTTCATTGGATTGTACTCCTTTTTCCAACATGGTCTTCAATCAATTGAAAGTTACTTTTTTGGGATGTGCAAAATAGCAAATCCTGTTAGCAAACAAGGACCTTCACTTGGAGAATATTGTAGTATTCTGGTCCAAAGAAAATATTGATTCTGAAAGAAAACTAAAGATTTTGGACAAATCTGTTGGGATGTACTTATTTATGCTGAGCACTGTGTATATATGTATATTTATCAAATATATATATCAATTTAATCTCTACCTCTCAGTCTGACTGACAGTGCTGTCTGTTGCTAGAGATTAAAATGATGCAACTGAAAACATTGACTTACAGAGGATATAGATGAGCTGTGGAGAAGATGATGTTACATTTATCGTCCATCTAAGATAAATGACCAGGCCTTTGTATCTTTTCAATACAATGTTAACACTTGAATACTTCACAGCCTGAAGATCGCAAGCTTCTTAAGGAACTTGGTCCTAAAGGAGAAGGGAAGATTTCTGCTGTAGAGGAGCTCTTGGATGAGGTATATTGAAGGAGAGCATATGCTAACATGTAAAGCTGGTAATACGGAGACAGTCTCTGCTACCGTGAGCCTGACTCATTCAGACTGGCATTGTGCACACCACACTTAAAGAGGTTGTCCACTACTTTAATATTTATCATCTATTCTTAGGATAGTAGTAATGAAACTTGGCACTCAAAAGGCTATGTTGCAATATATCCTTTTCAGTTCCGAGTTTCATTACTACTACTAGTACGTTTTAGAACCCTTTTAGAACCCTTCTCAGGCACCTCATCTATCCCCTCTGGAGTGCCCTTTATGATTTTTCTATCTATAGCTTAGGTCATCGATGTCTGATCGGTGAGGGTGCGACACCCGGCATACCAGCACGGCTACAGTCACTATGCTCGTGTTGCATGCACGCCCTGACACATTGACTGATAGCCATCTCTGCAGCGTATTAGTGTATCTGCAGCACACAGTGGTAGTTATACAATCTTCATTTCGAAAGGAGAAGAGGAAAATATGCGGCACTCACCCAGTTTGCATGAAATTGATGTCTTTAATGTACAGTCAATCCGGATACAGACATTTCATCAGGCACAACAGGCAGCGATGAGGGTGCGGGGAGTGTGGAGGGGACGACGGCCGTTTCGCGCCATCTGCGCTTCTACGGGTCCATGTGCAGCTAAAATGATGTAATTTCCTTTATAGGGGGGTTGACCATCAAATGATACCAACATTATTGTTAAATTTTATACAAAATACATTTTACAATAAATATTAGTGCATATTACCATTTACGCTGGCTGGAAAAATTTGGGATTTATAAAAATATTGCCATGTCTAATTTATCATTCAGACCAATCGATCCTTGGGCATTTGACCTCGTTATCCATTTGGCTTCTTGTTTCAAGAGTAGTTTATTGTGATTACCGCCCTGGGGAGGAAATTTAACAATTTCAAGTCCAGCGAACTGCATCAATTCAGGGTTTCCATTGTGTTTCTCTTGCATGTGTTTAATTACACGCATGGTCCCTTTACCTGATGATATGGAATTGTAGTTTTCACGAAATCTAATTGTTAAAGACCGAATGGTCTTCCCTATATAAAAATATTGACAGGGACAGAATACTATATAAACTACAAATTTACTCTTACGTGTAATGAAATCACGAATTTTATGATTTATCGATCCGATTCTCATAGGATTGTCTAATTTATGCAGATGACAGAAATTGCAATTGCCACATTTGAAATTGCCTTGTGGCATGTCTTTATTTAACCGATTGCTTTGCATTGGTAACAATCTATTGTGTACCAAAAGGTCACCCAGATTATTTGTGCGTTTATATGCAAATTGTGGATCCATCATTGTGATTTTTGATAGTTCCCTATCACTTTGCAATATATGCCAGTTTTTTGTGATAGCCGCATACATTTTCTTACCCATTGGACTGTGTACGAAACTGAAAGTAAATCTCTTGATTATTTTTCTGACGATTCATTTTTTTACGTTTTTTAAGGAGATCGTGCTGTGAGAGTTTTGCTACCCTATTTTCGGCTTCCATTAATATCTCCAATGGGTAACCCCTATTACTAAAGCGAGTTTTTTGTTTATATGCAGAGCACCAATTCCCAGAGGCTCGAATAATCGCACGTCAATAGGAAAAATAAAGAAAGGGTGTGGATTAAGAAAGTATTCCCTATCAGTGATCGGACTCCTAGTGCCATTCAGCTTTTTGTTTTTTAAAAATATTGACAGCTATTATATCTTGTGTATAGAGCACAGGAAAAAGTCGCTGAAAAAGGACTATTGCAACTATCACAGTGGAAGTGAATAGCGAAGATATTACTGACCCAGATCCTAAAATGACTGTGGAGCCTGGCCTATTAGCAGGCAGAGAGGGTGCGGTGGAGTTTTTCGCTGACTGCAACTTAAGGGATGAATTGGAATTAATAAGTACTAAAACCTTGGAGTCAAAAATGTACTCATTGGCAGAAAAAGAAATCAGATTATTTTGAACAATAAAATCTCTGAAATCATATATAGATTGCAATCGAGTCCCTAGAGGACTTTGAGTATAGAAGGAAATATCGCAGTTTAAGGAAGATGCAAATTTCCAGAAAGCCTGGAAGCAAATCCATCTAGAGTGCTCACAGAACCTGCTACAACTTGTCATTAAACAAAATGAGAAAGAATACGCCAATTTATGTGAACAATTAGAAAAATCGAAAAACGAATTATCTTCAAGAATTACAGACACTCAAAACAAAATTTTCCTAAAAAAGTTAGAAAAGAAATTAATATTGATTCAGATGGACACTAAAAAAAAAGAAAAAAGAAAAATTCTTAAGGGGTAAAAATGATTTTGAAACGGGACAAATCTTCACTTGGAATAAAAATAAACAAAGAGTTTTCCATAGAAACCGTTCTATAAAAAATCGAAATAAAAAGAAACAATACAAAGATGGGTGGGTTACAGACTCGGATTCCAGTGGAATGGAGGAACAACCTGAAGATAAAGAAATAGCAACTACCTCTAAGCAACCAGAAGTCCCTTTAGGAATAAGACCCGAAGAGGGGGCCGCAAGCGCAAAGAAAAAACGCAAACAAGTATCCTGGATAAAGTAACAAATCGAGAGGACACATTCCAGATAATAAACTTGTCGGCGAAGACAATAACTGCAGAGCAAATGAAAGTATTATCACGGGGACTTAATTTTTGTGTACCAGAAGATTTTAATCTAACTGAGTTTAAGATTGATTTTTTTCAAAAGCATAAGGAAGCTGCATTTGCATAAACACTTTTCTAATGTTAAAAACAAAGGTATAAAAACCACCACAATAACAACGGATAATCCGGTATCGATAGGAAATTTTGGTTTTATGGCATACCCACCTCCGGATATAAAAGATATTGAAGACACATTGTTGTTAATGAGTTTGAATGAAAATTCAGAAAATTTAGAAATGTGTTTATATGATAACATCGCTAATACTGAGGTTGAACCATTTAAAGGAGGTATTAAATTTAATTTTATGCCCCCTACATCCCCAGGTAACGTTATTGATGTATTTCACGACTCAGTTTTAAAAGATATTGAGGCAATCATATATCCAGAGTCTGCTAAAAATCTATCAGTAAATGAACAAAAAGCACTTCGGGAAATGCAAAAATGGGATGACGTAATAATAAGAAAAGCAGACAAAGGAGGGAATTTAGTCATTTTGGATAAAAACTACTACATCAGTGAGGCTATGTCACAACTAAATGACCCTGAAGTATATCTTCCCCTTGATAGTAATCCGACAGGTAAATATAAGGCTGGGTTCACATTGCGTTAGTGGCAGTCCGCTAACGGAATGCGTTACATAGCGCCACTAACGCAATGTAACGGATCCGTTAGCGCAGCCATTGACCGCAATGTATCTAACGCATCGCTAACGTATGCCATTTTTGGCATGCGTTAGCGATGTCCCGTTATTTTCTGACAGACCTCGAACGCTGTTTGCAGCGTTTTTCGGGGCGTTCTCGCTAGCGCAGATCGGGCATCTGCGCTAGTGGGATCGCTAAACGCAATCCCTTTTTGTACATTGCGTTAGCGCATTCCGTTAGCATATGCGCTAAACGGATTGCACTAACGCAATGTGAACCTAGCCTAAGGAAAAACTGAGAACCCTGTTAAAGAAATATGTAGAAAAGGGTATTTTGACAAAAAATAGAGCCGAAAAATTACTACCAGAGTGTCCAAACATCCCACACTGGTATAGCATACCTAAGTGTTATGAAAGGCAATTCAGTACCACAATGGACATAGCGGTCAGAGCACATACAGTGATCTGACAATAACCCAAAATCATAGAACGAGCTCTGAGACGTGGGAACTCTGCAGACCGCAATCCCTAATCCTCTCCAAACAACACTAGAGGCAGCCGTGGATTGCGCCTAACTCTGCCTATGCAACTCGGCACAGCCTGAGAAACTAACTAGCCTGAAGATAGAAAATAAGCCTACCTTGCCTCAGAGAAATACCCCAAAGGAAAAGGCAGCCCCCCACATATAATGACTGTGAGTAAGATGAAAAGACAAACGTAGGGATGAAATAGATTCAGCAAAGTGAGGCCCGACTTTCTTAACAGAGCGAGGATAGAAAAGGCAACTTTGCGGTCTACACAAAACCCTAAAGAAAACCACGCAAAGGGGGCAAAAAGACCCTCTGTACCGAACTAACGGCACGGAGGTACACCCTCTGCGTCCCAGAGCTTCCAGCAACAAAATAGACAAGCTGGACAGAAAAAATAGCAAACAAATAGCAAAGAAGAACTTAGCTATGCAGAGCAGCAGGCCACAGGAATGATCCAGGGAAAAGCAAGTCCAACACTGGAACATTGACAGGAAGCCAGGATCAAAGCATTAGGTGGAGTTAAGTAGAGAAGCACCTAACGACCTCACCAGATCACCTGAGGGAGGAAACTCAGAAGCCGCAGTACCACTTCCCTCCACCAACAGAAGCTCACAGAGAGAATCAGCCGAAGTACCACTTGTGACCACAGGAGGGAGCTCTGCCACAGAATTCACAACAGTACCACCCCCTTGAGGAGGGGTCACCGAACCCTCACCAGAGCCCCCAGGCCGACCAGGATGAGCCACATGAAAGGCACGAACAAGATCGGGAGCATGGACATCAGAGGCAAAAACCCAGGAATTATCTTCCTGAGCATAACCCTTCCATTTAACCAGATACTGGAGTTTCCGTCTAGAAACACGAGAATCCAAAATCTTCTCCACAATATACTCCAATTCCCCCTCCACCAAAACCGGGGCAGGAGGATCAACAGATGGAACCATAGGTGCCACGTATCTCCGCAACAATGACCTATGGAATACGTTATGTATGGAAAAAGAATCTGGAAGGGTCAGACGAAAAGACACAGGATTAAGAACCTCAGAAATCCTATACGGACCAATGAAACGAGGTTTAAACTTAGGAGAGGAAACCTTCATAGGAACATGACGAGAAGACAACCAAACCAGATCCCCAACACGAAGTCGGAGACCCACACGGTGTCTGCGATTAGCGAAACGTTGAGCCTTCTCCTGGGACAAGGTCAAATTGTCCACTACATGAGTCCAAATCTGCTGCAACCTGTCCACCACAGTATCCACACCAGGACAGTCCGAAGACTCAACCTGTCCTGAAGAGAAACGAGGATGGAACCCAGAATTGCAGAAAAATGGCGAAACCAAGGTAGCCGAGCTGACCCGATTATTAAGGGCGAACTCAGCCAAAGGCAAAAAGGACACCCAGTCATCCTGATCGGCAGAAACAAAGCATCTCAGATATGTTTCCAAGGTCTGATTGGTTCGTTCGGTCTGGCCATTAGTCTGAGGATGGAAAGCCGAGGAAAAAGACAAGTCAATGCCCATCCTACCACAAAAGGCTCGCCAAAACCTTGAAACAAACTGGGAACCTCTGTCAGAAACGATATTCTCTGGAATGCCATGTAAACGAACCACATGCTGGAAGAACAATGGCACCAAATCAGAGGAGGAAGGCAATTTAGACAAGGGTACCAGATGGACCATCTTAGAAAAGCGATCACAGACCACCCAAATGACTGACATCTTTTGAGAAACGGGAAGATCAGAAATAAAATCCATAGAGATATGTGTCCAAGGCCTCTTCGGAACCAGCAAGGGCAAAAGCAACCCACTGGCACGAGAACAGCAGGGCTTAGCCCGAGCACAAATCCCACAGGACTGCACAAAAGCACGCACATCCCGCAACAGAGACGGCCACCAAAAGGATCTAGCCACTAACTCTCTGGTACCAAAGATTCCAGGATGACCAGCCAAAACCGAACAATGAACCTCAGAGATAACCTTACTGGTCCACCTATCAGGGACAAACAGTCTCTCCGCTGGACAACGATCAGGTTTATTAGCCTGAAATTTTTGCAGCACCCGCCGCAAATCAGGGGAGATGGCAGACACAATTACTCCTTCCTTGAGGATACCCGCCGGCTCAGACAAACCCGGAGAGTCGGGCACAAAACTCCTAGACAGAGCATCCGCCTTCACATTTTTAGAGCCCGGAAGGTACGAAATCACAAAGTCAAAACGGGCAAAAAACAGCGACCAACGAGCCCGTCTAGGATTCAACCGCTTAGCAGACTCAAGATAAGTCAAGTTCTTATGATCAGTCAATACCACCACGCGATGCTTAGCTCCTTCAAGCCAATGACGCCACTCCTCGAATGCCCACTTCATGGCCAGCAACTCTCGGTTGCCCACATCATAATTTCGCTCAGCAGGCGAAAGCTTCCTGGAAAAAAAAGCGCATGGTTTCATCACTGAGCAATCAGAACCTCTCTGCGACAAAACAGCCCCTGCTCCAATCTCAGAAGCATCAACCTCGACCTGGAACGGAAGAGAAACATCTGGTTGACACAACACAGGGGCAGAAGAAAAACGACGCTTCAACTCTTGAAAAGCTTCCACAGCAGCAGAAGACCAATTGACCAAATCAGCACCCTTCTTGGTCAAATCGGTCAATGGTTTGGCAATACTAGAAAAATTGCAGATAAAGCGACGATAAAAATTAGCAAATCCCAGGAACTTTTGCAGACTTTTCAGAGATGTCGGCTGAGTCCAATCATGGATGGCTTGGACCTTAACAGGATCCATCTCGATAGTAGAAGGGGAAAAGATGAACCCCAAAAATGAAACCTTCTGCACACCAAAGAGACACTTTGATCCCTTCACAAACAAAGAATTAGCACGCAGGACCTGAAAAACTGTTCTGACCTGCTTCACATGAGACTCCCAATCATCCGAGAAGACCAAAATGTCATCCAAGTACACAATCAGGAATTTATCCAGGTATTCTCGGAAGATGTCATGCATAAAGGACTGAAACACTGATGGAGCATTGGCAAGTCCGAATGGCATCACTAGATACTCAAAATGACCCTCGGGCGTATTAAATGCAGTTTTCCATTCATCTCCTCGCCTGATTCGCACCAGATTATACGCACCACGAAGATCTAACTTGGTGAACCAACTAGCCCCCTTAATCCGAGCAAACAAATCAGATAACAATGGCAAGGGGTACTGAAATTTAACCGTGATCTTATTTAGAAGGCGGTAATCTATACAAGGTCTCAGCGAACCATCCTTCTTGGCTACAAAAAAGAACCCTGCTCCTAATGGTGACGATGACGGGCGAATATGCCCCTTCTCCAGGGATTCCTTCACATAACTGCGCATAGCGGCGTGCTCAGGCACGGATAAATTAAACAGTCGACCTTTTGGGAATTTACTACCAGGAATCAAATTGATAGCACAATCACAATCCCTATGCGGAGGTAGGGCATCGGACTTGGGCTCATCAAATACATCCCGGTAATCAGACAAGAACTCTGGAACCTCAGAAGGGGTGGATGACGAAATTGACAGAAATGGAACATCACCATGTACCCCCTGACAACCCCAGCTGGACACCGACATGGATTTCCAATCTAATACTGGATTGTGGGCTTGTAGCCATGACAACCCCAACACGACCACATCATGCAGATTATGCAACACCAGAAAGCGAATAACCTCCTGATGTGCAGGAGCCATGCACATGGTCAGCTGGGTCCAGTACTGAGGCTTATTCTTGGCCAAAGGCGTAGCATCAATTCCTCTCAATGGAATAGGACACTGCAAGGGCTCTAAGAGAAACCCACAACGCTTAGCATACTCCAAGTCCATCAAATTCAGGGCAGCGCCTGAATCCACAAATGCCATGACAGAATACGATGACAAAGAACAGATCAAGGTAACGGACAAAAGAAATTTTGACTGTACCGTACCAATGGTGGCAGACCTAGCGAACCGCTTAGTGCGCTTAGGACAATCAGAGATAGCATGAGTGGAATCACCACAGTAGAAACACAGCCCATTCAGACGTCTGTGTTCTTGCCGTTCAACTCTGGTCAAAGTCCTATCGCACTGCATAGGCTCAGGTTTAAGCTCAGGTAATACCGCCAAATGGTGCACAGGTTTACGCTCACGCAAGTGTCGACCGATCTGAATGGCCAAAGACATAGACTCATTCAAACCAGCAGGCATAGGAAATCCCACCATGACATCCTTAAGGGCTTCAGAGAGACCCTTTCTGAACATAGCTGCCAGCGCAGATTCATTCCATTGAGTGAGCACGGACCACTTTCTAAATTTCTGACAATATACCTCTATCTCATCCTGACCCTGACAAAGAGCCAGCAAATTTTTCTCTGCCTGATCCACTGAATTAGGTTCATCGTACAGCAATCCGAGCGCCAGGAAAAACGCATCGATATTACTCAATGCAGGATCTCCTGACGCAAGAGAAAATGCCCAGTCCTGAGGGTCGCCGCGCAAAAAAGAAATAACAATCAAAACCTGTTGAACTGGATCACCAGAGGTGCGAGGTTTCAAGGCCAGAAATAATTTACAATTATTTTTGAAACTCAGAAACTTAGTTCTATCTCCAAAAAACAAATCAGGAATAGGAATTCTTGGTTCTAACATAGATTTCTGATCAATAGTGTCTTGAATCTTTTGTACTCTTGCCGAGAGCTGATCCACAAATGAAGACAGACTTCTAATGTCCATCGCTACACCTGTGTACTGAACCACCCAAATGTCTAGGGGAAAAAAAAGGCAAAACACAGTGCAAAGAAAAAAAAAATGGTCTCAGAACTTCTCCTTTCCCTCTATTGAGAATCATTAGTACTTTGGGCTTCCTGTACTGTTATGAAAGGCAATTCAGTACCACAATGGACATAGCGGTCAGAGCACATACAGTGATCTGACAATAACCCAAAATCATAGAACGAGCTCTGAGACGTGGGAACTCTGCAGACCGCAATCCCTAATCCTCTCCAAACAACACTAGAGGCAGCCGTGGATTGCGCCTAACTCTGCCTATGCAACTCGGCACAGCCTGAGAAACTAACTAGCCTGAAGATAGAAAATAAGCCTACCTTGCCTCAGAGAAATACCCCAAAGAAAAAGGCAGCCCCCCACATATAATGACTGTGAGTAAGATGAAAAGACAAACGTAGGGATGAAATAGATTCAGCAAAGTGAGGCCCGACTTTCTTAACAGAGCGAGGATAGAAAAGGCAACTTTGCGGTCTACACAAAACCCTAAAGAAAACCACGCAAAGGGGGCAAAAAGACCCTCCGTACCGAACTAACGGCACAAAGGTACACCCTCTGCGTGCCAGAGCTTCCAGCAACAAAATAGACAAGCTGGACAGAAAAAATAGCAAACAAATAGCAAAGAAGAACTTAGCTATGCAGAGCAGCAGGCCACAGGAATGATCCAGGGAAAAGCAAGTCCAACACTGGAACATTGACAGGAAGCCAGGATCAAAGCATTAGGTGGAGTTAAGTAGAGAAGCACCTAACGACCTCACCAGATCACCTGAGGGAGGAAACTCAGAAGCCGCAGTACCACTTCCCTCCACCAACAGAAGCTCACAGAGAGAATCAGCCGAAGTACCACTTGTGACCACAGGAGGGAGCTCTGCCACAGAATTCACAACACCTAAGATTCACAAATGTGCAAATATACCTCCAGGCCGCCCGATAATATCGGGAGTAGATTCCTTAACGGAACCACTATCACAATTCTTGGACTGTCTCTTAAAACCCTTGTTGAAAAAAATACGCTCTTTTGTAAAAGACAGTGGGGATTTCTTATTAGCGTTAAAAGGAGTAGAGTGGCAAACAAGCTTCTCATTGGCGTCTATTGACATAGTTAATTTATACATTAGAATTCCGCAAAAGAAGGGGATAGATGCCATACATAAAATCCTATTAAATACAGGTAAAGATTTAGGATTTATCTCCTTTATTCTAGAAAGTTTGGAATTTGTTCTCTCCCATAATGCGTTCAAGTTTATTAACAAGTGGTATTTACAAAAAACGGGTACCGCAATGGGTACGCCAGTAGCATGTGTTTTTGCTAATTTATTTTTAGCTGCTTTTGAGGAAAAATTTATCACAAGCATTGACAATCCTTTTTTGAAACACATATGGACATACTTGAGATTTGCAGATGACCTTTTCATTATTTGGGATGGATCGGAAGAGGATTTTACTGATTTTGTGACCAGTCTGAATAGTAATAGTGATGAAAACATGTGCTTCACCTCATGTTTTGGAAAAAACTCCTTGGAATTCCTAGACGTGAAAATAGAAATTGTTGAAGGACAAATAAATACCAAAGTTTTTAGGAAACCGACAGCAACAAATCACTTGCTGCATTTTAGTAGTGCACATCCCATGCGCACTAAAAAGAGTATCCCGTACAGCCAAATGGTGAGGCTCAGAAAAATTAATAATAATGATGACGTATATAAAGAACAGGTTGCCGAACGGCTTAGTAATAGGGATTACCCATTAGAGATATTAATGGAAGCCGAAAATAGGGCAGCAACACTCTCACAGCACGATCTCCTTAAAAAACGTAAAAAAATGAATCATCAGAAAAATAATCAGAGATTTACTTTCAGTTTCGTACATAGTCCAATAGATAAGAAAATGTATGCGGCTATCAGAAAAAACTGGCATATATTGGAAAGTGATAGGGAACTATCAAAAATCACAATGACGGATCCACAATTTGCATATAAACGCACAAATAATCTGGGTGACCTTTTGGTACACAATAGATTGTTACCAGTGTAAAGCAATCTAATATATAAAGCTGAATGTGTGTGTGTATGTGTGTATGTCCGGGATTGGCATCTGCACCGTCGCAGCTACAGCCACAAAATTTTGCACGGTCACACGTCTGGACCCCGAGAGCGTCATAGGCTGTGTTGTGAGGCGAAATTTTAACCCCGCGCGTTCCAATTCACCAAACAATTTTGCCCCTATCTACATAATGGGGAAAAAAGTGAAAGGACAAGTGTTTGAGGCGTGGCAGCTACAGCCACAAAATTTTGCACAGTCACACGTCTGGACCCCGAGAGTGTCATAGGCTATGTTGTGAGGTGAAATTTTAACCCCGCGCTTTCCAATTCACCAAACAATTTTGCCCCTATCTACATAATGGGGAAAAAAGTGAAAGGAAAAGTGTTGGAGGGGTCGCAGCTACAGCCACAAAATTTTGCACAGTCACACGACTGGACCCCGAGAGCGTCATAGGCTATGTTGTGAGGTGAAATTTTAACCCCGCGCTTTCCAATTCACCAAACAATTTTGCCTCTATCTACATAATGGGGAAAAGTGAAAGGAAAAGTGTTGGAGGCAAATTGACCGCTGCCAGATGTGAACAAGGGGGACTTAAAGAATGAGAGCGATGGCGCCAAAGAGTATATACCGGACAGTTGCTAAGGTGGGGCCCCGACATGGGATACTCACCACACACGGGGATATGAACACACACAAAATGCGCCACACACTACCACATGCTTGAACACATATTACCCTCAGCACACATTTCACCACACATACACCAACCTCGCCACATAAAAGTCGAAACACAAAAGTCGCCGCTCAAAACTCGCCATGCGCAAAACTCACCACATGCAAAAACTAGGCTCACGCAAAACTCGCCGCAAGTGCAAGTCTCACCTCATGGAAAACTCACCACACGCAAAACTTGCAGACGCGCAAAAATTGCCACATGCACAAAAGTTGCAACACATGCAAAAGTTGCCTCACACAAAACTTGCACATACTCAAAAGGCACCACACATAAAACTCGCCACGCGCAAAAACTCGCCATGCTCAAAACTTGCTGCACACAACTTGCTGCACTAACCTGTCACATGCAACTCGACACACAACAAGTTGCTACACGCATGTTGCCACACAAAACTCATCTCACAAAAGTCGCTACATGCATGTCGCCACACGCAACTCAACACACACAACTTGACAAACGAAACTCGCCCTAAAACACACACAAGTCTGGTATTATCCTTCAAAAATAAAAATCTGATTAATAAGCAAACTACAAGAGCAACAAATGTACCATATAGGAAATACGGCAGCTGTCAGTCACATGACCTGTCTATTATGTGTATGTGTGAGCTAATATATACTGCCAGGCTGCCAATTTAGCTTACAAATACTGAGGTAAAAATACTGAGTAAACAACGTGTGAACGAGGTCTAATACAGGAGGAGATGACACACAGGTATATACTATATACAGGGGAGATGACACACAGGTATATACTATATAGAGGAGGAGATGACATACAGGTATATACTATATACAGGAGGAGATGACACACAGATATATACTATATACAGGGGAGAAGACACACAGGTATATACTATATACAGGAGGAGATGACATACAGGTATATACTATATATAGAAGGAGATGACATACAGGTATATACTATATATAGGAGGAGATGACATACAGGTATATACTATATACAGGGGAGATGACACACAGCAGGTATATACTATATACAGGGGAGATGACATACAGGTATATACTATATACAGGAGATGACATACAGGTGTATACTATATATAAGGGAGATGACAAACATGTATATACTGAGGTGAATATGAGAGGTGTGAGGTGAAAATGAAAAGGTGTGAGTGCAAAATGAGAGGAGTGAGGGAAAATAGTGGAGTGATCGGAAAATGACAGATGTGAGGTCGAAATGACAAGTGTTAGGGGGGAATGAGAGGAGTGAGGGAGAAAATGAGAGATGTGAGGGGGAAAATGAAAGATGTGATTGATAAAATGAGAGGCGTGATGGGAAAATAAGAGAAGTGAGGTGCTATAACTAACCACAGATATTTACTATGCCCAGGCAACGCCGGGCTCTTCAGCTAGTCTAATATATAAAGCTGAATGTGTGTGTGTGTGTGTGTATGTGTGTATGTCCGGGATTGGCATCTGCACCGTCGCAGCTACAGCCACAAAATTTTGCACAGTCACACGTCTGGACCCCGAGAGCGTCATAGGCTATGTTGTGAGGTGAAATTTTAACCCCGCGCTTTCCAATTCACCAAACAATTTTGCCTCTATCTACATAATGGGGAAAAGTGAAAGGAAAAGTGTTGGAGGCAAATTGACCGCTGCCAGATGTGAACAAGGGGGACTTAAAGAATGAGAGCGATGGCGCCAAAGAGTATATACCGGACAGTTGCTAAGGTGGGGCCCCGACATGGGATACTCACCACACACGGGGATATGAACACACACAAAATGCGCCACACACTACCACATGCTTGAACACATATTACCCTCAGCACACATTTCACCACACATACACCAACCTCGCCACATAAAAGTCGAAACACAAAAGTCGCCGCTCAAAACTCGCCATGCGCAAAACTCACCACATGCAAAAACTAGGCTCACGCAAAACTCGCCACAAGTGCAAATCTCACCTCATGGAAAACTCACCACACGCAAAACTTGCAGACGCGCAAAAATTGCCACATGCACAAAAGTTGCAACACATGCAAAAGTTGCCTCACACAAAACTTGCACATACTCAAAAGGCACCACACATAAAACTCGCCACGCGCAAAAACTCGCCATGCGCAAAACTTGCTGCACACAACTTGCTGCACTAACCTGTCACATGCAACTCGACACACAACAAGTTGCTACACGCATGTTGCCACACAAAACTCATCTCACAAAAGTCGCTACATGCATGTCGCCACACGCAACTCAACACACACAACTTGACAAACGAAACTCGCCCTAAAACACACACAAGTCTGGTATTATCCTTCAAAAATAAAAATCTGATTAATAAGCAAACTACAAGAGCAACAAATGTACCATATAGGAAATACGGCAGCTGTCAGTCACATGACCTGTCTATTATGTGTATGTGTGAGCTAATATATACTGCCAGGCTGCCAATTTAGCTTACAAATACTGAGGTAAAAATACTGAGTAAACAACGTGTGAACGAGGTCTAATACAGGAGGAGATGACACACAGGTATATACTATATACAGGGGAGATGACACACAGGTATATACTATATAGAGGAGGAGATGACATACAGGTATATACTATATACAGGAGGAGATGACACACAGATATATACTATATACAGGGGAGAAGACACACAGGTATATACTATATACAGGAGGAGATGACATACAGGTATATACTATATATAGAAGGAGATGACATACAGGTATATACTATATATAGGAGGAGATGACATACAGGTATATACTATATACAGGGGAGATGACACACAGCAGGTATATACTATATACAGGGGAGATGACATACAGGTATATACTATATACAGGAGATGACATACAGGTGTATACTATATGTAAGGGAGATGACAAACATGTATATACTGAGGTGAATATGAGAGGTGTGAGGTGAAAATGAAAAGGTGAGTGCAAAATGAGAGGAGTGAGGGAAAATAGTGGAGTGATCGGAAAATGACAGATGTGAGGTCGAAATGACAAGTGTTAGGGGGGAATGAGAGGAGTGAGGGAGAAAATGAGAGATGTGAGGGGGAAAATGAAAGATGTGATTGGGAAAATGAGAGGCGTGATGGGAAAATAAGAGAAGTGAGGTGCTATAACTAACCACAGATATTTACTATGCCCAGGCAACGCCGGGCTCTTCAGCTAGTCTAATATATAAAGCTGAATGTGTGTGTGTGTGTATGTGTGTATGTCCGGGATTGGCATCTGCACCGTCGCAGCTACAGCTACAAAATTTTGCACAGTCACACGTCTGGACCCTGAGAGCGTCATAGGCTATGTTGTGAGGTGAAATTTTAACCCCGTGCTTTCCAATTCACCAAACAATTTTGCCCCTATCTACATAATGGGGAAAAAGTGAAAGGAAAAGTGTTGGAGGCGTCGCAGCTACAGCCACAAAATTTTGCACAATCACACGTCTGGACCCCGAGAGCGTCATAGGCTATGTTGTGAGGTGAAATTTTAACCCCGCGCTTTCCAATTCACCAAACAATTTTGCTCCTATCTACATAATGCGAAAAAATGAAAGGAAAAGTGTTGGAGGCAAATTGAGAGCTGCCACATGTGAACAAAGGGGACTTAAAGAATGAGAGCGATGGCGCCAAAGAGTATATACCGTACAGTTGCTAAGGTGGGGCCCCGACATGGAATACTCACCACACACCGGGATATAAACACATACACAAAATGCGCCACACACTACCACATGCTTGAACACATATTACCCTCAGCACACATTTCACCACAAATACACCAACCTCGCCACATAAAAGTCGAAACACAAAAATCGCCACTTAAAACTCGCCACGCGCAGAACTCGCCACATGCAAAAACTAGGCTCTTGCAAAACTCGCCACAAGTGCAAAACTCACCTCATGGAAAACTCGCCACACGCAAAACTTGCACACGCGGAAAAATTGCCACATGCACAAAAGTTGCAACACATGCAAAAGTTGCCTCACACAAAACTTTCACATACTCAAAAGGCACCACACATAAAACTCGCCACGCGCAAAACTCGCCATGCGCAAAACTTGCTGCACACAACTTACTACACTAACCTGTCACATGCAACTCGACACACAAAAAGTTGCTACACGCATGTTGCCACACAAAACTCATCTCACAAAAGTCGCTACATGCATGTCGCCACACGCAACTCAACACACACAACTTGACAAACGAAACTCGCCCTAAAACACACACAAGTCTGGTATTATCCTTCAAAAATAAAAATCTGATTAATAAGCAGACAAACTACAACAAATGTACCATATAGGAAATACGGCAGCTGTCAGTCACATGACCTGTCTATTATGTGTATGTGTGAGCTAATATATACTGCCAGGGGGGAGGGCTTCCTGTTGGCTGGGGATTTATCAGGCTGCCAATTTAGCTTACAAATACTGAGGTAAAAATACTAAGCAAATAACGTGTGAACGAGGTCTAATACAGGAGGAGATGACACACAGGTATATACTATATACAGGGGAGATGACACACAGATATATACTATATACAGGAGAGATGACACACAGGTATATACTATATAGAGGAGGAGATGACATACAGGTACATATATATACAGGAGGAGATGACATACAGGTATATACTATATACAGGAGGAGATGACACACAGGTATATACTATGTACAGGAGCAGATGACCTACAGGTATATACTATATACAGGAGGAGATGACATACAGGTATATGCTATATATAGAAGATGACATGCAGGTATATACTATATACAGGAGGAGATGACACACAGATATATACTATATACAGGGGAGATGACACACAGGTATATACTATATACAGGAGGAGATGACACACAGGTATATACTATATACAGGGGAGATGACACACAGGTATATACTATATACAGGAGGAGATGGCATACAGGTATATACTATATATAGAAGGAGATGACATTCAGGTATATACTATATATAGGGGAGATGACACACAGCAGGTATATACTATATACAGGGGAGATGACATACAGGTATATACTATATACAGGAGATGACATACAGATGTATACTATATATAAGGGAGATGACAAACATGTATATACTGAGGTGATGAGGTGAAAATGAGAGGTGTGAGGTGAAAATGAAAAAGTGTGAGTGCAAAATGAGAGGAGTGAGGAAAAATAGTGGAGTGATCAGAAAATGAAAGATGTGAGGTTGAAATGACAAGTGTTAGGGGGGAATGTGAGGTGTGAGGGGGAAAATGAAAGATGTGATTGGGAAAATGAGAGGCGTGATGGGAAAATAAGACAAGTGAGGTGCTATAACTAACCACAGATATTTACTATGCCCAGGCAACGCCGGGCTCTTCAGCTAGTTTACTATATAAAGCTGAATGTGTGTGTGTGTGTGTATGTGTGTATGTCCGGGATCGGCATCTGCACCGTCGCAGCTACAGCCACAAAATTTTGCACAGTCACATGTCTGGACCCCGAGAGCGTCATAGGCTATGTTGTGAGGTGAAATTTTAACCCTGCGCTTTCCAATTCACCAAACAATTTTGTCCCTATCTACATAATGGGGAAAAAAGTGAAAGGAAAAGTGTTGGAAGCGTCGCAGCTACAGCAACAAAATTTTGCACAGTCACACGTCTGGACCCCGAGAGCGTCATAGGCTATGTTGTGAGGTGAAATTTTAACCCTGCGCTTTCCAATTCACCAAACAATTTTGTCCCTATCTACATAATGGGGAAAAATGAAAGGAAAAGTGTTGGAGGCGTCGCAGCTACAGAAACAAAATTTTGCACAGTCACACGTCGGGACCCTGAGAGCGTCATAGGCTTCGTTGTGAGGTGAAATTTTAACCCCGCGCGTTCCAATTCACCAAACAATTTTGCCCCTATCTACATAATGGGGAAAAAGTGAAAGGAAAAGTGTTGGAAGCGTCGCAGCTACAGCAACAAAATTTTCCACAGTCACACGTCTGGACCCCGAGAGCGTCATAGGCTATGTTGTGAGGTGAAATTTTAACCCTGCGCTTTCCAATTCACCAAACAATTTTGCCCCTATCTACATAATGGGAAAAAATGAAAGGAAAAGTGTAGGAGGCAAATTGACAGCTGCCAGATGTGAACAAGGGGGACTTAAAGAATGAGAGCGATGGCGCCAAAGAGTATATACCGTACAGTTGCTAAGGTGGTGCCTCGACATTGGATACTCACCACACACGGGGATATGAACACACACAAAATGCGCCACACACTACCACGTGCTTGAACACATATTACCCTCAGCACACATTTCACCACAAATACACCAACCTCGCCACATAAAAGTCAAAACACAAAAGTCGCCACTCAAAACTCGCCACGCGCAGAACTCGCCACATGCAAAAACTAGGCTCTTGCAAAACTCGCCACAAGTGCAAAATTCTCCTCATGAAAAACTCGCCACACGCAAAACTTGCACACGCGGAAAAATTGCCACATGCACAAAAGTTGCAACACATGCAAAAGTTGCCTCACACAAAACTTGCACATACTCAAAAGGCACCACACATAATACTCGCAACGCGCAAAACTCGCCATGCGCAAAACTTGCTGCACACAACTTGCTACACTAACCTGTCACATGCAACTCGACACACAAAAAGTTGCTACACGCATGTTGCTACACAAAACTCATCTCACAAAAGTCGCTACATGCATGTCGCCACACGCAACTCAACACACACAACTTGACAAACGAAGCTCGCCCTAAAACACACACAAGTCTGGTATTATCCTTCAAAAATAAAAATCTGATTAATAAGCAGACAAACTACAACAATTGCACCATATAGGAAATACGGCAGCTGTCAGTCACATGACCTGTCTATTATGTGTATGTGTGAGCTAATATATACTGCCAGGGGGAGGGCTTCCTGTTGGCTGGGGATTTATCAGGCTGCCAATTTAGCTTACAAATACTGAGGTAAAAATACTGAGCCAATAACGTGTGAACGAGGTCTAATACAGGAGGAGATGACACACAGGTATATACTATATACAGGGGAGATGACACACAGATATATACTATATACAGGAGAGATGACACACAGGTATATACTATATAGAGGAGGAGATGACATATAGGTACATATATATACAGGAGGAGATGACATACAGGTATCTACTATATACAGGAGGAGATGACATACAGGTATATGCTATATATAGAAGATGACATGCAGGTATATACTATATGCAGGAGGAGATGACACTCAGATATATACTATATACAGGGGAGATGACACACAGGTATATACTATATACAGGAGGAGATGACATACAGGTATATGCTATATATAGAAGATGACATGCAGGTATATACTATATGCAGGAGGAGATGACACTCAGATATATACTATGTACAGGGGAGATGACACACAGGTATATACTATATACAGGAGGAGATGACATACAGGTATATACTATATATAGAAGGAGATGACATTCAGGTATATACTATATATAGGGGAGATGACACACAGCAGGTATATACTATATACAGGGGAGATGACATACAGGTATATACTATATACAGGAGATGACATACAGATGTATACTATATATAAGGGAGATGACAAACATGTATATACTGAGGTGATTAGGTGAAAATGAGAGGTGTGAGGTGAAAATGAAAAGGTGTGAGTGCAAAATGAGAGGAGTGAGGAAAAATAGTGATCAGAAAATGACAGATGTGAGGTTGAAATGACAAGTGTTAGGGGGGAATGAGAGGAGTGAGGGAGAAAATGAGAGGTGTGAGGGAGAAAATGAGAGATGTGAGGGGGAAAATGAAAGATGTGATTGGGAAAATGAGAGGCGTGATGGGAAAATAAGAGAAGTGAGGTGCTATAACTAACCACAGATATTTACTATGCCCAGGCAAAGCCGGGCTCTTCAGCTAGTCTAATATATAAAGCTGAATGTGTGTGTGTATGTGTGTATGTCTGGGATTGGCATCTGCACCGTCGCAGCTACAGCCACAAAATTTTGCACAGTCACACGTCTGGACCCCGAGAGCGTCATAGGTTATGTTGTGAGGCGAAATTTTAACCCCGCGCATTCCAATTCACCAAAAAATTTTCCCCTATCTACATAATGGGGAAAAAGTGAAAGGAAAAGTGTTGGAGGCAAATTGACAGCTGCCAGATGTGAAAAAGGGGGACTTAAAGAGTGAGAGCGATGGCGCCAAAGAGTATATACTGTACAGTTGCTAAAGTGGGGCCCCGACATGGGATACTCACCACACACGGGGATATGAACACACACAAAATGCGCCACACACTACCATGTGCTTGAACACATATACCACCCTCAGCACACATTTCAACACACATACACCAACCTCACCACATAAAAGTTGAAACACAAAAGTCGCCGCTCAAAACTCACCACGCGCAAAACTCGCCACATGCAAAACTCGCCACATGTGCAAAACTCACCTCATGGAAAACTCGCCACACGCAAAACTTGCACACGTGGAAAAATTGCCACATGCACAAAAGTTGCAACACATGCAAAAGTTACCTCACACAAAACTTGCACATACTTAAAACGCACCACACATAAAACTCGCCACGCGCAAAACTCACCATGCACAAAACTTGCTGCACACAACTTGCTACACTAACCTGTCACATGCAACTCGACACCCAAAAAGTTGCTGCACACATGTCGCCACACAAAACTCATCTCACAAAAGTCGCTACATGCATGTCGCCACATGCAACTCAACACACACAACTTGACACATGAAACTCGCCCTAAAACACACACAAGTCTGGTATTATCCTTCAAAAATAAAAATCTAATTAATAAGCAGACAAACTACAATAGCAACAAATGTACCATATAGGAAATACGGCAGCTGTCAGTCACATGACCTGTCTATTATGTGTATGTGGGAGCTAATATGTACTGCCAGGGAGGAGGGCTTCCTGTTGGCTGGGGATTTATCAGGCTGCCAATTTAACTTACAAATACTGAGGTAAAAATACTGACCAAATAACGTGTGAACGCGGTCTAATACAGGAGGAGATGACACACAGGTATATACTATATACAGGAGGAGATGACACACAGGTATATACTATATACAGGAGGAGATGACACACAGGTATATACTATTTACAGGAAGAGATGGCATACAGGTATATACTATATACAGGAGGAGATGACACACTGGTATATACTATATACAGGGGAGATGACATACAGGTACATACTATATACAGGGGAGATGACACACAGATATATACTATATACAGGGGAGATGACACACAGGTATATACTATATACAGGGGAGATGACACACAGGTATATACTATATACAAGAGGAGATGACACACAGGTATATACTATATATAGGAGGAGATGACACACATGTATATACTATATGCAGGGGAGATGACATACAGATACATACTATATACAGGGGAGATGACACACAGGTATATACTATATACAGGGGCGATGACACACAGGTATATACTATATACAGGGGAGATGACACACAGGTATATACTACATACAGGAGATGACACACAGGTATATACTATATACAGGAGGAGATGACATACAGGTATATACTATATACAGGAGGAGATGACACACACACATATATACTATATACAGGGGAGATGACACACAGGTATATACTATATACAGGGGCGATGACACACAGGTATATACTATATACAGGGGAGATGACACACAGGTATATACTATATACAGGAGATGACACACAGGTATATACTATATACAGGAGGAGATGACACACAGGTATATACTATATACAGGAGGAGATGACATACAGGTATATACTATATACAGGAGGAGATGACACACACACATATATACTATATACAGGGGAGATGACACACAGGTATATACTATATACAGGAGGAGATGACACACAGGTATATACTATATACAGGGGAGATGACACACACATATATACTATATACAGGGGAGATGACACACAGGTATATACTATATACAGGAGGAGATGACATACAGGTATATACTATATACAGGAGGAGATGACACACACACATATATACTATATACAGGAGGAGATGACACACAGATATATACTATATATAGGAGCAGATGACACACAGGTATATACTATATACAGGAGGAGATGACACACAGGTATCTTCTATATACAGAAGCAGATGACACACAGGTATATACTATATACAGCAGGAGATGACACATGTATATACTATATACAGGAGGAGATGACATACAGGTATATACTATATAAAAGAGGAGATGACACATAGGTATATAGAGGAGGAGATGACATACAGCAGGTATATACTATATACAGGGGAGATGACATACATGTATATACTATATACAGGTGATGACATACAGGTATATACTATATATAGGAGGAGATGACATACAGGTATATAGTATATACAGAAGAGATGACATACAGGTATATACTATATACAGGAGGAGATGACACATAGGTATATACAATATACAGGAGGAGATGACATACAACAGGTATATACTATTTACAGGGGAGATGACATACAGGTATATACTATATATAAGGGAGATGACAAACATGTATATACTGAGAGGAAAATGTGAGGTGTGAGGTGAAAATGAGGGGTGTGAGGTGAAAATGAAAAGGTTTGAGTGCAAAATGAGAGGAGTGAGGGAAAATAGTGGAGTGATCGGAAAATGACAGATGTGAGGTCGAAATGACAAGTGTTAGGGGGGAATGAGAGGAGTGAGGGGGAAAATAAGAGGAGTGAGGTGCTATAACTAACCACAGATATTTACTATGCCCAGGCAACGCTGGGCTCTTCAGCTAGTTGGTTAAATAAAGACATGCCACAAGGCAATTTCAAATGTGGCAATTGCAATTTCTGTCATCTGCATAAATTAGACAATCCTATGAGAATCGGATCAATAAATCATAAAATTCGTGATTTCATTACACGTAAGAGTAAATTTGTAGTTTATATAGTATCCTGTCCCTGTCAATATTTTTATATAGGGAAGACGATTCGGTCTTTAACAATTAGATTTCGTGAACACTACAATTCCATATCATCAGGTAAAGGGTGCATGCGTTTAATTAAATACATGCAAGAGAAACACAATGGAAACCCTGAATTGATGCAGTTCACTGGACTTGAAATAGTTAAATTTCCTCCCCAGGGCGGTAATCACAATAATCTACTCTTGAAACAAGAAGCCAAATGGATAATGAGGGCAAATGCCCAAGGATCGATTGGTCTGAATGATAAATTAGACATGGCAATATTTTTATAAATCTCGAATTGTTCCAGCCAGCGTAAATGGTAATATGCACTAATATTTATTGTAAAATGTATTTTGTATAAAATTTAACAATAATGTTGGTATCATTTGATGGTCAACCCCCCTATAAAGGAAATTACATCATTTTAGCTTCACATGGACCCGTAGAAGCGCAGATCGCGCGAAACGGCCGTCGTCCCCTCCACACTCCCCGCACCCTCATCGCTGCCTGTTGCGCCTGATGAAATGTCTGTATCCGGATTGATGGTACATTAAAGACATCAGTTTCATGCAAACTGGGTGAGTGCCGCATATTTTCCTCTTGTCCTTTCGAAATGAAGATTGTATGATTACATGTTTATATGCAGAGCACCAATTCCCAGAGGCTCAAATAATCGCATGTCAATAGGAAAAATACCATTCAGCTTTTTGTTTTATAAACATAGTGATAGTTATGTATACATGGTATAGATGCAGTATGTGTGTTATATTGCTTTGTATATGATGAAACTGAACTTTCAGATGATACAAAACTATGTAAAGCAGTCAATACAAGAGAAGATAGTATTCTGCTACAGATGGACCTGGATAAGTTGGAAACTTGGGCCGAGAGGTGGCAGATGCGGTTTAACAATGATAAATGTAAGGTTATACACATGGGAAAAAGGAATCAATATCACCATTACACACTGAACGGGAAACCACTGGGTAAATCTGACATGGAGAAGAACTTGGGGATACTAGTTGATAAACTTACCTGGAGCAGCCAGTGCCAGGCAGCGGCTGCCAAGGCAAACAGGATCACGGGGTGCATTAAAAGAGGTCTGGACACACATGATGAGAGCATTATACTGCCTCTGTACAAATCCCTGGTTAGACCGCACATGGAGTACTGTGTACAATTTTGTGCATCGGTGCTCAGGAAGGATATAATGGAACTAGAGAGAGTACAAAGGAGGGCAACAAAATTAATAAAAGGGATGGGAGAACTACAATACCCAGAGAGATTAGCAAAGTGAGGATTTATTTAGTGTAGCAAAAAGATGACTGAGGGGCGATCTAATAACCATGTATAAGTATATAAGGGGACAATACAAATATCTCTCCGAGGATCTGTTTATACCAAGGAAAGTGATGGTCACAATGGAGCATTCTCTGTGTCTGGAGGAGAGAAGGTTTTTCTACCAACATAGAAGAGGATTCTTTACTGTTAGGGCAGTGAGAATCTGGAATTGCTTGCCTGAGGAGGTGGTGATGGCCAACTCAGTCGAGGAGTTCAAGAGGAGCCTGGATGTCTTCCTGGAGTGTAACAATATTGTATCTTACAATTATTAGGTTCTTTAGAAGGATGTCGATCTGGGGATTTATTCTGATGGAGTAGAGGCTGAACTGGATGGACAAATGTCTTTTTTCGGCCTTGCTAACTATGATACTATGTTTTTTTTTCCAGTTTCTGATCTCAACACTACCTCAGGGAAGCTATCATCAGAAAATTACCTATTGTTTAACCCCTTAATCCCGTATGACATACTATCCCGTCGAGGTGACCTGGGACTTAATTCCCAGTGATGGGATCGTATGTCATAGTGGATCGGCCGCGCTCATGGGGAAAGCGCGGACGGTTGTCAGCTGACTATCGCAGCTGACATCCGGCACTATGTGCCAGGAGCGGTCACGGACTGCTCCTGGCACATTAACCCCCAGCACACTGCGATCAAACATGATCGCAGTGTTCCGGCGGTACAGGGAAGCATCGCGCAGGGAGGGGACTCCCTGTTCGAGGGTCTCCTACCTCCTTCTCCCTGCATGCCCCGGATCCAATATGGCCGCGGGGCTGCTTCTGGTTCCTGCAGGGAGGTGGCTTTCAAGTGCCTGCTCAGAGCAGGCGCTGGGAAGTCTCCAGCAGTACACGTCAAATCACTGATCTGACACAGTGCACTGCAAAGTGTCAGATCAGCGATCTGACCCTATAACATGATGCCCCCCCTGGGGCAATGTTATAAAGTTAAAAAAATAATATATTCACATATGTAAAAAAAAAAAAATTCCTAAATAAAGAAAAAAATATATATATTGTTCCCATAAATATATTTCTTTATGTAAAAAAAAAACATAATAAAAGTACACATATTTAGTATCGCCGCGTCCGTAACGACCCGACCTATAAAGCTGTCCCACTAGTTAACACCTTCAGTGAACACCGTAAAAAAAAAAGAGGCAAAAAACAACGCTTTATTATCATACCGCCGAACAAAAAGTGGAATAACACGCAATCAAAAATACAGATATAAATAACCATGGTACCGCTGAAAACGTCATCTTGTCCTGCAAAAAACGAGCCGCCATACAGCATCATCAGCCAAAAAATAAGAAGGTTATAGTCCTCAGAATAAAGCGATGCAAAAATAATTATTACCGTATATACTCGAGTATAAGCCGACCCGAGTATAAGCCGACCCCCCCTAATTTTGCCACAATAAACTGGGAAAACTTATTGACTCGAGTATAAGCCTAGGGTGGAAATGCAGCATTTACCGGTGAATTTCAAAAATAAAAATAGATCATTATTTCCCCATAGTTGTGCCCCATATAGTGCTCTGCACCGTTCATATTTCCCCATAGCTGTGCCCCATACAGTGCTCTGCACCGTTCATTTTGTCCCATAGCTGTGCCCCATACAGTGCTCTGCACCGTTCATTTTGTCCCATAGCTGTGCCCCATACTGTGCTCGGCACCGTTCATTTTGTCCCATAGCTCTGCCCCATACAGTGCTCGGCACCGTTCATTATTGCCCCATATCTGTGCCCCATATACAATGCTCTGCACCGTTCATTTTGTCCCATAGCTGTGCCCCATACTGTGCTCGGCACCGTTCATTATTGCCCCATATCAGTGCCCCATATACAATGCTCGGCACCGTTCATTTTGTCCCATAGCTGTGCCCCATACTGTGCTCGGCACCGTTCATTTTGTCCTATAGCTCTGCCCCATATAGTGCTTTGCACCGTTCATTTTGTCCCATGGATGCTCCACATAAATCTGTGCCGCCGCTGCTGCTGCAATAAAAAAAAAAACCACATACTCACCTTTCTTGCTTGCAGCTCCCAGCGTCCGGTCCCGGCGTCTCTCTGCTCTGACTGATCAGGCAGAGGGCGCCGCGCACACTATATGCGTCATCGCGCCCTCTGACCTGAACAGTCAGAGCGCAGACGCCGGGAAGATGGAGGCGCCGGGAAGATGGAGCAGCGCCCGGCAGCTGGAACGCGGACAGGTGAATATTACATACTTACCTAGTCCTGGCGGTCCTGACGCTCCCCGCACAGCTGGTCTTCGGTGCCGCAGCTTCTTCCTCTATCAGCGGTCACCGTTACCGCTGATTAGAGAAATGAATAGGCGGCTCCACCCCCTCACCCGCCGCCCCTGCCGCCCACCTTGACTCGAGTATAAGCCGAGAGGGGCACTTTCAGCCCAAAAATTTGGGCTGAAAATCTCGGCTTATACTCGAGTATATACGGTATTTCTATAAAATAGTTTTTATCGTATAAAAGTGCCAAAACATAAAAAATGATATAAATGATGTAATGCTGTAATCGTTCTGACCCGAAGACTAAAACTGCTTGATCAATTTTACCAAACGTGGAACGGTATAAACGCCACCCCCAAAAGAAATTCATGAATAGCTGGTTTTTGGTCATTCTGCCTCACAAAAATCGGAATAAAAAGCGATCAAAAAATGTCACGTGCCCGAAAATGGTACCAGTAAAAATGTCAACTCGTCCCGCAAAAAAACAAGACCTCACATGACTCTGTGGACCAAAATATGGAAAAATTATAGCTCTCAAAATGTGGAGACGCAAAAACTATTTTTTGCAATAAAATGCGTCTTTTAGAGTGTGACAGCTGCCAATCATAAAAATCCACTAAAAAACCCACTATAAAAGTAAATCAAACCCCCCTTCACCACCCCCTTAGTTAGGGAAAATAATAAAATTAAAAAAATTTATTTATTTCCATTTTCCCGTTAGGGTTGGGGCTAGGGTTAGGGTTGAGGCTAGGGTTAGAGATAGGGTTGGGGCTAGGGTTAGGGTTGGGGCTAGGGTTGGGGTTAGAGCTACGTTTAGGGTTGGGGCTAAAGTTAGGGTTTGGATTACATTTACGGATGGGATTATGGTTAGGGGTGTGTCAGGGTTAGGGGTGTGGTTAGGGTTACGGCTGGGATGAGGGTTAGGGGTGTGTTGGAGTTAGGGGTGTGGTTATGGTTGGGATTAGGGTTAGGGGTGTGTTGTGGTTAGGGGTGTGTTGGGGTTATGGGTGTGATTGGGATTAGGGTTGTGGTTAGGATTAGGGGCATGTTCGGGTTGGGATTAGGGTTAGGGGTGTGTTTGGGTTAGGGTTTCAGTTAGAATTGGGGGTATCCACTGTTTAGGCACATCAAGGGCTCTCCAAACGCGACATGGCGTCCGATCTCAATTCCAGCCAATTCTGCGTTGAAAAAAGTAAAACAGTGCTCCTTCCCTTCCGAGCTCTCCCGTGCGCACAAAAAAGGGTTTACCCCAATATATGGGGTATCAGCATACTCAGGACAAATTGGACAACAACTTTTGGGGTCCAATATCTCTTGTTATCCTTGGCAAAATACAAATTTGGGGGGCTAAAAAAAACATTTTTGTGGGAAAAAATTATTTTTTATTTTCACGGCTCTGCGTTATAAACTGTAGTGAAACACTTAGGGGTTCAAAGTTCTCACCACACATCTAGATAAGTTCCTTGGGGGGGTCTAGTTTCCAATATGGGGTCACTTTTGGGGAGTTTCTACTGTTTAGGTACATTAGGGGCTCTGCAGATGCAATGTGACGCCTGCAGACCATTCCATCTAAGTCTGTATTCCAAATCGCGGTACTTCCCTTCCGAGCTCTGCCATGCTCCCAAACAGTGGTTTACCCCCACATATGTGGTATCAGCGTACTCAGGACAAATTGCACAACTTTTGGGGTCTAATTTCTTCTCTTACCTGTGGTAAAATAAAAAATTTGGGGCGAAAAGATCATTTTTGTGAAAAAATAGGATTTTTTATTTTTACGGCTCTGCATTATAAACTTCTGTGAAGCACTTGGTGGGTCAAAGTGCTCACCACACATCTAGATAAGTTCCTTAGAAAGGTCTACTTTCCAAAATGGTGTCACGTGTGGGGGGTTTCAATGTTTAGCCACATTAGGGGCTCTCCATCGCAACATGGCGTCCCATCTCAATTCCAGTCAATTTTACATTGAAAAGTCAAAAGGCGCTCTTTCCGTTCCGAGCTCTGCCATGCGCCCAAAAAGTGGTTTACCCCCACATATGGGGTATCGGTGTACTCAGGACAAATTGTACAACAATTTTTGGGATCCATTTTCTCCTGTTACCCTTGGTAAAATAAAACAAATTTGAGCTGAAGTAAATTTTTTGTGAAAAAAAGTTAAATGTTAATTTTTTTTTAAACATTCCAAAAATTCCTGTGAAGCACCTGAAGGGTTAATAAACTTCTTGAATGTGGTTTTGAGCACCTTGAGGGGTGCAGTTTTTAGAATGGTGTCACACTTGGTTATTTTCTATCATATAGACCCCTCAAAATGACTTCAAATGTGATGTGGTCCCTAAAAAAAAATGGTGTTGTAAAAATGAGAAATTTCTGGTCAAATTTAACCCTTATAACTCCCTAACCCAAAAATTTTTTGGCTCCAAAATTGTGCTGATGTAAAGTAAACATGTGGGAAATGTTACTTATTAAGTATTTTGTATGACATATCTCTGTGATTTAAGGGCATAAAAATTCAAAGTTGGAAAATTGCAAAATTTTCAACATTTTCGCTAAATTTCCATTTTTTTCATAAGTAAACACAGGTAATATCTAAGAAATTTTACCACTATCATGAAGTACAATATGTCACGAGAAAACAATGTCAGAATCATCAGGATCCGTTGAAGTGTTCCAGAGTTATAACCTCATAAAGGGACAGTGGTCAGAATTGTAAAAATTGGCCCGGTCATTAACATAAAAACCACCCTTGGTGCTTAAAGGGAACCTGTCACCCCGAAAATCGCGGGTGAGGTAAGCCCACCGGCATCAGGGGCTTATCTACAGCATTCTGTAATGCTGTAGATAAGCCCCCGATGTTACCTGAAAGAGGAGAAAAAGACGTTAGATTATACTCACCCAGGAGCGGTCCCTCTGCTGGTCCGGTCGGATGGGCGTCTCTGGTCCACTGCTGCGCCTCCCATCTTCATTCCAAGACGTCCTCTTCTGATCTTCAGCCACGGCTCCGGCTCAGGTGTACTTTGTCTGCCCTGTTGAGGGTAGAACAAAGTACTGCAGTGCGCAGGTGCCGGAAAGGTCAGAAAGGCCCGGCGCCTGCGCACTGCAGTACTTTGCTCTGCCCTCAACAGGGCAGACAAAGTACGCCTGCTCCGGAGCCGTGGCTGAAGATCAGAAGAGGACGTCTTGGAATGAAGATGGGAGGCACCGCAGCGGACCAGAGACACCCATCTGACCGGACCAGCAGCGGGACCGCCCCTGGGTGAGTATAATCTAACGTCTTTTTCTCCTCTTTCAGGTAACATCGGGGGCTTATCTACAGCATTACAGAATGCTGTAGATAAGCCCCTGATGCCGGTGGGCTTACCTCACCCGCGATTTTCGGGGTGACAGGTTCCCTTTAAGGAGTTAAATTAGGTTTTTGTGCTGCATACATTTTTCAAAAAAATGTTGACAATGTTTTTTTTCTTTCCTCCATTCACAATAGATTTTGACACTGAGAACCCTGCACCCACCCTCCCCTTCACAAAGACCTTTGCACAGGTTCATTAGGTACTTAAGTACAAAAAAAAGACGGTTGTGGACTGACCATGGTGGCTATGTACATGTGTTGTTTCCTAACGTTAGAATCTAAAAAAGCCCCAGTGGTCAGTGTGAAAATTGCAACATTTCCCATTTCCAATTTTATTTTTAATACAGATTGTGATATAAAAAAAAATTATATGAAAAATATTTAAAAAACAAAAGCATGAGTTTTATGTTGATAGCTTCCCTTTCTTTAAGTGTCTAAGGCCAGATTTTGAGGTGTCAGGAGTACTTATGATTTATAAATCAGATATTCCAATCCCCTTAACTGTTGTAATTTACTATTGCATTCAGGGAGCCGATCCTAACTGTTCTAATAATGAAGATCGTCCACTACTGACTGTTGCCGTCCTGAATGGACATCATAAAGCTATACCAGTCCTCGTACAGAAAGGATCAGATATAGACCAGCAATCTGGACCGTAAGCACCTAATCCCCTTCTTATACTTTACTTACAATACAGAAAATTTCAAAAACGTATTTCCAGATTTTCTTCTGTTTTGTTGATTATTATTTTACAAGGAACTATTGAAAAGCAGTAGATGCATTATTAATGGGCAAAAAGTGCCCCATATCCTCCACTATGAAGCTGCCTGGCAATGGAAACCAGCTATTTGTTTGCACTTTCCTAGACATAAATACAGTGGTTGATCGGGGGCATCTTTTTATAATATTCCGCTAGTGACCAGCCCATAAGTCTCTCCATTGATTTGTTTTTTTATTATTTCTTGCCCTCCATGTCACAAATTATACCCCATATTCAGTTATCAAATGTGTTATTTTAGTGGCAGAACTACAGTGGTGCTGGAAAGTTTGTGAATCCTTTAGAACTTTCCAGACTTTTGCATAAATTTGACCTAAAATTACAGCAAAGTTTCATACAAGACATAAAGGTAGATAAACAGAAACAAAACAGTCACATGCATCAAAGGTATTCGATGTTGTATTTTGTTTATTGAGGGAAATTATCCAGTATCCCACCTCTGAGTGATAATAGGACATGAACCTTTGTTTTCAGTATCTGACCCCTTATTCAGTAATAACCGCATGTACATTTAAAGTCTTCCTTCAACCTTAAAGGGCCACTGTCGCCCCCTCCAGCCATTATAAACTAAAAGAGCCACCTTGTGCAGCAGTAATGCTGCATTCTAACAAGGTGGCTCTTTTAGTTTTTGGTGCATTTATTCCCAAAATAAAGCATTTTATAACTTCTCCAAAATACCTGTCTTTATCCAGGGAGGCAGGTCCTCACCCCCCTGCTTGAAACGCCACACTGCCGTCACTCAAATCTTCAGGGGCGCCGTGTGCCACCCCCTCCGCGCTGTTTTCGCATGAAATCCGGCGCCTGCGCTGTGTAGTACTGTCTGGTGCAGGCGCAGTGAGCTCTGGCCATCTGACGTCACAGCCAGGCTTGCAGACTGCGCCAGTGCGGCCACCCATCTTGGGAATCCCAGCCCCGCAGTGTGTTATGCATTATGCATAGTACGGGGCAGGGATTCATAGGCAGGGCGGCCGCACAGGCACAGTCTGCAAGCCTGGCTGTGACGTCAGACGGTTTAGTTTGGAAAAATGAAGGCTAAGGAGTGATCTTATGTTAATGTATAAGTATATGAGGGGACAGTACAAAGACCTTTCTGATGATCTTTTTAATCATAGACCTGAGACAGGTACAAGGGGGCATCCTCTACGTCTGGAGGAAAGAAGGTTTAAGCATAATAACAGACGCGGATTCTTTACTGTAAGAGCAGTGAGACTATGGAACTCTCTGCCATATAATGTTGTAATGAGTGATTCATTACTTAAATTTAAGAGGGGACTGGATGCTTTTCTTGAAAAGTATAATGTTACAAGATATATATATATATATATATATATATATATATATATATATATATATATATATATATATATATACACTAGATTGTGGCCTGACTCTAACGCATCGGGTATTCTAGAATATGCATGTCCCCGTAGTATATGGACAATGATGATTCCAGAATTCGCGGCAGACTGTGCCCGTCGCTGATTGGTCAAGGCAACCTTTATGACATCATCGTCGCCATGGCAACCATTATGACATCTACGTCGATACTGTGCCCGTCGCTGGCGGCCTCGACCAATCAGAGACGCGGGATTTCCATTATGACATCATCGTCGCCATGCTGTGCCCGTCGCTGATTGGTCGAGGCCTGGCGGCCTTGACCAATCAGAGACGCGGGATTTCCAGGACAGACAGACAGAAAAACCCTTAGACAATTATATATATATATATATATATATATATATATATATATATATATATATATATATATATATATATATATATATATACTAGATTCCTCGTTAGGGTGTTAATCCAGGAAATTAGTCTGATTGCCGTATGTGGAGTCGAGAAGGAATTTTTTTCCCCAAGGTGGAGCTTACTATTTGCCACACGGGGTTTTTTGCCTTCCTCTGGATCAACATGTTAGGGCATGTTAGGTTAGGCTATGGGTTGAACTAGATGGACTTAGTCTTCCTTCAACCTTAATAACTATGTTACTAAATGTTTCCGTTGTTTATTGGTCCTGCACATCAGCTTGGAGGAATTTTAGCCCATTTCTCGATACAAAACAGCTTCACCTCTGTTATGTTGATGGGCTTTCTCACATGAAATGCTCACTTCAGGTCCTTCCACAATATTTCTATAGGATTACGGTCAGGACTTTTACTTGGCCATTCCAAAATTGTAGCTTTATTCTTCTTTAGCCATTCTTTTGTCTTGTGTTCTTCAGGTCATTGACATGCTGAGTAACCAATGTTCTGTTGAAATTCAGCTTATGGACAGATGTCCAGACAGTTTACTTTACAATTGGCTGGTATAAAATTCAGGATTCATTGTTCCATCAATGAAGAGAAGCTGTCCTAGCCCAGATACAGCAAACAGACCCAAATCATGATACTACCACTACAGTATTTCACAGACGGTAGAAGGGTTTTATGCTGTAATGTATTGTTCCAAATACAACTCTTCTCATTTAAACAAAATAAGCTCTATTTTAGTTCTAATCCATCCACAGAACGCTGTCCCAGTAGTCTTCTGGCTTGTCCAGGTCATCTTACGTAAACTACAAACAGGCGGCAGTGTTCCTTTTGGAGAGCAGCGGCTGTCTACCTCCAATCCTGCCATGCACACCATTGTTTTAAAGTGTGCAAGAAAAGTTGTCTTCAGCGACCACAGGAGATATGATTCTTAAAACGTGACGTTTATTTATCATCATGTTAAAAATCACAGATATGCAGATATGAGCAATCCCAGTGCAAGGAATGAATCCTACATGTTTCAACCTACACGGTCTAAATCATGGATTACATCTTAGAGTGACAGACAGCCACACAATCAAAAGTAAAACTTTTGCCTGGGCAGTAACGCAAAAAAGTTTTTCAATTAAAGGTTTTATCAATTACAATACCCCAGGAGTTATTTACTTAATAGAGTGTTTGGCTTGCAATATTCAATATGTAGGCTGTACCGTAGGTCCACTGAAAAAACGCATAAGGAGACATTTATCTGACACTGTGAACCCAGAGGCATTAAATGTCTCTTCTGTTGCTAAACATTTCATCACTTGTCACAACCGGGATACAAAACATTTCAAATTTTTGGGTATTGAAAGAGTAAAAAAAATCAGCACGGGGTGGTAATTTCCAACGTAAGCTGTTAAATCTTTAAATTGTGCTCAAGGGCCCCATTAGGTCTGTACATCAGGCAAGATCTCATCCTACAATATAACTAATGTTCTCTGAAAAATCTCTTTTTACATAAATCTGTTAATTTATAGTGTTTATACTATGTAACTGGCAATAATTAATGTAACGTTTCTTGCTTAGCCCGATGTATATGTTTTTTTAATGACATATCGTTTTTATGTGTATAATATTTATTTTTACATGTCTAAGGAAGATAGAGTCAGGGCTCTGACTCAGAGGCGTAGCTAGAGCTTTTGCCGCCCGGGGCTGTTCCCGAGTTTGGCACCCCCCCGGCTCAATACACACAAAGGTTACCAAAAATGGTTTTCCTGTTTTGTAGAACTTAAACTGGGCCTAATGGTGTCACCCCCACATGCCACACCTGTGACTTAATACCACCACACCATGACCAGGCCACATAGTGACCGAATAATACTACATACAAGGGACAAATACCACAACACCATTTCCAGACCACATATTACCACCACATAGTGACTGAATACTACAATACTGATCAGTAATAAAAAAAAAACCACAATAATATCACCATAAGTGCCAGTATTCACAGGAGATCTGTACTTAGTATGCAGTGTCTGTGTAGAGGTAATACAGAGATCACTGGTGACATTATACACAGGACCTCTATATAGTATACAGTGTATAGTGTCAGTGTATAGGTAACACTGACTCACCAGTGACATCTCTAGGTGAAGTCCTTCATCTTTCATCCAGCACAGACCGCCATCATTCCTTCCAGCCAGGACTCGTTTCTGCAGGAAATAACACAGTTATCTCGAGCTCCGCTTGCAGAACACATTACTTAATTTTTCACAACTTCTACATTACAACACGAAGAAAAAAAGGTGATATAGTGTCACTCTGCACAGTAACAAGACCGCCCCCCATTTAAAACAGTATACTCAAAAAATAAAATAAATACATCACTGCAGTAATAATATCCCTTAATTATCCCCTATGGTAACACTATTCCCCACCCTGGCCCCGTTTATCTCATTCCTGGCTCCAGCCATATGTTCTTGCATCCTGCCCTCATGAGTATCCATTCTACCCCATATGATCTCCCCATCCTGCCCCACCAGCCTCCATCGTATCCATCCTGCCCCATGATCCAATCCTGCCCCGTGTCTCCAATCATGCCCCGTATCTACATTCTGCCCATGCCTCAAGTCCTGCCCCCAGTGTGTCCAGCATATTACCCCCATGTTGTCCAGAAATCTGCCCCAGTGTGTCCAGCATATTACCCCCATGTTGTCCAGCAATCTGCCCCAGTGTGTCCAGCACTGCCCCCAGTGTGTCCAGCAATCTGCCCCAGTGTCCAGCCTTTCCCCAGTGTGTCCAGCATATTACCCCCAGTGTCCAGCATTGCCCCAGTATGTCCAGCATATTACCCCCAGTGTGTCCAGCAATCTGCCCCAGTGTCCAGCATTGCCCAAGTGTGTCCAGAAGTCTGCCCCAGGGTCTCCAGCATTGCCTCAATGTGTCCAGAAATCTGCCCCAGGGTCTCCAGTATTGCCCCAGTGTGTCCAGCATTCTGCCCCATGGTCTCCTGTATTGCCCCAGTGTCCAGCATTCTGCCCCATGGTCTCCAGTATTGCCCCGGTGTGTCCAGCAATCTGCCCCATGGTCTCCTGTATTGCCCCAGTATGTCCAGAAGTCTGCCCCAGGGTCTCCAGCATTGCCTCAGTGTGTCCTGAAATCTGCCCCATGGTCTCCAGTATTCAGTGTGTCCAGCAATCTGCCCCATAGTCTCCTGTATTGCCCCAGTGTGTCCAGCATTGTGCCCCATGGTCTCCAGTATTGCCCCAGTGTGTCCAGCATTCTGCCCCATGGTCTCCAGTATTGCCCCAGTGTGTCCAGCAATCTGCCCCATGGTCTCCAGTATTGCCCCAGTATGTCCAGAAGTCTGCCCCAGGGTCTCCAGCATTGCCTCAATGTGTCCTGAAATCTGCCCCATGGTCTCCTGTATTGCCCCAGTGTGTCCAGCATTCTGCCCCATGGTCTCCAGTATTGCCCCAGTGTGTCCAGCATTCTGCCCCATGGTCTCCAGTATTGCCCCAGTGTGTCCAGCAATCTGCCCCATAGTCTCCTGTATTGCCCCAGTGTGTCCAGCAATCTGCCCCATAGTCTCCTGTATTGCCCCAGTGTGTCCAGCAATCTGCCCCATGGTCTCCTGTATTGCCCCAGTGTGTCCAGCATTCTGCCCCATGGTCTCCAGTATTGCCCCAGTGTGTCCAGCATTCTGCCCCATGGTCTCCAGTATTGCCCCAGTGTGTCCAGCATTCTGCCCCATGGTCTCCTGTATTGCCCCAGTGTGTCCAGCATTCTGCCCCATGGTCTCCAGTATTGCCCCAGTGTGTCCAGCATTCTGCCCCAGGGTCTCCAGTATTGCCCCAGTGTGTCCAGCATTCTGCCCCATGGTCTCCAGTATTGCCCCAGTGTGTCCAGCAATCTGCCCCATGCTCTCCAGTATTGCCCCAGTGTGTCCAGCATTGCCCCCAGACAGTCAGACATAAAGAAAAAAAAAAAGTAAAATCCTCACCTCTCCCGTTCCTAGCGCAGGTCCGGTGCAGCCAGTCAGTGTCTCTCATCTCTGCGACGCTCAGGACAGAGAGGCTGAGCGGCGCGCACAGTAGTGACGTCATCGCGCCCTCTGCTCTGAGACGTCGCAGAGTCAGAGGACGCTGAAGCTGCAGGAACCAGGAGAGGTGAGTATTAGGCTATGTTCACACATAGCGTCCTGTCCCTGCGGGATCTCCCGCAGCGGATTTGATAAATCTGCAGGGCAAAACAACTGCTGTTATCCCTGCAGATTTATCGCGGTTTGTTCCGCGGTTTCCGCTACGGGTTTCCGCCTATACTATTGATGCTGCATATGCAGCAATATGCAGCATCAATAGTAATGTTAAAAATAACACTCACCCCCCCCCCCCCCCCCGCACCCTGCTTCCTGCGCCACTGCTCTGACTAATTAACCTGAATTAATTACCGTAACTTGTATTACCACTCCCTTTGACCTTCTGGTATAATAAATGTCTGTCTGTCACTCTAAGATGTAATCCATGATTAAGACCGTATAGGTTGAAACATGTAGGATTCATTCCTTGCACTGGGATTGCTCATATCTGCATATCTGTGCTTTTTAACATGATGATAAATAAACGTCAAGCTTTAGGAATCATATCTCCTGTGGTCGCTGGAGACAACTTTTCTTGCACATTGGATTTCTATATCGCCAGGACCAGGGCGGCTCCGTGTGCCAAGGAACCTGGACATAACGGGGTGAGCTGAACTTTTTTCTTTTTATATATTGTTTTTCAGTGTCCTCTTGATGGTAGACTCATAAACTTTAACATTACATAATGTGAGAGGGGCCTTTAGTTGCTTAAAAGTTATCTTGGTTTCCTTTGTTACCTAGCAGATTATTATACATCTTGGTCTTGAAGTGATCTTTGTTGGTCCACCACTCCAGGGAAACGTAATAATGGTCTTGATTATCCTCTATGTGTATAGAGTCTGTTTGACTGTGGTTTGGTGGAGGCTAAACTCTGTAGAGATGGTTTTGTAACTTTTTCCACCGTGAGTATCAACAACTCTGCTTCTGTGATCCTCATAAATATCCTTTCTTTATGCCATGATACACTACTACAAACCTGTATTGTAAAGATCAAATTTTGATAAATTCCTGTTTAAAAAAACAAAAAACAAGTCATGCACTCAGACCTCCACATTTTCTGCTTATCCTAATGGTTAACAAACTTTTGCCATTTACATTCTCGTTATATTGGATCATTTTCCTCATTTAAAAAAGGAAGAGTCTAATAATTTTGACTCATTAGATTTGATTATTTATCTATTTTTAGGACTTTTGTGCAAATATAATGTAGTTTTTGGTCAAATGTATGCTTTAGTGTGGAAAATTCTGAAATAGTTCATAAATGTTTAATCCCCATTGTACAATGCAATCCTATTCATCATTGTCTCTTTAATAAATGCCTCCTCTGAGCCTTTGCTGATAGGTTTGATAGGAAAGAATAGCGCTACATACAGGGCGTTATTTCCATCAAAAAGACTGAACCTGACAGACTCCAGTCTTATGTCATTGAGGTCCATCTCATACTTGTGGTCTCCAGCATCTGATATATTCAGCAAATCATTGTGGTTTCCACTAGCAAAAGAGGCCACAAAATTATTTTATATTCCAATAAAATTTTCTCAATTTTTATCTCATGTATCCCATTTTACTAAGTAAAATTGTATTATATCTTTGTACAACTTATCATTGTACCCAAGTGAAATATCTCATTTCTCCTTGCAGAAACCGTAACACTGCTCTACATGAGGCTGTCCTACTTGGGTTGGAAGGGAAGAAATGCATCAAAGTATTACTGGGGTAAAGATTGTTATTACAGTTCTAAAGAGCAATCTTTAAACGAAGTCTGTAAGTTCAAAATGGCTGTTCAAACCAAGCACAGGTGCTCAGTGCACTCTTGTCATGGCTAAGTAGTTCAGTGCACTTTCTTACCTCTTTATTTTCCCATCTGTCTTCTCTAACTCTTGTCAAGCCAGACCTGTCCATCAAAGAAGAGGTGGGCAAAGATAGATGTGGGTGCACTGAATGGTTGGTCACACAAAGGGTGCACCAAGTATTTCTGCTTGATTTGAGCAGCCACCTTGTTTTAACAGATTCCTTTTACACTAAGACAGAAATCTTCAGGAATAGAATCCACCGTGACGTTCTCATAGGTGTACATGTAGTTTTTGCTGCTGACCTTCCCCAATACAGTTGGTAAACTCTGCAGTATATATACACTGCTCAAAAAAATAAAGGAAACACTTAAACAACAGAATATAACTCCAAGTAAATCAAACTTCTGTGAAATCAAACTGTTCACTTAGGAAGCAACACTGATTGACAATCAATTTCACATGCTGTTGTGCAAATGGAATAGAAAACAGATGGAAATTATTGGCAAATATCAAGACACACTCAATAAAGGAGTGGTTCTGCAGGTGGGGACCACAGACCACATCTCAGTACCAATGCTTTCTGGCTGATGTTTTGGTCACTTTTGAATGTTGGTTGTGCTTTCACACTCGTGGTAGCATGAGACAGACTCACACAAGTGGCTCAGGCTGTGCAGCTCATCCAGGATGGCACATCATTGCAAGCTGTGGCAAGGTTTGCTATGTCTGTCTGCTTAGTGTCCAGAGGCTGGAGGCACTACCAGGAGACAGGCCAGTACACCAGGAGATGTGGAGGGGGCCGTAGGAGGGCAACAACCCAGCAGCAGCACCGCTACCTCAGCCTTTGTGCAAGGAGGAACAGGAGGAGCACTGCCAGTGCCCTGCAAAATGACCTAGAGCAGGCCACAAATGTGCATGTGTCTGCACATACGGTTAGAAACCGACTCCATGAGGATGGTCTGAGTGCCCGAGGTCCACAGATGGGGGTTGTGCTCACAGCCCAACACTGCAGGATGCTTGGCATTTGCCACAGAACACCAGGATTGGCAAATTCGCCAATGCGCCCTGTGCTCTTCACAGATGAAAGCAGGTTCACACTGAGCACATGTGACAAACGTAACAGAGCCTGGAGACGCCGTGGACAGTGATCTGCTGCCTGTTACATCCTTCAGCATGACCAGTTTGGCAGTGGGTCAATAATGGTGTGGGGTGGCACTTCTTTGGAGGGCCGCACAGCCCTCCGTGTGCTCGCCAGAGGTAGCCTGACTGCCATTAGGTACCGAGATGAGATCCTCAGACCCCTTGTGAGACCATATTCTGGTGCAGTTGGCCCTGGGTTCCTCCTAATGCAGGACAATGCCAGGCCTCATGTGGCTGGAGTGTGTCAGCAGTTCCTGCAAGATGAAGGCAATGAAGCTATGGACTGGCCCGCCCGTTCCTCAGACCTGAATCCGATTTGAACACATCAGGGACATCATGTCTTTCACCATCCACCAACGTCACGTTGCACCACAGACTGTCCTGGAGTTGGCAGATGCTTTATTCCAGGTCTGGGAGGAGATCCTTGAGGAGACCATCCACCGCCTCATCAGGAGCATGCCCAGGCATTGTAGGGAGATCATACAGGCATGTGGAGGCCACACACACTACTGAGCACAATTTCCTTGTCTTGAGGCTTTTCCACTGAAGTTGGATCAGCCTGTAATTTGATTTTCCACTTTGAATTTGCGCATCATTCCAACACCTCCGTGGGATATTAGTTGTGATTTAGGTCGATCATTTTTAGGTTTTATTGTTCTCAACACATTCCACTATGTAATGAATAAAGATTTGCAACTGAAATATTTCATTCAGTGATATCTAGGATGTGGGATTTTAGTGTTCCCTTTATTTTTTTCAGCAGTGTATAAATATAAATATATACAGTACAGACCAAAAGTTTGGATACATCTTCTCATTTAAAGATTTTTCTGTATTTTCATGACTATGAAAATTGTACATTCACACTGAAGGCATCAAAACTGTGAATTAACACATGTGGAATTATAATTACCGTATTTTCCGCTTTGAAAGACGCACTTTATTTCCCCCAAATTTGGGGGGGAAATGGGGGTGCGTCTTACAAAGCGGATATACTGCTTACCGTTACAGGCTGGGAAGAGGGGGTGTCCGCTGCTGCCAGCCACCGCTGTCCCGGAAGATCCTGGAAACTCTGATGCTGCGGGGGGCTCTGGCGACATTTTGTGAAAGACCAGAGCCCCCAGGCAGTTCGTCCATGCGTTCCTGTATGACTGACTTCGGGAAAATGGCCGCCGGAATCTCGAGAGATGAGATCTCAGCTCTGAAATCTCATCTCCCGAGATTCCGGCGGCCATTTTCCCGAAGTCAGTCATACTGGAACTAACTCCGGGAAAATGGCCGCCGGAATCTCGAGAGATGAGATCTCAGCGCTGAGATCTCATCTCTCGAGATTCCGGCGGCCATTTTCCCGAAGTCAGTCATACAGGAACGCATGGACGAACTGCCTGGGGGCTCTGGTCTTTCACAAAATGTCGCCAGAGCCCCCCGCAGCATCGGAGTTTCCAGGATCTCCCGGGACAGCAGCGGGCAGCAGCGGACACCCCCTCATCTCAGCCTGTAACGGTAAGCAGTATATCCGCTTTGTAAGATGCAACCCCATTTCCCCCCCAAATTTGGGGGAAATAAAGTGCATCTTACAAAGCGGAAAATATGGTAATTATAATTCCACATGTGTTAATTCACAGTTTTGATACCTTCAGTGTGAATGTACAATTTTCATAGTCATGAAAATACAGAAAAATCTTTAAATGAAAAGGTGTGTCCAAACTTTTGGTCTGTACTATATATATTTATATTTATACACTGCTGAAAAAAATAAAGGGAACACTAAAATCCCACATCCTAGATATCACTGAATGAAATATTTCAGTTGCAAATCTTTATTCATTACATAGTGGAATGTGTTGAGAACAATAAAACCTAAAAATGATCGACCTAAATCACAACTAATATCCCACGGAGGTCTGGTGTTGGAATGATTCGCAAAATCAAAGTGGAAAATCAAATTACAGGCTGATCCAACTTCAGTGGAAAAGCCTCAAGACAAGGAAATTGTGCTCAGTAGTGTGTGTAGCCTCCACATCTATATATATAATTGTCTAAGGGTTTTTCCGTCTGTCTGTCTGTCTGTCTGTCTGTCCTGGAAATCCCGGCTCTCTGATTGGTCGAGGCCGCCAGGCCTCGACCAATCAGAGACCGGCACAGCATCGACGTAGAAATCCCGCGTCTCTGATTGGTCGAGGCCGCCAGGCCTCGACCAATCATCAACGGGCACAGCGACGATGATGTCATAAAGGACGTAGAAATCCCACGTTTCTAATTCAGCGATGGGCACAGTATCGACGTAGATGTCATAATGGTTGCCATGGCGACGATGATGTCATAAAGGTTGCCTCGACCAATCAGCGACGGGCACAGTCTGCCGCGAATTCTGGAATCATCATTGTCCATATACTACGGGGACATGCATATTCTAGAATACGATGATGTCATAAAGTACGTAGACATCCCGCGTCTGATTGGTCGAGGCCGCCAGGCCTCGACCAATCAGCAACGCGCACAGCGACGATGATGTCATAAAGGACGTAGAAATCCCACGTTTCTGATTCAGCGACGGGCACAGTATCGACGTAGATGTCATAATGGTTGCCATGGCGACGATGTCATAAAGGTTGCCTTGACCAATCAGCGACGGGCACAGTCTGCCGCGAATTCTGGAATCATCATTGTCCATATACTACGGGGACATGCATATTCTAGAATACCCGATGCGTTAGAATCGGGCCACAATCTAGTGCCTGTATGATCTCCCTACAATGCCTGGGCATGCTCCTGATGAGGCGGTGGATGGTCTCCTCAGGGATCTCCTCCCAGACCTGGAATAAAGCATCTGCCAACTCCAGGACAGTCTGTGGTGCAACGTGACGTTGGTGGATGGTGAAAGACATGATGTCCCTGATGTGTTCAATCGGATTCAGGTCTGGGGAACGGGCGGGCCAGTCCATAGCTTCATTGCCTTCATCTTGCAGGAACTGCTGACACACTCCAGCCACATGAGGTCTGGCATTGTCCTGCATTAGCAGGTACCCAGGGCCAACCGCACCAGCATATGGTCTCACAAGGGGTCTGAGGATCTCATCTCGGTACCTAATGGCAGTCAGGCTACCTCTGGCGAGCACATGGAGGGCTGTGCGGCCCTCCAAAGAAGTGCCACCCCACACCATTACTGACCCACTGCCAAACTGGTCATGCTGAAGGATGTTGCAGGCAGCAGATCACTGTCCACGGCGTCTCCAGGCTCTGTTACGTTTGTCACATTTGCTCAGTGTGAACCTGCTTTCATCTGTGAAGAGCACAGGGCGCATTGGCGAATTTGCCAATCCTGGTGTTCTGTGGCAAATGCCAAGCATCCTGCAGTGTGGGGCTGTGAGCACAACCCCCATCTGTGGACCTCGGGCACTCAGACCATCCTCATGGAGTCGGTTTCTAACCATATGTGCAGACACATGCACATTTGTGGCCTGCTGGAGGTCATTTTGCAGGGCTCTGGCAGTGCTCCTCCTGTTCCTCCTTGCACAAAGGCTGAGGTGGCGGTCCTGATGCTGGGTTGTTGCCCTCCTATGACCCCCTCCGCGTCTCCTGGTGTACCGGCCTGTCTCCTGGTAGCGCCTCCAGCCTATGCACACTACGCTGACAGACAGCAAACCTTGCCACAGCTCGCATTGATGTGCCATCCTGGATGATCTGCACTACCTGAGCCACTTTTGTGGGTTGTAGAATCAGTCTCATGCTACCACAAGTGTGAAAGCACAACCAACATTCAAAAGTGACCAAAACATCAGTCAGAAAGCAATTGGTACTGAAATGTGGTCTGTGATCCACTCCTTTATTGAGTGTGTCTTGATAATTGCCAATAATTTCCATCTGTTGTCTATTCCATTTGCACAACAGCATGTGAAATTGACTGTCAAACAGTGTTGCTTCCTAAGTGGACAGTTTGATTTCACAGAAGTTTGACTTACTTACAGTTATATTCTGTTGTTTGTGTTCTCTTTATTTTTTTGAGCAGTATATATATATATATATATATATATATATATATATATATATATACTAGATTGTGGCCCGATTCTAACGCATCGGGTATTCTAGAATATGCATGTCCCCGTAGTATATGGACAATGATGATTCCAGAATTCGCGGCACACTGTGCCCGTCGCTGATTGGTCGAGGCAACCTTTATGACATCATCGTCGCCATGGCAACCATTATGACATCTACGTCGATACTGTGCCCGTCGCTGAATCAGAAACGTGAGATGTCTACGTCCTTTATGACATCATCGTCGCTGTGCCCGTTGCTGATTGGTCGAGGCCTGGCGGCCTCGACCAATCAGAGGCGCGGGATTTCTACGTCGATGCTGTGCCGGTCTCTGATTGGTCGAGGCCTGGCGGCCTCGACCAATCAGGGACGCGGGATTTCCTGGACAGACAGACAGACGGAAAAACCCTTAGACAATTATATATATAGATCAGGAGGACTGATCAATATAGAAGTGTCAGGAGGACTGAGCAATACAGAAGTTTCAGGAGGACTGATCAATATAGAGGTATCAGGAGGACTGATCAATATAGAAGTGTCAGGAGGACTGATTAATATAGAAGAGTCAGGAGGACTGATCAATATAGAGGTATCAGGAGGACTGATCAATATAGAGGTATCAGGAGGACTGATCAATATAGAGGTATCAGGAGGACTGATCAATATAGAAGAGTCAGGAGGACTGATCAATATAGAGGTATCAGGAGGACTGATCAATATAGAAGTGTCAGGAGGACTGATCAATATAGAAGTGTCAGGAGGACTGATCAATGCAGAAGTGTCAGGAGGACTGATCAATATAGAAGTGTCAGGAGGACTGATCAATATAGAGGTATCAGGAGGACTGATCAATATAGAAGTGTCAGGAGGACTGATCAATATAGAAGTGTCAGGAGGACTGATCAATGTAGAGGTATCAGGAGGACTGATCAATATAGAGGTATCAGGAGGACTGATCAATATAGAGGTATCAGGAGGACTGATCAATATAGAAGTGTCAGGAGGACTGATCAATATAGAAGTGTCAGGAGGACTGATCAATATAGAAGTGTCAGGAGGACTGATCAATATAGAAGTGTCAGGAGGACTGATCAATGCAGAAGTGTCAGGAGGACTGATCAATATAGAGGTATCAGGAGGACTGATCAATATAGAAGTGTCAGGAGGACTGATCAATATAGAAGTGTCAGGAGGACTGATCAATATAGAGGTATCAGGAGGACTGATCAATATTGAAGTGTCAGGATGACTGATCAATATAGAAGTGTCAGGAGGAATGATCAATATAGAGGTATCAGGAGGACTGATCAATATTGAAGTGTCAGGATGACTGATCAATATAGAAGTGTCAGGAGGATTTATCAATATTGAAGTGTCAGGATGACTGATCAATATTGAAGTGTCAGGATGACTGATCAATATAGAAGTGTCAGGAGGAATGATCAATATAGAAGTGTCAGGAGGATTTATCAATATAGAGGTGTCAAGAGGACTGATCAATATAGAAGTGTCAGGAGGACTGATCAATATAGAGGTATCAGGAGGACTGATCAATACAGAAGTGTCAGGAGGAATGATCAATATAGAAGTGTCAGGAGGACTGATCAATATAGAAGTGTCAGGAGGATTTATCAATATAGAGGTATCAGGAGGACTGATCAATATAGAAGTGTCAGGAGGAATGATCAATACAGAAGTGTCAGGAGGAATGATCAATATAGAAGTGTCAGGAGGATTTATCAATATAGACGTGTCAGGAGGACTGATCAATATAGAGGTATCAGGAGGACTGATCAATATAGAAGTGTCAGGAGGACTGATCAATACAGAAGTGTCAGGAGGATTGATCAACAGAAGTGTCAGGAGGACTGATCAATATGGAAGTGTCAATCAGAGACACTCGACCAGGCCTCGACCAATCAGACGCGGGATTTCTACGTCCTTTATGACATCATCGTCGCTGTGCCCGTTGCTGATTGGTCGAGGCCTGGCGGCCTCGACCAATCAGAGACGCGGGATTTCTACGTCGATGCTGTGCCGGTCTCTGATTGGTCGAGGCCTGGTGGCCTCGACCAATCAGAGAGCCGGGATTTCCAGGACAGACAGACAGACGGAAAAACCCTTAGACAATTATATACAGTGGGGCAAAAAAGTATTTAGTCAGTCAGCAATAGTGCAAGTTCCACCACTTAAAAAGATGAGAGGCGTCTGTAATTTACATCATAGGTAGACCTCAACTATGGGAGACAAACTGAGGGAAAAAAATCCAGAAAATCACATTGCCTGTTTTTTTAACATTTTATTTGCATATTATGGTGGAAAATAAGTATTTGGTCAGAAACAAAATTTCATCTCAATACTTTGTAATATATCCTTTGTTGGCAATGACAGAGGTCAAACGTTTTCTGTAAGTCTTCACAAGGTTGCCACACACTGTTGTTGGTATGTTGGCCCATTCCTCCATGCAGATCTCCTCTAGAGCAGTGATGTTTTTGGCTTTTCGCTTGGCAACACGGACTTTCAACTCCCTCCAAAGGTTTTCTATAGGGTTGAGATCTGGAGACTGGCTAGGGCACTCCAGGACCTTGAAATGCTTCTTACGAAGCCACTCCTTCGTTGCCCTGGCGGTGTGCTTTGGATCATTGTCATGTTGAAAGACCCAGCCACGTTTCATCTTCAATGCCCTTGCTGATGGAAGGAGGTTTGCACTCAAAATCTCACGATACATGGCCCCATTCATTCTTTCATGTACCCGGATCAGTCGTCCTGGCCCCTTTGCAGAGAAACAGCCCCAAAGCATGATGTTTCCACCACCATGCTTTACAGTAGGTATGGTGTTTGATGGATGCAACTCAGTATTCTTTTTCCTCCAAACACGACAAGTTGTGTTTCTACCAAACAGTTCCAGTTTGGTTTCATCAGACCATAGGACATTCTCCCAAAACTCCTCTGGATCATCCAAATGCTCTCTAGCAAACTTCAGACGGGCCCGGACATGTACTGGCTTAAGCAGTGGGACACGTCTGGCACTGCAGGATCTGAGTCCATGGTGGCGTAGTGTGTTACTTATGGTAGGCCTTGTTACATTGGTCCCAGCTCTCTGCAGTTCATTCACTAGGTCCCCCCGCATGGTTATGGGATTTTTGCTCACCGTTCTTGTGATCAGTCTGACCCCACGGGGTGGGATTTTGCGTGGAGCCCCAGATCGAAGGAGATTATCAGTGGTCTTGTATGTCTTCCATTTTCTAATTATTGCTCCCACTGTTGATTTCTTCACTCCAAGCTGGTTGGCTATTGCAGATTCATTCTTCCCAGCCTGGTGCAGGGCTACAATTTTGTTTCTGGTGTCCTTTGACAGCTCTTTGGTCTTCACCATAGTGGAGTTTGGAGTCAGACTGTTTGAGGGTGTGCACAGGTGTCTTTTTATACTGATAACAAGTTTAAACAGGTGCCATTACTACAGGTAATGAGTGGAGGAAAGAGGAGACTCTTAAAGAAGAAGTTACAGGTCTGTGAGAGCCAGAAATCTTGATTGTTTGTTTCTGACCAAATACTTATTTTCCACCATAATATGCAAATAAAATGTTAAAAAAACAGACAATGTGATTTTCTGGATTTTTTTTTCTCAGTTTGTCTCCCATAGTTGAGGTCTACCTATGATGTAAATTACAGACGCCTCTCATCTTTTTAAGTGGTGGAACTTGCACTATTGCTGACTGACTAAATACTTTTTTGCCCCACTGTATATAGATATATATATATGTATATATATATATATGTGTGTGTGTGTATGTATGACACACACAACCACACTTCTTCTTACATGCAGCTTGATTGTAGTCACCATGTATTGATGATATTTATATATGCATGTGTAGTGTAGTATTGCCCTTTATTGAGTTTTCCTAATCCATGTCATAGCCTTTTCAGACTTCCTGGATTTTCAAGGCTAGAAAAATGTATGCCCTTGTGATCTCCAATAATGTTTTCACATATGAAGTCTCCCATGATGAGTTGAGGAATCATTGCTACTGCACTTATTTTTTTCAGGTGCAATGCAAGTATTAAAAAGAAAAATGATAAAGGGATGACAGCCTATGACCTGGCCCTGAAGAGTGGAAATGACCAAATCTCCTCACTTTTTGCCTCCAAGTTGGGGCAAGGCATGTTGGACAAGCTCACCAAGCCAAAAACCATCAGTCTGGATGTGTTCTGATCAGAGATTTCAAATGACAATCCCGTATACTCTTTTTCTAATCATGGTTATTTAATCCAGAAATGATCTGCCTGGATTCCATTTGATATGCATTTGGTGCCTTTCTATTCTGAATAAATCTGTGTAATGTGCTCTTACCTTGCTGCTGTGTGAGCTCCTTACTAATTCTTTGCTGGGAAAAGAGCTTGTGTCTTTAGAAGAACACCCCTCCAGTAAGAGGAGCTGCCAGGCACTGATGTGGAACGGGTCACTTCCTCTTATATCTTGGTCAATACACGCTTCACTGACTATTTGAAACGAACCTTTATATCCTATTACTTTTCTACCCAATTTCCTTACTGGCTGCACTTATTATTTATTGTTATAGCGCCATTTATTCCATGGCGCTTTACATGTAAAGAGGGGTATACAGAATAAAAACAAGTACAATAATCTTAAACAATACAAGTCATAACTGGTACAGGAGGAGAGAGGACCCTGCCCGCGAAGGCTCACAATCTACAAGGGATGGGTGAGAACACGGTAGGCGAGGGTAGAGCTGGTCATGCAGCGGTTTGGTTCTCGTTAATTTAAAGCAAGAAGTCTCTAAACCTAAAGGTCCAAATTCATCAAGAATGGCATTTTACATGCCAGTGAAGAGTGGAGTGGCGTGTGCGCCTACTAATGAATTTGGTGCATCTTTAAACTGCGTGCACCACCATAAGGAACGTATATTTCTGATGTAACTTATGCCACTTTTGTGGCATGAATTATAATGAATTTGTTATCTGCTCCCAATCAGGTTCCCTTCCAGGTAAAGATCTGACCACTTTTGAAAATGTTGCTGAAGCTAGCCAAGATAGGCAGAAAACCACCAAAGTCAGTATTATTTTGTTTAACTACGAGGTTAGGCAATCCCTGCATGTGTTGCGTCTGTTGAACAGCCAAGAAACATGCATCCGAGGTACTCGCACATAGTTTTCAAGCACGCCGAAGTCACTCAGTGACACCTTATCCGAGCACGTTCACTCATCACTAGCTTCTACCTATACACGCATATAGGGAGAGAACTGTTAGTCATTGACAGCAGGTGGAGAGGCTCTCAGGGACACAGCTATCATGGAAATTAGTTGAACTGGTCCATGTCGGCTTCTCCCCACTGATTGGCTCAAGCTTTTAAAGTATGTTTTTCTGTCAAAGGCCACAACATTTCAGAGTTAAACATATATGGCTGAGATTACACAGCCAGTGCCTGATTCATGGGCAGCATGTATCAGCTGTTAGGTTCTCCTTAAAGTGAACCTGTCAACAGGATTTTGCTAAGTAACCTACAGACACTGTCAGGTTGGCAGTGTTAAACTGATTAAAATGATACCTGGAGTGAAGAAATCCATCTTGTGGTTCTTGTGTAATCAGTGTTAGAAGTTTTCAGTTAATGATGTACCTGTGCTTCGGGGCAGGACTGTAGGCAGTCGTATCTTCCTGCTATAAGCCAGAGAAATCAAGAAGAGACCTGCTCACCGGTCGCCCCGAAGCACAAACATATTCCTCATCATAGACAAGACAGGCAAGATAAGACTCTGCCTACAGTCCCGCCATGAATCACAAGACAAATTTCTTCACCCTACCCAACTTGACAGTGTCTGTAGTTTACTGAGCAAAATCTGACCGGATCGTTTTAAATGCAAAACATGAAATTTTTTTATATACTTTAGAAATATATGTCAGAACGGCTGATCCCTGGCAACATACGCTGTGTGATATAGCATCATACATATCAGTATGTTGGATATGTAGCATTGCATGATTATCCAGCCTGCTCAAGTGACAGTCATCACACAGAAGTAGAAACTGATTTGACAGGGCACAGAAACAACAGAAGTGGGAGAAAATTGAGGCATTTTAGGTAGATTCCCACTATGAGATTTTGGGGAGTTTTTGATGCCGAGTATTTTCCAAAAACACAAGTAACCCATTGTAACGGGGTCTACCAATCTGGGGTACCTCTTTCAGTACCACCCTGTGTTTCCGGAGGTCCACTCTGCTTTGGCTGGAGTCTGAATGAAGGACGCTGGCTGGATTTCCTTGATTCAGTGGCGTAGGAAGGGGGGTGCGGGGGGGGCGGGCCGCCCCGGGCGGCACAATGCGGGGGGCGGGCATCTAGCCCTGCTGGCACAAGCATCTCTTCAGTCAGTGCAGGGCCAGGCAGTGCAGGCACATCGGGGTTAACAAGGCAGCCAGCGTGACATTGTTTTGTGGGCGGAGAGTTCTCCTGCTCTGCTCCTCCGCCCGCCCCTCGCTGACTGCTGAACTTACATCAGGACAGGCAGATTCTGGAGGAACTCCTTGGCAAGCCTTGCCGCCCTGAGTGAGTGCGATGTATCCCTGTATTCTGACAGTCTGGGTGACCTGGGGCGGCCACAGCTGATATACTGTATATTATATACTTCAGCAGCCGCCCAGGTCCCCAGCACCTGTCCTGTATATGTATATACTGTATCTATACAGCCTGCATGACAGTATATATAATATATATACAGGACAAGTGCTGGGGGCCTGGGCTGGGCGGCTGCTGAAATATATACACTGCACAGTACCATCACTCCCCTGTATATATACACTGCACAGTACCGCTCCTCCTGTATATATACACTGCACAGTACCACTGCCCCTGTATATATACACTGCACCGTACCACTGCCCTGTATATATACAATGCACAGTACCACTGCCCCTGTATATATACACTGCACCGTACCACTGCCCTGTATATATACAATGCACAGTACCACTGCCCTGTATATATACACTGCACCGTACCACTGCCCTGTATATATACAATGCACAGTACCACTGCCCTGTATATATACACTGCACCGTACCACTGCCCTGTATATATACACTGCACAGTACCACTGCCCCTGTATATATACACTGCACCGTACCACTGCCCTGTATATATACAATGCACAGCACCACTGCCCCTGTATATATACACTGCACCGTACCATCACTCCCCTGTATATATACACTGCACCGTACCACTGCCCTGTATATATACAATGCACAGTACCACTGCCCCTGTATATATACACTGCACCGTACCACTGCCCTGTATATATACAATGCACAGTACCACTGCCCCTGTATATATACACTGCACAGTACCATCACTCCCCTGTATATATACACTGCACCGTACCACTGCCCTGTATATATACACCGCACAGTACCACTCCTCCTGTATATATACACCGCACAGTACCACTCCTCCTGTATATATACACTGCACAGTACCACTCCTCCTGTATATATACACTGCACAGTACCACTCCTCCTGTCCTGTATATATACACCACACAGTACCACTCCTCCTGTATATACACACTGCACAGTACCACTCCTCCTGTATATATACACCGCACAGTACCACTCCTCCTGTATATATACACTGCACAGTACCACTCCTCCTGTATATATACACCGCACAGTACCACTCCTCCTGTCCTGTATATATACATTGCACAGTACCACTCCTCCTGTATATATACACTGCACAGTACCACTCCTCCTGTATATATACACTGCACAGTACCACTCCTCCTGTATATATACACCGCACAGTACCACTCCTCCTGTCCTGTATATATACATTGCACAGTACCACTCCTCCTGTATATATACACCGCACAGTACCACTCCTCCTGTATATATACACTGCACAGTACCACTCCTCCTGTATATATACACCGCACAGTACCACTCCTCCTGTATATATACACTGCACAGTACCACTCCTCCTGTCCTGTATATATACACTGCACAGTACCACTCCTCCTGTATATATACACTGCACAGTACCACTCCTCCTGTATATATACACTGCACAGTACCACTCCTCCTGTATATATACACCGCACAGTACCACTGTCCTGTATATATACACCACACAGTACCACTCCTCCTGTATATATACACTGCACAGTACCACTCCTCCTGTATATATACACTGCACAGTACCACTCCTCCTGTATATATACACTGCACAGTACCACTCCTCCTGTATATATACACTGCACAGTACCACTCCTCCTGTATATATATACTGCACAGTACCACTCCTCCTGTATATATACACTGCACAGTACCACTCCTCCTGTATGTATACACTGCACAGTACCACTCCTCCTGTATATATACACTGCACAGCACCACTCATCCTGTATATATACACTGCACAGTACCACTCCTCCTGTATATATACACTGCACAGTACCACTCCTCCTGTATATATACACTGCACAGTACCACTCCTCCTGTATATATACACTGCACAGCACCACTCCTCCTGTATATATACACTGCACAGTACCACTCCTCCTGTATATATACACCGCACAGTACCACTCCTCCTGTCCTGTATATATACATTGCACAGTACCACTCCTCCTGTATATATACACTGCACAGTACCACTCCTCCTGTATATATACACTGCACAGTACCACTCCTCCTGTATATATACACCGCACAGTACCACTCCTCCTGTCCTGTATATATACATTGCACAGTACCACTCCTCCTGTATATATACACCGCACAGTACCACTCCTCCTGTATATATACACCGCACAGTACCACTCCTCCTGTATATATACACTGCACAGTACCACTCCTCCTGTATATATACACTGCACAGTACCACTCCTCCTGTATATATACACCGCACAGTACCACTGTCCTGTATATATACACCACACAGTACCACTCCTCCTGTATATATACACTGCACAGTACCACTCCTCCTGTATATATACACTGCACAGTACCACTCCTCCTGTATATATACACTGCACAGTACCACTCCTCCTGTATATATACACTGCACAGTACCACTCCTCCTGTATATATATACTGCACAGTACCACTCCTCCTGTATATATACACTGCACAGTACCACTCCTCCTGTATATATACACTGCACAGTACCACTCCTCCTGTATATATATACTGCACAGCACCACTCCTCCTGTATATATACACTGCACAGTACCGCTCCTCCTGTATATATACACTGCACAGTACCACTCCTCCTGTATATATACACTGCACAGTACCACTCCTCCTGTCCTGTATATATACACTGCACAGCACCACTCCTCCTGTATATATACACTGCACAGTACCACTCCTCCTGTCCTGTATATATACACTGCACAGCACCACTCCTCCTGTATATATACACTGCACAGTACCACTCCTCCTGTATATATACACTGCACAGTACCACTCCTCCTGTCCTGTATATATACACTGCACAGTACCACTCCTCCTGTATATATACACTGCACAGTACCACTCCTCCTGTATATATACACTGCACGGTACCACTCCTCCTGTATATATACACTGCACAGTACCACTCCTCCTGTATATATACACTGCACAGTACCACTCCTCCTGTATATATACACTGCACAGCACCACTCATCCTGTATATATACACTGCACAGTACCACTCCTCCTGTATATATACACTGCACAGTACCACTCCTCCTGTATATATACACTGCACAGCACCACTCCTCCTGTCCTGTATATATACACTGCACAGTACCACTCCTCCTGTATATATACACTGCACGGTACCACTCCTCCTGTATATATACACTGCACAGTACCACTCCTCCTGTATATATACACTGCACAGTACCACTCCTCCTGTATATATACACTGCACAGCACCACTCATCCTGTATATATACACTGCACAGTACCACTCCTCCTGTATATATACACTGCACAGTACCACTCCTCCTGTATATATACACTGCACAGCACCACTCATCCTGTATATATACACTGCACAGTACCACTCCTCCTGTATATATACACTGCACAGTACCACTCCTCCTGTATATATACACTGCACAGTACCACTCCTCCTGTCCTGTATATATACACTGCACAGTACCGCTCCTCCTGTATATATACACTGCACAGCACCACTCATCCTGTATATATACACTGCACAGTACCACTCCTCCTGTATATATACACTGCACAGTACCACTCCTCCTGTATATATACACTGCACAGTACCACTCCTCCTGTCCTGTATATATACACTGCACAGTACCACTCCTCCTGTATATATACACTGCACGGTACCACTCCTCCTGTATATATACACTGCACAGTACCACTCCTCCTGTATATATACACTGCACAGTACCACTCCTCCTGTCCTGTATATATACACTGCACAGTACCACTCCTCCTGTATATATACACTGCACAGCACCACTCCTCCTGTCCTGTATATATACACTGCACAGTACCACTCCTCCTGTATATATACACTGCACAGTACCACTCCTCCTGTCCTGTATATATACACTGCACAGTACCACTCCCCCTGTATATATACACTGCACAGTACCCTCCTCCTGTCCTGTATATATACACTGCACAGTACCACTCCTCCTGTATATATACACTGCACAGTACCACTCCTCCTGTATATATACACTGCACAGTACCACTCCTCCTGTCCTGTATATATACACTGCACAGTACCACTCCTCCTGTATATATACACTGCACGGTACCACTCCTCCTGTATATATACACTGCACAGTACCACTCCTCCTGTATATATACACTGCACAGTACCACTCCTCCTGTATATATACACTGCACAGCACCACTCCTCCTGTATATATACACTGCACAGTACCACTCCTCCTGTATATATACACTGCACAGTACCACTCCTCCTGTATATATACACTGCACAGTACCACTCCTCCTGTATATATACACTGCACAGCACCACTCCTCCTGTATATATACACTGCACAGTACCACTCCTCCTGTATATATACACTGCACAGTACCACTCCTCCTGTATATATACACTGCACAGCACCACTCCTCCTGTATATATACTCTGCACAGTACCACTCCTCCTGTATATATACACTGCACAGTACCACTCCTCCTGTATATATACTCTGCACAGTACCACTCCTCCTGTATATATACACTGCACAGTACCACTCCTCCTGTATATATACACTGCACAGTACCACTCCTCCTGTCCTGTATATATACACTGTAGAATTTACAATAGCTGTCACTCATATAAGAAGTGAAATCTGGCATTGGACTATACCTAGATTTCTCTGCCGTATCTGGGCATCATGAATCGTGGTATGTGTTAAAGGGGGGGGGGGGGGACCCACTGAGACTCTTTTGCCCGGGGCCCTCAAAAACCTGGAGCCGGCCCTGGGGGTGGGTCACCGGGCTGCGGCCGGCGCTGCAGCTGTTTAACGCTATTGACGTGTGGGCCCGCGCCCGCACGTCAATAGTTAACAGCCGCCAGCCAATCTGAGGCTGGCAGCTGACGTCAGTCCCAGTGTGCATGTCGCCGGCGTCTGACATCATTGTCAGTCGCCGGCGAGTGCACGTTTCAGCTGCATGGAGAGAGCAGGAGCGCGGTCAGGTAAGCAGAACTTGGTTATTTTTGCAGTCCCGATCATGTGATGGTAACATTCACCGGCGAAACAATTAAAGTTCTACATCTGAGGTCTTATTCCTGCGGGGGGGGGGGGGGGGGGCGCCAAGCTCGGGACCAGCCCCGGGCGGCAAAAGCTCTAGCTACGCCTCTGCCTTGATTACATGGGCGCATATAAAAGATCACTGCTTCTCCACGTATTTCCAGTCTGAAATCACTTTACTCACAGGACACAGAATATATAACACAGATACAGAGGGCAGGCCAATAGAAAAGCGGCAGGTCAGACATACATTACAATAGCCGCAGGTGGCCGGAGCCTGCTGATATTTACTGTGGGAATTACAAAGGTGGGGGAGGTCAGAAGGAGAATATCTTGTCCCCTCTGACCAGGGGCGCAGCCTGTGGGCTGATGCATTATGGACATGCATCTCACATGGAACCTATTATACATACATGTAACTGCACAACATATTCTGGGTGCTGAGTGGTTCCGTAACACAACACCCATCTTACGTAATGGGTGGAGAAATGGTGCAGAAAATCTGCAACATGAAAAACTCGCCAAAAGCTCATTGTGGGAACATAGCCTTAAAGATAAGTCTAATGAAAATGTTATTTCAAGCAATTTTGAAATGTAGAATAAATGGAAAATCTAATAAAATTACTAAAGGAATTTCAACATTTTAGCAATAAAACCCACACTAATGGGCTCTTCAGCCCCTTTACAGCTGTAGATTGGGTCTCAGCAGCCAATCCGTGATTTTTTCATTTTTTATTATACTTGTCTATGCAAATACTTGTGCCATCCTTTCATAGGACCACACAAATCCACATTCTGCACCTTTTCTCCATGTGCTGCCTTCACAAGTCATCATCTTCCCCCTTTGAAGCATTGACTACCTTTGTTATATGTCTAAAACCAGAGCAATGTGATCCCTATTACAGATCAGTACTACATGGCTCCTGAATCCATGCCATCTTTTCATACATCCACACAAGACAAAAACAATGTTTAGGGACATCATAATTCTGTATTTTTTATACTTTGACCCATTTCTGGATGATGCACAAAACACAATGAACCACAAAAGCAGAATGATTTACAAAAGTAAACACTTTTATTTATTGATCTAGAAGTCCTCAAATGAGAGGACATTTCATCAGCATCTACAATGAATGTGTCTGTAGTCACATGGAAATACTTAAAAGTGGCTCCCACTAGATAGACGATAGCATTCCGGATGGTAGAAGCCCACCATGACCTAGCCTGCCCTCCAGAATGGAGGGATGGTCTCACATGTGCCCTGTTACTTCATTGTGTCTCTTAGTGACTGAGATCTTCAGCAGTCTCATAGACATTGAATCAAGCATCAGAACCAAGACCGACATCCATGTTTTTAGTGGGAGTCTCTGCAGACAGAACCCCCACTAGTCTAGCCATTATCGCACATCCAGTGGACAGATGATAACTTGTAGGAACACTTTAGTTTGGACACTTGACCCATGCACTTGAAATGAAATGAATAAACCTCAATCAACTGTCATATTATTCTTGAGGTTTATGGATAATCCACAGTAAAATCCCACATATGCGGCAACATAAAAATGACCGATCACACAATATTCTGCACATCTGTACTAAGTTGGCTTTAAATGTAATCTGGGCTGTGGTGGTGAATAAAATTCTTTAAAACATGAATCAATCACAAGAATGTAGCATGATATTGAAGCACACAGGACTAAAAGCAGAAGACTTTACACTAAAGGCATTGGCTAATAAGCCAGGACAAGACTGGTGGGGCGTCTCTTCCTCCAGACTAGTCCCGGCCTCGGGTGATGTAATGACACCATTTTGGCATCTTTGACATCTTCATTGTTCCCGTTTCTCTTGAGCAGATGCACAACGTCCAGCACTGATGTTATAATGAGGGACAGTGCAGATGATGTCAGTAAAGTGAAGCGGGCATGATTACATCCAGGCCTGTGGAGTCAGTAAGCCAAACCTCTGACTCCTCAATTTCCATGACACCGACTCTGACTCCACCAAAATGGGCTTTGACTCTGACTCCACAACTCCGACTGTGGAATCGGTAAGCCAAACCTCCGACTCCTCAATTTCCAAGTCACCGACTCAGACTCCACCAAAATGGGCTCCAACTCCGAGACTCCGACCCCACAGCCCTGATTACATCACCCGAGGCTGGGACTGGTCTACAAGAATAGACACCCGTAGACTCGTCCTGGCTATTTAGTGCCAAAGCAAGAGTGTTTTTGCCAGTCATCACAACAGAGTTTTCTTGTACCACACACTTTATTAAAATGCATGATTTTCATTTCAGTTTCAGGTTCTTGCAAAACCTGAAAGGTTTCTTTAATAAAAGGACTAATAATCCAGTATTTTATCAAAACTACAGCATGGAGCCAAGAAAGTGCTGAAATCAGGGCCTCTGCTCATACTTTCTGCAGCCCACAGACTGGAAAGCATGAACCTAATTCCCATTAACTGTATTAAATTGGGATTCCCATGATATGACTTCAATAGACGGTCTATCCTTAGGCTAGGTTATCAATTTCCATGATCATTATGCGTCTCGAACCTCTGGGACCTGTATGGATGAGCGAATGGGGCTGCATTTATGTAAAGCAAAGTGAATTTATAATCTATGATGCTAATTCAATGCAAATACAGCAGGGATCAAGCTGTTGGCAAACAGTCACATTAGTTTGTCTTGGGCAACATTCATCTTTTGTAGCGGCAAAACGTTAAAATCTGCCATGTCGTCCCATCTGGACGCTAACCACAGACATACCTTAATGGGTTCTTATGGTAGACTTCTTCACAACCAAATCATTACCTGTAAATGTAGATTGGCTAATGATAGCCATAAATATATTCAGGTGTGTGGCCCCAACTTCAACCGTTCTCAAAACTATTTCCATATGTTTGTGTACAGATGATCATCAGCCTATATTCTGCAACTTCAAATTTGCGGCAGGGTCTCGAACATATTTTTCGAGCATGCTGAAGACACTCTGTTAGCACAAGAGCATGCTCAGATAACACCTTATCCCAGCACATTCGCTCATCGCTACTGCCAACATTTTAAGTTGGGAAAAAAATAAATGTGGCTGCAGGAACGGCCTCTCCAGTGGATGGTAGGGTGACGCCAGCTCCATAATTTTACCATATAGCTCATGGGATGTGTAATTTATGGATTTGGATCAGGTTTAGCATAGGGAGGAAATAGCAGACTTACGCCTTATGAGGAACATGCAATGTTAGCTTAGCAATAAGATTTTTTTCTTGCATTGCGTAACAAGACTGGTTTCTAAGTAAATTGTTCTTTGGGTCAATAATAAGTCTGATGCGTGCTACCGAACAATTCATGTACGCATATCAGACCCTGAAGAAATATTTCCGAGAATAACTGCGGTCCACGTGAGAAATCCCAGCGAGAGCAGAGCTATACCTGTAAGGGAATGTTCACACGGAGTTTTACTGTATGTTCTTTTTTTTCTGCGAAAAAAATCCATAGCTTAAAAAAATATATACCTTTTTTGTGTAGGTTTTTGCAATTGCATTTTTTTCTCCTTCAGTTGATTCAATTGTCAATTTTGGAGCAATTTTACTTCCCCACTGAAATGATTAGGAAGCTTATTGAAGAGGTTTTTCGTGTGGATTTGGAGCAGACTCTGCTCCAAACTCTAGTTAATAAATAGAGAATATACCCCAATGGTAAAAGCAGTTTTTTCCAAGGGATTTGTTACGCAGGCCTTGAGGCCAATGCTAGTTCAAAAATGTCCTAAAGCATTTTTGTTTCTAAAAAGCAGAAAACCAAAGCCGTCATGGTCGTCGATGTGATCACCTTCTTAGCCGCAGTGAGAAAGCGTACTTACGTTCCTTACTGTCTATTGGAAAGTACTTGTCGTAAAAATCTAAGACGCACTCTTCAGTCTTGAATCCAAACTTCTAGTACTGCAGCATTGCCGGATTATTGGCGGACACGTGTAGCGTCACATCCTTCCCCGTGCAGCTCTGTCGGGAAGGAAAATAACATATAAGCAGCTTAGATTTTAGATGCAGAAGACAACTGAGCTGTGAGAGAATTAAAATAAAACCTTTATTTCATTAAAAACAAATAATAATTAAACGCCACAAAAAAAGGAACAGATCAAAGACACCTACAGCACATGAAAAATCTAAAAAACCCTACCGCACCCGATGATTATGGAAAATATCCAGGCGGCTAGGCATACAAACAGAATGCATACAACGGGTCCTGGACCATTATAACCTGGAAATACCCAAACTCATCCTGTGTGTCCGGATCCCTTACCTCACACTGCTGGCCCTAAATGACCCTACACCATACTGCTTTTCCTACATGACGTTTTCCTGTTCATAAAGGACTATGGATGGGATGAAGAATTCGAGAGGGACAAAAACGATATCTGCACACCCTGTCAGTGCTTGTAGTGAAGTATATAAGACTCTGGTATCTCAAGTCAAGAGAGAACAGCCCCATGTGACTCATCAGAGAGCTAGCACCGCCCCTATGACTCTTTACTGAAAATGTGACTATAGTGTGAACAGGACATCATGTATGGAAATGGATTTCGAGAAAAAGTGGCCATGTTGTCTCGAAGAATAAGACTTTCACTTCTCACTATTTCAGATATGTCTGAAATGTGGCCACTTCTTCTTTGAGAGAGGTTTAATACTGTACATACCTGTCTAGAAGCCAGTAGGGGTTAGGGATGCGTCCAGGCCGACACACGTTTCAGTGTCTTTCTTTGTCAAGTAGTGGGCGAAACATGAGTCGGGGTGGGTGCAGGTAACCCCTTCTGCTACCTACAATAAAAAGTACAGACCTCTCCATTCTTTGTAGGTGGGAAAACTTGCAAAATTGACAGTATATCACATACTTATTATTCCCCACTGTTCATAAAGAATTATTGTGGTAAATGTGTCAGCCAAATGTACAGTGGATTGTAGACAATTTGCGATCTGATGAACAGAATACAAAGGGTTCATCATTGGTTACCTGAATAAGGTGGTAGATCATAAATGTTGCTATGCCAGCTCGCCTCCATTCCGGATGGACAAACAGAAAAGAAATATAGGCCTCATTGTATTTGATATCGGGCACCATGAAACCGAAGGCAATAACAACCTTTTTGTAAAGGACTACCACAATTAAATCCAGGTACTACCAACACTCCGAAACACCAATACCTAAAACACAGGAACGTGTCCTATCATCATTCTGATTAATGAGCAACTGGCAGTTCATACAACCTTTTTTGTCATAGTGATATGTCAAAAATTTGGATGTTTGGGTGCTGATACCCCTCTGATCACTGAGGTGCAGGGGCAGAAGGGCTGAGCTGAGCAGAATTAATCAGAAACAAATAGGAACAGAGCCCTTTGGTTTTAGCGATTATTCCCAGCATCTGGATCTTTGATGATCAAAACTGCTGACATGCCATTTAACAAGTCAAAAGTTTTAGAGAAGGTCAGGTACGCTTTAGGTCATGTTCACACGATGCACTCCGTTCCATAAAGGACAAAATCACCACTGCCCCCACTGACTGTGCCATCAGGATAACCGGTGGATACCGGATCCACCCGCCAAACTACAGGCAAATAGCACTGCAATTCTGCAAATAATAGTATTGGACACCTTATAAGGCACATCCTCTCTTTTCAGGACGATTAAATTCATACAGGCCAACTGCATCCAATAATAACAGCAGACCTAATTCTTTCAAACAGTTGGCACACTGAGGAAGGTCATGGTATGACCGAAAAGGTTCTGGATTGTACTACTTCTGGATTGCATTAAAATATTGTTGCATCTAAGAATCTTAAGTTGAGTGCCAAGTTTATTACATTCTATACACTGGTTTTGGACCCTACTTGAGCACCTAGTTGTGCTGAGTTTTTTTTTTCACTTTCACATGGCCATATTGACCAAAAAATAAAAATGCTATGGCTCTGGGAAGAAGGGGAGCAAAAAATGAAAATGCAAAACCAAAAATACCTCTGGTTGTTAAGGGGTTAAGGATGCACAGGTGCTTCTCACAAAATTAGAATATCAAAAAGTTAATTTCAGTTCTTCAATACATAAAGTTAAACTCATTATATAGTCACTATATAAGATACTAACGCATTGGGTATTCTAGAATATGTATGTATGTATATAGCAGCCACATAGTATATAGCACAGGCCACGTAGAATATAGGAGTCACGTAGTATATAGCAGCCACGCAGTATTTAACACAGCCACGTAGTATATAACAGACCACGTAATGTATAGCACAGGCCATGCAGTATATAACACAGGCCACGCAGTATATAACACAGGCCACGCAGTATATAACACAGCCCACGCAGTATATAACACAGCCCACGTAATATATAGCACAGCCCATGCAGTATATAACACAGCCCATGCAGTATATAACACAGCCCACATAATATATAGCACAGTCCATGCAGTATATAACACAGCCACGCAGTATATAACACAGCCCACGCAGTATATAACACAGCCCATGCAGTATATAACACAGGCCACACAGTATATAACAGTGGCCACGCAGTATATAACACAGCCCATGCAGTATATAACACTACCCATGTAGTATATAGCAGCCACACAGTATATAACACAGCCCACGTAATATATAGCACAGCCCACGCAGTATATAACACTGCCCACGTAATATATAACACTGCCCACGTAATATATAGCAGCCACGCAGTATATAACACAGCCCACGTAGTATATAGCAGTGTGGGCACCATATCCCTGTTAAAAAAAAAATAAATAAAATAAAAAATAGTTATATACTCACCCTCCGGCGTCCAGCGAAGCTGTCCCGATGAGCACGCGGCTGCCGCCAGCTTCCGTTCCCAGAGATGCATTGCGAAATTACCCAGATGACTTAGCGGTCTCGCATCAATAGTAAAAAGTTGGTCACACAGGGTTAATAGCAGCATTAACGGAGTGCGTTACACCGCGGCATAACGCGTTCCATTAACGCTGCTATTAATCCTGCGTGAGTGCTAACTTGAGGGGAGAATGGAGCGGGCGCCGGGCACTGACTGGACAGGAGTAGGGAGGGACTAATTCTCCACTGGGCTGTGCCTGGCGGCCGCGACCAATCAGCAACACGGGATTTCCGTGACAGACAGACAAACAGACCAAAGTGCCCCTTAGACAATTATATATATAGATTACAGAGTGATCCATTTCAAGTGTTTATTTCTGCTAATGTTGATGATTATGGCTTAGGGTATGTTTCCACTGTCAAGAATGGCTCAGTATTTGTTCAGGATTTGATGCAGGTAAAATCTGCACCAAATCTGCATCTGAGGTCACTGGTAGGTCACCTGCATTTTTTATGCGTTTTTTACATGCGTTTTTTTCCGCATGCGTTTTTTCATTGCATGCGTTTTTTTGTCTCTTTAACCCCTTCATGACCCACCCTATTTTGACCTTAATGACCTGGCCATTTTTTGCAATTCTGACCAGTGTCCCTTTATGAGGTAATAGCTCAGGAACGCTTCAACAGATCCTAGCGATTCTGAGAAAGTTTTTTCGTGACATATTGGGCTTCAGGTTAGTGGTAAATTAAGGTCGATAATTTTTGCGTTTATTTGTGAAAAAAATGGAAATTTGGCTAAAATGTTGAAAATTTCGCAATTTTCAAATTTTTTATTTTTATTCTGTTAAACCAGAGAGTTTTGTGACACAAAATAGTTAATAAATAACATTACCCACATGTCTACTTTACATCAGCACAATTTTGGAAACAAAATTTTTTTGCTAGGAAGTTATAAGGGTTAAAATTTGACCAGCGATTTCTCATTTTTACAGCAAAATTTACAAAAGCATTTTTTTAGGGACCACCTCACATTTGAAGTCAGTTTGAGGGGTCTATATGGCTGAAAATACCCCAAAGTGACACCATTCTAAACACTGCACCCCTCAAGGTGCTCAAAACCACATTCAAGAAGTTTATTAACCTTTCAGGTGCTTCACAGCAGCAGAAGCAACATGGAAGGAAAAAAATGAACATTTAACTTTTTAGGCACAAAAATGATCTTTTAGCAACAATTTTTTTTATTTTCCCAAGGATAAAAGGAGAAACTGGACCCCAAAAGTTATTGTACAATTTGTCCTGAGTACGCAGATACCCCATATGTGGGGGAGGGGCGGGGAACCACTGTTTGGGCGCATGACAGGGTTCGGAAGGGAAGGAGCGCCATTTGACTTTTTCAATGAAAAATTGGCTCCAATCTTTAGCGAACACCATGTCGCGCTTGAAGAGCCCCTGTGTGCCTAAAGATTGGAGCTCCCCCACAAGTGACCCCATTTTGGAAACTAGACCCCCCCAAGGAGCTTATCTAGATGCATAGTAAGCACTTTGAACCCCCAGGTGCTTCACAAATTGATCCGTAAAAATGAAAAAGTACTTTTTTTTCACAAAAAATTTCTTTTAGCCTCAATTTGTTCATTTCCACATGGGCAATAGGATAAAATGGATCCTAATATTTATTGGGCAATTTCTCCTGAGTACACTGATACCTCACATGTTGGGGTAAACCATTGTTTGGGCACACGGCAGGGCTCGGAAGGGAAGGAGCGCCATTTGACTTTTTGAATGAAAAATTTGCTCCAATCGTTAGCGGACACCATGTCGCGTTTGGAGAGCCCCTGTGTGCCTAAACATTGGAGCTCCCCCACAAGTGACCCCACTCTGGAAACTAGACCTCCCAAGGAACTAATCTAGATGTGCAGTGAGCACTTTAAACCCCCAACTGCTTCACAGAAGTTTATAACGCAAAATAAAAAAATCATTTTTCTTTCCTCAAAAATGATTTTTTAGCCCGCAATTTTTTATTTTCACAAGAGTAACAGGAGAAATTGGACCCCAAAAGTTGTTGTCCAGTTTGTCCTGATACCCCATATGTGGGGGGACCACTGTTTGGGCACACGTCGGGGTTTGGAAGGGAAGTAGTGACGTTTTAGAATGCAGACTTTGATGGAATGGTCTGCGGGCATCATGTTACGTTTGCAGAGCCCCTGATGTGCCTAAACGGTATAAACCCCCCACAAGTGACCCCATTTTGGAAACTAGACCCCCCAAGGAACTTATCTAGACGTGTGGTGAGCACTTTGAACCCCTAAGTGCTTCACAGAAGTTTATAACGCTAAGCCGTGAAAATGAATAATTTTTCTTTCCTCAAAAATTATTTTTTAGCAAGCAATTTTATATTTTCACAAGGGTAACAGGAGAAATTGGACCCCAATAGTTGTTGCCCGGTTTGTCCTGAGTATGCGGATACCCCCATATGTGCACTGTTTGGGCACACGTCGGGGCTCGGAAGGGAAGTAGTGATGTTTTGACATGCAGACTTTGATGGAATGGTCTGCGGGCATCACGTTGCGTCTGCAGAGCCCCTGATGTGCCCAAACTGTAGAAACCTAGCACAAGTGACCCCATTTTGGAAACTAGACCCCCCAAGGAACTTATCTAGATGTGTGGTGAGCACTTTGAACCCCCAAGTGCTTCACAGAATATTATAACGCAGAGCCTGGAAAATAAAAAATCATTTTTTTCCCACAAAAATAATTTTTTAGCCCCCATTTTTTTATTTTCTCAAGGGTAACAGGAGAAATTAGACCCCCAAAGTTGTTGTTCAATTTTTCCTGAGCACGCTTATGCCCCATATGTTTGTGTAAACCACTGTTTGGGTGCACGTCGGGGCTCCGAAGTGAGGGAGCACCATTTGACTTTTTGAACACAAGATTGGCTGGAATCAATGGTGACGCCATGTCACGTTTGGAGACCCCTGATGTGCCTAAACAGTGGAAACCCCTCAATTCTAACTCCAACACTAACCCCAACACACCCCTAACCCTAATCCCAACTCTAGCCATAACCTCAACACACCCCTAACCACAACCCTAACCCCAACACACCCCTAACCCTAATCCCAACCCTAACCCCAACACACCCCTAACAATAATCCCAACCCTAACCCCAACATACCACTAACTCTAATCACAACCATAACCCTAACCCTCAGCACACCCCTAACCCTAATCTTAACCCTATTTCCAACTCTAACCCTAATTCCAACTCTAATTCCAACCCTAACCCTAAGGCTATGTGCCCACGTTGCGGATTTGTGAGAGGATTTTTCCGCACCGTTTTTGAAAAATCCGCAGATAAAAGGCACTGCGTTTTACCTGCGGATTTACTGCGGATTTCCAGTGTTTTTTGTGTAGATTTCACCTGCGGATTCCTATTGAGGAATAGGTGTAAAACGCTGCGGAATCCGCACAAAGAATTGACATGCTGCGGAAAATACAATCAGCGTTTCCACGCTGTATTTTCCACACCACGGGCACAGCGGATTTGGTTTTCCATAGGTTTACATGGTACTGTAAACGTGATGGAAAACTGATGCAAATCCGCAGCGGCTAATCCGCTGCAGATCCGCAGCCAAATCCGCACCGTGTGCACATAGCCTTTCTAACCCTAATTCTAACCCTAATTGCAACCCTAACCCTAATTGCAACCCTAACCCTAGTTCTAACCCTAACCCTAGTGGAAAAATAAAAGTAAATATATTTTCTGTTTCTTTTTTATCATTGTCCCTACCTATGGGGATGATAAAGGGGGGTTCATTTACTATTTTTTTATTTTGATCACTGTGATAGATTCTATCACGGTGATCAAAATGTACCTGGAATGAATCTACCGACCGGCAGATTCAGCGGGCACATATTTTAGAAGATGGCGCCACCCATGGAGAAGACGGATGGACACCGGAGCTCGGTAAGTATGGGGGATGGGATTGGAGCATGGGGGGTGGGATTGGAGCACAGGGGGAGCGGGTAGGAGGATGAAGGGGAGCAGAGCACAGGACAGGACGGAGGGGAGATCGGTGGCAGATTGTGGGCTCCAGCCATGGCCGATGATATTGCAGCATCGGCCATGGCTGGATTGTAATATTTCACCAATTTTCATTGGTGAAATATTACGATTGCTCTGATTGACAGTGAAAATCACTGTCAATAGGCAATCAGAGCAATCGTAGCAACGGTTTTTAAGGACGGACCATATAAAATTGGAGTTGAACCTTTAGGATGAAACATACACCAGCCAAATAAAAGAAGAAGAGAGCTATCCAAACATACACCAGTATACATAAAAAAGGGGGGAAATAATTACCAAAAAACTACCAAAAACTACCAAAAACTTCACACCCTGAAGTGTGAGGACGCAACCTAAAATACAATTTACAGGCCTCCCTGAAAGTAACAAATTTGTCACGCCCCCTTTCCCTCCTCCCCAGAGAACCTGTCCGGCAACGCAATTTTAGGCTCCAGCAAAGCTTGTGGAGGTGTAGCAACCCCTGCAGTGGCCACTGGAGTGCGCTGCACAACCGCTGAGCGGAGGTCAGCCACCTCTTGACTGAGTTGCTGCATTTGTCCAGCTAAAGCAGCAATGGGGTCCATATTGGACCAAGAAAAATCTTTAAGGTCAGTGATACTGTCACGCCGTAAACAGCGATAAAGGGGCAGGATGGCGTACTGGAACCCGCACCTGTCCCTACCACTTAAATGGGGCCCTGGCTTTCCCTTATCTCGGGGGTACCTATGATGGTTAGGAGGCCCGAGCCGCCAGCGTATCCCTGTCTCCTGTGCAGGTCCTATCAGGGGCCCCTTCTCCCCCCAAAGGAGGTGGACTGCACCAGTGTAATAATACAACAAATAACAGGGTATATAGACAAGGTAACTAAAAGTCTCAAACTCACCAAATGCTCACACAACCACAGAGGAAACCCAGAGAAGGGAAAAGAAGGAATAAACTTAGGAAGGAAAACAGGTTTAACATGCAACCAAAACTGCAGACACCAATCTCTGTAAATAAACCTCCAACACCAACACTATGCTCCTTCAACCTCCAAGCCAGGCAGTAGAACTGATCACTGACACTAGCTGAAGTCAGGACTGGGTCTATATAGAGGATCAGATTACAAAATCCACTTCAGCTGAGAGACCCAGCTCTTAGCAACTTAGCAATGAGGTTAACTCCTGCACTGCTGGCACAAAGCAGCTAGGTCAGAATACAGGTGAAGAGCTTCTGTTCACTGTGTGTGAACGAGGCCCAGAGCGCTGCGGTTCTCTGGAACCTCTCTGTCGCGGTAGCCCCGTGACAACACACATGCAGAATAAAGTATTTTAATAAAATAAAACACCACACATTTTTACCATTTTATTGTTCTGGTATTGATAATCCATGCAAGGCCCTCAATCTTCTGAAAAAAAATAAACCAACAGTATACTTCCTGTTCCGACACAGTCCTTAATAATGAGTGTCCCATGACGAGTCCAGCTCTGCTACATCTGGATGCCTGACATCCAGACATAGCAGAGCTTGTAGATGATCGCTAGAGATAACTCTCTGGTGATCACCTACACACTATCGATCAGCTGACCATGAGAACTAGCCTAGGTTGGCCAGAGATCACCCCCGGTCACGTGCACGGCAGTTCTTGCGGTAAGCTGAGTCATCGCGAGAAAGGCATTGGACGCGGGCTTCCAGCGGTGTGACAGGTAAGAGATTTAAATTAATACACATGCGCAGTATGCTGCGTTTATGCAGTTACTACGCATGTGACTAATCATTAAATGCGGTTTTACCGCATCTAATGATGGTCTATGGGAAAATTTACGGTTCGGCGACAGAGCGTCGCCACATTGTAAACAGACACGCTGCATATCCAGATACGCAGGTCTGCCACCTGCATCTTTTAATACATAGTGGAGACGAGATTTCATGAAATCCACTCCACTATGCTGTAACATCTGGACGCTGCAGGTTTGACGCTGCGGCTGTACGCAGCTTTTCCTGACTGTAGAAACTTACCCTTACAGCCAATGAAATCCCAAGTCATTATATCAGAAAATTAGAATGCCATAAAATTATCCTTTATTATAAATGTTAAAGCCATAAGTGTGCACTTGACAAAACCATCACCAATAAATGCAAGCGTACTACAGGACAGGCCGGAGTAGTGCCAAGCCCTACGCTTTCTCGGTGCACCCTACCTGCCTGCGGAGGTTGGCACCCTATTTTCCTACGCTGTGGCGCCCCCGCTTCTCGCCGGCTCTCCCTGGTATCCCTATAATACCCTAACAGGACCGGGAAAGAAATTCTCACATATACAATGTGTGGATATGGATAGCTTGAAAGGACATGGGTATGTCAGTATAAATATCTAGCTAGAACTAAGGTTCTCAACTGACTTGGTAATCTGTGTCCCTTGCTCCTTATACATAAAGTTTCTAGCCAGAAAAAGCAACGGCAGATAGAGATGCTTCATCAAAGAACTGAAATACACACGTGATCTTGGTCTGTTTACACATGTATTAGGGTCTCAAGGTGCTGTTGTGACAATAGGGAGGTGTATCTGCTCTAATGTCAAGCATATCCCATGCAACCTTCTAATATTTAAATGTCAAGCTGCAACCTTAATTTTATAACAGATGCCTAAAGCAGCCACATACTGTCCCATTCTTTGGCGACATAGTTATTTTTGCGACCCCAGTGCTGACCAGATCAGTAAACCACATTATATCTCATGCAAAGAATATGTCCCTTTAGACGAAACGCGTTTCTCCCCTTCTAATTCAAAGAGGTTCATCAGGAGTACATCCAGAAAGTAAAGGGTTACTTAGCTTGTGTAAGATTTCAGCATGTCAGCAATGTAGATAGCTGCACCACCTGGCCGGTCCCCTATCTTTGTAGCTCTTACAGACAAGTGCTAAACCTTGTGCATTATATGGGCTCCAAATCACTACCGCGCTCGTAACACCTGGATACCTGGGACGCCTTCCCCACTTCCGGCGCTTCTACATCAGTGCCCCTGTGACGTGTATACCGCATATTCAAGACACCCTGGCGTCATCATAATGCGATGCACCGAGAAAGCGTAGGGCTTGGCGCTACTCCGGCCTGTCCTGTAGTACGCTTGCATTTATTGGTGATGGTTTTGTCAAGTGCACACTTATGGTTTTAACATTTATAATAAAGGATAATTTTATGGCATTTTTGTAAGTCGCTTTTTGGGGTCTTTTTCTGTGAGTTTAGTCTAATTTATCCCAAACATTTATTTTTTGACTGTGAGAGATCAGAAAATTAGAATACTTTATAAAACCAGCTTGAAAAATGATTCTAAAATCTGAAAATGTTGGCCTACTGAAATGTATGTTCAGTAAATGCACTCAATACTTGGTCGAGACTCCTTTTGCATCAATGTGGCGTGGCATGGAGGCGATCAGCCTGTGGCACTGCTGAGGTGTTATGGAAGACCAGGTTGCTTGGCTAGTAGCCTTCGGCTCGTCTGCATTGTTGAGTCTGGTGTCTCTCATCTTCCTCTTGACAATACCCCATAGATTCTCTATGGGGTTAAAGGGACACTGTCACCTGAATTTGGAGGGAACAATCTTCAGCCATGGAGGCGGGGTTTTGGGGTTTTTGATTCACCCTTTCCTTACCTGCTGGCTGCAATATTGGATTGAAGTTCATTCTCTGTCCTCCATAGTACACGCCTGCGCAAGGGAAGATTGCCTTGTGCAGGCATGTACTATGGAAGACAGAGAATGAACTTCAATCCAATATTGCAGCCAGCATGTAGCCAGCGGGTAAGGAAAGGGTGAATCAAAAACCCCAAAACCCCGCCTCCATGGCTGAAGATTGTTCCCTCCAAATTCAGGTGACAGTGTCCCTTTAAGGTCAGGCGAATTTGCTGGCTAATCAAGCACAGTTATACTGTTGTTTTTAAACCAGGTATTGGTACTTTTGGAAGTGGGGACAAGTGCCAAGTCCTGCTGGAGAATGAAATTTCCATTTCCAAAAATCTTGTCAGCAAAGGGGAGCATGAAGTGTTCTAAAATTTCCTGGTAGACGGCTGCGCTGACTTTGATCTTGATAAAACACAGTGGACCTACACCAGCAGATCACGTCTCCACAAACCATTACTGATTGTGGAAACTTCACACTAGACCTTAAGCAGCTTGGATTGTGGCCTCTCCAGTCTTCTTTCAGACACTGGGACATTAATTTCTGAATGAAATGCAAAATTTATTTTCATCTGAAAACACCTTGGACAACTGAGCAACATTCCAGTTTTTTTTCTCCTTGGTCCAGGTAAGACGCTTTTGGCATCATCTATAGGTCAGGAGTGGCTTGATACAAGGAATGTGACAATTTTAGCCAATGTCCTGGATACGTCTGTGTGTGGTGGCTCTTGAAGCAATGACTCCAGCAGCAGTCCACGCCTTATGAATCTCCCCAAATTTTTGAATGGCCTTTTCTTAACAATTCTTTCAAAGCTGCCGTTATCCCGTTTTCTTGTGCACCTTTTTTTTTTACCACACTTTTTCCCTTCCACTCCACTTTCCATTAATATGCTTGGATACAGAACTCTGAACAGCCAGCTTCTTTAGCAATGACCTTTTGTGGCTTACCCTCCTTGTGGAGTATGTCAATGACTGCCTTCTAGACATCTGTCAAGTCAGCAGTCTTCCCCATGATTGTGGAGCCTACTGAAACAGACTAAGGGAACTTTTTAAACGCTTAGAGCTCATACTCACTTGCGTGAAATACGGCCGAGTCTCGCATGTTAAAACCCGGCTCTGCCACCAGCACTCTAGAGCGGAGCGTGTGGCCGCCTAGCAATACATGAAGCTGCACGCTCCACTCCCAACTGCCGGCGGCAGAGCCGGGTGTTACCATGCGAGACTCAGCCATATTTCATGCAAGTGAGTAGGAGCCCTTAGGAAGCCTTTGCATGTGTTTTTTTTTGTTAATTCTCATTTACTGAGATAATGACTTGGGTTTTTATTGGCTGTAAGCCATAATAATCAACATTAACATAAACACTTGAAATAGATCACTGTTTATAATAACTATATGAGTTTCACTTTTTGTATTGGAGAACTGAAATAAATTAACTTTTTGATGATATTCAAATTTTGTGAGACGCACCTGTATAATTATTCCATTTGTTTATATCTTGCTGGTTTCCTTTACCATACTATTTAAGTGACAAATGTGCCTTTTGTAGGTTGTTTACGCCCATTTCCATCCTTTTGTTGCATATAATAAAAGAAAAATTGCAGCCCAAAAAACTAGATTACTTACAGGTAATTGTGTTTCATCGAGTCCACCACAGCACCCACTTGAGAGAGGGGATCCGCCCATAGGGACAGAAAACCAAGAAATAAAAAAGTCGGTCCCCCTCATGTCCTCAGTTGGATTACACAGCACGAGAGGAACTGCAAAGATTTTTTAGACAATTTCTATAATCACTCAGGACAAATTGCACAACTTTTGGGGTCCAATTTCTTCTCTTACCCTTGGGAAAATAAAACAATTGGAGCTGAAGTAAATTTTTTGTGAAAAAAAGTTAACCCCTTCCCGATCTTTGACGCCACGTAGTCGTCATGAAAGTCGGTGCCAATCCGACCTATGACGCCTATGTGGCATCATGGAAAGATCGCGTCCCTGCAGATCGGGTGAAAGGGTTAACTCCAATTTCACCCGATCTGCAGGGACAGGGGGAGTGGTACTTTAGCCCAGGGGGAGTTGCTTCACCCCCCCCCCCCCGTGGCTACGATCGCTCTGATTGGCTGTTGAAAGTGAAACTGCCAATCAGAGCGATTTGTAATAATACACCTTAAAAGAACTGGTGAAATATTACAATCCAGCCATGGCCGATGCTGCAATATCATCGGCCATGGCTGGAAACACTGATGTGCCCCCCCCCCGTTCTGTGGTCCGCTCCCCTCCATCGCCCTGTTTGCTCCCCCGTCCTCTTATGCCCCCCCCGATCTCCCCCCCTCATACTTACCGAGGCTCCCGGTGTCCGTCCGTCTTCTTCATGGGCACCATCTTCCCAAATGGCGGGCGCCCACCGCATCTGCCGGCCGGCAGATTCGTTCCATGTACATTTTGATCACTGTGATAAAACCTATCACAGTGATCAAAATTTAAAAAAAAAGTAAATGAACATCCCCCCCCCGCTTTATCACCCCCATAGGTAGGAACAATAATAAACAAAGTTGTTTTTTTTTCCCACTACAGTTAGAGCTAGTGATAGGGGGTTAGGGTTACGGAATGTGCACACGTATTCTGGTCCTCTGCGGATTTTTCCGCAGCGGTTTTTATAAATCCGCAGTGCAAAACCGCTGCGGATTTACCGCGGTTTTTCTGCGGATTTCACTGCGGTTTTCTATTGGAGCAGTTGTAAAACCGCTGCGGAATCCGCAGAAAGTGAAATGTGCAGAATGTAAACCGCTGCATTTCTGCACAGTTTTTTCCGCAGCATGCGCTGTCATGATCCCAATGGCAGGGGATCACAAAAGGACAAGCACAAAAACAAAACAAGCTCTAGGGTGATGGAACCTGAGCTGACCGCGATCCTGAACCTAAACACACAACTAGCAGTAGCCGGGGAACGTGCCTACGATGATTCCTAGACGTCTCGCGTCAGCCGAAGGATTAACTTCCCCTATAAGAAGAAACACAGACCTCACTTGCCTCCAGAGAAACACCCCACAGAAATAGCAGCCCCCCACATGTAATAACGGTGAAATGAGAGGAAAGCACATACGTAGTTATGAAAATAGAATCAGCAAAAATGAGGCCCGCTAAAGCTAGATAGCAGAGGATACAAAAGTGAACTGCGCGGTCAGCGAAAAACCCTTCAAAAAACCATCCTGAAATTACTTGAACTCATGTGCCAACTCATGGAACATGAGGAGTAATTTCAGCCCACTAGAGCAACCAGCAGCAAGGAATCACATATCTGCAAGCTGGACTAAGACAAAAATTAAGCAAAACGTGGAACAGGAAAATAAAACTTAGCTTGTCCTGAAGATAACAGACGCAGGGAGCAGAGGTAAAAAGACACGCTGATTACATTGATAGCCGGCGAGGAAATGACAAAAAAGCCAGGTTAAATAGGAAACTCCCATAACCTGATGGAACAGGTGGACACCAGAGACCGCAGAGAACACAAGTCACCCAGTACCATCAGTAACCACCAGAGGGAGCCCAAAAACAGAACTCACAACAATGCGCGCAGCGTTTTTTGTAAACTCATGGGAAACTGCTGCGGACCCGCAGCAGCGGAAACGCTGTGGATCCGCAGCGTTTTCCGCATCGTGTGCACATACCTTTAGAATTAGGCTATGTGCACACGGTGCAGATTTGGCTGCGGATCCGCAGCGGATTGGCCGCTGCGGATTCGTAGCAGTTTTCCATCAGCTTTACAGTTCCATGTAAACCTATGGAAAACCAAATCCGCTGTGCCCATGGTGCGGAAAATACCGCGTGGGAACGCTGTGTTGTATTTTCCGCAGCATGTCAATTCTTTGTGCGGATTCCGCAGCGTTTTACACCTGTTCCTCAATAGGAATCCGAAGGTGAAATCTGCACAAAAAACACTGGAAATCCACGGTAAATCCGCAGGTAAAACGCAGTGCCTTTTACCTGCGGATTTTTCAAAAATGGTGCGGAAAAATCTCACAAATCCGCAACGTGGGCACATAGCCTTAGGGTTAGAATTAGAGTTGGAATTAGGGCTAGGGTTGGAAATAGGGTTAAGATTAGGCTTGTGGTTAGGGGTGTGTTGGGGTTAGGGTTTGGATTAGGATTATGGTTAGGGTTGTGATTAGGGGTGTGTTGGGGTTAGGGTTGTGGTTAGGGGTGTGTTGGGGTTAGGGTTGTGATTAGGGTTATGGCTAGGGTTGGGATTAGGGGTGTGTTGGGGTTAGTGTTGGAGTTAGAATTGAGGGGTTTCCACTGTTTAGGCATATCAGGGGTCTCCAAACGCAACATGGCGCCACCATTGATTCCAGCCAATCTTGCGTTCAAAAAGTCAAATGGTGCTCCCTCCCTTCCGAGCCCCGACGTGCGCCAAAACAGTGGTTTAACCCCACATATGGGGTACCAGCATACTCGGGACAAACTGGGCAACAACTATTGTGGTCCAAGTTCTCCTGCTACCCTTGTGAAAATAAAAAACTGCTTGCTAAAACATCATTTTTGAGGAAAGAAAAATTATTTTATTTTCACGTCTGCATTCCAAAACGTCACTACTTCCCTTCTGAGCCCAGACGTGTGCCCAAACAGTGGTCCCCCCCACATATGGGGTATCAGGACAAACTGGACAACAACTTTTGGGGTCCAATTTCTCCTGTTACTCTTGTGAAAATAAAAAATTGCGGGCTAAAAAAATTGAGGAAAGAAAAATGATTTTTTATTTTCATGGCTCTGCGTTATAAACTTCTGTGAAGCACTTGGGGGTTTAAAGTGGTCACCGCACATCTAGGTTAGTTCCATGGGAGGTCTAGTTTCCAAAATGGGGTCACATGTGTGGGAACTCCAATGTTTAGGCACACAGGGGCTCTCCAAACGCAACATGGTGTCCGCTAACGATTGGAGCTAATTTTTCAAAAAAAAAAAAAGTCAAATGGCGCTCCTTCCCTTCCAAGCCCTGCCGTGTGCCCAAACAGTAGTTTACCCCCACATGTGAGGTACCAGTGTACTCAGAAGAACTTGCCCAATAAATTTTAGGATCCATCTTATCCTGTTGCCCATGTGGAAATGAACAAATTGAGGCTAAAAGAAATTTTTTGTGAAAAATGGGAAATTGCTGGTCAACTTTTAACCCTTATAACTCCCTAACAAAAAAAATGTTGGCTCCAAAATTGTGCTGATGTAAAGTAGACATGTGGAAGTGTTACTTAAGTATTTTGTGTGACATATCTCTGTGATTAAAGGGCATAAAAATTCAAATTAGGAAAATTTTCACCAAATTTCCGTTTTTTTTTTCCACAAATAAACACAGGTAATATCAAAGAAATTTTACAACTATCATGAAGTACAATAGAAAATAATGTCAGAATCACTGGGATCCATTGAAGCGTTCCAGAGTTATAACCTCATAAAGGGACAGTGGTCAGAATTGTACAAAATTGGCCTGGTTATTAACGTGCAAACCACCCTTGGGGGTAAAAGGGTTAACTATAGGCATTTTCAAGAAGCTGACGCTAAAGGCTCACATGGAGGACCTATCAGGGCATCAAGGACCAAGTTCAGGTCCCAAGGAGGTAAACACGCAATGTGTACAGGGTCACCACGGTCATACGCTGGTACTTCATTACAGAAGGGCCCGGTATGGAACACGAGGAATTTTCTCCACTCCCTACTGTATATCTTAGTTGTGGATTCCTTTCTACTTTGGAGTAGAGTGTTGATCAGGTTGTCAGAAAAACCCCTTAACTTCAACAGCTAACTCAAGTCCCACACCGCCAAGTGGAAACCCCTCACCTGAGGATGACGAAACGGACCCCAAGAGGGTAGGCCTGGATCTGATGGGAGAATCCAGGGGGTCAGCTATGGACATGGCCCTTTGCCATGAAAACCAAGGTCTCTTGGGCCAGAAAGGAGTGATGAGGATCACCCTCGCTCCTTCCTCCCTGATGACTAATGGAAGCACAATCATTGGAAGAAACGCCTAGGCCAGACTGAACTGCCAAGGAGACTGGAAGGAGTCAACCATCTCCAGATGGTCCGCCTTGTTCAGGGAGGCAAACCTTTGGACATGTCTGTTGGCTCTGGAAGTGAACAGGACTCTCTAGAAGCCCCCAAAAGTCCACCATCTTCCTGAAAATTCTGTGACGGAGAACCCGTTCTCCTTGATATAGAGTATGGCGACTAATGAAGTCTGTTTTGAGATTGTACAATCCCGATGTGAAGGGTTGAGAGGGACAGGAGATGAACTTCAGCCAGGCCAAGGATTTCCACAGAAGTAGACAGTTCCACCTTGCCGATTTATATATGCAACTGATGTGAGGATTCTGGGACAATATCACAAGACCACCTCCCCCCCCCCCCCAAGCTTTGGGGGGGGAAGTGATGTATCGCATGACTGACTGCCTTTGACTCCCTTAAATTTGAAGAGTCATCAGATTATTCTATGGACCACCACCCCTGGGCCAGGTCAGCACCCAGATGAGAAACCCCCCCCCCATCGGGACCAGCATCAGCAGTCACGATCCTAGAATACAGGACGTAAGAGACATAGCATAGCAATAGTTGCTAATTGCGGTCCTAACCTTATTCATTATAATTCGCATCTTTTGCCCTGGGAGGAGACACCTTTGACTTACTGAATCTAGGTGAAGACCCAGGATGGACTGAAGAATTACCAGAACCAGTCTGGAATTGTCCAGGTTGATTATCCAACCTGACACCTGTAAGGATGAAATTGTTTCAGCGATGCGAACCCTACATTGGGAGGCAGATTCCCTATACTATCAAGAAATCATCCAAGTATGGAATAAGTGTGTCCCGCAGACACAAATAAGCCATCACCTCCAATATCAATTTTGTGAAGATACAAGGGGAAATGGAAAGACCAAATGGCATCGCTGTGAATTGGAAATGTCAGACATGACCTCCCATCATTACCAACACTCTGAGGTACGGTTGGAACTCTGCATGTATGACCAGATGGTAATAGGCATCCTTCAAGTCCAGGACATCATCTGGGGAATATAATAGCAGATTTTATAGACTCCATCCTGAAGGTGTGAAATCGAAGGAAGGTATTCAATCTCTTCAAATTAATGATGGTTCTATAAGAACCATCTGGCTTGGAGACCAGGAACAAAGGCAAATAAAATCCCCTTCCCTCCCGGGACCTCTACCAGGACACTTTTAGGCTACGTTCACATTTGCGGTGCGTCGGGCGCAACTACGGCGACGCATGCGCCCCTATATTTAACATGGGGGGCGCATGGACATGCGTTTTGTGACGCATGCATTTTTTGGGCACAAGCGGTAGGCCGGAGGATGCTGCTTGTTGCATTTTTTTGCGCTATAAAAATGAACGCATGCGTCACAAAACGCAGCGTTTTGCGTTGAGTCGCCGACACAGCACAACGCAAATGTGAACGTAGCCTTAGACAGACATTTGGCATAGCATTTTCAGAATATTTTTTACTATAATGGTAAATTGAGTCTTATTTCCAGAACCAGAACCCCTTCATGACCTTGCCCTTTTTCGTTTTTGCGTTCTCGTTTTTCACTCCCCTCCTTCTCAGAGCCATAATTTTTTTATTATTCCGTCAATATGGCCATGTGAGGTGAGGGCGTTTTTTGTGGGACATGTCATTGAAAAGTGCTACATTATTGGTTTTAGCATGTCTTGTACTAGAAAATGCGAAAAAATTCCAAGTGTGGTGAAACTGCAAAACAAGTGCAATCCCGCACTTGTTTGTTTTAGCTTTTAGTGAACCTAGCAAAAAAGCCAAACTGACCTACCATTTTGATTCTCCAGGTCATTTCGAGTTCATAGACACCAAACATGTCTAGGTTACGTTTTATCTAAGTGGTAAAAAAATAAAAAAATAAAAAAAAAAGTGCAATTTTCTGTTACCCATAGCGTCTCCATTTTTCATGATCTGGGATCAGGTAAGGGCTTATTTTTTTGCATGCTGAGCTGGTGTTTTTAATGATACCACTTTTGTGCAGATATGTTCTTTTGATCACCTGTTATTACATTTTAATGCAATGTCGCGGCAACCAAAAAAGTAGTTCTGGCATTTCGAATTTCTCGCTACGCCGTTTAGCAATCAGGTTAATCCTTTTTTTTTTTTTTATTATTGATAGAGGGCTATTCTGAACGTGGCAATACCAAATGTGTAGGCTTGATTTTTTTATTTCGAATGGGGCGAAAGGGAGGTGATTTAAACTTATGTTTTGTTTTTTTTTAACTTTTGCCATGCTTCAATAGCCTCCATGGGAGGTTAGAAGCTGGCACAACTCGATCGGCTCTGCTACATAGCAGCAATCAGATCGCTGCTATATAGCTGAAATGCAGGCTTGCTATGATAGCTGACCACAGGGTGGCGCTCACAGCAGGCAGGCATCAGTAACCATAGAGGTCTCAAGGACCTCTATGGTTACCATCCTGATGCATCGCCGACCCCTGATCATGTGACGGGGGTCAGCAATGCGATCATTTCCGGCCGCTAGGCAGCATTTAACTGGTTAATAGAGTGTGAATCGCGACTTCACCCACCGCTATTGCGGGCACATGTCAGCTGTTCAAAACAGCTGACATTCGAAGTATAGAAAGGACAGCGCCACACCAGGAAGTGACAGTAACCTTTATTCTGCCTCCTGCCGTAGGAGGCAGAATAAAGAAGGTTACTGTGTCACTTCCTGGTGTGGCGCTGTCCTTTTTATACTTCGATTGTGGAATCTCTTGCTGGGACGGACCCCCTGGTGTGGACGAGCGCCCTGACGTCCATGGAGACGGTGTCAGTATTGGGTGCGGTCTAACATTTGTTGGATACAAAACAGCTGACATGTCCCGACTTTGAGGTTGGCTCAGCGCCGGAGCCCACATCAAAGCAGGGGACCCAACCTCCACAGTACTAGTACGGCGGAGGCCGGGAAGGGGTTAAGAAGTTTCATAACTTAATAAATCTGACAAACCTTAATTAAAAATGAACACTATTCAGAAAACATTTATTTAAAAATTAGCATTACACAAGAAAAGCAACATATGCATTGTGCATTTGTTTAGAGTTGTGCAGAGTCCTAAAATGTTTAAACTGCCTGGGACACCTAGACAACCCGTGGTTCTTTTATAGCCTTGCAGTTATTTTTCTGGAACAGAATATAAAGCTTTCACACATGCACAACATTGTGAAGCAGAGAACCTTAGACTCAAAAAGCTATAACCCCCTAGAAGTCACAGGTGAGGCATAAAGAAAACGGCCGAAAGGAAAAATGCATTCACGAAGCCATTGCAGCAAGGGGAGTATTGTCATATTGCAAAAAAGGTAGACTTTAGGCCTGATTTTTCAAGACCAATGTTTTCCATGCCAGTATTGATGCAAGAATGAATCAAGCGCCTTGCATGTGCCTCTTGGTGAATGTGTGCATCTTATTGAGTGACTATCAAACTTTCATCAAAGCTTTTTTGCCAGAAACCAGTGTAATCAGGAACAGTGCTTTTACACAGTCCTTCGGTCAGCCCAAACGGTTCTAGTCAAACTTGAAGGGGGCAATCCCACCTCAAAGATCCTATCCCAATATGTAGTAGGTGTAATAATAATATTACCAAAAACCTCCAGTTAGAAATGTAGTGTAGTTTTCTGATTCGTTATGTTTGTCCTCATGTGCAGACCGTTGCAGGACCTTAAGTATCCATGGTTACATCCACTGATAAAAGTGACTTGGCTATTTGCTAGTGGTTGCAACCATGGATATCCAAGGTCCTGCACATGAAGGAAGAGCCATAGCAACAAACAAAAAAAAACTCTACACTACATTTCTAATTGGAGGCATTTGCTAATTTTAATTACTTACTACAGATTTGGATAGTATGGTTTGGTTGGTACTACCCCTTTCACTAACAAGTATCCCTTTGACTATGGCCAAATTATGTTGATTGTCAATTTAAGACTGAGGAATGCTAAAGTCATCCTTTATGTGACTTGCGCTGTTCTCCTCCAGCACAGAGCAGCCATCCACTTCTGCTGATGTCATGTCAGAGTGGCAGTTTGTCTTCCTGTTTACAGGACTGGACTACTGGTGTCTTGCTGATTGACAGCTGGCTCTCCCCTGTTTAACTGGGGAAGTTGGCTGTCAAGCATGATAGTAGTCCTGCCCCTGTACAGAGGAAGAGAAACTGCTGCTCTGTTGGCAGGGAGAAGCTGAATCTCTGGAAGGAGCAGTCAATGACCGGCACCAGGTGCAGACAAGACAGGTAGTTGCCTTTGTTCGCAACTATATGCTTTTTTGGTTTTGTTTTTTTTAAGTCCCAGATATCCTCTAATTTATTGGGTTTTCACTGTTCAACATAGGCCTCCTTTAAATCCAATTAGATAAAAAAAAAAAAAAAAATAAAGACTGCATTTTATAAGGGCACTCTTTTTGGAGGGGGTGGAAGGTATTTTTAAACAAAATCACAGGAAGGTGGAGGCAGGTTTTTTTTTTTTTACAATTGCTGAAGAGGACAGTTTAAAAATTTATGTTACATTTTACGGAATGAAAAAAAAAAAAAGAGTTACAATTAATCTACTTGTTACAATAGAGAGAAAAAAACAAAAAACAAAAGCACAATCAAAACACATGCACATCTGCCAGTTCACAATCTCTACAACAAAATGTCCTTTACTAAATTGTCAAACACATGTTAAGTGTAGGATGTATCTTCATGTTTGAACACGTCGATTTGATTCAGTCAAGTAGTTCCCACTCTAATAGCGGCCTAGGAGGAAAAAAAAAAAAAAAGTATTTTAGCAAAACAAAGCCAGTGATCTTTATCTTAAGTGACCGAAATAAAAGTTATATAAAAACACATACAGATAAACCAAACAGATTGTATTGTGTTTTATGACCAACTGAAAGAGCAGGAGATTGAGGAATCTCAGGGGCAGCAGCAAATTTGTTCCAATTACTTAAACTTAAAATCTGAACAATGAATATGAAGTTTGACAGCAGTAAACCAATAAAAAGCACAGTAAACCTTTGACTCCGGCCTCCACTTTGACATAAACTCTGTTACCCATTAGCTGTCACAACAATCAGTTCACTGGTGGTAGTTTGTCATTGCTTCTGATCTAGCTGAACTCAAGGGCCTGAGCCCATGGTGAAGTGATTTGTAGATTATACCACAACTGTCAAAACTGAGCGCAATTAAGGCAGTGTTATTTCTCTATGCAGAAGATTGAGCTCTACAATCAGTCCCAGTCTTGACAGGATATGCAAGTGTTGCCTAATCAGGCTAAAAAATTGCTTATGAGCTATGGTGGAATCTGGTGAGATCTCATTAACCCCTTTACCCCCAAGGGTGGTTTGCACGTTAATGACGGGCCAATTTTTACAATTCTGACCACTGTCCCTTTATGAGGTTATAACTCTGGAACGCTTCAACGGATCCTGGTGATTCTGACAATGTTTTCTCGTGACATATTGTACTTCATGATAGTGGTAAAATTTCTTTGATAATACCTGCGTTTGTGATAAAAACGGAAATTTGGTAAAAATTTTGAAAACTTCACAATTTTCCAACTTTGAATTTTTATGCAATTAAATCAGAGATATGTCACAAATACTTAATAAGTAACATTTCCCACATGTCTACTTTACATCAGCACAATTCTGGAACAAAATTTTTTTTGTTTTGTTAGGGAGTTAAGGGTTAAAAGTTGACCAGCAATCTCTCATTTTTACAACACCATTTTTTTTTGGGACCACATCTCATTTGAAGTCATTTTGAGGGGTCTATATGATAGAAAATACCCAAGTGTGACACCAGTCTAAAAACTGCACCCCTCAAGGTGCTCAAAACCACATTCAAGAAGTTTATTAACCCTTCAGGTGCTTCACAGGAATTTTTGGAATGTTTAAATAAAAATGAACATTTAACTTTCACAAAAAACAAACAAACAGCAACTGAAAACCACCGCAGTGAAGGCCTGGCAGAGCATCAAAAAGGAGGAAACACAGCGTCTGGTGATGTCCATGAGTTCAAGACTTCAGGCAGTCATTGCCAGCAAAGGGTTTTCAACCAAGTACTAAAAATGAACATTATATTTAAAATTATTTAATCTGTCCAGTTACTTTTGGTCCCTTTAAAACACAGGGTGGCACATGTTAAGGAGCTGAAACTCCTAAACCTTTCATCCAATTTTAGTGTGGATACCCTCAAATGAAAGCTGAAAGTCTGAACTTCAACTGCATCTGAATTGTTTTGTTTAGAATTCATTGTGGTAATGTCTATAACCAAAATTAGAAAAATGTTCTCTGTCCAAATATATATGGACGTAACTATGTGGTTTCCATTTTTTTTTTTTTTTTTTTACTACCAATTCTAATCTATGCTGCTGTTCACATTCCAGGATTTAGGGAAGTATAGAAGTTTAATTTACCTACTGATGGTAAATACAGACGGACGACACCAGTATAATTTTTTTTCACATACATTTGAACACTGACATGTTAATGAGGCTCTCAGTTCACATTGTCCCTGCACCTTTAATTGACAATTTATCCTTAGGATAGGTCATTAGTATTAATGGGAGCTGAACAGAAGTTGTAAAATTCTCACAGCAGTAACTGGTACATGTAAAAACAATGTAAAAACAGCTGAACATTAACCCCTTAGCGACCGCCGATACGCCTTTTAACGGCGGCCGCTAAGGGTACTTAAACCACAGCGCCGTTAATTAACTGCGCTGTGGAAAAAGTCCATAGCGCCCCCCAGAGGCCGATTTTCTCCGGGGTCTCGGCTGCCGAGGGTTGCCGAGACCCCAGAGAACATGATTCGGGCGTTTAACCCACCCCGCATTTGCGATCGCCGGTAATTAACCGTTTACCGGCGATCGCAAAAAAAAAAAAAAAAAAAAAAAAAAAAATAATGCGATCTCTTTTTCATTTCTCTGTCCTCCAATGTGATCGCACATCGGAGGACAGAGAAAAGGGGTCCCAGGTGGCCCCCCAATACTCACCTAGCTCCCCCGATGCTCCTCGTGTCTCCCGGTGGGCTCCGCCATCTTCAAAATGGCGGGTGCATGCGCAGTGCGCCCGCCGGCCGGCACCGGGAGAATCTTTGGGGTCTCGGCTGCCGGGGGTAGCCGAGACCCCAAAGAGCATGATCGGGGTCGGTATTACCGACCCCTGTTTACCGGCGACCGCAAAAAAAAAAAAAAAAAAGTAAAGTGTAATTCTGTCCTCTGATGTGATCGCACATCAGAGGACAGAGAAATAGGGGGATTCGGGGACCCTAGCATACTCACCTAGGTCCCTGGATCCTTTTGCTGCTCCTCCTGGCCGCAGAACATGGCGGACGCATGCCCAGTGCGCCCGCCATCTGTCTCCATCTGCCGGCCGGCAGGAGAACAGCAGTTGGGGCTAAAATTAGGGTTAGGGGTAGGGTTAGGGCTAGGGCTAAATTTAGGGTTAGGGTTGGGGCTAAACTTAGGGTTAGGCTTCTTTCACACTTACGTCGGTACGGGGCCGTCGCAATGCGTCGGCACAACATACCGACGCACGTTGTGAAAATTGTGCACAACGTGGGCAGCAGCTGTAGTTTTTCAACACATCCGCTGCCCAATCTATGTCCTGGGGAGGAGGGGGCGGAGTTACGGCCACGCATGCGCGGTCAGAAATGGCGGATGCGACGTACAAAAAAACGTTTCATTGAACGTTTTTTTGTGCCGACGCTCCGCCAAAACACAACTGATCCAGTGCACGACGGACGCGACGTGTGGCCATCCGTCACAATCCGTCGGCAATACAAGTCTATGGGCAAAAAATGCATCCTGCGGGCACATTTGCAGGATCCGTTTCTTGTCCAAAACGACGGATTGCGACGGAATGCCAAACGACGCAAGTGTGAAAGTAGCCTTAGGGTTAGGGTTGGGGCTAAAGTTGGGGTTAGAGCTGGGATTAGGGTTAGGATTAGGGTTGGTATTAGGGTTAGGGTGGGCATTAGGGTTACGCTTGGGATTAGGGTTACGCTTGGGATTAGGGTTAAGGTTAGGGTTGTGATTAGGGGTGTATTGGGATTAGGGTTAGGTTTGAGGTTAGGGTTGAGATTAGGATTAGGGGTGTGTTGGATTTAGGGTTTTGATTAGGGTTATGGTTAGGGTTGACATTAGGGTTGTTTTGGGGTAAGGGTTGTGATTATGGTTAGGGTTAGTGATTAGGATTATGGATCAGGTTGGGATTAGGGTTAGGGGTGTGTTGGGTTAGGGTTGGAGCTAGAATTGGGGGGTTTCCACTGTTTAGGTACATCAGGGGGTCTCCAAACACAACAGCCAATTTTGCGCTCAAAAAGTCAAATGGTGCTCCCTCCCTTCTGAGCTCTGCCGTGCGCCCAAACAGTGGGTTACCCCCACATATGGCGCATCAGCGTACTCAGGACAAATTGGACAACAACTTTTGGGGTCCAATTTCTCTTGTTACCCTTGTGAAAATAAAACTTTGTGGGCAAAAAGATCATTTTTGTAGAAAAAATGCGATTTTTTTTTTTGTCACTTGTGGGGGGTTTCCACTGTTTAGGCACATCAGGGGCTCTCCAAACGCGACATGGCGTCCAATCTCAATTCCAGCCAATTCAACATTGAAAAAGTAACACGGCGCTCCTTCACTTCCAAGCTCTGCGGTGCGCCCAAACAGTGGTTTACCCTCACATATGGGGTATCGACGTATTCAGGAGAAATTGCACAACAACTTTTGTGGTCTAATTTCTCCTGTTACCCTTGTGAAAATAAGAATGTGGGCGAAAAGATCATTTTTGTGTAAACAAAAGCGATTTTTTATTTTCACGGCTCTACGTTATAAACTTCTGTGAAGCACATGGGGGTTCAAAGTGCTTGCCACACATCTAGATAAGTTCCTTAAGGGGTCTAGTTTCCAAAATGGTGTCACTTGTGGGGAGTTTCCACTGTTTAGGCACATCAGGGGCTCTCTAAATGTGACATGGCGTCCGATCTCAATTCCAGCCAATTCTGCATTGAAAAAGTCAAACGGCGCTCCTTCACTTCTAAGTTCTGCGGTGCGCCCTAACAGTGGTTTACCCCCACATATGGGGTATTGGCGTATTCAGGAGAAATTGCATAACAAAATTTATGGTTACATTTCTGTTTTTACACTTGTGAAAATAAAAAAAAATGGTTCTGAATTAAGATGTTTGCAAAAAAAAAGTTAAATGTTCCATTTTTTCCTTCCACATTGTTTCAGTTCCTGTGAAGCACGTAAAGGGTTAATAAACTTCTTGAATGTGGTTTTGAGAACCTTGAGGGGTGTAGTTTTTAGAATGGTGTCACACTTCATTATTTTCTATCATATATAGACCCCTCAAAATGACTTCAAATGTGATGTGGTCCATAAAAAAAAAAAAAATGGTGTTGTAAAAATGAGAAATTGCTGGTCAACTTTTAACCCTTATAACTCCTAACAAAAAAAAAAAAAAATTTGTTTCCAAAATTGTGCTGATGTAAAGTAGACATGTGGGAAATGTTATTTATTAACTATTTTTCATGACATCTCTCTGATTTAAGGGCATAAAAATACAAAGTTTGAAAATTGCAAAATTTTAAAAATTTGCCATATTTCCGTTTTTTCATAAATAATCGCAAGTAATATCGAAGATATCCTTGCCCCCACGTGGCTACGATCACTCTATGAAAATTTCAATTTTACAGATCAATTTGTGAAGCACCTGGGGGTTTAGAGTGCTCACTATGCATCAAGATAAGCTCCTTTTTTTTTGAGGGGGGGGGGGGGGAGGGGGGGGGAGGGGAGAGGTCTAGTTTCCAAAATGTGGTCACTTTTTGGGGGAGCTCCAATGATGTTTAGGCACACAGGGGCTCTCCAAACGCGACGTGGTGTCCGCTAAAGATTGGAGCCAATTTTTCATTGAATAAGTCAAATGGCGCTCCTTCCCTTCCGAGCCCTGTTGTGTGCCCAAACAGTGGTTCCCCTCCACATATGGGGTATCGGTGTACTCAGGACAAATTGTACAATAACTTTTGGGGTCTAGTTTCTCCTTTTTCCCCTTGGGAAAATATAAAAATTGTTGCTAAAAGATCATTTTTGTGACTAAAAAGTTAAATGTTCATTTTTTCCTTTCATGTTGCTTCTGCTACTGTGAAGCACCTGAAGGGTTAATAAACTTCTTGAATTTGCTTTTGAGCACCTTGAGGGGTGCAGTTTTTAGAATGTGTCACTTTGGGGTATTTTCTGCCATATAGACCCCTCAAACTGACTTATTAGAGGACTGGGGGATCTGCAATACCAAGATAGGTTATTACACTTGGGGCTATTTAGTTTGGAAAAACGAAGACTAAGGGGTGATCTTATGGTAATGTATAAGTATATGAGGGAAAGTACAAAGACCTTTCTGATGATCTTTTTAATCATAGACCTGAAACAGGGACAAGGGGGCATCCTCTACGTTTGGAGGGAAAAAGGTTTAAGCATAATAACAGACGCGGATTCTTTACTGTAAGAGCAGTGAGACTATGGAACTCTCTGCGGTATGATGTTGTAATGAGTGATTCATTACTTAAATTTAAGAGGGGACTGGATACCTTTCTGGAAAAGTATAATGTTACAGGGTATATATACTAGATTCCTTGATCGGGCGTTGATCCAGGGAACTAGTCTGATTGCCGTATGTGGAGTCGGGAAGGAATTTTTTTTCCCCAATGTGGAGCTTACTCTTTGCCACATGGGTTTTTTTTGCCTTCCCCTGGATCAACATGTTAGGGCAAGTTAGGTTAGGCTATGGGTTGAACTAGATGGACTTATAGTCTTCCTTCAACCTTAATAACTATGTATGTAACTATGTAAATGTGAGGTGGTCCCTAAAAAAAATAAAAAATGGTGTTGTAAAAAATGAGAAATCGCTGGTCAAATTTTAACCCTTAACTTCCTAGCAAAAAAAAGGTATTTCCAAAATTGTGCTGATGTAAAGTAGACATGTGGGTAATGTTATTTATTAACTATTTTGTGTCATAACTCGTTTAATATAGAATATAGAAACTAAAAATTTGAAAATTGTGAAATTTTCGCCAAATTTCCATGTTTTTCAAATAAACGCAAAAATTATCGACCTAAATTTACCACTAACATGAAGCCCAATATGTCACGAAAAAAATTATCTCAGAACAGCTAGGATCCGTTGAAGCGTTCCTGAGTTATTACCTCAAAGGGACACTGGTCAGAATTGCAAAAAAACAGCCAGGTCATTAAGGTCAAAATAGGCTGGGCCATGAAGGGGTTAAACAAGAGTTTAATACAGTTCCGTTGCTCAATAGAACACCAATGTGTGACCTTCAGACAGATTGTGTAGTGGAATGAAAGAAACAGCACAACTTACGTGGAGAATAAGACCGAGACCTGGAGCGAGACCTGTATCCGCCTCTGCTATAGTATGGTGAAGGAGACCGCCTTCTGTCAAATTAAAATTACATTAAAAACAAGGCATATGATTAGAGCCATTTAAGAACAACTTTCTTTTTAGCCTCAATATAGCATAAAAACACACTGATCAGGCAAATTACCTAGAAAACTGATCCCGGTCCTGGCCTCCACGCCATCCTCCACCTCCACCTCCACCACCACCACCACCTCCGCCTCCCCTATAATACAGAATATTAGATATATGAATGCATGGGGGGAAAAAAAAAAAAAAAAAAAAACGACTTCATAAATTCATCAGGTGCCGCCATTTTGAGACACTAATTTATATCAAATAAAATGCATATTACACATGCCATCATACTGCAGCGCTGGAGGAACCACCTGCTGCAGGTGATTTTTTTCTTAATCCCCCTTAATATAATATTCATTATGCAAAATAGGGGGCAGGTCAGTGAGGGATCAGTGACCTTTGAGAAGCCATACTGGTGAATATCTAATCAGAGAACCACAAAGATATCCCCCCCCAGAGAATGAGAATCTCATTAACAGAAAGGATTAAACAACCATGAGATGAATTTATTCATCCAAAGAATCATTGTAATCAGTATAACGGTGCCGGGTGTGTATGGTCACCGCCCCTGCCTGTAACAGACATAGCTGCTATAGCTTGAGGAGATATTAACCCCACCTTTCTGTCATTAGACGTACTATTCCGTCCATGTGGGGTGTGTGTTTAGGCACATCAGGGGCACTCCAAACGCCACATGCCGTCTGATCTCAATTCCAGCTAATTTTAGCTTGAAAGTCAAATGGCGCTCCTTCCCTCCTGAGCTCTGCCATGCTCCCAAAAAGTGGTTCCTCCCCACATATGGGGTATCAGCGTACTCAGGACAAATTGGACAACTTTTGTGGTCCATTTTCTCCTTTTACCATTGGAAAAGAAAAAAAAATCGTTGCTGTAAGATCATTTTTGTGACTAAAGAGATAAAATGTTCATTTTTTCCTTTTGCGTTGCTTCTGCTCCTATGAAACACCTGAAGGGTTAATAAACTTCTTGAATGTGGTTTTGAGTACCTTGAGGGGTGCAGTTTAGAATGGTGTCACTTTTGAGCCATACAGACCCCCTTAAAGTGACTTCAAATGTAGAGTGGTCCCTAAAAAAATATGGTTTTGTTAATTTTGTTGTAAAAATGAGAAATCACTGGTATAACTCCCTAATGAAAAAAAAATTTTGTTCCAAAATTGTGCGATGTAAAGTAGACATGTGGGAAATGTTATTTATTAACTATTTTGGGGGACATATTTCTCCGTTTTAAGAGCATAAAAATTCAAAGTTTGAAAATTGCAAAAAATTTCCAAAATCTCAGAATTACCAGGATCCATTGAAGCGTTCGAGTTATAACCTCATAACGGGACAGTGGTCAGAATTGTAAAAATTGGTCCGGTCATTAACGTGCATCAACCCTCGGGGGGTAAAGGGGTTAAAAAAAAAAAAAAAAAAAAAGTTAAGCACTAACAGGCAGGTGATTGCCACCCACTTGCCTGTTGTGCCAGGCACAGGTCTCCACCAGCGTCAGTAGTTTATTTTCATGTTCACAGGGTGGGATTACAAATGTGATTTGAGAGTAAAGATAGATATTTACATCGAAACCAGAAACTGAATGGGGGAAAACCTTGTTAATGCTGCAGCTGTTTTCAGGGCCATTTCATACATACTGTAGGGTTCAGGCTCCAAGGTAGGCACTAGAGTTCACACAAGCCATGGATTCTTATGTCAAAGCAGTGGGTGGTTTATTGTCCTCCATAAACTTACAAAGCTCTGTAACCCCTAAATGACCAGGTAATATTTTTCAAAATCTGACTAGTGTCACTTTGTGGCGATCATTCTATATGTTAACATATTGCAGTTATCTTGAGATTATAGTGTGTCAAGAAAAACACTTTATGATATTAAAGAAAAATGAGCCTAATTTTACCACTAAGTGTATATATTTATACTACACCCAAAATGTTATGAAACATTTCCCATATGTCTGATGTACGTCACCACAATATGTCCAAAGCTTTTATTTTATCGTGTTAGGAAGATCAGAAGGTTTAAACGTTTAGTAGCACTTTCATTTTTTTTTTTAAGGAAACTTGTAAAACTTTTTAATGACCTATTCAGTTCTGAAGAGACTTTGGGAAACATATTGGAAATATGTAAAATTGCTACCATTTTAAAAACCGCACCCCTCAACGTATTAAAAAAATGTTTTATGGTACTTAGTTAACCCTTCAGTAACGCACAGTGGGATGAAAAATTATAGCTCTGTACAGGCTGGTTTTAACCTGCGAGACTCGGCCGTATCTCGAGTATGTGTGATCCCGGCCTTAAGGTACCGTCACACTAAGCGACGCTGCAGCGATACCGACAACGATCCGGTCGCTGTTTGGTCGCTGGAGAGCTGTCACACAGACAGCTCTCCAGCGACCCCGAGGTCCCCGGTAACCAGGGTTAACATCGGGTAACTAAGCGCAGGGCCGCGCTTAGTAACCCGATGTTTACCCTGGTTACCATCGTTAAAGTAAAAAAAAAAAAAAAAAAAAAAAAAAAACACTACATACTTACCTACCGCTGTCTGTCCCCGGCGCTCTGCCTCTCTCGTCTGGCTGTGAGCACAGCGGCCGGAAAGCACAGCGGTGACGTCACCGCTCTGCTTTCCGGCTGCCCGGCGCTCACAGCCAGACCAGAGAAGCAGAGCGCCGAGGACAGACAGCGGTAGGTAAGTATGTAGTGTTTTTTTTTTTTTTCTACTTTAACGATGGTAACCAGGGTAAACATCGGGTTACTAAGCGCGGCCCTGCGCTTAGTAACCCGATGTTTACCCTGGTTACCAGCGAAGACATCGCTGAATCGGTGTCACACACGCCGATTCAGCGATGTCTACGGGGAGTCCAGCGACGAAATAAAGTTCTGGACTTTCTTCCCCAACCAGCGACAGCACAGCAGGGGCCTGATCGCTGCTGCCTGTCACACTGGACGATATCGCTAGCGAGGACGCTGCAACGTCACGGATCGCTAGCGATATCGTCTAGTGTGACGGTACCTTTAGAGCGTTACCAGCATCATTTGGAGCAAGCTTAGCACCTGCCGAGCTTGTTCCATACACCCCCGCTACAACAGCCTACTCCCACCCCTTAAAGTACTACTAACAACAGATTGTAGATCAGATGCCAGTCATTAAGTGCCATGGTAAATGCAGATACCAGCATCTAAGCCAATGGAAGCAGGAGGCTCCCACTATTAACACCAATGCTTTAGCTCACAATTTTTTTTTTCTGTGGACAGGGAGCATTTTATACAAGTTAAACTAAAAATAGTACAATTCTCACTTTACCTGTAAGATGAACGGCTATAGTATTCCCGATCGTCATATCCTCCACGTTCATAACCTCGCTCGTAGTAGTCTCTTCGGCGTGAACTTCCACTACTTTTGAAATTAAAGCGAACAGAGGGAAAGTGAACAATCTCAATCCAACAGCTCGTTACGTCAACATTCGATGTGAAACAATATTCTTAGCTTTTACAATTTGGCAAAGCCTATGAATATGCCATAGGGTAAGAGAAGATTAATATGAAGATTTAATAAGTTCTGTAAACTTTATGATAAGGGCATTGGTTACTTTCTAAAACTTAAACAGAACATTGTCAACATTTTGCCAGAATGCTTTTGTTTCGCAATGAAAGTTTTTTGTTGCCATTTTGAGCGTTCCAGCATTAATAGGAAAAAGAAAGAGCGAGCGAGAATTTCCCCGACGGGAAATTTTTCCACGCATGCTCTTTGAAAAGATGGGACCCGTTGCTGGATTCCTGCTTTTCACAGGCAGCAAAGCATCCTGCGCCCATAGGTTATTATTGTAGCCAGTGACGGGGCAGCGCAGGATACTTCGCTGATCGATTTTCCAACGTGCAGAGGGGGGAAAAAAAAAAAAAAAAAAAAACACACTTTCCTCTGCATGTTTTCTCTGCCCGACGGACTTTTTTTATGCAGGATCCAGTGAAAGACGGATGGGAAACGGATGGCCATCCGTCGCTAATGCAAGTCTATGAGAAAATGCAGGATCCTGCATTCTCACAAACGACGATTGTGACGGGAGCTGAAAGACGGAAGTGTGAAAGAGGCCTAAAGAGTAAGTGGGAGATGGGCATTATTGCCAGGGCTGGTGCTGTACATTTTTTCCTATTTGCAGTAAGAGACTCTGAAGACAGACTAAAGTACAGGTTTGCTTGATTGACCAGTGTGTATGGGGGTAGGGGGTGTTATGGTCGCCGGCAGACTGATAGTTGGGAAAGATGTTAATTGCGCATTTCAGATTTCAGGCTGACAATTGTGTTCAACCTGAGATAAGTCATTGGATTTGTCAGAATATAGGAGTGCTTGGCAGAGCGGGTGTGTATGGGAGAATCGGCTGAGAGGACCATTGGTCAGTAATCCAATGTGTAGCGCACTAAAAGCCTTGCCTGCAGCAGTGTCAGGAGATCATGCTCATGCCAAAGGTCATACTGGGATGGTGACTTTGGGTAGGGGTTTAAGCCAAGTTGCAGGGAGTGTTCCCACTGCTGTCTTGTAGCCCAGTACAAGAGATATGACCTGCCTGTAGTCAGAAAGGCTATAAAAGGCACAGATGATTGGCCTCGGGGAGACCAAAACATCCAACACCGCGGAAACACCATCACGTGTTTCTCAACGCAGTGATTCCAGAACACTGCCCCCATCCCTTATGGGAAATATGCAGATGCATGTAAAGAAGCTGCGGAGACACCATCACGTGTTTCTCGACGCAAGCAGTGAATAGCCAGGCATATTTCCCCTAAGGGATGGGGGCAGTGTTCTGGAATCACTGCGTTGAGAAACACGTGATGGTGTCTCCGCGGTGTTGGATGTTTTGGTCTCCCCGAGGCCAATCATCTGTGCCTTTATAGCCTTTTTACTAGGCACTGCTCCTAATAGCCAGATTCCTACTCCACACTGATGAGGGGCAAAAACCCCGAAACAGCTGTCTGTGGATGGATACCATGTTTGGCATAGGTGGCTTTCCTTCATAGGATGCTGCCCTTCCCGTGGTTGTTCCTTCCCGGAGAAAGGCCTGGCTATTCACTGCTTGCGTCGAGAAACACGTGATGGTGTCTCCGCAGCTTTTTTACATGTAGTCAGAAAGGAGCAGAGGATCCAAATCAGGAAGTGATTGCAATGAAAACAGCTGGTTGTCAGGGTACAGGGAGAGAAGCCAGAACACAAAACTGGTACAAAAAGGTATATATGGAGGTTCTTTACTAGCATTATACTGAGGTCTCTTTGGGGGAGAGAGTAACCAAGTAAGGGTAGTGGAAAACCTCTAAATGCAATCTGAAAAACAACTGTTCTCAATTCCTACACCAAGTACAGACAAGCTTCCCCCTGGAACACAACACATCTCATCTTTCATACTTACTAGGTCGGCCTTCCCATATAGATCCCTGGTGTAGGAGTATGAGGTCTTTTTGTTATTGAGAAATCAACTCTTATCCTTCTTCCATCCAGTTCCATGCCGTTGGCACGTTCTTTTGCCTGAAACAAAACCACACGACATGAACACACAGCATATACAAGGTCAAGCTTTGGTTCAGCAGCAGTGGTAATTTTATCTATTCATGGCATGACAGAAATATTCTTAAAAGGCCAATTATCGTGAGAACAATTTAAACATTACATCATATTCTCACCTCCTTCGCATCATCCACATTTTCAAAGTATACAAATGAGAATCCTCTAGATCGTCTTGACTGCTGATCATACACAATGGAAACATCAGCTATTGGACCATATTTCGAAAACACCTCTCTTAGGTCACGCTCTGTGGTATAAAGACTTAGGCCAAATACACCTAAGCAACAGTTTGGATCAGGGTTTGCCTAAAGGGTAAAAAAGTCACAAGATTACAATTTTTATGGTCTAAAAGGGTCCATTTTTGACAGCATCACTATAAATGAGTAACCTACTCTATTGCCTACATGACGTCGACGATTTGACATAGGAGAGTGACTATGGCTGTGTCGTCGTCTATAATCTCTGCTGTATGAACGGCTTCTTGATCTTCTGTGGGATCGAGAACGAGTGCGAGATCTTGTATAGTGACGACGAGAACTTCTCCTTGATCTTGATCTGGGGGTGTGGAAAGGAAAGAATGTGAGGAAAAAAAATAAATAAAAAGAACACTCTTAGCAACAGTATTTAATACCAAAATAATATCTGCATTAAAGGCTTTCCAAAGCTGAACATAACATTTTTGCAATTACTTTGACAGAAAATTACTGCATCTTAACAAGTGTGCAATATGCACGCTGTCAGGATAACACTGTCGGCATGAGCAGCCATTAGTTTGCATACTTGCGGTCATGAGACAACTGCTCAAGATGACAGCAGAGGGAGAATACTAAGTGTACACATTACACAGTTCTATTCTGTGAGTTATATGCAGTCTGGAAAGCCTTTAAAAACCCATCACCTATACAATATAAACAGAACCATGAAAACAAACCTTGATTCAGATCTTGATCTAGATTTGGATCTTGAACGTCTTGATCCCTCTTTTGATCGAGATCGGGCTGGAGAACGATTGGGAGAGTGGCTTGCAGACTTGCCTGAGCGTCGAGCACTCCCACTCCTAGAAGCAGATCGAGATTCCTACAACATAAATAGTACATTAAGCACAAATGACTTGCCAGTGCGTTAAATAAATTACCTCCGTCAAAGTTGAAGTCTTTAGTAGGAATCTGAGTGAAATTTAATTACAACCCCATTTTTTGCCTATGTGTTTTACCCTGTATGCTTGCTTTAACAAATAATGCATGCATATAATTTGATATATACAGGGACACAGAAACAGACTAGTAATTACTTAGCGTAGAGCTTTAATGATGCCAGATTACTTCTCATCTTAAACTTCATTTTTATTTCTTTCTTCATTCTTCATTTCAAATTCTGACTTCTTTTCATCTTCCTGACTTCATAAATATTTCTTAAAATTCTACAAGTAGGGCTTCAGTTCTTACAATTAGCATGCATACTTTTTTTTTTTTCATATTTCAGCTTCACTTATTTCTGAGCTTCAAAAAATTCTCATATAATAAACGTGTCAAATGAAGACTTCTGTATTTTCCTTCTTCAATATTAACCTTAACAGAAAAAGAACAGGATGGAGTTTAAAATCTTTAGGATCAAAACTCTGAAATCTAGTTGAATGTATAAGAAAAAGTAGTCTGAATGCCAAAATGGCTTTGAGTGCCCTGATAATGTGCCCTTATATATGACATGGCAGTTCTTATTCTACAGCATGCAATAGAATAGTGCAGTAGCAGTCAGTCTAAGTTACACTACAGTAAATGCTTAGAATGAGGCCTTTAATATTGGGTGCCTAGGTTCAGTGGAATTTAGAAAGAAAAAACCCACTGGCTGCAGTTTCCTGAAGTGTCAAGAAGACAGTCCGGGTGGCACAGTGGCTCAGTGGTTAACACTGCTGCTGTTTATATAGAACTTAAGTATTAAAGGAGTTGTAAATGGGACCATGGGGGCAGAAAAAAAAAAAAAAAAAAAAAGCACCCTACAAGCTAAATAATTAAGAAAAATGGAGTTGAAGTACAAAAAAAAAAAAAGTATATTAATGCACCATTTTTTATGGTAAATAATTTTTAAGTCCATTATGCAGTGATAAAAATAGTAACAGCATTATCTATCAGGTATGTTGAATGCTCAGTCGCAGAAACAATCTTGGCCTATGATACCTTTTTATGGCTAAGAAAAATAAAAATGAAGTTACCAAGCAAGGAGACCACTGAAGATCTCTTCATCAGGAAGTATTACACATGTAGCTGGCATCTACCTTTAGTAACAGATCAGCACTAAAGCAGATTGAAGTTATTATTCTAAAAGCTGCTGTCAGCAGCATTTGTGTGATGATCCTACCCAGGCTTCAATTCAGACACCCATCTCCAATGCAATTGCAAGGAGCTCATGACAACCAGGAGCCAGATGAAAGGCACCAGGTATAGAAAACCACTAAGAGCAGGTTTTCAGATTGTGACTTGTGAGTAGCCCTGTACAGAAGAGCATATGTGGATGAGCATATACTGGCCTTCGTATAGTATGACAGAGTCACATATCGGGTATCAGCATACTCAGGACAAATTGTACAACAACTTTTGGGGTCCAATTTCTCCTGTTACCCTTGGGAAAATACAAAACTGGGGCTAAAAAATAATTTTTGTGGGAAAAAATTTGTTTTATTTTTACGGTTCTGCATTATAAACTTCTGTGAAGCCCTTGGTGGGTCAAAGTGCTCACCACACCTCTAGATAAGTTCCTTAGGGGGTCTACTTTCCAAAATGGTGTCACTTGTGGGGGGTTTCAATGTTTAGGCACATCAGTGGCTCTCCAAATGCAACATGGCGTCCCATCTCAATTCCTGTCAATTTTGCATTGAAAAGTCAAATTGCCCTCCTTCGCTTTCGAGCTCTGTCATGTGCCCAAACAGTGGTTTACCCCCACATATGGGATATCGGCGTACTCAGGACAAATTGTCCAACAACTTTTGGGGTCCATTTTCTCCTGTTGCCCTTGGTAAAATAAAAACAGATTGGAGCTGAAGTAAATTTTTTGTGAAAAAAGTTAAAAGTTCATTTTTATTTAAACATTCCAAAAATTCCTGTGAAGCACCTGAAGGGTTAATAAACTTCTTGAATGTGGTTTTGAGCACCTTGAGGGGTGCAGTTTTTAGAATGGTGTCACACTTGGGTATTTTCTATCATATAGACCCCTCAAAATGACTTCAAATGAGATGTGGTCCCTTAAAAAAGTGTTGTAAAAATGAGAAATTGCTGGTCAACTTTTAACTCCCTAACAAAAAATAAAAAAATGTATTAAAGCATTGTTTGCAAACATTTCTATATGAAAAAAAAATATATATATATATTATATACCACTAGGGGGAGCATTTCCCGTTTTAGACCTCAAGCAGCTATAGTAAGACTTACCAGCTTTCCTCTTTGCTGGAAAATTGGGGCAGTAACTGCTGACATCACCATTTCCCTCCCCTTTTGGGTGGTCTAATATCCCTGGGGCAGAACGAAGAGCAGCATAACAGGCAGAGCCATTTTGTGTGCGATTGCCCTGTGATCTGCTATCACCAGCAGTTACTGCATCAGAAACAGCTACAGAGTTTACAAAAAAGCAGAACACAGTGGGCTCAGCAGCATGGTGGACTGGAGGAAAAGTGAAGACATGTGGTGTTTATGTATGGAGCAGCATTATCTGAGCAGAGCCGTCTGTGACTCAACCCTCAGTAAGATAAGGAGGAGATCCAGGTCTGCAGAGAATGGCCAGGCATTGTGGAGGGAGGGGAGAGATACATTGTATGGCAGAGAGAGGCAGGCTGTGAATGCAGCTTACTGGAGATCACAGGGTCTGTGTGTGAGGAGGCGGAGACAGAGCAGGAGAAGCACACATGGAGGGCAGCTTGTGAGAGCAGAGGATGTCTGCCCAGGACGTGCAGTGCAGTGCCTGGAGTACAGAGGAGCATGGAGATAAATCACCCGCACTCCCCATCCTCCGGTTCCAGTGAGTGCTTCTCTCCTGCGATAGAAAGTAAGTGGAGCTCGGCAGATAGCACTGGGCTATTATAAAATGGCGGCCAGTCACACCTACAGCAGTGAGTTGTGCAGCCCACAGAGGCTTGCCCAGGTCACTGCTAAAGCAGCTACAATGTTAGAGAAAGGAGATAATAGACTGGCGCTGACCCCATGTCCATGGCGTGCCGTAAAATGACACTGATAGTGTCGTGAAACCAAGATGTCAGCCCCCAGTAACTTCTTTAAACTCATATTACACATGTAATGTTTCACATGCATTTAAAACGTGGTTATAGCAGCATGTTATGCTACATTACAGTGCTCTGTGATTTAATTGCATAAAAATTCAAAGTTGGAAAATTGCGAAATTTTCGCCAAACTTCCTTTTTTTTTTTTTTTTACAAATAAATGCAGGTAATATCAAAGAAATTTTACCACTATCATGAAGTACAATATGTCACGAGAAACCAATGTCAGAATCACTGGGATCCGTTGAAGCGTTCCAGAGTTATAACCTCATTAAGGGACAGGGGTCAGAATTGTAAAAATTGGCCCAGTCATTAACGTGCAAACCACCCTTGGGGGTAAAGGGCATAAGCACCAGCATCACTTTGATGCAGCCTTTTTTTTTTTTCCAGCAAAATGGCAGCAACTCAGTAGCACCTATTGGTAAGAGACAGATGCTACTGCATCATTTTGCTGGATGTAAAAAAAATTTTTCTATCCCCACAATACCCTATGCAGCATGTAAAATAGGGGGCAGGTCAATGAAGGATCAGTGACCTGTCATAAGCACATAAAGATATATGCAAGCAGAGCACCACATAAAGCCCCCCTGCAAGGCCACCCCCAAAGTAGGAGAATCTCATCAACTGAAAACTACAAATACAGATTAAACAACAAGACGGATTTCTTCACTCCAGGAATTTTAATCAGTATAAGGCCAGAGTCACATGCGAGAAACACGTCCGTGCCTCACATGTGAAAAGCAAGCTCTGGCGCTGGCACTTCGGAGCGGAGCGTGTGGCCACATAGCAACACATGGAGCTGCACGCTCCGCTCCCAAGTGCCAGGAGCTTGCTTTTCACATGCGAGACACGGACGTGTTTCTCGCATGTGTGACTCCGGCCTAACAGCTACAACCTAACACTGTCTGTAGTTTACTGAGCACAATCCTGCAGACAGGTTTGCTCCGTTCCCCACCTAAGGCACTGATGTAGCTGGCACAGTACAATGCTTGGCTATCTTTGCCAAACAGAAGTGGACAAGTACCATCAACTAAATGGTGGAAATAGAACCCCTGTTCTCGTCATTGAGGGAGATGGGAGGTGGCACTGGCCAGTCTGCCAGCCATCAGATACTTCGGATATGTTGTACAGGCAGTAAAACCAGATCAATAGCTCAGGTATCAGTACTGTATGCCCCATGCATGCATTAAAGGGATTGTCCCACGAACAAAGTTAACTTTAATCAATACATCTCGGAATAATAAGTTCCACAATTCGATGCGTTTAAATAAAATATTCCTGTAAGGAGATAATCTTTTAAAAGTACCCCTGCTGTGTACTGTGCAATAGATGATCAGATCATGTTCCTGCACGGTCAGACAACCGTTACATAGCAGGGGCACATTGATAAGATTTGCAGGTCAGGAATATTTTAATTTAAACATATCCAATTGTGGAAATTATGCCAAGATCTATTGATCAAAATGAACTTAGTGGGAAAATCCCTATAATACTTACCCACTGCCATCTTCTGCAGCTTCCAGCTCAACTCCAGTACCTCCCCTGCATGGTGTGACCCCAACTTGCACCGCAGACCATTTCTTCTTTTGGCGATTTCCGACCAAACAAGAAACTGTAGTGAGCCAGCAGGTCACTGCTGTGGTCACATGACAGGTGAAAGCAGGAACAGCAGAAGATGGTGGACAGTATGTTTCACATTCACAGCACACAGCGAATGCTAACAGATGTAGAAATTAATGGGACTGTCAGCACAGAGTTAAGGTACCTTCACACATAACGATATTGTTAACGATATCGTTGCCATTTGTGACGTAGCAACGATATCGTTAATTAAATCGTTATGTGTGACAACGACCAACGATCAGGCCCCTGCTGGGAGATCGTTGGTCGCTGAATAAAGTCCAGAACTTTATTTCGTCGCTGGACTCCCTGCTGACATCGCTGGATCGGCGTGTGTGACACCGATCCAGCGATGTCTTCACTGGTAACCAGGGTAAACATCGGGTAACTAAGCGCAGGGCCGCGCTTAGTAACCCGATGTTTACCCTGGTTACCATGCTAAAAGTAAAAAAACCAAACACTAGACACTTACCTACAGCTGTCTGTCCTCCAGCGCTGCGCTCTGCACTCCTCCTGTACTGGCTGTGACGTCACCGCTCTGCTTTCCGGCTCCCAGACAGTACAGGAGGAGAGCAGAGAAGCAGAGCGCAGCGCTGGAGGACAGACGGCTGTAGGCAAGTATGTACTGTTTGTTTTTTTTACTTTTAGCATGGTAACCAGGGTAAACATCGGGTTACTAAGCGCGGCCCTGCGCTTAGTTACCCGATGTTTACCCTGGTTACCGGCATCGTTGGTCGCTGAAGAGCGGTCTGTGTGACAGCTCTCCAGCGACCAAACAGCGACGCTGCAGCGATTCGGATCGTTGTCGGTATCGCTGCAGCGTCGCTAAATGTGAAGGGGCCTTAACTGTGCAAACCAAGTACAGGCACTCAGTGCTTCACAGCAGGGACAAACATTATTAGGCTATGTGCACACGCTGCAGATTTGCAGCGGATTGGCCGCTGCAGATCCGCAGCAGTTTTCCATGAGTTTACAGTACCATGGAAAACCAAATCAGCAGTGCACATGCTGCAGGAAAAAAAAAAAAAAAAAAAAAAAAAAAAAAAGGTGGAAACGCTGCGTTGTTTATTCTGCAGCATGTCAATTCTTTGTGTGGATTCCGCAGTGGATAACACCTGCTCCATAATAGGAATCCGCAGGTATAAAACTGCAGGTGGAATCCGCACAAAAAACGCCGTAATTCCGCAGTGCGGATTTACCAAAATCAGTGCGGAAAAATCTGCACACCTTTCAGCAACATGTGCACATACCCTTAAACACCCCCCACCTGCTTGTTTCCATATGTTAGCCATTCTCTGGGTCTATGAAGCCAGAGCTGTCATCAAAGGGGGCAGGGCGGAGATAGAGGGACAACAAGCAGGTGGAAAAGTATATTATATGTTTGGTCCTGCTATGAATTACTGAGTGTCTGTACTTGGTCACTGTGCTGACAGAGTCACTTAAAAAAAATATCCTGGAGTACAACTATAATGGTAAGGGTATGTGCACACGTCAGGTTTTTTTCCTGACAAAATCCGGAGATTTCTGGCAGAAAATCGCGTTTTTTTCGCGTTTTTTTTTCCCGCCTGAAAGTCATTTTGGCTTAGAAATCCGCAAAAAGAATGAGCATGTCCATTTTTTTTGCGGAATGCGTTTTTTTGCGGTAAAAAACGCATCTGATAGGATGCATATTTTTAGCGTTTTTGATGCGGAATTATAGCGTTTTTATAGCGAAAATCTGCAAAAAAAACGCTAAAAATCCGGACGTGTGCACATACCCTAATGCCTTTCACACTTTTTTTTTGTTTACAATCAGTCACAATCCGTCAAAATGTTGAAAAGACGGATCCTGTGCAGATTGTAAAAAACTGATGCACTGCGTCTTTTTTTTTTACTGATCCGTCGAGGCTATGTGCACATGTTGTGTATGCATCTTCGCCGCGTTTTTCCGCTACGAAAACACATACACAACCCATGTTAAAAATATAAATGTGATATTCTTACCATCCAGATGCTCCTGTTCCCAGGAATGCCTTGCGAGACAATGACCTGTGATGATGTAGCGGTCTCGCGACACCACTACGTCATCGGGTCATTTCGCAAGGCATCACGGGGAACAGGAGCATCGGGAAGGCTGCGGGGGACGCCAGAAGGTAAGAATATCACAATTTTTTTTTTTCTTTTAATTATTTTTAACATTATATCTTTTTACTATTGATGCTGCATAGGCAGCATCAATAGAAAAAGTTAGAGAGCGAGAATTTCCCTGACTGGAAATTCTTCCACGCATGCTCAGTTTCAAAAGACGGAGCCTGTCGCTGGATTCCTGCTTTTCAGTCAGCGACGGATCCTGCGTCCATAGGCTTCCATTATAGCCAACCACAGACGGTGAAGGATCCGTCGCTGAGTGATTTTACGACAAACAAAAAACGTTCCTCTGTGCGTTGTCCCCGCCCGACGGACAGCAATTTTACGACGGATGAAACGTGTGGCCTACTGTCACAATCCGTCGCTAATACAAGTCTAAGAAAAGAAATTGATCCAGCAGAATTTTTTTTTTTCACAAAACGACGGATTTTGACGGAAGTGTGGTACAAACATCTCTTCTCGCTGTTATCTGCTGTCTACCATCATGCAAACTTCCCCTTTAATTTACCTGCTGAATGTTTGCCAAATTCATTTGTTGCATTGTATTACTTACTGCAGTACATCCATGCTGGGATCACAGGAGATACTATCGTGTTCAAGGTGTAAGGGTACCGTCACACAGTGGCATTTTGATCGCTACGACGGCACGATTCGTGACGTTCCAGCGATATACTTACGATCTCCCTGTGTCTGACACGCTACTGCGATCAGGGACCCCGCTGAGAATCGTACGTCGTAGCAGATCGTTTGAAACTTTCGTCGTCAAGTGTCCCGCTGTGGCGGCATGATCGCATCGTGTAACAAAGGTGTGCACGATATTGTATACGATGTGCGCATAGTAACCAACAGCTTCTACATTGCAAACATGTCATGAAATTATCGCGCCAGCGTCGTGCATTGCGAAGTGTGACCGCAGTCTACGACGCTGGAGTGATAATGGTGCGATGCTGGAGCGTCACGGATCGTGCCGTCGTAGCGACCAAAGTGTCACTGTGAGACGGCACCCTTAGAGCATATGTTTGCAGCCAGGCTCAGTGCCTTTGATCATGTAACCTCCCCTGAGGTGTTGGCCGATTGCCAATACATCTATATACATAAGTGTCTAAGGGGTACTTCCGTCTGTCTGTCCTTCTGTCACGGTTATTCATTCGCTGATTGGTCTCGGCAGCTGCCTGTCATGGCTGCTGCGACCAATCAGCGACGGGCACAGTCCGATTAGTCCCTCCCCTACACTCACACAGGGTTAATGGCAGCGGTAACGGCCCGCGGTGTAACGCACTCCGTTACTGCTGCTATTAACCCTGTGTGTCCCCAACTATTTACTATTGATGCTGCCTATGCAGCATCAATAGTAAAAATATGTCATGTTAAAAAAAAATAGTAAAAAAAAAACAAAACAAAAAACAGAAAACCTGCTATACTCACCCTCCGCGCCACGCTCCCGAAACCACTCCATTGCAAGCAGCAGCTTCCGGTTCCATCCCAGGGCTGGTGTGCGACAAGGACCTGCCGTGATGTCACGGTCATGTGACCGTGACGTCATTATAGGTCCTGCTCACACCAGCCCTGGCACCGGAAGCTGCCGCTTGCAATGGAGCGATCCCGGGAGCGTGGCGAGGAGCGGAAAAGGCAGCGGATGGCGAGTATAGCAGGACTTCAACGGGCTATAGGTGAGTATATGTTTACAGTGTTTGCTCCACTAATCCTCTCTCTCTCCTTCGCTATCACAAACCCCAGAACTCACTAACCTAATAAACATCTCCCCTTCCCTCTTACCTCCCCACCTGTCCTCTGCTGACCTGCTCCTCAACCTCAAATCTGTCCTAAGAAAACAAAACAAGTCGGCCACTCTTTCTCCCACCTGCTCTCCCTTACTGCTGGAGACATATCTACCAACCTGGGACCCCCACAGCTCATACATCCCACTACTACCCCCTCCTATCGCTCCCTATCTAATATGAACTACCGCAATCTTTCCAACATAAAACCCGTGCCCCCGACGCCCACCTCCCTGCTCCATCTCCCTGGAGCACTCTGGAATTCCTGCTCAATCTGCAATAAGCTTCATGTGATTCACGACCTTTTTCTCTCTCGCAATCTTGCCTTCCTTGGCCTGACAGAAACATGGCTAACACCCTCTGACACCGCCTCCCCTGCTGCACTGTGTTATGGAGGTCTCCACTACACCCACACCCCTCGACCCAGCAACAAACATGGTGGAGGAGTGGGTCTTCTCCTTTCTCCTAACTGCACCTTTAACCCAATCCCACCTCTACCCTCCCTTATCCTCCCTTCATTTGAAGTCGACTGTCCAAATCTACTCTCCCTCCAACCTCCAAGTGGCCATCATATACCGACCTCCGGGCCCAGCCACTGCCTTTATTGACCAATTCTCCACTTTATCTCTGCTGACATTCCCACCATCATCATGGGTGACTGCAACATCTCCATTGATACTCTTCAGTCAACAGCCTCCAAACTTCTGTCCCTTACCTCATCCTTTGGACTTACTCAGTGGTCGTCAGCAGCCACCCACACAGACGGACGGACATACATTAGACCTGGTATTCACCCGCCTCTGCTCTCTAACTTCACCACCTCCCCTCTCCCTCTATCCAACCACCATCTGCTCACCTTCTCATCCCTGTCCTCCTCACTGGTCATCCATGTCCAGCAAAATGTGCACCCCCGCAGAAACCTTGCACCTAGACACCCACACACTCTCTGACTATCCTACCACTGGCATCCATATCCTCACTCCATGACAGACAGTGCCACTGCTTTCTACAATGCCACTCTCGCATCAGCTATTGACACAGTTGCCCCTCTCGTCCATGGCAGAGTGCGACGTATCAATAGACAACCCTGGCACAATAACACCACTAAAAAGCTCCGGCAAGTGTCCAGGGTGGCAGAGCGGCGTTGGAAGAAAACACACCTGCAAGACGACTTCACTGCATTCAAACAGGCAACACTCGCTATTAAATCTGCTCTCTCCTCTGCTAAACAGGTCTACTTCACAACCCTTGTATCTTCCCTATCCTACAACCCCAAACAGTTATTCAAAACCTTTAACTCCCTCCTCCGCCAAACCCCCCCCCCCCCCCCCCCCTTCATCTCTGCTGAGGACTTTGCCACACACTTTAAAAATAAGATCAACCAGACAAGGCAAGTCTTCATTGTCCAACCACCACAACCCCTTTGTATACCAGACCAATGCCCAAACTCCATAACCTCTCTCTCCAACATCACTGAAGGGGTGCTTAATTGTCTCCTCTCCAAATCGTACCTCACCACCTGTGCGCTCGACCCCATTCCATCTTCTCCCCAACCTCACCACCACACTTATCCCATCCCTAACCCACCTCTCCAACCTATCACTATCTTCTGGCACATTCCCTTCTGCTTTCAAAGATGCCAAAATCACACCTATCCTTAAAAAGCCAACCCTCGATCCAACTGCTATATCCAGCTATCGCCCAATATCGCTGCTCCCATTCGCTTCCAAACTCCTGGAGCAGCACGTCCACGCTGAACTTTCCTCCCACCTCTCATCTAACTTGCTCTTTGACAATCTACAATCTGGTTTCCGCCCCCATCACTCAACTGAGACAGCCCTGACCAAAATCACTAATGACCTACTTACAGCCAAAGCTAACGGAAAATACTCTGTACTCCTTCTAGACCTGTCCTCTGCTTTCGACACAGTTGACCACTGCCTCTTACTACAGATCTTCTCCTCATTTGGCATCAAAGACCTCGCCCTATCCTGGATCGCCTCGTACCTTTCCAACCGCACATTCAACGTCTCCCACTCCCACACTACCTCCTCATCCCACCCTCTCTCTGTTGGGAGTTCCCCAAGGCTCTGTTCTAGGACCCCTACTCTTCGCAATCTATACACTTGGTTTGGGACAACTCAAAGTCCCATGGATTCCAGTACCACCTCTATGCTGATGACACTCAGATCTACCTCTCTGGCCCAGACGTCACCGCTCTGCTGTCCAGAATCCCAGAGTGCCTATCAGCCATATCCTCCTTCTCCTCTCGCTTCCTCAAACTCAATGTGGACAAATCTGAACTCATCATCTTTCCTCCATCCCATAGATCTTCCTTACCTGACCCATCTATCGCAATCAATGACATCATGCTTTCCCCGTACCGGAAGTCCGCTGCCTCGGAGTAACCCTTGACTCTGCCCTGTCCTTCAAACCGCACATCCAAGCTCCTTCCACCTCCTGTCGTCTCCAGATCAAAAAATATCTCCAGAATCTGTCCTTTCCTCAACCGTCAATCTACTAAAATGCTAGTGCACGCCCTCATCTCCCGCAACATCCTTTTCTGCGGCCTCCCTGCTAACACCCTTGCACCTCTCCAGTCCATCCTTAAAGGGACACTATCACCTGAATTTGGAGGGAACAATCTTCAGCCATGGAGGCGGGGTTTTTAATTCACCCTTTCCTTACCCGCTGGCTGCAATATTGGATTGGAGTTCATTCTCTGTCCTCCGTAGTACATGCCTGCACAAGGGGTTAATAGAGGTGAGCGCGTCTCTGTTACAGACTGGGGTGGTGTTAGAAGTCTGTGGCGAAGACGCGCTCACCAAGGAGGGGGAATAGAGGCGAGTATGTCTCTGCCACGGACTAAGGGGGATAGAGGTGAGCGCGTCTCCATCAGACCGAGGGGTGGGGGGATAGAGGCGAGCGCCTCCCCACCAGAGACTGGGGGGGGGGGGGGAGAAAATAGAGGTGAGAGCGTCTCCACCAGAAACGGGGGGGGGGTAAGAGGTGAGTGTCTCCCCATAGACCGGGGTGTTGAGAGAAAGGTCAGCATCAGGCCAAGTTGTACAAGCAGAGCAGGTGCCACATGCCGTTTCCACTACACAAGAAATAATATTAAATGAAGGGCTAATAAATGATCTGCTCCTCAAAATGGTGAAGCTGAACCCATGCAGGGCAGACAAAGACCCCATTGTGCACACACAAGCCCACCGGCTTATAAGCGCACAGCTGGCCCCGGCCCCCCGCCAGTGCGGCGGACTCACGTTACAGTCGTCACGGCGCGGAGCCATTTCATAAGAGCGGGTATCCGGCCCACAAAATGGCGCCCGGCCGGAGGCAGCAGACAGTGCGCACCGCCATTACAGGGCCGCAACCGGGCACGGCACTGCCGCGTGACGCTACAGGTCTCTAAGAAACCGGGATAGCAGACGGTAGTTTCCGGTCACAGAGAAAGAAACCCGGGAACATAACCTACGTCTATGAGCAGCCGTCACCACAGCCCAGGACACGCGATAGTACGCAGCCATAACTAATGCACATTAATACTGACCCGACCGCCAAAATTCTGCTCCCCGCTGTCGCTCATCTTGGCTGCAGTGTGACCGTCCACGTCGATGGCTCTTCAGGAAGTGCAGGAGCTCGTGGTGGCTTCACTGCTATAACAGGCGGTCAAGGGAGGCGCGAAAGCTCCTTCTCGGTGGGCGGGGCCATTCACTCTGCGCATGCGCACTGTTTTATGCTTACTGGAGGAGACCGGAATTGAGACTCCGCCTGCGGCCGGGGTTGTATAGACTCTATACCTAGGGGTGTGCACCGGCCGGCCCCGTGACTGCTGTGGAGGGCAGAGCAAGAGGCTTAATCCTGTTCAAAATTAATATATTAACCGGACATATATAACCATTGCTATGGGCATACAGGTACTAGCAGTGTTACACTAGTGCTACCTGTCTGCCTCATATTAAAGGGAACCCGTCACCCCGTTTTTTCAGTAGGAGATAAAAAATACTGTTAAATAGGGCCTGAGCTGTGCGTTACAATAGTGTATGTAGTGTACCCTGATTTCCCACCTATGCTGCCGAAATACCTTACCAAAGTCGCCGTTTTCGCCTGTCAATCAGGCTGGTCAGGTCAGATGGGTGTGGTCGTGACATCGCTGTTTCTTCCCCCAGATCTTGCATATCTTTCCGTTGGTGGCGTAGTGGTTTGCACATGCCCAACAGGCGAATCCACTGCGCAGCTGAAGGAAAAGAGCGTGATCTGCGCTATTCAGCCGTTTATCGTGGGCGCAGCCATCTTTGTGAGGCCGTGCGTGCGCAGATGGTACTGCTCGGCTTCCCGGGGCTTCAGGAAAATTGCTGCAGTATGCCACGCGTGCGCAGATGGAGATCGCGGCGGCCATTTTCCTGAAGCCGAGATGCGAGCCCTCCCATGCGCCCAAACGGTGGTTCCCCCCCACATATGTGCTATCAGCATACTCAGGACAAATTGGACAACAACTTTCGGGGTCCAATTTCTCCTGTTGCCCTCGGAAAAATACAAAACTAGGGGCTAAAAAATAATTTGGGGGGGGAAATTTTTTATTTTTATTTTCACGGCTCTGCGTTATAAACTGTAGTGAAACACTTGGGGGTTCAAAGTTCTCACAACACATCTAGATAAGTTCCTTGGGGGGTCTAGTTTCCAAAATGGTGTCACTTGTGGGGGGTTTCTACTGTTTAGGTACATTAGGGGCTCTGCAAACGCAATGTGACGCCTGCAGACCAATCCATCTAAGTCTGCATTCCAAATGATGCTCCTTCCCTTCCGAGCTCTGCCATGCGCTCAAACGGTGGTTCCCCCCCACATATGGGGTATCAACGCACTCAGGACAAATTGGACAACAACTTTTGGGGTCCAATTTCTCCTGTTACCCTCGGGAAAATACAAATAAATAATTTTTGTGGGAAACAAATTTATTTTTTATTTTTACGGTTCTGCATTATAAACTTCTGTGAAGCACATGGTGGGTCAAAGTGCTCACCACACATCTAGATAAGTTCCTTAGGGGGTCTACTTTCCAAAATGGTGTCACTTGGGGGTTTCAATGTTTAGGCACATCAGTGGCTCTCCAAACGCAACATGGTGTCCCATCTCAATTCCTGTCAATTTTGCATTGAAAAGTCAAACGGCGCTCCTTCCCTTCCAAGCTCTGCCATGCGCCCAAACAGTGGTTTACTCCCACATATGGGGTATCAGCGTACTCAGGACAAATTGTACAACAACTTTTGGGGTCCAATTTCTCCTGTTACCCTTGGTAAAATAAAACAAATTGGAGCTGAAATAATTTTTTTGTGACAAAAAAAGTTAAATGTTCATTTTTATTTAAACATTCCAAAAATTCCTGTGAAACACCTGAAGGGTTAATAAACTTCGTGAATGTGGTTTTGAGCACCTTGAGGGGTGCAGTTTTTAGAATGGTGTCACACTTCGGTATTTTCTATCATATAGACCCCTCAAAATGACTTCAAATGAGATGTGGTCACTAAAAAAAATGGTGTTGTAAAAATGAGAAATTGCTGATCAAATTTTAATCCTTATAACTCCCTAACAAAAAAAAATTTTGGTTCCAAAATTATGCTGATGTAAAAGTAGACATGTGGGAAATGTTACTTATTAAGTATTTTGTGTGACATATCTCTGTAATTTAATTGCATAAAAATTCAAAGTTGGAAAATTGCAAAATTTTTAAAATTTTCACCAAATTTCCATTTTTTTCACAAATAAACGCAGGTAATATCAAAGAAATTTTACCACTAACATGAAGTACAATATGTCACGAGAAAACAATGTCAGAATCACCGGGATCCGTTGAAGTGTTCCAGAGTTATAACCTCATAAAGGGACAGTGGTCAGAATTGTAAAAATTGGCCCGGTCCATAACGTGCAAACCACCTTTGGGGGTAAAGGGGTTAATTCGTTGACACTAGGACTCAATTTAAGAGAATAGCCTCCCCATACAGGTGACAATCCAGCAGCTGTCGGCTGTACACTATAGCTGACAACTTGCTGCATTAGCCACCATCAGTATCTGCACCTTCCAAATCTGTTTAACCCCTTAGATGCTGCTGTCAATAGTGACTACATCATTATAAATGGTTAACAGAGTGTGGGGGCTTCCTCTTTATCCAAATTGGTGCCCTCAGATCATGATTGTGTGGTCTCGATGTTTGCCATGGCATTTCATGGCCATATATCGGCCTTACAGTCTGACAGCTCTGGTAATCTGTTCAGAAGTTAGAGACATTTAGGTGGTAAAAATACACATTTTCATTTCTGTCTACCACTTTGCATTAATTCCTGTAAAGTACCTGAAGGGTTAATAAACTACCTGACAGCAGTTTTCAATATGTCTAGGGGTGCTGTTTTTAAAATGGTATCACGTTTGGGGGTTTCCCAATATATGGGACCCCTAAAGTCACTTCAAAGATGGATAGTCCCCTAAAAAAATAAATTTTGTAAATTTCCTTGAAAAGATGAAAAATTGCTGCTACATTTTTAAACCTCCTAAAATGCTAACAAAATAAAAGAACATTTTACATATGGTGCTGATGTAAAGCCAACATGTGGGAAATGTTATTTATTAATGGTTTACTGTGGTATGACCATCTGGATCAAAGGGATAATCATTCAAATTTAGAAAATTGCTAATTTTTTAACATTTTTCTCAAATTTTTGCTATTTTTTATAAATAAACACAAAACATATTGACCTAAAGTTACCATTATCATAAAGTATAATGTGTCATGAAAAAACAATCTCAAAATCACTGGGATTTGTTGAAGCATTGCAGAGTTATTACCACATAAAATTACACTGATCAGATTTCAAAAATTTGGCTCCGTCACTAAGGGGTTAAATACCTTAGTACTAAAAATCAATAACTATAACAATATTTTGGGATTCTGAGACAGTGAAAACAACCAAAGGAAACTAGAGGTCAGAGGCAAGGACATACGTATTAATTCCAGTTACCCACACAACCATATTGAATCATTGTAAGATAAAGTAAAGGTACCGTCACATTTAGCGACGCTGCAGCGATATAGACAGCGATATAGATCGCTGCAGCGTCGCTGGTTAGGTAACTAGGAGACGTCAAACACAGCAACAGCAGAACGATGCAGGAGCGATCCAGTGACGTACTTATCGTTCTCGCTGGTCATTGCTCCATGAAAAAACATTGGAGGCGTCGTTGCTTTTGCTGTCAAACAGGAGGAATCGCGCCGACCTAACGACCAAATAAAGTTCTGGACTTTCAGCTTTGACCAGCGATGTCACAGCAGGATCCTGATCGCTGCTGCGTGTCAAACACAACGAGATCGCTATCCAGGACGCTGCAACGTCACGGATCGCTATCGTTATCGTTGGAAAGTTGTTCAGTGTGAAGGTACCTTTACTCCAATGGTGAATATCACCAATGATTCAGTCACAGGACTACCTCTTGAAGCGTATTAAGAGAATGCCAAGAGTGTGCAGAGCAGTCATCAAATCAAAATGTGGCTACTTTGAATATCCTAGAATATAAGACACAATTTCAGTTGTTTCACACCTTTTTGTTAAGTATATAATTCCACATGTGTTAATTCATAGTTTTGATGCCTTCAGTGTGAATGTACAATTTTCACAGTCAAGAAAATACAGAAAAATCTTTAAATGAGAAGGTGTGTCCAATCTTTTGGTCTGTACTGTATATATATATAAATATATATATATATATCTCTATAATATAACGCTGGGAGCGTCACTCTGTCCGAAGCCTTTATAGACTGCGCATGCGCAAGCGCCGGCGCAGTCTGGGCCTCACAGAGTGACGCTCCCGCGAGATCGCGGTATGCGTTCACACTGAACGCACACCGCGATCTCCAACAGAGAAGCAGGGACCGCCAGGAGGGTATCGGCCATATTCACCTGTCCTGCGTTCCACCGCTGAGCGCCGCCATTTCCCGGTCTTCGGCCTGTGACCTTCAGTTCAGAGGGCGAGATGACGCGCTTAATGCGCGCCTGCGCCGCCCTCTGACTGAACAGTCACAGCCAGGAGACTGGGAAGATGGCGCAGCGCTGGAACGGGACAGACAGGTGAGTATAGTAAGTGCTGGGGGGCCTGAGCTGGTGGCGATACCGGCACCTGACCCCCACAGCGCGCCGGTGTCCCCGCCTGCCCAGGCCCCCGGATGGGTGCAGCACATACCAGGATGGGGACGCAGGATGGTTGCAGCACAGACCAGGATGGGGACGCAGGATGGTTGCAGCACATACCAGGATGGGGACGCAGGATGGTTGCAGCACATACCAGGATGGGGACGCAGGATGGGTGCAGCACATACCAGGATGGGGACGCAGGATGGTTGCAGCACATACCAGGATGGGGACACAGGATGGGGACGCAGGATGGGTGCAGCACATACCAGGATGGGGACGCAGGATGGGTGCAGCACATGACTGGATGGGGACGCAGGATGGGTGCAGCACATGACAGGATGGGGACGCAGGATGGGTGCAGCACATACCAGGATGGGGACGCAGGATGGGTGCAGCACATGACAGGATGGGGACGCAGGATGGGTGCAGCACATACCAGGATGGGGACGCAGGATGGGTGCAGCACATGACAGGATGGGGACGCAGGATGGGGACGCAGGATGAGTGCAGCACATGGCAGGATGGGTGCAGCACATGACAGGATGGGGGCGCAGGATGGGTGCAGCACATGACAGGATGGGGACGCAGGATGGGTGCAGCACATGACAGGATGGGGACGCAGGATGGGTGCAGCACATACAAGGATGGGGATGCAGGATGGGTGCAGCACATGACAGGATGGGGACGCAGGATGGGTGCAGCACATGACAGGATGGGGACGCAGGATGGGTGCAGCACATGACAGGATGGGGGCGTAGGATGGGTGCAGCACATGACAGGATGGGTGCAGCACATGACAGGATGGGGACGCAGGATGGGTGCAGCACATGACAGGATGGGGACGCAGGATGGGGACGCAGGATGGGTGCAGCACATACAAGGATGGGGATGCAGGATGGGTGCAGCACATGACAGGATGGGGACGCAGGATGGGTGCAGCACATGACAGGATGGGGACGCAGGATGGGTGCAGCACATGACAGGATGGGGGCGTAGGATGGGTGCAGCACATGACAGGATGGGTGCAGCACATGACAGGATGGGGACGCAGGATGGGTGCAGCACATGACAGGATGGGGACGCAGGATGGGTGCAGCACATACAAGGATGGGGATGCAGGATGGGTGCAGCACATGACAGGATGGGGACGCAGGATGGGTGCAGCACATGACAGGATGGGGATGCAGGATGGGTGCAGCACATGACAGGATGGGGGCGTAGGATGGGTGCAGCACATGACAGGATGGGTGCAGCACATGACAGGATGGGGACGCAGGATGGGTGCAGCACATGACAGGATGGGGACGCAGGATGGGGACGCAGGATGGGTGCAGCACAGGACAGGATGGGGACGCAGGATGGGTGCAGCACATGACAGGATGGGGACGCAGGATGGGTGCAGCACATGACAGGATGGGGGCGCAAGATGGGTGCAGCACATGACAGGATGGGTACGCAGGATGGGTGCAGCACATGACAGGATGGGTGCAGCACATAACAGGATGGGGACACAGGATGGGGACGCAGGATGGGTGCAGCACATACCAGGATGGGGACGCAGGATGGGTGCAGCACATGACAGGATGGGGGCGCAGGATGGGTGCAGCACATGACAGGATGGTGACGCAGGATGGGTGCAGCACATGACAGGATGGGGACGCAGGATGGGTGCAGCACATGACAGGATGGGGGCGCAGGATGGGTGCAGCACATGACAGGATGGGGACGCAGGATGGGTGCAGCACATGACAGGATGGGGACGCAGGATGGGTGCAGCACATGACAGGATGGGGACGCAGGATGGAGCAGCACATGACAGGATGGGGACGCAGGATGGGTGCAGCACATGACAGGATGGGGACGCAGGATGGGTGCAGCACATGACAGGATGGGGACGCAGGATGGAGCAGCACATACCAGGATGGAGACCATATACCAATATAAATGCTCGCCACCCGGGCGTAGAACGGGTTCAATAGCTAGTATATATATATATATACAGTATATATATATATATACACACATACATATACATATACACACACTGAAATAAATCATAACACCAGAATTTCAAACACCAGTTATCAAACACATCAAATCCATGTCAATCACATTTGCATAATAATGATGATCATAATTACCAGTACACTCATGTCAGTCAAGATTACAAAATAATATTACTACTAATCAAAATCAGTACAATTAAATATTTCCACATTTTTCAGGACAAACAGAACCCAAACCAATATGCTATTAACCCAATTCTAACAAATTATTTTTTTTACATCATAACATATGCACAACACACAATATCCCTGGCTTCAACAATGCATTCATTCAGTAAGCAGGCAAGTTTCTCATTTACATATAAACAAAAAACACACTTTGGGTACCCACATATTTGTATTGCATGCTAATACTGTACTCAGGAGTAGGTGCAAAGCTATACCAAGAACAAAAGACCGACATTAACAAACGTTCACTGAAATAATTTCTTTATAGTGTGCGTTCTTCAAAACCCAATATGCACTGGAGCTCCCAAAAAATAAAAATGTGAAAAACTAAAAAAATAAAAGTCAAATAAAATATCTAAATTTAGGTAGATGGATTCCTAAATATTCAGTACTGCAGAAACAAACTATTCAATGTGCACTGTAATCACGTTAATCGAATGGCCAAGGGTTTCTTCTTTCACTTCTGCAAACAAACAAAAGGTTAATTACTAGTGATGAGGGAGTGTACTCCTTGCTCTCCCCAGCATGCTTTGGTGGCCTCCTGAGTATTTGTTAGTGTTCGGAGATTAAGTTTTCATCACCTCAGCGGAATGATTTACAGCTATTAGCCAGGCTGAGTACATGTGGGGGTTGCCTGGTTGCTAGGGAACATTCACATGTAATCAAGCTGTCTAGTAGCTGTAAATCATTCAGCTGCCAGGATGAAAACTTAATCTCCGAACACGAACAAATACTCGGAGGTCACCCGAGGTGTTAGGGTTAGGGGTAAGGTTAGGGTTAGGATCCCTTTAGGGTTAGGGTTAAGGTACCTTCACACTGAACGATATCGCTAGCGATCCGTGACGTTGCAGCGTCCTGGCTAGCGATATCGTTCAGTTTGACAGGCAGCAGCGATCAGGCCCCTGCTGTGCCATCGTTGGTCGCTGCAGAAAGTCCAGCACTTTATTTCGTCACTGGACTCCCTGCAGACATCGCTGAATCGGCGATGTCTTCACTGGTAACCAGGGTAAACATCGGGTTACTGAGCGCAGGGCCGCACTTAGTAACCCCATGTTTACCCTGGTTACCACCGTAAAAGTAAAAAAAAACAACCACTACATACTTACCTTCCGCTGTCTGTCCCCCGCTGTGCTTCTCTGCACTGTGAGCGCCGGCCAGCCGGAAAGCAGAGCACAGCGGTGACGTCATCGCTCTGCTTTCCGGCCGCTGTGCTTACACAGTGCAGGAAAGCAGAACGCCGGGGGACAGACAGCGGAATGTAAGTATGTAGTGTTTGTTTTTTTTACTTTTACGCTGGTAACCAGGGTAAACATCGGGTTACTAAGCGCGACCAAAGAGCGACGCTGCAGCGATCGACATCGTTGTCGGTATCGCTGCAGCGTCGCTTAGTGTGACGGTACCTTTAGAGTTAGGATCCCTACCCCTAACCCAACCCCTAACCCTAGTTCTTTCTGTTTATAGTGGGTTTTTTACTTTATTTTGATGCTTGGCAGCTGTCACACATTTATCTGCATGCATTTAAAAAATGCAAACGCATGAAAAAACGCATGTAAACGTGTTAAAATGCCGCGTTTTTTTTCACCACATGCAAAAACGCATGCGTCAAAAAAACGCGGCGTTTGCACGCGTTTACATACGTTTTTTCACCATGCGTTTTTTTAAAACGCATGCGCTTTAAAACGCAAGTGTGAAACCAGCCTCACACAGGCATGATTTTCTCCATTAAACAGTCCATGCGGTTTATTTACACGTCATAAACCGCCATGTTACACATCACACACATACAGTTAGGGCCAGAAATATTTGGACAGTGACACAAGTTTTGTTATTTTAGCTGTTTACAAAAACATGTTCAGAAATACAATTATATATATAATATGGGCTGAAAGTGCACACTCCCAGCTGCAATATGATAGTTTCCACATCCAAATCGGAGAAAGGGTTTAGGAATCATAGCTCTGTAATGCATAGCGTCCTCTTTTTCAAGGGACCAAAAGTAATTGGACAATGGACTCTAAAGGCTGCAATTAACTCTGAAGGCGTCTCCCTCGTTAACCTGTAATCAATGAAGTAGTTAAAAGGTCAGGGGTGGATTCCAGGTGTGTGGTTTTGCATTTGGAAGCTGTTGCTGTGAGCAGACAACATGCGGTCAAAGGAACTCTCAATTGAGGTGAAGCAGAACATCCTGAGGCTGAAAAAAAAGAAAAAATCCATCAGAGAGATAGCAGACATGCTTGGAGTAGCAAAATCAACAGTTGGGTACATTCTGAGAAAAAAGGAATTGACTGGTGAGCTTGGGAACTCAAAAAGGCCTGGGCGTCCACGGATGACAACAGTGGTGGATGATCGCCGCATACTTAATTTGGTGAAGAAGAACCCGTTCACAACATCAACTGAAGTCCAGAACACTCTCAGTGAAGTAGGTGTATCTGTCTCTAAGTCAACAGTAAAGAGAAGACTCCATGACAGTAAATACAAAGGGTTCACATCTAGATGCAAACCATTCATCAATACCAAAAATAGACAGGCCAGAGTTAAATTTGCAGAAAAACACCTCAAGAAGCCAGCTCAGTTCTGGAAAAGTATTCTATGGACAGATGAGACAAAGATCAACCTGTACCAGAATGATGGGAAGAAAAAAGTTTGGAGAAGAAAGGGAACGGCACATGATCCAAGGCACACCACATCCTCTGTAAAACATGGTGGAGGCAACGTGATGGCATGGGCATGCATGGCTTTCAATGGCACTGGGTCACTTGTGTTTATTGATGACATAAGAGCAGACAAGAGTAGCCGGATGAATTCTGAAGTGTACCGGGATATACTTTCAGCCCAGATTCAGCCAAATGCTGCAAAGTTGATTGGACGGCGCTTCATAGTACAGATGGACAATGACCCCAAGCATACAGCCAAAGCTACCCAGGAGTTCATGAGTGCCAAAAAGTGGAACATTCTGCAATGGCCAAGTCAATCTCCAGATCTAAACCCAATTGAGCATGCATTTCACTTGCTCAAATCCAGACTTAAGACGGAAAGACCCACAAACAAGCAAGACCTGAAGGCTGTGGCTGTAAAGGCCTGGCAAAGCATTAAGAAGGAGGAAACCCAGCGTTTGGTGATGTCCATGGGTTCCAGACTTAAGGCAGTGATTGCCTCCAAAGGATTTGCAACAAAATATTGAAAATAAAAATATTTTGTTTGGGTTATGTTTATTTGTCCAATTACTTTTGACCTCCTAAAATGTGGAGTGTTTGTAAAGAAATGTGTACAATTCCTACATTTTCTATCAGATATTTTTGTTCAACCCTTCAAATTAAACGTTACAATCTGCACTTGAATTCTGTTGTAGAGGTTTCATTTCAAATCCAATGTGGTGGCATGCAGAGCCCAACTCGCGAAAATTGTGTCACTGTCCAAATATTTCTGGCCCTAACTGTATAGTTTATAATACATGGCTTCCTTCATTTGACAGTCACTACACCCGCCAGTCCTTTCCTGACCAGTTCCCGAAGTTGTCCATGCGCCATATCAATGTCTCTACTCACATAGCATTACACGACATTAGATTGCAGTCTCTAAACACACCGGACCTCACTTTTGTCCAGTTACCGTGGGAGACCACACAGGTCATTAACTTCCATGGAACATCATAGGCACTAACAGTCTGTTCCACTGGCAGATACTTGTCTGCCCATAACCCCCTTTATCTGGAGTTACCTTACAGGAACTCCTGATCCACATGCTGACTCCTCATCAGTCCTCACTCTCGGGGAAACTGCCTAACTGGGATCACCATCCTGGACCATGCCTTGCTCACCAGGCCACCCGACAATTCCAGACCCACAGAAGGACGTTAGCTTCCCCAACACACTAGCCACCACAGGCTCTGCAGAACCATGGCCTCACCCCGTGCTCTTCAGGAATCCAGTCCTACTCCCAGGAGCTTCCAACACAGAGGCCATCCAGGTCCATGGCCTCTCCGTGTGCTATTCAGGAAGTCCAGTCCTACTCCCAGGACATTCCAACACACAGGCCATCCAGGAAAAAAAACACCATGTTACACATCACACACATATATTTCATAATACATGGCTTCCTTCATTTGACAGACACCACACCTGCCAATCCTTTCCTGACCAGTTCCCGGGGTTGTCCGTGCGCCGTGTCAATGTCTCTACTCACATAGCATTACACAACATTAGATTGCAGTCTCTAAACACACCGAACCTCACTTTGTCCAGTTACCATGGAAGACCACACAGTTCATTAACTTCCACGGAACATCATAGGCACTAACAGTCTGTTCTACTGGCAGTTACTCTTCTGCCCATAACCCCCTTTATCTGGAGTTACCTTACAGGAGCTCCTGCTCCACACACTGACTCCTCGTCAGCCCTCACTCTCGGGGAAACTGCCTAACTGGGATCACCATCCTGGACCATGCCTTGTTCACCAGGCCACCCGACAATTCCAGATCCACAGAAGGACGGTAGCTTCCCCAACACAGTAGCCACAGGCTCTGCAGGACCATGGCCTCACCCCGTGCTCTTCAGGAATCCAGTCCTACAGTTGTGGGCAAAAGTATTGACACCCTTGCAATTCTGTCAGATAATACTCAGTTTCTTCCTGAAAATGATTGCAATCACAAATTCTTTGGTATTATTATCTTCATTTAATTTGTCTTCAATGAAAAAACACAAAAAGAATTGTCCTAAAGCCAAATTGGATATAATTCCACACCAAACATAAAAAAGGGGGTGGCCAAAAGTATTGGCACTGTTCGAAAAATCATGTGATGCTTCTCTAATTTGTGTAACTAACAGCACCTGTAACTTACCTGTGGCACCTAACAGGTGTTGGCAATAACAAAATCACACTTGCAGCCAGTTGACATGGATTAAAGTTGACTCAACCTCTGTCCTGTGTCCTTGTGTGTACCACATTGAGCATGGAGAAAAGAAAGAAGATCAAAGAACTGTCTGAGGACTTGAGAAACCAAATTGTGAGGAAGCATGAGCAATCTCAAGGCTACAAGTCCATCTCCAAAGACCTGAATGTTCCTGTGTCTACCGTGCACAGTGTCATCAAGAAGTTTAAATCCCATGGCACTGTGGCTAACCTCCCTAGATGTGGACGGAAAAGAAAAATTGACAAGAGATTTCAATGCAAGATGTGCGGATGGTGGATGAAGAACCTCGACTAACATCCCAACAAGTTCAAGCTGCCCTGCACTCCGAGGGTACAACAGTGTCAACCCGTACTATCCGTCGGCGTCTGAATGAAAAGGGACTGTATGGTAGGAGACCCAGGAAGACCCCACTTCTTACCCTGAGACATAAAAAAGCCAGGCTGGAGTTTGCCAAAACTTACCTGAAAAAGCCTAAGACATTTTGTAAGAATGTTCTGTTGTCAGATGAGACAAAAGTAGAGCTTTTTGGGCAAAGGCATCAACATAGAGTTTACAGGAGAAAAGAACAATTCAAAGAAAAGAACACGGTCCCTACAGTCAAACATGGCGGAGGTTCCCTGTTTTGAGGTTGCTTTGCTGCCTCTGGCACTGGACTGCTTGACCGTGTGCATTGCATTATGAAGTCTGAAGACTACCAACGAATTTTGCAGCATAATGTAGGGCCCAGTGTGAGAATGCTGTGTCTCCCTCAGAGTTCATGGGTCTTCCAGCAGGACAATGACCCAAAACACACTTCAAAAAGCACTAGAAAATGGTTTGAGAGAAAGCACTGGAGACTTCTAAGGTGGCCAGCAATGAGTCCAGACCGGAATCCCATAGAACACTTGTGGAGAGATCTAAAAATGGCAGTTTGGAGAAGGTACCCTTCAAATATCAGGGACCTGGAGCAGTTTGCCAAAGAAGAATGGCCTAAAATTCCAGCAGAGCATTGTAAGAAACTCATTGATGGTTACCGGAAGCGGTTGGTCGCAGTTATTTTGGCTAAAGGTTGTGCAACCAAGTATTAGGCTGAGGGTGCCAATACTTTTGTCTGGCCCATTTTTGGAGTTTTGTGTGAAATGATCAATGTTTTGCTTTTTGCTTCATTCTCTTTTGTGTTTTTTTCATTTAAGACAAATTACCGTATATACTTGAGTATAAGCCGACCCGAGTATAAGCCGACCCCCCTAATTTTGCCACAAAAAACTGGGAAAACTTATTGACTCGAGTATAAGCCTAGGGTGGAAAATGCAGCAGCTACAGGTGAATTTCAAAAATAAAAATAGATGCTCCATACCATTCATTATGGCCCCATAGTTGTGCCATATAGTGCTCTGCACCGTTCATTATTGCTCCATAGCTGTGCCATATAGTGCTCTGCACCGTTCATTATTGCACCATAGCTGTGCCATATAGTGCTCTGCACCGTTCATTATTGCACCATAGCTGTGCCATATAGTGCTCTGCACCGTTCATTATTGCCCCATAGATGTACCATATAGTGCTCTGCACTGTTCATTATTGCCCCATAGCTGTGCCATATAGTGCTCTGCACCATGAATTATTGCCCCATAGCTGTGCCATATAGTGCTCTGCACCGTTCATTATTGCCCCATAGATGTACCATAGAAAGCTGTGCCATTGCTGCTGCTGCAATAAAAAAAAAATGCCATACTCACCTCTCTTGCTTGCAGCTCCTCAGCGTCCGGTCCCGGCGTCTCTCCGCACTGACTGATCAGGCAGAGGGCGGCGCGCACACTATATGCGTCATCGCGCCCTCTGACCTGCACAGTCAGTGCAAGAGGACGCGAAGACAGAGCGGCGCCCGGCGTGTGGAATGTGGACAGGTGAATATGTAATACTTACCTGCTCCCGGTGTCCCGCTCCTTCCCCCGGACAGCTGGTCTTCAGTGCCGCAGCCTCTTCCTCTATCAGTGGTCACCGTTACCGCTCATTAGAGAAATTAATATGCGGCTCCACCCCTATTGGAGTGGAGTCCATATTCATTTTTCTAATGAGCGGTCCCACATGACCGCTGAACAGGGGAAGAGCTGCGGCACCCGGAGATCGTGGGACTGCAGGGGGAGCGCCAGGAGCCCCGGAAGCACGTAAGTATGTGACACGCTCTCTCCCCCTCACCCGCCAACCCCACCGCCGACCGTGTCTCGAGTATAAGCCGAGAGGGGCACTTTCAGCCCAAAAATTTGGGCTGAAAATCTCGGCTGATACTCGAGTATATACGGTAAATAATAATAATTTTATTTATATAGCGCCAACATATTCCGCAGCGCTTTACAAATTATAGAGGGGACTTGTGCAGACAATAGACATTACAGCATAACAGAAATCACAGTTCAAAATAGATACCAAGAGGAATGAGCGCCCTGCTCGCAAGCTTACAAACTATGAGGAAAAGGGGAGACACAAGAGGTGGATGGTAACAATTGTTTTAGTTATTCGGACCAGCCATAGTGTAAGGCTCAGGTGTTCATGTAAAGCTGCATGAACCAGTTAACTGCCTAAGTATGTAGCAGTACAGACACAGAGGGCTAATAACTGCATAAAGTGTATGAGAACATGTTGCGAGGAACCTGATTATGTTTTTGCTTTTTTGAATGGGCCACACAGGGATAGTTAGGTTAATGCGTTGAGGTGGTAGGCCAATCTGAACAAATGAGTTTTTAGGGCATGCTTAAAACTGTGGGGATTGGGGATTAATCGTATTAACCTAGGTAGTGCATTCCAAAGAATCGGCGCAACACGTGTAAAGTCTTGGAGACGGGAATGGAAGGTTCTGATTATTGAGGATGCTAACCTGAGGTCATTAGCGGAGCGGAGGGCACGGGTAGGGTGGTAGACTGAGACCAGAGAGGAGATGTAGGGTGGTGATGAGCCATGGAGTGCTTTGTGGATGAGGGTAGTAGTTTTGTACTGGATTCTTGAGTGGATGGGTAACCAGAGTAATGACTGGCACAAGGTAGAGGCATCGGTGTAACGGTTGGTGAGGAATATGATCCTGGCTGCAGCATTCAGGACAGATTGGAGAGGCGAGAGTTTGGTAAGAGGGAGGCCAATTAGTAGAGAGTTACAGTAGTCCAGATGAGAATGAATAAGTAAGAGTTTTTGCAGAGTCGAAAGTAAGAAAAGGGCGAATTCTAGAAATGTTTTTGAGATGCAGATAAGAAGAGCGAGCCAGTGATCGGATGTGGGGGGTGAATGAAAGCTCGGAATCAAGTATGACCCCAAGGCAGCGGGCATGTTGCTTTGGAGTAATGGTGGAACCACACACAGAGATGGCAATGTCAGGCAAAGATAGGTTAATAGAGGGAAAAAAAACGAGTTCAGTATTTGACAGATACAGTTTCAGATAGAGGGAGGACATGATGTTAGAGACAGCGGTAAGACAATCACTGGTGTTTACTAAAAAGGTCGGCATGATAACAGGAGAAGAAGTGTATAATTGGGTGTCATCAGCATAGAGATAGTACTGGAATCCAAATCTACTGATTGTTTGTCCAATAGGAGCAGTATACAAAGAGAAAAGGAGGGGGCCTAGGACTGATCCTTGAGAAACCCCAACAGTAAGGGGAAGGTGAGAGGAGGAGGAACCAGCAAAAGATACAGTGAAGGAGCGGTTAGAGAGATAGGAGGAGAACCAGGAGAGAACGGTGTCCTTGAGGCCGATGGAGCGGAGCATAGTGAGGAGGAGCTGATGATCCACAGTGTCGAATGCTGCGGAGAGATCCAAGAGAATTAGCATGGAGTAGTGACCATTAGATTTAGCTGTTAGTAGGTCATTAGAGACTTTAGTTAGGGCAGTTTCAGTAGAGTGTAAAGAGCGGAAACCAGATTGAAGAGGGTCGAGAAGAGAGTTATCTGAGAGATAGCGGGTAAGACGGGAGTGGACCAGGCGTTCGAAGAGTTTAGAGATGAAGGGAAGATTAGAGACAGGTCTATAATTAGCGGCACAGTTTTGATTGACGGATGGTTTTTTAAGTAATGGATGTATGATGGCATGCTTAAATGAGGATGGAAAAATACCGGAAGTGAGAGAAAGGTTGAATATTTTTGTTAGGTGAGAGGTGACAGCCAGGGAAAGGGACTGGAGGAGATGTGACGGAATGGGGTCACTGGTGCAAGTGGTTGGGCAAGAAGATGCAAGGAGTCTGATTACTTCTTCTTCTGTAACTGGTTCAAAGTCAGAGAGTGAACTAGATGCAGTGGGGGAGGGAGGACAGTGCATGGTATGAAGAGATTGGGAGATGATTTCCTGTCTAATGTGGTCAATTTTTTCTTTGATGTAATTGGCCAGATCGTCAGCGCGGAGATCCGTGGTTGGGGCCTGCACTCTTGGGTTGAGTAGGGACTGGAAAGTGTCAAAGAGACATTTAGGATTATTGGACAGTGAGGTGATGAGGGTGTTGAAATAGGTTTGTTTGGAGAGGTGAAGGGCAGAGTTGTATGTTTTTAGCATAAACTTATAATGGATGAAATCTTCAGGTAGATTAGATTTTCTCCACAGACGTTCGGCGCACCTGGAGCACCGCTGTAGGAAATGTGTTTGCAGCGTGTGCCATGGTTGTCGCCATCTGTGCTGAGTTGTTTTATGTATAGGAGGTGCAGCTTCATCCAGGGCACTTTGCAGGGTTTTATTGTAATGCTTCAGAGCAGAATCAGGACATGAGATGGAGGAAATAGGGGCCAATGATGACTGCAAGTTCTTCATAAGTTTCTGGGTGTAAATGGCCTGTATGTTTCTATAAGTGTGGAAAGTGTGGGTGACCTGAGCGGGATGGCAGTTCTTGATAGAGAATGAAAGAAGGTTGTGGTCCGAGAGCGGGAGAGGGGAGGTTGTGAAATCATCCACTGAGCAAAGCCGGGAGAAGACTAAGTCAAGGGAGTTTCCATCTTCATGCGTTGGAGAGATAGTATGCTGTGAGAAGCCGAAAGAGGAGGTTAGAGATAAAAGGTGAGAAGCAGATGGGGAGAGGGGAGAAGCAATGGGGATGTTGAAATCACCCATGATGAGGGTGGGGGTGTCACAGGAGAGAAAGTGTGGAAGCCAGGTGGCAAAGTGATCCAGGAACTGATGAGAGGGGCCGGGAGGACGATACACCACCGCCACTCGCATGGAGAAGGGGATATAGAGTCTGACGGCATGGACCTCAAAGGAAGGGAAGACAAGTGAGGGCACTTGGGGGCTAACTTGGTACATTTGGGTGAAAGGAGCAGACCAACACCTCCACCTGCTCTGTTATCCGATCTTGGGGTATGAGAAAAGTGTAGTCCACCATATGAAATAGCAGCAGCAGCAGCGGTGGTGTCTGCTTGCTGGATCCAGGTTTCAGTAAGAGCCAGGAGATTAAGAGAACTAGAAAGGAAGAAGTCATGGATGAAGGAGAGTTTATTACACACAGAGCGAGAATTCCAAAGGGCACAATTGAAAAAGACAGAAGACATGCATGGAATATTAATAAGGTTAGAGGGGTTTCTGAGTGTAGCAGTTGGGAGGTTTGACTGGCTATAACATGGGGGGCCGGGTTGGGAGAGATGTCTCCAGCGACTAGGAGAAGGAGGATAAAAAGAGTGAGCAGATGGTTAAGTGATTTGTGAGAGCGTCTCTTGTGTTGGATGGTGGGACTGAATGGATCTGTGCTGTTAAAGGGAACCTGTCACCCCGAAAATCGCGGGTGAGGTAACCCACCGGCATCAGGGGCTTATCTACAGCATTCTGTAATGCTGTAGATAAGCCCCCGATGTATCCTGAAAGAGGAGAAAAAGACGTTAGATTATACTCACCCAGGGGCGGTCCCGCTGCTGGTCCGGTCGGATGGGTGTCTCTGGTCCGCTGCGGCGCCTCCCATCTTCATTCCAAGACGTCCTCTTCTGATCTTCAGCCACGGTTCCGGCGCAGGCGTACTTTGTCTGACCTGTTGAGGGCAGAACAAAGTACTGCAGTGCGCAGGCGCCGGAAAGGTCAGAGAGGCCCGGCGCCTGCGCACTGCAGTACTTTGCTCTGCCCTCAACAAGGCAGACAAAGTACGCCTGCGCTGGAGCCGTGGCTGAAGATCAGAAGAGGACGTCTTGGAATGAAGATGGGAGGCGCCGCAGCGGACCAGAGACACCCATCCGACCGGACCAGCAGCGGGACCGCCCCTGGGTGAGTATAATCTAACGTCTTTTTCTCCTCTTTCAGGGTACATCGGGGGCTTATCTACAGCATTACAGAATGCTGTAGATAAGCCCCTGATGCCGGTGGGCTTACCTCACCCGCGATTTTCGGGCTGACAGGTTCCCTTTAACAGCACAGATCCATTCAGTCCCACCATCCAACACAAGAGACGCTCTCACAAATCACTTAACCATCTGCTCACTCTTTTTATCCTCCTTCTCCTAGTCGCTGGAGACATCTCTCCCAACCCGGCCCCCCATGTTATAGCCAGTCAAACCTCCCAACTGCTACACTCAGAAACCCCTCTAACCTTATTAATATTCCATGCATGTCTTCTGTCTTTTTCAATTGTGCCCTTTGGAATTCTCGCTCTGTGTGTAATAAACTCTCCTTCATCCATGACTTCTTCCTTTCTAGTTCTCTTAATCTCCTGGCTCTTACTGAAACCTGGATCCAGCAAGCAGACACCACCGCTGCTGCTGCTGCTATTTCATATGGTGGACTACACTTTTCTCATACCCCAAGATCGGATAACAGAGCAGGTGGAGGTGTTGGTCTGCTCCTTTCACCCAAATGTACCAAGTTAGCCCCCAAGTGCCCTCACTTGTCTTCCCTTCCTTTGAGGTCCATGCCGTCAGACTCTATATCCCCTTCTCCATGCGAGTGGCGGTGGTGTATCGTCCTCCCGGCCCCTCTCATCAGTTCCTGGATCACTTTGCCACCTGGCTTCCACACTTTCTCTCCTGTGACACCCCCACCCTCATCATGGGTGATTTCAACATCCCCATTGCTTCTCCCCTCTCCCTATCTGCTTCTCACCTTTTATCTCTAACCTCCTCTTTCGGCCTCTCACAGCATACTATCTCTCCAACGCATGAAGATGGAAACTCCCTTGACTTAGTCTTCTCCCGGCTTTGCTCAGTGGATGATTTCACAACCTCCCCTCTCCCGCTCTCGGACCACAACCGCGATTTTCGGGGTGACAGGTTTCCTTTAAGCAATATGAACAGAGCATGAGTGCTATACATAGGAAAGGGAAGGACAGAGGGGCCGATATGGATGGAGTGTAAAGAGTTTATGCAAGGGCGGTGAATGTGAGTGAATGTGGCAGCCAGGATATAGAATATAAAAATACATATGGTGAGTATTTGTTCTGTGCCATATGAAAAGGGAATAGATTTAGATTGTCTTACCTGTCTCCTGCCCTGTCTAACTGCCATGGTACAACTGCCAGCACTTAGAAAAAGTACTTTGAATAAATGTACACGAATAATAGTGCACGAATGCTTCCCCAAAGTATGTCTACATTTATAGAAGGCTAGCTCTTAGATCTCACTTTTTTTTGGTTTCCCTCTCGTTAGCAATCAATCTAACTCAGTTGAGACAGCAGGACACAATAAATGTAGTGAACAGATAACGGCGGGGGACGTGACAGACATCGGAATGTGAGTATGTACTTTTTTTTTTTTAACTTTTACAATGGTAACCAGGGTAAATATCGGGTTACTAAGCGCGGCCCTGTGCTTAGTAACCCGATATTTACCCTGGTTACAAGTGAACACATCGCTGGATCGGCGTCACACACGCCGATCCAGCGATGACAGCGGGTGATCAGCGACCAAAAAAAGGTCCTGATCATTCCCCAACGACCAACGATCTCCCAGCAAGGGCCTGATGGTTGGTCGCTGTCACACATAACGAGATAGTTAGCGGGATCGTTGCTAGTCACAAAAAAGCGTGACGTTGCAACGATATTGTTAACGAAATCGTTATGTGTGAAGGTACCTTTATTTACCTTCTGCCATCCCTTCTTGTTTACCATCTTATTTGGTCCTTACTCCTTACCATTGTGCATTTAAAACACATTTCTATGTTTAGGGGATATTTCTTTCTTGTTACCTTTTTCTGTATTCACATGATTGATACATTTTGTATATATATTTTTTCTTGTACTTCAGCGCATTGATGAAGGTCTATATATGACCGAACCGTTTTTTCGGATTACCCAAGTTGAGTGCCAAGTTCTATTTCCAGTGGCGTAACTACAAAGTTATGGACCTCGGTGCGAACTTTCAAATGGGGCTCCCCCACCAAAACATTTTCCACCCAAATCCACACCCTGCCCATGCTCCTGCCCCATCCGTCTCCACATTCTGCCCCATCCGTCTCCGCATTCTGCCCCATCCGTCTCCGCATTCTGCCCCATCCGACTCCGCATTCTGCCCCATCCGACTCCGCATTCTGCCCCATCCGTCTCCGCATTCTGCCCCATCCGTCTCCGCATTCTGCCCCATCCGTCTCCGCATTCTGCCCCATCCGTCTCCGCATTCTGCCCCATCCGACTCCGCATTTTGCCCCATCCGACTCCGCATTCTGCCCCATCCGTCTCCGCATTCTGCCCCATCCGTCTCCGCATTCTGCCCCATCCGTCTCCGCATTCTGCCCCATCCGACTCCGCATTCTGCCCCATCCGACTCCGCATTCTGCCCCATCCGACTCCGCATTCTGCCCCATCCGTCTCCGCATTCTGCCCCATCCGACTCCGCATTCTGCCCCATCCGTCTCCGCATTCTGCCCCATCCGTCTCCGCATTCTGCCCCATCCGCCTCCGCATTCTGCCCCATCCGTCTCCCCATTCTGCCCCATCCATCTCCACATTCTGCCCCATCCATCTCCACATTCTGCCCCATCCATCTCTACATTCTGCCCGTCTCCATAGCTCACAAGAACAGCAGGAACCGGAAATCTGCTGCTGGTTGATACCAGAGAACACGAGCTGCACACAACCAGGACTGAGCTGCTGAGAGCTGAAGGACCTGTTTTCCATGGTTTAATATTATATAGACCTGGTTGGATCCCCTTTTCTGTTGTGGTGCCCCCGCTTTAGTTACTAGGACCTGTGGTGACGTCATCGTCATGTGATCAGGAGGCGGAGCTGATAAATGGTGAAAGACCTATGATAGTGATGACGTCACCACAGGATCTTCAGCTCTTCCTTTCAGATCAGGCGTCGGCTGCTGATCTGATGTGTGCGCCCGGCAGGTCAGGTGGAGGGCAGGTCTGTCTGTTGCCGTGCGGGACGAATCACCTGCACGGCAACAGTTATTAACTTTTTGCTGGTGTCGGCGTACATCTGATCTGCCGGGGCCCCTGACTACCCCGGGCCCGGTCGCAATGGCGACTGCTGCGACCATGGTAGTTACGCCCCTGTCTATTTCTATGACCTCGTAATGACCTGAGGAATCATAATGCAGATCAGTTTTAGTGTTTAGTGAACATGGTAAAAAAAAATGCAGAATTGCACTTTTTTTTGCAATTTCACCGCACTTATAATTTTTTTCCAGTACACAATATTTAAATAAGCAGGAATGTGTTCCTTCTTATTTATGGCGAAATAATATATATATATATATATATATATATATATATATATATATATATATATATATATATATATGTATATATATATATATATATATATATATACACATATATATATAAAATAATTCCTCTTAACTTATTTATGGTGAATCTAGAGGAAGAATTTTTGTCATCTTGTCCTGTTAAACCTTTTGCATACCTCCGATACATCGATGATCTGCTAATAATATGGACAGGCTCAAAAGATGATCTACTCACCTTCCACAACAACTTCAACAAGTACCACCCAACCATCAAGCTCTCCCTCAACGTTTCAAAGACCCAAATACATTTTCTGGACATGACCATATACATCAAGGACAATGCCATACAGACATCCATTTACCACAAGCCCACCGGACGTCCGGCTTATCTTAGATGGAACAGCTTTCATCCAAGACACACACAAAAATCCATCATCTACAGTCAGCTCTGAGGTATATTCGGATCTGTTCAGACAGCAAAGACAGGGAACTACAGCTGCGATCACTGAGGAACACATTCCTACAACAAGGATACCATCCACTGGCAATAGATGAGCAGATCCACAGAGCTACAAGGATCCCAAGAAGCAGCCTCCTGGATTACAAACTGGGTGAGGATAACAACAGAGTACCCCTTGTGGTCACATTCAACCTCCACATGAGCATCCTAAGGGAAATTGGTGCTGATCTCCAACCCATATTCCATAGAGATCACAAATTGAAAGACATATTCCCAGAACTACCACTTCTCTCCTATAAACAGCCCCCTAACTTAAGGAATCTGCTTGTCAGAAGTGTCCTCTCATCACCATCAGTGACTGGCACATTCCCCTGTAACAATAAAAAATGCAAGACGTGCACCTACATATTACCAACAGATATAGTCTGTGCACCAAACACAAATCAGGACTACAAGGTCATGGGCTCCTTTTCTTGTACATCCTCCAACGTGGTGTACATGATACAATGTACAAGGTGCCCTGGAAGTATTTATATAGGGGAAACCATGCAAAGACTACAAACTAGGATGAACCTACACAGACACACAATCAGGAAAGAAGTGGACACACCGGTGGGAAAACATTTCTCTGGACCTGGACACAGTATGACAGATTTAAAAGTCTTAATACTAAAAGGTAATTTTAAGGACCACAGGGAAAGAAAAATTTGGGAATACAAACTAATGAAGATGTTTAATTCGTTGACACTAGGACTCAATTTAACACCTGGATTTATGAGTCACTACATGGATACAATTCACACCTCCACCAGACAGACTCCAGATAACTAAAGGTACCTTCACACATAACGATATTGTTAACGATATCGTTGCTATTTGTGACGTAGCAACGATATCGTTAATGAAATCGTTATGTGTGACAGCGACCAACGATCAGGCCCCTGCTGGGAGATCGTTGGTCGCTGAATAAAGTCCAGAACTTTATTTCGTCGCTGGACTCCCTGGAGACATCGCTGGATCGGCGTGTGTGACACCGATCCAGCGATGTCTTCACTGGTAACCAGGGTAAACATCGGGTAACTAAGCGCAGGGCCGCGCTTAGTAACCCGATGTTTACCCTGGTTACCATGCTAAAAGTAAAAAAAAAAAAACACTAGATACTTACCTACAGCTGTCTGTCCTCCAGCGCTGCGCTCTGCACTCCTCCTGTACTGGCTGTGAGCCGGAAAGCAGAGCGGTGACGTCACCGCTCTGCTTTCCGGCTCCCAGACAGTACAGGAGGAGAGCAGAGAAGCAGAGCGCAGCGCTGGAGGACAGACGGCTGTAGGTAAGTATCTAGTGTTTGTTTTTTTTTACTTTTAGCATGGTAACCAGGGTAAACATCGGGTTACTAAGCGCGGCCCTGCGCTTAGTTACCCGATGTTTACCCTGGTTACCGGCATCGTTGGTCGCTGGAGAGCGGTCTGTGTGACAGCTCTCCAGCGACCAAACAGCGACGCTGCAGCGATCCGAATCGTTGTCGGTATCGCTGCAGCGTCGCTTAATGTGAAGGGGCCTTAAGAACATTGTTCCCATTACCTCTCCATTTGTAAGAAAATGCCTAATTTGATTATCTTGGCTTATGTATGGTCCTCCCACACTTCCCACCCCCCAACAAATGTCCTGCTGTACTGTTCTTTAAATATTGTGCTTTTTTCTTATTAATCTATCTGTAATCTTGCCTGAAGAAGGAGCCTCTGTGCTCTGAAAACGTGCAAACATATTATTTTCTGGTTAGCCAATAAAGGTATCACTCCCAGAATACTTCTGTCATCATTGGGCAGAAAAGTATTCACATCGATTTTTCTGGCTAACACGGTACCACAATACAATTTGTTATTGTACATCATGATATTCAAAGGTAAGAGGCAACTGATTAGACCTTTCCTAGGAGAAGGTATCCTGTATATGTTAATTATATGTTAGATAGATACTGTTAAGTCCCCAGTACACATACCATTAGAGAGCAAAGCCTTTAGATTAGTTTCAATAGACAGATTTAACATATAAGAGAGGACTGAACTCTTGGGGAGGGATACACACATACAGCAGAGATGGGAGATGTGACAGACAGAGATTCCGAGGGAGAGAGAGATTGACACAGAGGCTGATGGACTTCTACCATAATAATGTAATGTATGAATAATGCTTGTTTTGATGCACATGTATTTATTTTACTTCATTGTTTATTCTTAAGATTTATTAAGTAAATTCAATTTAGTTTACTCAATTCTCGTGTGAGCATTTCTTATTTATTACAATCACTTGAATCCATTACAAAACACCACTCAAGACAGAACACTGAAACTCTTGTAAAACAAAGGAGTATGGAGCACACAATGCATATTGTGAAGTGGATTTTCATGGGCCCATCCACAATGTGGGTTCAAAGGCTTATTGGGGTGCATATGAATTGGTAGCAGGGCAGGCCTTGCATTCAATGCAACACTTTTTCAGGAGTCCCCCCTGGACATCTTATGAAAGGGTATTGTTGTGCATTGTAATTCTTGGCAGCCCATCCACTCACAGTATAGGCTACAACAGCTTAGGAGACCCACTGTTTAATAATGGCCCTTTAAGAAGATTAATGCCGCCTGATGCACCAGTAAAAATAGGCTCTGTGATTTTAAGAGTCCCTTCTTCATAAATGAAACAAGATGGGTCTGCTTATGTGTCACACACCACATGGCCAGCTAGGGGTGTTAAATGTTACAATGAGATTTCCCAGTGAATGCATTTGTAGTGGTTGAAAGCAATGTTAAAGTTGAAAAACGCTTCAAAAACGCGTCTGAGCTAAGCCTAAGCGGGAGAGGAAATTTTCGGTCTGGGGCTAAATATTTGGCCTTACAGGCCAGTCATTAACCTGCAAAGGATGTACCTTGACATATTTCCCAGCAAAACCCGTTTTGGTTTTGTTTTAATGTGTCTTTTGTGGCATCGGGAAAAATGGCATGAATCTCTGGAAAAAAATGATTAGGGCTGTGAACTAGGAGTCAGGAATGCTTCCAGGGGCGATCCCCATGAGGTCCCTGTATCATTTGAGCAGTGTTTCCATCATTTTCAGACGTTTTTAGACCTTAAAAGGACCCCCGGGGGGATGGCGGTAAAAATACTCGGGTCTCCCATAGACTTAGGCTGGGTTCACACTGCATCTGTGGCGTCCGTTAGACGGACTACGTTACACCGCGGCATAACACGGTGCAACGCAGTCCGTTAACGCCGCCATTAAGTCCTATGAAGGACGAAACGCTAGCGCACACCCACAATGGGCATGCGCTAGCGATGTGCCGTCATTGAGTGATGTACCCTGGGACGCGGGCTGCAGCGTTTCTGGGTCCGTCACTGCCAGCGCAGATTGAGTTTTAAGCGTGCCCTAAAAACTCATTTGTTCAGACTGGCCTACCGCCTCAATGCATTAACCTAACGATCCCTGTGTGGCCTATATTAAAAAAAAAAAAAAAAAATTAATTAACTGGTTCATGCAGCTTTACATGAACACCCAAGCCTTACACTATGGCTGGTCCGAATAACTATAGCAATTGTTACCATCCACCTCTCGTGTCTCCCCTTTTCCTCATAGTTTGTAAGCTTACGAGCAGGGCCCTCACTCCTCTTGGTATCTGTTTTGAACTGTATTTCTGTTATGCTGTAATGTCTATTGTATGTACAAGTCCCCTCTATAATTTGTAAAGCGCTGCGGAATATGTTGGCGCTATATAAATAAAAATTATTATTATTATTATTATTATTATTGAGCATCTGCTAGCTCTATCTGCGCTAGCGTGATGGAATGTTGGCACTTGCGTTAACAGCAGCCCGTTAACGCATATGTTGAACGGGCTGTTGTTAACGCAATGTGAACCTAACCTTACATTGGGCTCGTTGCTCTGGCCGAGTACCCGAGTATTCCAATTTGCTTGACCCAAGCAACGAGCACCCGAACATTTTAGTGCTCGCCCATCACTACCCTTTATCGAGTCTTGCAATATGAGTTAGGATAAAAGCCAAATCAGTATCTCAATTCGCAGACAGGGTGTTTCGGGCTGTGGGCCCTCATCAGTGCGAAGCATGAGACACTGACAGCCAGCTAAATAGCCAGGTAATCCCCCTGGATGGGAAACACCTGGAAGAAACCCAGCACACCCCAGCCTCAGACTGAATGAGCGTGAAACTGATGGTGAAAGTCATATGCTTTAATCTTAGTGCTTTCTGGGCATCCCAGAGGGTATAGGTAGAAGAAAAAGTCCAAGTCAGTTGTCTGGGTCCATGGAGCACTAGTAGCGTGTGTTCTCACTCCATGTTTGGGCCACTTACCCAAGCTAGCTTATTTTCAAATTAGATGCAATAGGGTCTGTTAAGAAGCTGAGACTAAGGCCCCTTTCACACATCAGTTTTTTGCCGTCAGTCACAATCCGTTGGCTCCACGGATCCGTCACAGATTTTGAAAAACTGATGTGACGGATCCGTTTTTTGGATGGATCCAACTAGCGGATCTGGCTAATTGGATCGGAGCATGCTCAGTTTTAAAAAAAATGGAATCCGTCACTGGATTCCGTCATTTGATGGATCCGGCACCATAGGCTTCCATTCTAGTAAACGACGGACGGCAATGTTACTATGTCCCTTGTTTCCGGACACCGGACAAACAATTTTCGATGGATGAAGACACAAAAGAGAATAGTAAAACCAAAAACACTCAGTTTGAAAAAATGTTGCAGTAATCCGCAAGTGCTAGTAAAAGATGTAAAAAACAGGGTATTTGGTTGATACGTTTTTTGCAAAAAATGTATACTAAGCTGCTCTACCAAACTTCACGGTATACCCTTATCAGAGCAGTCCTAACTAATGTATGCAATCCCTATCTGATGTATTTAAAAACCTGATCATCTGTATATTACCTGTGTGAACAGGGTTCAGAGAGGAAAAATCCATGTGTGCATACAGGGTAGAACAGCTTTTGTGCAGATAGCCCAAGAGGAGTGGTGGAACTCCCCAGTCTTGTAGACACAAGAGAACAATTATGGAAACAGGAACACATGGGCTACTTGCACAGTGAACAAGTCTATATGATCATGTTCACACACCACCAAGAAACCTGAAGACACAAAAGAGAATAGTAAAACCAAAAACACTCAGTTTGAAAAAATGTTGCAGTAATCCGCAAGTGCTAGTAAAAGATGTAAAAAACAGGGTATTTGGTTGATACGTTTTTTTGCAAAAAATGTATACTAAGCTGCTCTACCAAACTTCACGGTATACCCTTATCAGAGCAGTCCTAACTAATGTATGCAATCCCTATCTGATGTATTTAAAAACCTGATCATCTGTATATTACCTGTGTGAACAGGGTTCAGAGAGGAAAAATCCATGTGTGCATACAGGGTAGAACAGCTTTTGTGCAGATAGCCCAAGAGGAGTGGTGGAACTCCCCAGTCTTGTAGACACAAGAGGACAATTATGGAAACAGGAACACATGGGCTACTTGCACAGTGAACAAGTCTATATGATCATGTTCACACACCACCAAGAAACCTGAAGACACAAAAGAGAATAGTAAAACCAAAAACACTCAGTTTGAAAAAATGTTGCAGTAATCCGCAAGTGCTAGTAAAAGATGTAAACAACAGGGTATTTGGTTGATACGTTTTTTGCAAAAAATGTATACTAAGCTGCTCTACCAAACTTCACGGTATACCCTTATCAGAGCAGTCCTAACTAATGTATGCAATCCCTATCTGATGTATTTAAAAACCTGATCATCTGTATATTACCTGTGTGAACAGGGTTCAGAGAGGAAAAATCCATGTGTGCATACAGGGTAGAACAGCTTTTGTGCAGATAGCCCAAGAGGAGTGGTGGAACTCCCCAGTCTTGTAGACACAAGATAACAATTATGGAAACAGGAACACATGAGTGTTTTTGGTTTTACTATTCTCTTTTGTGTCTTCAGGTTTCTTGGTGGTGTGTGAACATGATCATATAGACTTGTTCACTGTGCAAGTAGCCCATGTGTTCCTGTTTCCATAATTGTTCTCTTGTGTCTACAAGACTGGGGAGTTCCACCACTCCTCTTGGGCTATCTGCACAAAAGCTGTTCTACCCTGTATGCACACATGGATTTTTCCTCTCTGAACCCTGTTCACACAGGTAATATACAGATGATCAGGTTTTTAAATACATCAGATAGGGATTGCATACATTAGTTAGGACTGCTCTGATAAGGGTATACCGTGAAGTTTGGTAGAGCAGCTTAGTATACATTTTTTGCAAAAAACGTATCAACCAAATACCCTGTTTTTTACATCTTTTACTAGCACTTGCGGATTACTGCAACATTTTTTCAAACTGAGTGTTTTTGGTTTTACTATTCTCTTTTGTGTCTTCAGGTTTCTTGGTGGTGTGTGAACATGATCATATAGACTTGTTCACTGTGCAAGTAGCCCATGTGTTCCTGTTTCCATAATTTTCGATGGATCCGGCGAACGACGGATGAATCGTGAGGCCGTCCGTCGCAATTCATCGCTAGTACAAGTCTTATGAGAAAAAAAAAACAGATCCGGGGACATCATTCGCCGGATCCGTTTTTTTCAAAATTCGACGGATTGCGACTGATGGCAAAAAACTGATGTGGGAAAGGGGCCAAATATTAAGCCCTCACTAGAATAGCTGGTGAGGGTATCACCTTTAAATGGCTATTGCAGTTAAGAACCGCAAAAACCTGTGTGTTAAATAGTGATCTACTGTTGGTACAAGTCTGCAGAGGCGTAGCTAGAGCTTTTGCCGCCCGGGGCTGGTCCCGAGCTTGGCGCCCCCCCCCCCCCCCCCCGCAGGAATAAGACCTCAGATGTAGAACTTTAATTGTTTCGCCGGTGAATGTTACCATCACATGATCGGGACTGCAAAAATAACCAAGTTCTGCTTACCTGACCGCGCTCCTGCTCTCTCCATGCAGCTGAAACGTGCACTCGCCGGCGACTGACAATGATGTCAGACGCCGGCGACATGCACACTGGGACTGACGTCAGCTGCCAGCCTCAGATTGGCTGGCGGCTGTTAACTATTGACGTGCGGGCGCGGGCCCACACGTCAATAGCGTTAAACAGCTGCAGCGCCGGCCGCAGCCCGGTGACCCACCCCCAGGGCCGGCTCCAGGTTTTTGAGGGCCCCGGGCAAAAGAGTCTCAGTGGGTCCCCCCCCCCCCCCTTTAACACATACCACGATTCATGATGCCCAGATACGGCAGAGAAATCTAGGTATAGTCCAATGCCAGATTTCACTTCTTATATGAGTGACAGCTATTGTAAATTCTACAGTGTATATATACAGGACAGGAGGAGTGGTACTGTGCAGTGTATATATACAGGAGGAGTGGTACTGTGCAGTGTATATATACAGGAGGAGTGGTACTGTGCAGAGTATATATACAGGAGGAGTGGTACTGTGCAGTGTATATATACAGGAGGAGTGGTACTGTGCAGAGTATATATACAGGAGGAGTGGTGCTGTGCAGTGTATATATACAGGAGGAGTGGTACTGTGCAGTGTATATATACAGGAGGAGTGGTACTGTGCAGTGTATATATACAGGAGGAGTGGTGCTGTGCAGTGTATATATACAGGAGGAGTGGTACTGTGCAGTGTATATATACAGGAGGAGTGGTACTGTGCAGTGTATATATACAGGAGGAGTGGTACTGTGCAGTGTATATATACAGGAGGAGTGGTGCTGTGCAGTGTATATATACAGGAGGAGTGGTACTGTGCAGTGTATATATACAGGAGGAGTGGTACTGTGCAGTGTATATATACAGGAGGAGTGGTACCGTGCAGTGTATATATACAGGAGGAGTGGTACTGTGCAGTGTATATATACAGGACAGGAGGAGTGGTACTGTGCAGTGTATATATACAGGAGGAGTGGTACTGTGCAGTGTATATATACAGGAGGAGTGGTACTGTGCAGTGTATATATACAGGACAGGAGGAGGGTACTGTGCAGTGTATATATACAGGGGGAGTGGTACTGTGCAGTGTATATATACAGGACAGGAGGAGTGGTACTGTGCAGTGTATATATACAGGAGGAGTGGTACTGTGCAGTGTATATATACAGGACAGGAGGAGTGGTGCTGTGCAGTGTATATATACAGGAGGAGTGGTACTGTGCAGTGTATATATACAGGACAGGAGGAGTGGTACTGTGCAGTGTATATATACAGGAGGAGTGGTACTGTGCAGTGTATATATACAGGAGGAGTGGTACCGTGCAGTGTATATATACAGGAGGAGTGGTACTGTGCAGTGTATATATACAGGACAGGAGGAGTGGTACTGTGCAGTGTATATATACAGGAGGAGTGGTACTGTGCAGTGTATATATACAGGAGGAGTGGTACTGTGCAGTGTATATATACAGGATGAGTGGTGCTGTGCAGTGTATATATACAGGAGGAGCGGTACTGTGCAGTGTATATATACAGGACAGGAGGAGTGGTACTGTGCAGTGTATATATACAGGAGGAGTGGTACTGTGCAGTGTATATATACAGGAGGAGTGGTACTGTGCAGTGTATATATACAGGATGAGTGGTGCTGTGCAGTGTATATATACAGGAGGAGTGGTACTGTGCAGTGTATATATACAGGAGGAGTGGTACTGTGCAGTGTATATATACAGGAGGAGTGGTACTGTGCAGTGTATATATACAGGAGGAGTGGTACTGTGCAGTGTATATATACAGGACAGGATGAGTGGTGCTGTGCAGTGTATATATACAGGAGGAGTGGTACTGTGCAGTGTATATATACAGGAGGAGTGGTACTGTGCAGTGTATATATACAGGAGGAGTGGTACCGTGCAGTGTATATATACAGGAGGAGTGGTACTGTGCAGTGTATATATACAGGACAGGAGGAGTGGTGCTGTGCAGTGTATATATACAGGAGGAGTGGTACTGTGCAGTGTATATATACAGGAGGAGTGGTACTGTGCAGTGTATATATACAGGATGAGTGGTGCTGTGCAGTGTATATATACAGGAGGAGTGGTACTGTGCAGTGTATATATACAGGAGGAGTGGTACTGTGCAGTGTATATATACAGGAGGAGTGGTACCGTGCAGTGTATATATACAGGAGGAGTGGTACTGTGCAGTGTATATATACAGGAGGAGTGGTACTGTGCAGTGTATATATACAGGACAGGAGGAGTGGTACTGTGCAGTGTATATATACAGGAGGAGTGGTACTGTGCAGTGTATATATACAGGAGGAGTGGTGCTGTGCAGTGTATATATACAGGACAGGAGGAGTGGTACTGTGCAGTGTATATATACAGGAGGAGTGGTGCTGTGCAGTGTATATATACAGGACAGGAGGAGTGGTACTGTGCAGTGTATATATACAGGAGGAGTGGTACTGTGCAGTGTATATATACAGGAGGAGCGGTACTGTGCAGTGTATATATACAGGAGGAGTGGTGCTGTGCAGTATATATATACAGGAGGAGTGGTACTGTGCAGTGTATATATACAGGAGGAGTGGTACTGTGCAGTGTATATATACAGGAGGAGTGGTACTGTGCAGTATATATATACAGGAGGAGTGGTACTGTGCAGTGTATATATACAGGAGGAGTGGTACTGTGCAGTGTATATATACAGGAGGAGTGGTACTGTGCAGTGTATATATACAGGAGGAGTGGTACTGTGCAGTGTATATATACAGGAGGAGTGGTACTGTGTGGTGTATATATACAGGACAGTGGTACTGTGCGGTGTATATATACAGGAGGAGTGGTACTGTGCAGTGTATATATACAGGAGGAGTGGTACTGTGCAGTGTATATATACAGGAGGAGTGGTACTGTGCGGTGTATATATACAGGAGGAGTGGTACTGTGCGGTGTATATATACAGGAGGAGTGGTACTGTGCAATGTATATATACAGGACAGGAGGAGTGGTACTGTGCGGTGTATATATACAGGAGGAGTGGTACTGTGCAGTGTATATATACAGGAGGAGTGGTACTGTGCAGTGTATATATACAGGAGGAGTGGTACTGTGCAATGTATATATACAGGACAGGAGGAGTGGTACTGTGCGGTGTATATATACAGGAGGAGTGGTACTGTGCAGTGTATATATACAGGAGGAGTGGTGCTGTGCAGTGTATATATACAGGAGGAGTGGTACTGTGCAGTGTATATATACAGGAGGAGTGGTACTGTGCAGTGTATATATACAGGAGGAGTGGTACTGTGCAGTGTATATATACAGGATGAGTGGTGCTGTGCAGTGTATATATACAGGAGGAGTGGTACTGTGCAGTGTATACATACAGGAGGAGTGGTACTGTGCAGTGTATATATACAGGAGGAGTGGTACTGTGCAGTATATATATACAGGAGGAGTGGTACTGTGCAGTGTATATATACAGGAGGAGTGGTACTGTGCAGTGTATATATACAGGAGGAGTGGTACTGTGCAGTGTATATATACAGGAGGAGTGGTACTGTGCAGTGTATATATACAGGAGGAGTGGTACTGTGTGGTGTATATATACAGGACAGTGGTACTGTGCGGTGTATATATACAGGAGGAGTGGTACTGTGCAGTGTATATATACAGGAGGAGTGGTACTGTGCAGTGTATATATACAGGAGGAGTGGTACTGTGCAGTGTATATATACAGGACAGGAGGAGTGGTACTGTGCAGTGTATATATACAGGAGGAGTGGTACTGTGCGGTGTATATATACAGGAGGAGTGGTACTGTGCAGTGTATATATACAGGAGGAGTGGTACTGTGCGGTGTATATATACAGGAGGAGTGGTACTGTGCAATGTATATATACAGGACAGGAGGAGTGGTACTGTGCGGTGTATATATACAGGAGGAGTGGTACTGTGCAGTGTATATATACAGGAGGAGTGGTACTGTGCAGTGTATATATACAGGAGGAGTGGTACTGTGCAATGTATATATACAGGACAGGAGGAGTGGTACTGTGCGGTGTATATATACAGGAGGAGTGGTACTGTGCAGTGTATATATACAGGAGGAGTGGTACTGTGCGGTGTATATATACAGGAGGAGTGGTACTGTGCAGTGTGTATATACAGGAGGAGTGGTACTGTGTGGTGTATATATACAGGACAGGAGGAGTGGTACTGTGCAGTGTATATATACAGGAGGAGTGGTACTGTGCAGTGTATATATACAGGAGGAGTGGTACTGTGCGGTGTATATATACAGGAGGAGTGGTACTGTGCGGTGTATATATACAGGGCAGTGGTACGGTGCAGTGTATATATACAGGGGAGTGATGGTACTGTGCAGTGTATATATACAGGGGCAGTGGTACTGTGCATTGTATATATACAGGGCAGTGGTACGGTGCAGTGTATATATACAGGGGCAGTGGTACTGTGCATTGTATATATACAGGGCAGTGGTACGGTGCAGTGTATATATACAGGGGAGTGATGGTACGGTGCAGTGTATATATACAGGGGCAGTGGTGCTGTGCATTGTATATATACAGGGCAGTGGTACGGTGCAGTGTATATATACAGGGGCAGTGGTACTGTGCAGTGTATATATACAGGGCAGTGGTACGGTGCAGTGTATATATACAGGGCAGTGGTACTGTGCATTGTATATATACAGGGCAGTGGTACGGTGCAGTGTATATATACAGGGCAGTGGTACTGTGCATTGTATATATACAGGGCAGTGGTACGGTGCAGTGTATATATACAGGGGCAGTGGTACTGTGCATTGTATATATACAGGGCAGTGGTACGGTGCAGTGTATATATACAGGGGCAGTGGTACTGTGCAGTGTATATATACAGGAGGAGCGGTACTGTGCAGTGTATATATACAGGGGAGTGATGGTACTGTGCAGTGTATATATTTCAGCAGCCGCCCAGCCCAGGCCCCCAGCACTTGTCCTGTATATATATTATATATACTGTCATGCAGGCTGTATAGATACAGTATATACATATACAGGACAGGTGCTGGGGACCTGGGCGGCTGCTGAAGTATATAATATACAGTATATCAGCTGTGGCCGCCCCAGGTCACCCAGACTGTCAGAATACAGGGATACATCGCACTCACTCAGGGCGGCAAGGCTTGCCAAGGAGTTCCTCCAGAATCTGCCTGTCCTGATGTAAGTTCAGCAGTCAGCGAGGGGCGGGCGGAGGAGCAGAGCAGGAGAACTCTCCGCCCACAAAACAATGTCACGCTGGCTGCCTTGTTAACCCCGATGTGCCTGCACTGCCTGGCCCTGCACTGACTGAAGAGATGCTTGTGCCAGCAGGGCTAGATGCCCGCCCCCCGCATTGTGCCGCCCGGGGCGGCCCGCCCCCCCCGCACCCCCCTTCCTACGCCACTGCAAGTCTGGGACTTGCTAGGCTATGTTCGCACTGGGCATTTTTTCTGCATTATTTAATGCAAATTTTCAGCTGCATTTTACAGTACCAACAAAGTCTGTGAGATTTCAGAAATCTCTTGCACACAGCTTGTTTTTTTTTGTCCTCAGCATTTTGTGCTTTGCTTGTTTTTTTGCACACTAGAGCATGTCACTTCTTTCAGCGTTTTTTTCAGAGTTTTTCACCCTTTTTACCTGTAAATTTTTATTAAGGTTTTTTTAAATTTTAACAAATTGACGTGAGTCCGAACAATCAACTACATTCAGAAACATCATACAAAAAGTAATAAAGAATGGGTTAGAAAGGCTATAAAGATAAAATAACGTGAGGCGAAATAAAGGGAAATGCTCCCTCTAGTGGTGGAACAACCCAATTGTGAAGTGAAGCATTGAATACTAATTTTCAAGTATAAATAGGAATAGTTATTCCTAGACCCTCTAATAGCTAGAACCAGCCATCAATATTCAGAAAATTAACATAAGAAAATTATATTGGATAATATATAAATATACCTCACATAAAAGGACAAAAGGACAAGACTCACACATGGAGGGTAGGGAAATGGGAAGATACAGGTTTCTAATAAGGCAAAAAGGCCTAACCGTTTCTCTGAGCCCAGTAATAATCTCAAGGGGCCCAAACAGAATCAAATCCATCCACTTTCTCCCCCAGAAGAGCCATCATATATTCCATCCTACAAATGTCAGCTATTCTGTTCAATAAGTGCTGATGGGAAGGAGAAGATGTCTGCTTCCTGTGAAGGGCTATCAAACACCTTGCTGCTGTCAGGATACGCAACAACAGCTTGGCTGAATTTTTCCCCAACCCCTTAGAGGAAACACTTAACAAATATATAACCGGGTCAAGCCTTATCTTGACATAAAGAACCTTGATAAATAAAACTTTCAATTAATCACAAAAACCTGTGATCTCGGGACAGGACCAAAAAATATGGAATTGAGTGCCCACCTCAGAACCGAGTTTTTGATCCTTTGAAAGTAATGGGCGGTGAAAAAAACGCTGAAAGATCAAGTAACAGGTTTTGCTGCGTTTTTAGTGGAAAAAAAGCAATTACAGTGGTATGTGAAACCCATTTATTTTTGTGATTTTCCCCAGGTTTACCATCTTGTCTTGGTCACCTGAGTTGGCAGTTTGGGTTAGTATAGTTTAATTAAATTAGTGATGTGCACAAAGGAAACATTGGCTGACCAAGGTGTCAGATTGAACAATGTATGTGGCCAACCAAGGTGTGAAAAAGAGCAATGCCTGAGCAACTCAATGGCAGATCAGAGGGTGAAAGTAAACAGTATCCTACAATTTCAATGCACTGCCAGTGTTTCCTGTAAATTATTTCATGTCTTGCATTGGTGACCTCACCAATGGTGTGGTGGAATGAAATGCTACAAAAAATGCACCAACACCTGCGTTTTTGATGCTGCTTCTTTTCTGCCAAAAGTAAGGCATCTTTCACATTTTTCACAAATAGGAAATGGCAGTTCCGACGGACGAAAAAACGTTACATTGAACGTTTTTTCATAACGACGGGCCGCAAAATCATGACGCATCCGTTGCACGACGGATGCGACATGTGGCCACATGTTGCAATGTGTCGCTAATGCAAGTCTATGGAGGAAAAACGCTTCCTGCGGGCAACTTTGCAGGATGTGTTTTTTCTCCAAAACAACACATTGCGACGTTGGCCAAACAATGGAAGTGTGAAAGAGGCCTTAAGGTTTTGCAGCAGAAAAAAATGCTGCAAAAATGCCTACTGTGAACATAGCCTTATAGTCTAATTTTATCAGTACTTGTAGTAAAATGCTTATTTTCTGGAAAGTTTTGGGCACTTCAACAAACAGCCACCAGATGTCAGTAGATCATTATGAATGTAATGCCTGGTTATAAGAATTATATGAAAAAAACTTTTTAGAATTGAGAGTCCGCAGTGGTTGATACCTTTTAATGGCTAACTGAAAAGATGGTAACAAATTGCAGCTTTCAAGACTACACAGGTCCCTTCATCAGGCACAGACTAATACAAATTCTGAAAAAACACATATTTATGCACAATACAGGCCAGATAAAATGCCATAGATAAGAAAGGTGACATGAAGCAGAACTACCATTATGTGAGAGTGCTAAAATGTTTATGTCCGTAAATATTGGAACAGTTCATAGATAAGGCGTGTGAATGTTTTATGGTCCTCTGAATGGGTCTGGTTATGTGTTATGATGACCCCACACGGTCTGAGGAGCAAATTCCATAATTGATGTAAAAAGACATAAATCCATGCGACACATTTATTCCTGCACTAAGTGTGTCAAAGGTCGTCATCCGCTTATATTCTCAGTCTCTTCTGTCTCTCTGAGATTTGAAGTTACCTTTTAATACAAGTAATTTCTTGCTGTGATCCGGGAGACAAAAATGTATTGCCACAGGTAGATCCATTCTTTTTTCTCTTATTGTGTGGTGATGAGAATTCATTCTTGTTCTAAGCTTTTGCGCTGTCTCCCCCACATACAGACCCACAGTTGTACATTTTGTACAAAAAATTAGGTACACCACATTAAAGTCGATGGAGGCAAGTACAGAGACTTTCCAATGCTTTTTGGGACAAGTGGAAAAAACAGTACCTGCCTGTTATGATCTGGTTATTAAGGAGCGACATGCGTCTAGCTCTGAGCAGGTGGCAACTATACTGACCGCAGTCCCTAAGCTCAACACAACACTAGAAGCAGCCGTGGAATGCTCCTAACTCGGCCTAGGCATCTCGTCACAGCCTAAGAGCTAACTACCCCTAAAGATAGAAGCAGGAAAACTATCTTGCCTCAGAGAAAATCCCCAAAGGATAGATTAGCCCCCCACAAATAATGACTGTGAGAGGAGAAGGAAATGACATGCGTAGTATGAAACAAGATTTAGCACAGGAGGCCACTTCTAGCTAAATTGAAATAGTACAGAACAGAACGCTGTGCGGTCAGTAAAAAAAAACTAGAAAAAGTCCACCGCAGAGAAATGCAAAAATCTCCACACCTGACTAAAGGTGTGGAGGGCAAACTCTGCTGCCCAGAGCTTCCAGCTTAACTAAATAGATCCATACTGAAAAGCTGGACAAATTAACAAAAACAAAGAAAGTGCTGAACAACAAGTCAACAACAAGAGAACTGCAAAAGGACAAGCAAGGACTTAGCTTTGATGAACTGGTCAGAGTGTCAGGAAAGTCCTAAGAGCAATGACTCCAGGCAGGAACAATTGACAACTGGCATTGAATGAGGGATAAGGCCAGACTAATATAGCCAAGCCAGAAAGACGATCAGTGAAAACAGCTGCTGAAGCTAAATCCAAGAAGCAGCCATACCACTCAAAACCACAGGAGGGAGCCAAAGAGCAGAACTCACAAAAATGCTACTTACAACCACCGGAGGGAGCCCAAGAGCGGAATTCACAACACCTGCCTACTCTGCAACAGAGAAGAAAGTGACAAATCAACAAGCCTAACCTCCAGCCTGACGAAGTAATACTAATGAAAGACTGTCCGTCTCGCAGAAAAGAATGGCCATTATGTCTCATTACTCAGACACTCCCGAGTAAGATCAAGATAAAAAAAGGTGAACCAACTTCCAAAATATTTTTCTCCAAGATATATTGGTTCACAGATAAAACAGGATTAGGCAGGACATGGTTCACACAACCAGAAGTAGCAGCAACACGTTTCAAACATGCCAGGTGTTCTTTCTCAAAGTTAATTTTCCCACGCTCCAGAGTTCAGCGCAGGTCACGTTGTGAGGCTGCGCAGCATCAGTGACGTAACCGCTGGTCTCTGATGCTGCACCAGCAGCATCTCATTCATCAGTGGTTTACAGCTGGGGCGGTCGCATCTTAGCACTGTCCTGGTTGTAAACTGTATATACCCCCAGATATGGATTACAGCGTGGGACACAATGACAGACAGGTATGGTATATTGTTGTTTTTGTTATTTTATTTTTATTACAGGAGATCGAGGGCATCGCATGGATTAGCTGTATAATAAAGAGGGGAAACTGTGTGGTGTTTTATTTCATTAAAATATTTTATTCTGGCTGTGTCTTTATTTAATCTGTAACTACTATAGGATTAGTAATGGATAGGTGTATTATTGACAGCTCTCTATTACTAAGTCAGGCTTGATGTCACCTTACAATACAAAGGTGACATTAACCCCCAAACTATTACCTCACTTGCCACAGCTACAGGGCAAATTGGAAGAGAGGAGCTAAGTGCTGGAATTGGCACATCCTACAGATGCGCCTTTTCTGGGGTGGCTGAGTTCTGATGTTTTTAGCTGGGGGGGGCAATATCCATGACCCCTTCCTAGGCTATTAATATCAGCCTGCTGCTGTCTGAAAAGCCTTTGATGGTTATTAATTATGGGGGACCCCACGTCATTTTTTGGAGGTCCCCCATTTTAATAGCCAGTAAAGGCTAAGTATACAGCTGTGAGCTTATTTTAATAGCATGGGAAGCTCCATGGGTATTACCCCCTTCCGGGGCTATAAACATCTGCCCCCAGTCATTTGCTTTCCCTCTGCTGGTTGCGAAAATTGCACAGGAGCCCGTGTCCTTTTTTTCCGTAAAATAATCTTTTATTAATTAAATACATGTCCAGTAATTTGCACACACACTGTACTAATTGTATTTGTCACTGACATCTATATATCTACATATTCTATATATATTTACTGTATGTAATCCATCTCTTCTATCCTGTTAGCTTCTGCAGTGATTTTACAGAAGTGGACATACGAATTACTGGCTAATCTTCTATCTATCTCTCTATGAAATATAAAGACATATATATATATTATATTATATAAATATATATATATATATATATATATATATATACACCGTATATACTCGAGTATAAGCCGACCCGAGTATAAGCCGACCCGAGTATAAGCCGCCCCTCCTAATTTTGCCACAAAAAACTGGGAAAACTTATTGACTCGAGTATAAGCCTAGGGTGAAAATGCAGCAGCTACCGGTGAATTTCAAAAATAAAAATAGATGCTCCATACCATTCATTATTGCCCCATAGATGCTCCATATAAAGATGTGCCATATATAATGCTCCATACCATTGATTATTGCCCCATAGATTATCCATATATAGCTGTGCCATATAGAATGCTCTGCACCGTTCATTATGGCCCCATAGATGCTCCATATAAAGCTGTGCCCCATATACAATGCTCTGCACTGTTCATTATGGCCCTATAGATGTGCCTTATAAAGCTGTGCCATATATGCTCTGCACCGTTCAGTTTGGCCCCATAGATGCTCATTATAAAGCTGTGCCCTATATGCTCTGCACCGTTCAGTTTGGCCCCATAGATGCTCATTATAAAGCTGTGCCATATATGCTCTGCACCGTTCAGTTTGGCCCCATAGATGCTCATTATAAAGCTGTGCCCTATATACTCTGCACCGTTCATTATGGCCCCATAGATGCTCATTATAAAGCTGTGCCCTATATGCTCTGCACCGTTCATTATGGCCCCATAAATGCTCATTATAAAGCTGTGCCATATATGCTCTGCACCGTTCAGTTTGGCCCCATAGATGCTCCTTATAAAGCTGTGCCATATAATGCTCTGCACCGTTCAGTTTGGCCCCATAGATGCTCCTTATAAAGCTGCCCCATATAGAATGCTCTGCACAGTTCAGTTTGGCCCCATAGATGCTCCACATAAATCTGTGCCATAGATGCTCATTATAAAGCTGTGCCCTATATGCTCTGCACCGTTCAGTTTGGCCCCATAGATGCTCATTATAAAGCTGTGCCATATATGCTCTGCACCGTTCATTATGGCCCCATAGATGCTCATTATAAAGCTGTGCCCTATATGCTTTGCACCGTTCATTATGGCCCTATAGATGCTCATTATAAAGCTGTGCCATATATGCTCTGCACCGTTCAGTTTGGCCCCATAGATGCTCCACATAAATCTGTGCCATATATAACGCTGCTGCTGCTGCAATAAAAAAAAAACACATACTCACCTTTCTTGCTTGCAGCTCTTCAGCGTCCGGTCCCGGCGTCTCTCCGCACTGACTGATCAGGCAGAGGGCGCCGCACACACTATATGCGTCATCGCGCCCTCTGACCTACACAGTCAGAGCGGAGAGACGCCGGGACCGGACGCCGGGAAGATGGAGCGACGCCCGGCGTGTGGATCGTGGACAGGTAAATATGACATACTTACCTGCTCCCAGCGTCCCGCTCCTTCTCCCGGACAGCTGGTCTCCGGGTGCCGCAGCCAGAGGCGTAGCTAGAGCTTTTGCCGCCCGGGGCTGGTCCCGAGCTTGGCGCCCCCCCCCCCCCCCCCCGCAGGAATAAGACCTCAGATGTAGAACTTTAATTGTTTCGCCGGTGAATGTTACCATCACATGATCGGGACTGCAAAAATAACCAAGTTCTGCTTACCTGACCGCGCTCCTGCTCTCTCCATGCAGCTGAAACGTGCACTCGCCGGCGACTGACAATGATGTCAGACGCCGGCGACATGCACACTGGGACTGACGTCAGCTGCCAGCCTCAGATTGGCTGGCGGCTGTTAACTATTGACGTGCGGGCGCGGGCCCACACGTCAATAGCGTTAAACAGCTGCAGCGCCGGCCGCAGCCCGGTGACCCACCCCCAGGGCCGGCTCCAGGTTTTTGAGGGCCCCGGGCAAAAGAGTCTCAGTGGGTCCCCCCCCCCCCCCTTTAACACATACCACGATTCATGATGCCCAGATACGGCAGAGAAATCTAGGTATAGTCCAATGCCAGATTTCACTTCTTATATGAGTGACAGCTATTGTAAATTCTACAGTGTATATATACAGGACAGGAGGAGTGGTACTGTGCAGTGTATATATACAGGAGGAGTGGTACTGTGCAGTGTATATATACAGGAGGAGTGGTACTGTGCAGAGTATATATACAGGAGGAGTGGTACTGTGCAGTGTATATATACAGGAGGAGTGGTACTGTGCAGAGTATATATACAGGAGGAGTGGTGCTGTGCAGTGTATATATACAGGAGGAGTGGTACTGTGCAGTGTATATATACAGGAGGAGTGGTACTGTGCAGTGTATATATACAGGAGGAGTGGTGCTGTGCAGTGTATATATACAGGAGGAGTGGTACTGTGCAGTGTATATATACAGGAGGAGTGGTACTGTGCAGTGTATATATACAGGAGGAGTGGTACTGTGCAGTGTATATATACAGGAGGAGTGGTGCTGTGCAGTGTATATATACAGGAGGAGTGGTACTGTGCAGTGTATATATACAGGAGGAGTGGTACTGTGCAGTGTATATATACAGGAGGAGTGGTACCGTGCAGTGTATATATACAGGAGGAGTGGTACTGTGCAGTGTATATATACAGGACAGGAGGAGTGGTACTGTGCAGTGTATATATACAGGAGGAGTGGTACTGTGCAGTGTATATATACAGGAGGAGTGGTACTGTGCAGTGTATATATACAGGACAGGAGGAGGGTACTGTGCAGTGTATATATACAGGGGGAGTGGTACTGTGCAGTGTATATATACAGGACAGGAGGAGTGGTACTGTGCAGTGTATATATACAGGAGGAGTGGTACTGTGCAGTGTATATATACAGGACAGGAGGAGTGGTGCTGTGCAGTGTATATATACAGGAGGAGTGGTACTGTGCAGTGTATATATACAGGACAGGAGGAGTGGTACTGTGCAGTGTATATATACAGGAGGAGTGGTACTGTGCAGTGTATATATACAGGAGGAGTGGTACCGTGCAGTGTATATATACAGGAGGAGTGGTACTGTGCAGTGTATATATACAGGACAGGAGGAGTGGTACTGTGCAGTGTATATATACAGGAGGAGTGGTACTGTGCAGTGTATATATACAGGAGGAGTGGTACTGTGCAGTGTATATATACAGGATGAGTGGTGCTGTGCAGTGTATATATACAGGAGGAGCGGTACTGTGCAGTGTATATATACAGGACAGGAGGAGTGGTACTGTGCAGTGTATATATACAGGAGGAGTGGTACTGTGCAGTGTATATATACAGGAGGAGTGGTACTGTGCAGTGTATATATACAGGATGAGTGGTGCTGTGCAGTGTATATATACAGGAGGAGTGGTACTGTGCAGTGTATATATACAGGAGGAGTGGTACTGTGCAGTGTATATATACAGGAGGAGTGGTACTGTGCAGTGTATATATACAGGAGGAGTGGTACTGTGCAGTGTATATATACAGGACAGGATGAGTGGTGCTGTGCAGTGTATATATACAGGAGGAGTGGTACTGTGCAGTGTATATATACAGGAGGAGTGGTACTGTGCAGTGTATATATACAGGAGGAGTGGTACCGTGCAGTGTATATATACAGGAGGAGTGGTACTGTGCAGTGTATATATACAGGACAGGAGGAGTGGTGCTGTGCAGTGTATATATACAGGAGGAGTGGTACTGTGCAGTGTATATATACAGGAGGAGTGGTACTGTGCAGTGTATATATACAGGATGAGTGGTGCTGTGCAGTGTATATATACAGGAGGAGTGGTACTGTGCAGTGTATATATACAGGAGGAGTGGTACTGTGCAGTGTATATATACAGGAGGAGTGGTACCGTGCAGTGTATATATACAGGAGGAGTGGTACTGTGCAGTGTATATATACAGGAGGAGTGGTACTGTGCAGTGTATATATACAGGACAGGAGGAGTGGTACTGTGCAGTGTATATATACAGGAGGAGTGGTACTGTGCAGTGTATATATACAGGAGGAGTGGTGCTGTGCAGTGTATATATACAGGACAGGAGGAGTGGTACTGTGCAGTGTATATATACAGGAGGAGTGGTGCTGTGCAGTGTATATATACAGGACAGGAGGAGTGGTACTGTGCAGTGTATATATACAGGAGGAGTGGTACTGTGCAGTGTATATATACAGGAGGAGCGGTACTGTGCAGTGTATATATACAGGAGGAGTGGTGCTGTGCAGTATATATATACAGGAGGAGTGGTACTGTGCAGTGTATATATACAGGAGGAGTGGTACTGTGCAGTGTATATATACAGGAGGAGTGGTACTGTGCAGTATATATATACAGGAGGAGTGGTACTGTGCAGTGTATATATACAGGAGGAGTGGTACTGTGCAGTGTATATATACAGGAGGAGTGGTACTGTGCAGTGTATATATACAGGAGGAGTGGTACTGTGCAGTGTATATATACAGGAGGAGTGGTACTGTGTGGTGTATATATACAGGACAGTGGTACTGTGCGGTGTATATATACAGGAGGAGTGGTACTGTGCAGTGTATATATACAGGAGGAGTGGTACTGTGCAGTGTATATATACAGGAGGAGTGGTACTGTGCGGTGTATATATACAGGAGGAGTGGTACTGTGCGGTGTATATATACAGGAGGAGTGGTACTGTGCAATGTATATATACAGGACAGGAGGAGTGGTACTGTGCGGTGTATATATACAGGAGGAGTGGTACTGTGCAGTGTATATATACAGGAGGAGTGGTACTGTGCAGTGTATATATACAGGAGGAGTGGTACTGTGCAATGTATATATACAGGACAGGAGGAGTGGTACTGTGCGGTGTATATATACAGGAGGAGTGGTACTGTGCAGTGTATATATACAGGAGGAGTGGTGCTGTGCAGTGTATATATACAGGAGGAGTGGTACTGTGCAGTGTATATATACAGGAGGAGTGGTACTGTGCAGTGTATATATACAGGAGGAGTGGTACTGTGCAGTGTATATATACAGGATGAGTGGTGCTGTGCAGTGTATATATACAGGAGGAGTGGTACTGTGCAGTGTATACATACAGGAGGAGTGGTACTGTGCAGTGTATATATACAGGAGGAGTGGTACTGTGCAGTATATATATACAGGAGGAGTGGTACTGTGCAGTGTATATATACAGGAGGAGTGGTACTGTGCAGTGTATATATACAGGAGGAGTGGTACTGTGCAGTGTATATATACAGGAGGAGTGGTACTGTGCAGTGTATATATACAGGAGGAGTGGTACTGTGTGGTGTATATATACAGGACAGTGGTACTGTGCGGTGTATATATACAGGAGGAGTGGTACTGTGCAGTGTATATATACAGGAGGAGTGGTACTGTGCAGTGTATATATACAGGAGGAGTGGTACTGTGCAGTGTATATATACAGGACAGGAGGAGTGGTACTGTGCAGTGTATATATACAGGAGGAGTGGTACTGTGCGGTGTATATATACAGGAGGAGTGGTACTGTGCAGTGTATATATACAGGAGGAGTGGTACTGTGCGGTGTATATATACAGGAGGAGTGGTACTGTGCAATGTATATATACAGGACAGGAGGAGTGGTACTGTGCGGTGTATATATACAGGAGGAGTGGTACTGTGCAGTGTATATATACAGGAGGAGTGGTACTGTGCAGTGTATATATACAGGAGGAGTGGTACTGTGCAATGTATATATACAGGACAGGAGGAGTGGTACTGTGCGGTGTATATATACAGGAGGAGTGGTACTGTGCAGTGTATATATACAGGAGGAGTGGTACTGTGCGGTGTATATATACAGGAGGAGTGGTACTGTGCAGTGTGTATATACAGGAGGAGTGGTACTGTGTGGTGTATATATACAGGACAGGAGGAGTGGTACTGTGCAGTGTATATATACAGGAGGAGTGGTACTGTGCAGTGTATATATACAGGAGGAGTGGTACTGTGCGGTGTATATATACAGGAGGAGTGGTACTGTGCGGTGTATATATACAGGGCAGTGGTACGGTGCAGTGTATATATACAGGGGAGTGATGGTACTGTGCAGTGTATATATACAGGGGCAGTGGTACTGTGCATTGTATATATACAGGGCAGTGGTACGGTGCAGTGTATATATACAGGGGCAGTGGTACTGTGCATTGTATATATACAGGGCAGTGGTACGGTGCAGTGTATATATACAGGGGAGTGATGGTACGGTGCAGTGTATATATACAGGGGCAGTGGTGCTGTGCATTGTATATATACAGGGCAGTGGTACGGTGCAGTGTATATATACAGGGGCAGTGGTACTGTGCAGTGTATATATACAGGGCAGTGGTACGGTGCAGTGTATATATACAGGGCAGTGGTACTGTGCATTGTATATATACAGGGCAGTGGTACGGTGCAGTGTATATATACAGGGCAGTGGTACTGTGCATTGTATATATACAGGGCAGTGGTACGGTGCAGTGTATATATACAGGGGCAGTGGTACTGTGCATTGTATATATACAGGGCAGTGGTACGGTGCAGTGTATATATACAGGGGCAGTGGTACTGTGCAGTGTATATATACAGGAGGAGCGGTACTGTGCAGTGTATATATACAGGGGAGTGATGGTACTGTGCAGTGTATATATTTCAGCAGCCGCCCAGCCCAGGCCCCCAGCACTTGTCCTGTATATATATTATATATACTGTCATGCAGGCTGTATAGATACAGTATATACATATACAGGACAGGTGCTGGGGACCTGGGCGGCTGCTGAAGTATATAATATACAGTATATCAGCTGTGGCCGCCCCAGGTCACCCAGACTGTCAGAATACAGGGATACATCGCACTCACTCAGGGCGGCAAGGCTTGCCAAGGAGTTCCTCCAGAATCTGCCTGTCCTGATGTAAGTTCAGCAGTCAGCGAGGGGCGGGCGGAGGAGCAGAGCAGGAGAACTCTCCGCCCCAGTGGCGTAGGAAGGGGGGTGCGGGGGGGGCGGGCCGCCCCGGGCGGCACAATGCGGGGGGCGGGCATCTAGCCCTGCTGGCACAAGCATCTCTTCAGTCAGTGCAGGGCCAGGCAGTGCAGGCACATCGGGGTTAACAAGGCAGCCAGCGTGACATTGTTTTGTGGGCGGAGAGTTCTCCTGCTCTGCTCCTCCGCCCGCCCCTCGCTGACTGCTGAACTTACATCAGGACAGGCAGATTCTGGAGGAACTCCTTGGCAAGCCTTGCCGCCCTGAGTGAGTGCGATGTATCCCTGTATTCTGACAGTCTGGGTGACCTGGGGCGGCCACAGCTGATATACTGTATATTATATACTTCAGCAGCCGCCCAGGTCCCCAGCACCTGTCCTGTATATGTATATACTGTATCTATACAGCCTGCATGACAGTATATATAATATATATACAGGACAAGTGCTGGGGGCCTGGGCTGGGCGGCTGCTGAAATATATACACTGCACAGTACCATCACTCCCCTGTATATATACACTGCACAGTACCGCTCCTCCTGTATATATACACTGCACAGTACCACTGCCCCTGTATATATACACTGCACCGTACCACTGCCCTGTATATATACAATGCACAGTACCACTGCCCCTGTATATATACACTGCACCGTACCACTGCCCTGTATATATACAATGCACAGTACCACTGCCCTGTATATATACACTGCACCGTACCACTGCCCTGTATATATACAATGCACAGTACCACTGCCCTGTATATATACACTGCACCGTACCACTGCCCTGTATATATACACTGCACAGTACCACTGCCCCTGTATATATACACTGCACCGTACCACTGCCCTGTATATATACAATGCACAGCACCACTGCCCCTGTATATATACACTGCACCGTACCATCACTCCCCTGTATATATACACTGCACCGTACCACTGCCCTGTATATATACAATGCACAGTACCACTGCCCCTGTATATATACACTGCACCGTACCACTGCCCTGTATATATACAATGCACAGTACCACTGCCCCTGTATATATACACTGCACAGTACCATCACTCCCCTGTATATATACACTGCACCGTACCACTGCCCTGTATATATACACCGCACAGTACCACTCCTCCTGTATATATACACCGCACAGTACCACTCCTCCTGTATATATACACTGCACAGTACCACTCCTCCTGTATATATACACTGCACAGTACCACTCCTCCTGTCCTGTATATATACACCACACAGTACCACTCCTCCTGTATATACACACTGCACAGTACCACTCCTCCTGTATATATACACCGCACAGTACCACTCCTCCTGTATATATACACTGCACAGTACCACTCCTCCTGTATATATACACCGCACAGTACCACTCCTCCTGTCCTGTATATATACATTGCACAGTACCACTCCTCCTGTATATATACACTGCACAGTACCACTCCTCCTGTATATATACACTGCACAGTACCACTCCTCCTGTATATATACACCGCACAGTACCACTCCTCCTGTCCTGTATATATACATTGCACAGTACCACTCCTCCTGTATATATACACCGCACAGTACCACTCCTCCTGTATATATACACTGCACAGTACCACTCCTCCTGTATATATACACCGCACAGTACCACTCCTCCTGTATATATACACTGCACAGTACCACTCCTCCTGTCCTGTATATATACACTGCACAGTACCACTCCTCCTGTATATATACACTGCACAGTACCACTCCTCCTGTATATATACACTGCACAGTACCACTCCTCCTGTATATATACACCGCACAGTACCACTGTCCTGTATATATACACCACACAGTACCACTCCTCCTGTATATATACACTGCACAGTACCACTCCTCCTGTATATATACACTGCACAGTACCACTCCTCCTGTATATATACACTGCACAGTACCACTCCTCCTGTATATATACACTGCACAGTACCACTCCTCCTGTATATATATACTGCACAGTACCACTCCTCCTGTATATATACACTGCACAGTACCACTCCTCCTGTATGTATACACTGCACAGTACCACTCCTCCTGTATATATACACTGCACAGCACCACTCATCCTGTATATATACACTGCACAGTACCACTCCTCCTGTATATATACACTGCACAGTACCACTCCTCCTGTATATATACACTGCACAGTACCACTCCTCCTGTATATATACACTGCACAGCACCACTCCTCCTGTATATATACACTGCACAGTACCACTCCTCCTGTATATATACACCGCACAGTACCACTCCTCCTGTCCTGTATATATACATTGCACAGTACCACTCCTCCTGTATATATACACTGCACAGTACCACTCCTCCTGTATATATACACTGCACAGTACCACTCCTCCTGTATATATACACCGCACAGTACCACTCCTCCTGTCCTGTATATATACATTGCACAGTACCACTCCTCCTGTATATATACACCGCACAGTACCACTCCTCCTGTATATATACACCGCACAGTACCACTCCTCCTGTATATATACACTGCACAGTACCACTCCTCCTGTATATATACACTGCACAGTACCACTCCTCCTGTATATATACACCGCACAGTACCACTGTCCTGTATATATACACCACACAGTACCACTCCTCCTGTATATATACACTGCACAGTACCACTCCTCCTGTATATATACACTGCACAGTACCACTCCTCCTGTATATATACACTGCACAGTACCACTCCTCCTGTATATATACACTGCACAGTACCACTCCTCCTGTATATATATACTGCACAGTACCACTCCTCCTGTATATATACACTGCACAGTACCACTCCTCCTGTATATATACACTGCACAGTACCACTCCTCCTGTATATATATACTGCACAGCACCACTCCTCCTGTATATATACACTGCACAGTACCGCTCCTCCTGTATATATACACTGCACAGTACCACTCCTCCTGTATATATACACTGCACAGTACCACTCCTCCTGTCCTGTATATATACACTGCACAGCACCACTCCTCCTGTATATATACACTGCACAGTACCACTCCTCCTGTCCTGTATATATACACTGCACAGCACCACTCCTCCTGTATATATACACTGCACAGTACCACTCCTCCTGTATATATACACTGCACAGTACCACTCCTCCTGTCCTGTATATATACACTGCACAGTACCACTCCTCCTGTATATATACACTGCACAGTACCACTCCTCCTGTATATATACACTGCACGGTACCACTCCTCCTGTATATATACACTGCACAGTACCACTCCTCCTGTATATATACACTGCACAGTACCACTCCTCCTGTATATATACACTGCACAGCACCACTCATCCTGTATATATACACTGCACAGTACCACTCCTCCTGTATATATACACTGCACAGTACCACTCCTCCTGTATATATACACTGCACAGCACCACTCCTCCTGTCCTGTATATATACACTGCACAGTACCACTCCTCCTGTATATATACACTGCACGGTACCACTCCTCCTGTATATATACACTGCACAGTACCACTCCTCCTGTATATATACACTGCACAGTACCACTCCTCCTGTATATATACACTGCACAGCACCACTCATCCTGTCCTGTATATATACACTGCACAGTACCACTCCTCCTGTATATATACACTGCACAGTACCACTCCTCCTGTATATATACACTGCACAGTACCACTCCTCCTGTATATATACACTGCACAGTACCACTCCTCCTGTATATATACACTGCACAGCACCACTCATCCTGTATATATACACTGCACAGTACCACTCCTCCTGTATATATACACTGCACAGTACCACTCCTCCTGTATATATACACTGCACAGTACCACTCCTCCTGTCCTGTATATATACACTGCACAGTACCGCTCCTCCTGTATATATACACTGCACAGCACCACTCATCCTGTATATATACACTGCACAGTACCACTCCTCCTGTATATATACACTGCACAGTACCACTCCTCCTGTATATATACACTGCACAGTACCACTCCTCCTGTCCTGTATATATACACTGCACAGTACCACTCCTCCTGTATATATACACTGCACGGTACCACTCCTCCTGTATATATACACTGCACAGTACCACTCCTCCTGTATATATACACTGCACAGTACCACTCCTCCTGTCCTGTATATATACACTGCACAGTACCACTCCTCCTGTATATATACACTGCACAGCACCACTCCTCCTGTCCTGTATATATACACTGCACAGTACCACTCCTCCTGTATATATACACTGCACAGTACCACTCCTCCTGTCCTGTATATATACACTGCACAGTACCACTCCCCCTGTATATATACACTGCACAGTACCCTCCTCCTGTCCTGTATATATACACTGCACAGTACCACTCCTCCTGTATATATACACTGCACAGTACCACTCCTCCTGTATATATACACTGCACAGTACCACTCCTCCTGTCCTGTATATATACACTGCACAGTACCACTCCTCCTGTATATATACACTGCACGGTACCACTCCTCCTGTATATATACACTGCACAGTACCACTCCTCCTGTATATATACACTGCACAGTACCACTCCTCCTGTATATATACACTGCACAGCACCACTCCTCCTGTATATATACACTGCACAGTACCACTCCTCCTGTATATATACACTGCACAGTACCACTCCTCCTGTATATATACACTGCACAGTACCACTCCTCCTGTATATATACACTGCACAGCACCACTCCTCCTGTATATATACACTGCACAGTACCACTCCTCCTGTATATATACACTGCACAGTACCACTCCTCCTGTATATATACACTGCACAGCACCACTCCTCCTGTATATATACTCTGCACAGTACCACTCCTCCTGTATATATACACTGCACAGTACCACTCCTCCTGTATATATACTCTGCACAGTACCACTCCTCCTGTATATATACACTGCACAGTACCACTCCTCCTGTATATATACACTGCACAGTACCACTCCTCCTGTCCTGTATATATACACTGTAGAATTTACAATAGCTGTCACTCATATAAGAAGTGAAATCTGGCATTGGACTATACCTAGATTTCTCTGCCGTATCTGGGCATCATGAATCGTGGTATGTGTTAAAGGGGGGGGGGGGGACCCACTGAGACTCTTTTGCCCGGGGCCCTCAAAAACCTGGAGCCGGCCCTGGGGGTGGGTCACCGGGCTGCGGCCGGCGCTGCAGCTGTTTAACGCTATTGACGTGTGGGCCCGCGCCCGCACGTCAATAGTTAACAGCCGCCAGCCAATCTGAGGCTGGCAGCTGACGTCAGTCCCAGTGTGCATGTCGCCGGCGTCTGACATCATTGTCAGTCGCCGGCGAGTGCACGTTTCAGCTGCATGGAGAGAGCAGGAGCGCGGTCAGGTAAGCAGAACTTGGTTATTTTTGCAGTCCCGATCATGTGATGGTAACATTCACCGGCGAAACAATTAAAGTTCTACATCTGAGGTCTTATTCCTGCGGGGGGGGGGGGGGGGGGCGCCAAGCTCGGGACCAGCCCCGGGCGGCAAAAGCTCTAGCTACGCCTCTGCTCCGCCCACAAAACAATGTCACGCTGGCTGCCTTGTTAACCCCGATGTGCCTGCACTGCCTGGCCCTGCACTGACTGAAGAGATGCTTGTGCCAGCAGGGCTAGATGCCCGCCCCCCGCATTGTGCCGCCCGGGGCGGCCCGCCCCCCCCGCACCCCCCTTCCTACGCCACTGGCCGCAGCTTCTTCCTCTATCAGCGGTCACCCTTACCACTGATTAGAGAAATTAATATACGGCTCCACCCCTATGGGAGTGGAGTCTATATTCATAAGTTTAATGAGCAGTCCCACGTGACCGCTGTACAGGGGAAGAGCTGCGGCACCCGAAGACAGTGTGACAGGCAGGGGGAGCGTCAGGATCGCCGGGACTAGGTAAGTATGCCTCAGACCTCTCCCCCCCTCACCCGCCGACCCTGCCACAGACCGTGACTCGAGTATGAGCCGAGAGGGGCACTTTCAGCCCAAAAATTTGGGCTGAAAATCTCGGCTTATACTCGAGTATATACGGTATATATATACAGCCATGGCCAAAAGTATTGACACCCCTGCAAATCTGTCAGATAATACTCATTTTCTTCCTGAAAATGATTGCAAACACAAATTATTTGGTATTATTATTATCTTCATTTAATTTGTCTTAAATGAAAAAACACAAAAAGAATTGTACTAAAGCCAAATTGGATATAATTCCACACCAAACATAAAAAAGGGGGTGGACAAAAGTATTGGCGCTGTTCGAAAAATCATGTGATGCTCCTCTAATTTGTGTTATTAACAGCACCTGTAACTTACCTGTGGCACCTAACAGGTGTTGGCAATAACTAAATCACACTTGCAGCCAGTTGACATGGATTAAAGTTGACTCAACCTCTGTCCTGTGTCCTTGTGTGTACCACATTGAGCATGGAGAAAAGAAAGAAGACCAAAGAACTGTCTGAGGACTTGAGAAACCAAATTGTGAGGAAGCATGAGCAATCTCAAGGCTACAAGTCCATCTCCAAAGACCTGAATGTTCCTGTGTCTACCGTGAGTAGTGTCATCAAGAAGTTTAAAGCCCATGGCACTGTGGCTAACCTCCCTAGATGTGGACGGAAAATAAAAATTGACAAGAGATTTCGACGCAAGATTGTGCGGATGTTGGATAAAGAACCTCGACTAACATCCAAACAAGTTCAAGCTGCCCTGCAGTCCGAGGGTACAACAGTGTCAACCCGTACTATCCGTCGGCGTCTGAATGAAAAGGGTGTTAGGATTTGAACCTGCGACTCTTTGTTTGCTAGTCTGTTCCTTTGCTTGATGAGCTATTTTGAACTTGCTTGACTTCTGCCTGAAACCATATGAACTTTGTCTGGGATAGAGATCATCACCTGCCCTGCTGATTTGTCCCTGCCCTGATTGCGCTAGATTGGACCTGTTATATATACCTGGCCCTGTGCAGCTTCCTGTTGCTGAGTATTTTGTGTGCTCAGTCTAACTGAGTGAAGCAATCTCTGAGCTCCTGGTTGGAAGGTGTCTTGCTGGCATATTTCTGCTTCTTATTGGTATTCTGCTGCTACTACCCTGAACTCCTGCTGCTCATACGGACTTGTGCACGTGTGTGATCCAGGCCGGCCCTGGCTCGAGCTGGTCCCTGCATCTGTGGATATATTGAACTGCCACTGCCATATATTGCATCTCCCGAGGTCTTTCCACAGTCGGGTCACTTGTATACATCTGCTTCGGCCACTGACCTTCAGTCCTGTATCGCCAGTAACGTGACAAAGGGACTGTATGGTAGGAGACCCAGGAAGACCCCACTTCTTACCCCGAGACATAAAAAAGCCAGGCTGGAGTTTGCGAAAACTTACCTGAAAAAGCCTAAAACGTTTTTGAAGAATGTTCTCTGGTCAGATGAGACAAAAGTAGAGCTTTTGGAGCAAAGGCATCAACATAGAGTTTACAGGAGAAAAAAAGAGGCATTCAAAGAAAAGAACACGGTCCCTACAGTCAAACATGGCGGAGGTTCCCTGATGTTTTGGGGTTGCTTTTCTGCCTCTGGCACTGGACTGCTTGACCGTGTGCATGGCATTATGAAGTCTGAAGACTACCAACAAATTTTGCAGCATAATGTAGGGCCCAGTGTGAGAAAGCTGGGTCTCCCTTAGAGGTCATGGGTCTTCCAGCAGGACAATGACCCAAAACACACTTCAAAAAGCACTAGAAAATGGTTTGAGAGAAAGCACTGGAGACTTCTAAGGTGGCCAGCAATGAGTCCAGACCTGAATCCCATAGAACACCTGTGGAGAGATCTAAAAATGGCAGTTTGGAGAAGGCACCCTTCAAATATCAGGGACCTGGAGCAGTTTGCCAAAGAAGAATGGTCTAAAATTCCAGCAGAGCATTGTAAGAAATTCATTGATGGTTACCGGAAGCGGTTGGTCGCAGTTATTTTGGCTAAAGGTTGTGCAACCAAGTATTAGGCTGAGTGTGCCAATAATTTTGTCTGGCCCATTTTTGGGGTTTTGTGTGAAATGATCAATGTTTTGCTTTTTGCTTCATTCTCTTTTGTGTTTTTTCATTTAAGACAAATTAAATGAAGATAATAATACCAAATAATTTGTGTTTGCAATCATTTTCAGGAAGAAAATGAGTATTATCTGACAGAATTGCAGGGGTGTCAATACTTTTGGCCATGACTGTATATATATATATATTGTAGCGTGGCTAAAGGATGTCTAATCGATGGGAGATATGTGTCTTATAGATGGCTTGTTGCTGTGATGTAACCATGGCTACCTATATGTGTTTCAGGACCTGTGGTGATGTCACAACCACATGTCTGGTCATGTGATGGGTTCTGGGTGTGGTTAGACATATAAAAGAAAGCCTAATGCTTAACACAGGTAGGTATGTGTGGAGGTGAAACCCTCCTGAGTGTGTTACGGCTTCAGGACTGAGCCGGATGAACTGGACACTTGTTTTTCTTTACCTGAACCAAAGGCTATTTGTTTTCTGTTGTTTGCCACATGGTTTATGAAGCAATAAACCCAGTGAACTTTAAAGGAACACGTCTCCTGAGTGTCAGCCGTCGCAGCTGAGTGAGTGAAATCCCTACAATTGGTGGTAGACGTGCGAGCAGCGTTCCCAGCGGAGACGTGAGTTTATTTTGAATGTCCTGGGTCAAGGCTGTTGCAAGCCAGCAAGCATTGCCAGAGAAAATGGAGGACCTGCTGAAACAATTGGTCCAGATGCAGTCACAGCAGGAGAAAAGGCAGCAAGAGACCAACAGGCTGTTGATGCAGCAGATACAACAGAGCCAGCAGGAGCAACGGCAGCAGATGCAACAAAGCCAGCAGGAGCAACGGCAGCAGTTACAACAGAGCCAGCAGCAGATGCAGCAGAGCCAGCAGGAGCAACGGCAGCAGATGCAGCAGAGCCAGCAGGAGCATCAGCAGCAGATGCAGCTTCTGGCAACCGCCATCCAGGGCAAGGCGAGCGCCCCAACCCCAGGTTTGGCTGATGACACCCACGTCCGGAAAACGGTAAGACGCGCATTGCAGAAAATGACTCCCGGGGATGATGTTGAGGCCTTCCTGACGGTGTTTGAGAGGGTCGCTGAGAGGGAAAAACTTCCGCCAGAGCAGTGGGCAGAGGTACTTGCGCCATACCTGACGGGAGAACCCCAGAAGGCGTACTATGATTTGACCTTGCAGGATGCCAAAGAGTATCACAAATTGAAAGCCGAGATTCTCGCACGTTTGGGGGTGACACTGACTGTCAGGGCACAGCGAGTTCACTCCTGGGGCTATCACTGGGACAAACCACCTCGTTCCCAAATGTTTGATCTGTTGCACCTGGTCCAGAAATGGCTGCAGCCAGAGTCCTCTGCGCCTGCACAGATGGTAGAACGAGTGATGATGGATCGGTTTGTCCATTCCCTCCCGAGGCCTATACAGTCTTGGGTTGCCCAGGGTGATCCCCAGAATGCCGACGAGCTGATCGGACTGGTTGAGAGGTACCAAGGGTTGGAAGGCTCCTTCGGGAGGCAGCCCATGCCGTACTGGGGATCCCAGAAGGCAGCTGAGTCCCAAAAAGGGGTGGTGCGTCCAAGGTCACAAAGGGCGGGGGAGGTGGTGCCCAAGGTCCCCACGGGTGATATTATTTGTTGGAGGTGCCACAAGCCAGGACATATAGCTGCCCGTTGTTCCCAAACCACTGAGCAGATGGACTGCAGCATGGGACGCCGTTGTTCATACTATGCGTATCCAGCTTGCAGTGTGAACTCTCCGCCCAACGAGGGACCTCAAGCATGTCCCGTGAAGGTGAACGGTCAAGCAGTAACGGCACTGTTAGACTCGGGGAGCCTAGTGACCCTGGTGAGGGCCACTTTTCCTCTCCACCTGCTCCCGGGAAAGAAGGTCGGAGTGCGGTGCATACATGGTGATGCAAAGGACTACCCTGTGGCCAGTGTGAACATTGAAACGACATGTGGCACGGAGTCCCACATAGTCGGCGTCGTTCAGGACTTGTTGCACCCTATAATTATTGGCCGGGATTTCTGTTTGTTTTGGGATTTGTGGGGGAAAGGTTCTGAGCTCCCTAGCAAGAGTAGGGAACCAGTGAACCCGGGAAGGGTGGTGCCACACCCAGAGTCAGACAGATTTCCTTTTTGTGTCCTGGCTGGAGATGAGGAGGAAGTGTCCCCTGCATCTGACATTCTGGAGTTAGAGGTATCCGGTGAAAATTTTGGGACTGCCCAACATAGGGACCCCACTCTGAGGGAAGCCTTTAATAATGTCACAGTTATTGACGGGGTGGTACAGGAGCCGGGGGCAGACACAAGATTTCCCCATTTTCTAATGAGCAGGGAGTTGTTGTACCGGGTCACGAAAATAAGGGAGGAGTTGGTAGAGCAGTTGGTAGTGCCGGGTCCATATAGACGGAAGGTGTTGGACATGGCCCATTCACACATCTTGGGTGGACACCTAGGGGTGGAAAAAACGCAGGAACGGGTTGTGCAGAGGTTCTATTGGCCTGGGTGCCACCGGGAAATAGTGAACTATTGCAGGTCCTGCCCTACATGTCAGCTAACTGCTCCCACTCCTCATTTCCGGAACCCCCTTGTGCCACTGCCCATTATTGAGGTGCCATTCGAGAGAATTGCCATGGACTTGGTCGGTCCCTTAGTTAAATCAGCCCGGGGCCATCAGTATATATTAGTCATCCTGGACTACGCCACACGCTATCCTGAGGCAATTCCCTTGAGAAATTCTTCTTCAAAGAGTATAGCTCGCGAGTTGGTCCATGTCTTTTCCCGGACAGGTCTGCCGAAGGAGATCCTGACTGACCAGGGGACACCTTTCATGAGCAAGGTGATGAGGGAACTATGCAAAGCCCTGAAAATCTCCCAGTTGAGGACCTCGGTGTACCATCCCCAGTCAGATGGCCTTGTTGAGAGATTTAACAAGACACTGAAAAGCATGCTGAGAAAAGCTATAGAGAAAGACGGTAGAGACTGGGATTGTCTCTTACCCTATTTGATGTTTTCCATTCCGTTTGAGCTTCTGTATGGCCGACATCCACGAGGACTCCTGGATATAGCCAAGGAAACCTGGGAAGCCGAAGTCACGCCCCACAGAAGCGTCATTGAGCATGTGGCCCTGATGCAGCAGAGGATTGCAAAGGTGATGCCTATCGTGAAAGAACACCTTCTCCAAGCACAAGAAGCTCAGGCCAGGGTCTACAACCGGTCTGCAAGAGTGAGGCAATTCAATCCGGGAGACCGAGTTCTTGTGTTAGTTCCGACAGTGGAAAGCAAGTTCTTGGCCAAATGGCAAGGGCCATATGAGGTTGTCGAGAAACTTGGTGAAGTAAACTATAAAATTCACCAACCAGGAAGACGGAAACCATTCCAAGTATACCATGTCAACCTTATCAAGCCGTGGCAAGATAGAGAGCCGACAGTAACTCCATCGTTGTTAAGCAACCCAGAAGATGAGGTTGGAGCGGTTACTATAGCGGAGACGCTATCGGAGTCCCAGAAACAGCAATGCCGGGAGTTACTCCAGAAAAACAGGGACCTGTTTTCCGAGTTGCCTGGGTACACGAAGGTCATAGAGCATGAGGTCCTGACAGAGCCCCATGTGCGCGTGAACGTGAAGCCCTATAGAATTCCTGAGGCCCGTCGAGAAATAGTCTCCAAGGAAGTGGAGCGTATGTTGAAGCTTGGAGTCATTGAGGAATCCAAGAGCGGTTGGTCGAGCCCAATTGTCCTGGTCCCAAAACCTGATGGGGAGTGGAGATTTTGCAACGACTATAGGAAGTTGAATGAGGTCTCCAAGTTCGACGCATATCCCATGCCCCGAGTTGATGAGCTCATCGAAAGGCTTGGGCCCGCCAGGTACATAACCACCTTGGATTTGACGAAAGGGTATTGGCAGATCCCCATGGCACAGGAAGCCAAGGAGAAGACGGCGTTTTCTACACCAGATGGATGCTTCCAGTATGTCCGGATGCCATTTGGCCTACAGGGAGCTCCGGCCACCTTCCAAAGGGCTATGGATAGAGTCCTTGCACCCCACAAGGCATACGCTGCTGCGTACCTAGATGATATCGTCATCTTTAGCCCGGACTGGGAGAGTCATCTGGAGAAAGTCCAAGCGGTGTTTGATGCTATAAGAGAGGCCGGATTTACAATAAACCTGAAGAAGTGTGCATTGGGTAAAGAAGAAGCTAAGTACCTTGGATACATAGTGGGTCATGGAGAAATAAAACCCCAAATCAGTAAAGTGGAGGCAATTCAAACATGGCCAAAACCAGTTTCCAAGAAGCAAGTTAAAGCCTTCCTGGGAATCGTGGGATATTACAGGAGGTTCATCCCAAACTTCGCCACAATGGCGGCGCATCTGACTGACCTGCTAAAAGGGACAAAATCAGTAATGGTTAAGTGGTCCGAAGAAACAGATTCAGCCTTCCAAGAAATGAAAGAGGCTTTATGTAAGCAACCCGTTCTGATGGCCCCAAACTTCAAGAAAGAGTTTATTCTTCAGACAGATGCCTCAGATGTTGGGGTGGGAGCAGTCCTTTCCCAAGAACTACATGGAGAGGAGCATCCTGTTCTCTATCTGAGTAGGAAGCTGTCCTCGTCTGAAAAGAACTACTCAGTCGTTGAAAAGGAGTGCTTGGCCATAAAATGGGCAGTCGACACATTACAGTACTATTTGCTGGGACGTAAATTTAGACTGATATCCGACCATGCCCCACTTAGGTGGATGAGGGAAACGAAGGGTAGAAATGCTAGGGTCACCCGTTGGTTCTTAGCCCTGCAGGACTTCTGTTTCCATGTGGAACATAGGGCCGGAAAGCTGCACGGTAATGCTGATGCCCTGTCAAGAATCCCTTGTCTAGTGGGAGAAAGTGCCAAGCCCCACGGCTTTAGGCAGAGGGGGGAGGTATGTAGCGTGGCTAAAGGATGTCTAATCGATGGGAGATATGTGTCTTATAGATGGCTTGTTGCTGTGATGTAACCATGGCTACCTATATGTGTTTCAGGACCTGTGGTGATGTCACAACCACATGTCTGGTCATGTGATGGGTTCTGGGTGTGGTTAGACATATAAAAGAAAGCCTAATGCTTAACACAGGTAGGTATGTGTGGAGGTGAAACCCTCCTGAGTGTGTTACGGCTTCAGGACTGAGCCGGATGAACTGGACACTTGTTTTTCTTTACCTGAACCAAAGGCTATTTGTTTTCTGTTTGCCACATGGTTTATGAAGCAATAAACCCAGTGAACTTTAAAGGAACACGTCTCCTGAGTGTCAGCCGTCGCAGCTGAGTGAGTGAAATCCCTACAATATATATATATATATATATATATATATATATATATATATACATATATAGATATATTTATATAATTGCCTTGTAATGTTTTCTGTTTTTCCAGATGTCACCGTATCCCAGAATTCCAAGCAGGGGAAGTTCACCGACCGCCATATTAGGACACCCAAGTGATGGGTGTCTCAATGTGAAAACTGCTGCTGGTACCAACCTATTGCACAGTACCACCAGCACCACACACACTTGCACACACACATTCACACTCCCACACACACACGCAGCCTATTGCGCGGTACCACCAACGGAACACCGTCTCAAACACGTCGCCGCTGGGATCAGTGATGATCACTCATTAGGGATGAGTGCATACGCAGTGTTAATGTGACCGTGTAACAGTGTTAATGTTATCTGTCTGCACAAAGACGGCGGCAGTCTGATTTACTGTGCCTGCACGAATTACACGCAGGTGCAGTGAATCATTTGGCTGATCCTGGCGGCAGTTGCGCGACATGTCTACAGGCAGAGGAAGGGGTTGTCAAACAAACGAAAGTTCATTTTAAAAATTGACTTTGACCATGTACAGAGCATACCACATCTCCTGGGCAGGGGAGGAAGCAAAAGACAATACTGACATTACAGCAGGGGATCACAGTGTATTCATTTTGTGAGGTAAAATATTTCAATGACTGTTTTTAAAAAATATTTTACCTCACAAAATATATCCTGTGATTTCCTGCTGTAATGACAGTATTGTCTTTTGCTTCCTCCCCTGCCCAGAAGCTGTGGTATGTTCGGTACACAGTCAGACACAGACAATTTTTAAAATGAACTTTTGTTCATGGGAAAACCCCTTTAAAAAGCAAATATGAACGCCAACATGGCTCCTCATAAAAGTACGCCAAACACAATGAAAGGAAAGCAGCAAAGGCACAACCTCGAAGACAACAAAGGGCAAATGAGACTCTTGAAGCAGCATAGCTGGGACAAAAACAATGCATACAATCATAGGCTGTTATGATCTGGTGGCCTTGGAGCAGCATGAGACGTACTCTGGAGAAGGTGGTCCCTGTACTGACCGCAAACCCTGAACCTAGCAGCACAACTAGAAGTAGCCGTGGGGGGTACCTAACACTCCCTAGACCCCTCGGCACAGCCTAAGATCTAACTACCCCTAAAGACAGAAACAGGAAGCCTATCTTGCCTCAGAGAAAATCCCCAAAGGATAGATAGCCCCCCACAAATATTGACTGTGAGAGGAGAGGGAAATGACATACGCAGATATGAAATCAGATTTTAGCATAGGAGGCCATACTAGCTAAAAAGAGAGAATAGAACAGAGTACTATGCGGTCAGTATAAAAACACTAGAAAATATCCACCGCAGAAAATACGGATCACCACATCTGACTAAAGACATGGAGGGTATATCTGCATCTCCAGAGAAATAGCTAGGCTGCAAAAAATCCTTCACAGACCAAGCTGGACAAGACAAAAACATGAAAATGCACAGAACTATAAGGTCCACTGCAGGTGGACAGCAAAAACAAAGCCAGGACTTATCTTTGTAGAAAAACACAGCAAACTGGAGAGACCAGCAGGGAAGTGAATCCTTCAAGAACAATGGACAACTGTCACTGACTAAAGGATCCAGCAAAGCTATATACCCCAGTCAGTTTTGCAATTAGTAGATATACCTGTCCACTCCTGCAGTCCAGGCACAACTGCATTACCCTCTACAACCACCGGAGGGAGCCCAAAAGCTGAATTCACAACAATAGGCGTCAAGCACATGAGTCGCCTGATGCAAAAGTCATTAGATTAGATAGCATCGGGCCTCCATCTAGTATACTGTATATATATATATATATATATATATATATATATATATATATACACACATCTATTCTATGTGTATATATCTATTCTATCTTTTCTATTGTAGCCTATTCTATACTGTACGTGGCAGATCATTTGCCGGCTTTTAATCTATCTAACTAATTATATATATATATATATATATATATATATATATATATATATATATATATATATATATATATATCAGTTATGTCCATATATACTTGGGCAGAGACAACATTTTTCTAATTTTGGTTATAGACATTACCACAATGAATTTTAATCAAAACAGTTCAGATGCAGTTGAAGTTCAGACTTTCAGCTTTAATTTGAGGGTATCCACATTAAAATTAGATGAAGGGTTTAGGCGTTTCAGCTCCTTAACATGTGCCACCCTGTTTTTAAAGGGACCAAAAGTAATTGGACAGATTAAATAATTTTAAATAAAATGTTCATTTTTAGTACTTGGTTGAAAACCCTTTGTTGGCAATGACTGCCTGAAGTCTTGAACTCATGGACATCACCAGACGCTGTGTTTCCTCCTTTTTGATGCTCTGCCAGGCCTCCAGGCCTTCACTACAGTGGTTTTAAGTTGCTGTTTGTTCGTGGGCCTTTCTGTCTGAAGTTTAGTCTTTAACAAGTGAAATGCATGCCCAATTTGGTTGAGATCAAGTGACTGACTTGGCTATTCAAGAATATTCCACTTCTTTGCTTTAATAAACTCCTGGGTTGGTTTGGCTTTGTTTTGGGTCATTGTCCATCTGTAGTATGAAACGACGACCAATCAGTTTGGCTGCATTTGGCTGGATCTGAGCACTCATTATGTCTCTGAATACCTCTGAATACCTCAGAATTCATTCGGCTGCTTCTGTCCTGTTTCACTTCATCAATAAACACTAGTGACCCAGTGCCACTGGCAGCCATGCATGCCCAAGCCATCACACTGCCTCTGCCATGTTTTACAGATGATGTGGTATGCTTTGGATCATGAGCTGTACCACGCCTTCACCACACTTTTCTCTTTCCATCATTCTGGTAGACGTTCATCTTGGTTTCACCTGTCCAAAGAGTGTTCTTCCAGAAGTGTGCTGGCCTTTTTAGATGTTTTTAGCAAAGTCCAGTCTAGCCTTTTTATTCTTGATGCTTATGAATGGCTTTCTCTTTATGGTAGATTTGGATATTGATACGCCTACCTCCTGGAGAGTGTTGTTCACTTGGTTGGCTGTTGTGAAGGGGTTTCTCTTCACCATGGAGATTATTCTGCGATCATCCACTACGGTTGTCTTCCGTGGGCGCCCAGGTCTTTTTGCATTGATGAGTTCACCAGTGCTTTCTTTCTTTCTCAGGATGTACCAAACTGTAGATTTTGCCACTCCTAAGGCCGGCGTCACACTCGGCGTAAGACATTACGGAACGTATTATACGTCCGTAATACGCGCGTAATACGCCAAAATGTCTCCGTAATCTCTTTCCGTAGTTCTTGCGTAGCCTAGGTGTGGTCGCGTATTTTGCGCATGTACTGGTCCGTGTGTAATCCGTATGTGATCCGTATTGCGTTTTTGACACGCACCATCACAAAATGGACATTTAACGGTTTTCAGGCCTGCAAATCATTTAAACCATCATTACCAACACTATTTAAGCCCTCGACAACAGGTGTACCCCTCCCATATGCCCTATATGTTCTCTAGCATATTTTGGCTGTGTTACTTTGACCTTACAAACATGTCTGACCATGTGTATTTAAGCACAACTCAGCGGGTGTTGCTTCACTGGGTGTTGTCTCGTCGCTTTGGCCAGCCATATCCGGTCAATGCAGATCCGCGAAGGAGGAGACGAAGATTGTGGGTGCATCCTCTATTGACACAACGCCAGAGTAAAGGACATTTCCAGAGACTCTATTCAGCTTTGAGGGCCCATCCAGACAAATTTTACCTGTATACTCGCATGTCCATCAGGACTTTTGACATGTTGATGGAGATGTTACGTCCTGGCCTCACCTATCAGGACACCTGGATGAGAAAAGCCATCTCTGCTGAGGAGCGTCTGCTCCTAACCTTACGGTATGTATTTTGACCTTTTATATTTTTGTATGTTTGCCAATGTGTTTTGTCCTACTATGTTTCAGTTACTTTACTTAGACATGAAGCCACAAGCACATTTCTAAAAATGTGGGTAATATTAGAGTATAGTAATAATGTGAAATGACCCTTTTTGCTTAGTCAATAATGACTGCGAAAATTAAATAGACACTTGTGTTTCTTCCTGTTTTCATATTCCTCATGTTTTGTTTTTTTTCCTTGTTTTGCAGCTTCCTGTCCACAGGCTTGTCCTATGCGGGTCTACACCTGGAGTTTCTCATTGGGCGTTCTACCATTTCAGTCATTGTTAGGACAACCTGTTCCCAAATATGGCTGAAACTTAACGAAGTTGTGATGCCGGAGCCAAAAATGGAGGATTGGGTCAAAATCGCCACTGGTTTCCAAAATAATTGTGACTTCCCTAACTGCATTGGAGCTGTGGATGGGAAACATATCAGGGTGCGTAAGCCGCCGAACTCTGGTTCCCAATTCTACAATTATAAGCAGTTTTTCTCTGTAGTTCTGTTAGCAGTTGCTGACAGCAACTACAGGTTTATAATTGTAGACATTGGGGCCTATGGCCGAACTGGAGACTCTAGGGTCTTCAATTCGTCCATAATGGGTCGGCGGCTACGTGACAACCAGTTGAACCTCCCACCACCACAACAACTCCCAGGCTCCAATGCGGAAGCAGTGCCTTTTGTTTTGGTTGGAGATGAGGCCTTCCAACTGACGAGGCACGTCATGAGGCCTTACCCCAGGCGCAACCTTGACCACCGGCGGAGGGTGTTTAATTTGAGACTTTCCAGGGCACGGAGACTGGTTGAGTGCGCCTTTGGAATTCTTGTAGCCAAATGGCGGGTTCTTCAGTCTGCAATTCAGCTGAGTGAGGCTTCAATCAATGAAGTGATCAAAGCCTGTGTAATTCTACATAATTTCACCCGAATACATGATTGTTCGTCTACTAATTTGCATAATCACGTCATGAACAATCATAGTAGGCCTACCCCATATGTCCCTCCTCCGCGACGTCCCCTTTCTGGACTAAAAGTTCGTGATGTGTTCACAAATTATTTTGTGAGTCCTCAGGGTGCCACTCCCTGGCAAGACTAGGCAATTTTGCATGTGTAATTTGTTATTTGCTTAAATTTTGGCATTACCAATGTGGAAAATATGTCTGCTGTGTTTAATTTGTTCACATATGGTTATGATCATATCATGTGTGTGTGAGGTAATAAGAATGAACAGAGTGCATACATAGTTTTTTTGGTAGTAACGGCAAATTTACTTTTTAAACTTGTTTTTAGATTTTGTTTTTTTTTTGGCATAACAAATCTTTGGCCAAAAAAAGTGCAACATTTTTTTTGGGGAACCAAAACACAAAGTAAAATAAAAACATTACAGCTTGCTTTTTAAGCCCAATCCAAACCTAATTTTGGAAAAAAAAAAAAAAGGTGTACCCAAAATTACAAGTCCTGGTACGTAGGAAGTGGAGAAGTGGATTGGTCTGTGTCAGCATCAGGTGGCCTTTGTAGGCCCAATTGTCCAGCAGCCTGTGCGGATGTTATAGTGGCCTGCGGGAAATTCTGCCTGCTCTGATGCTGGCCACTTTGATGAGTGGGGCCAGGATTTGGGAGATAACCCTGATGTTGCTGCCCATATGTGCGGGAATCATACCCCAACCCAAAATGACCATATTGTCCAAACCCCGGTTGGGACCAGCCTCCAGCACTGGGTCTGGACAAGTGGCCATATTGGGATGGGTGCTGATATCCTGCAATATGGTGCTGAGGTTGCCATTGTTGGTTAGTTGTGGGTTGGGGTGGAGGTGTTGGCTGACGTAGAGGGGGTGCTTCAGATCCTTGTTGCGCATGCAGGCCTTGTAATCTCTGAGGCCGCAGAATATTATCAGGTGACATCTGCCACTGTTCAATCATCTGCATCAGATTGTATGGGTTATTTGGGGGGGTGCATGCGTCAATAAGGATCTGAAAACACCCTCTCAAACGCAGCCTCAACTCCCGCTCTATGGAGCGTAAATACTGGGCAAGGCTCCGTGTGAATCCCTCCTCCCCATCATCCTCTCGAACCCGGGCCAAATAGTTCATGACCCCAGCATCCACATTTCTCCTGCTTTGGCGAAGCTCTCTCCTGCGTCGTGCACGCTGGGGTCTGACTGCAGCCTGTGGGGATTTGGTCCAGGGCAACAGTTGGGCTGCTGCTATTCCCAGGGTCATCCTGGCTAGGTGCTGGTGCTGCTGCTGCAGAAGAGAACTGTGGGGCCTCTTGGTTTTCTTCAGCTGCAGCTGGAGCTGGGTGGCCAGATGAGGAAGATGCTGTAGGTCTTGCGCCGGAGGGAGCAGCAGATGGACCAGCCACCTCTTCACCTTCTCCAACTGGGTCAATGACCAGTTCTGAGTCAGACCCTGTCTCCCTGTCAGTGAGGTTAGACTGAGTTCTGCAAAAGATAAATTTGGACAGTTACTATGTTATTTGGAATTATCTCTCAGCATTAAAAAATTAACCCAGTTTGAGATGTTTTTACTTACGGCCTGAGGTCCATGCTGGGGTTGAGAAACGTAAGCCGATCAAAGTAAATGTATTTTTTTTTTTTAGGAGGGGCCCCGGCTCCACTTTTCTCCCGCTGCTGCCTCTCCCTCCTATACTGGTCATGGATACTCCGCCACCTTGTTGTTACATCATCCACTGAAACAACAAAAAATACACACATTGCTTAGACCATTATGCAGAGTGCTCACACAAGGTGTAATGGAGGACACAGATTTACGGGTAGCATAGAAAGAGGCTTTTGTGGCTCACATTAAGCAAGAAATTTAACAAAAAAACACAATTATGAAGCAAGGCCACAAGGACAGAGTCAGCTAACCTCTATCCCAGAAAAACAAATTACTGGAAAACAATGTTAGTAAGGGCACACCTGTTCTAAACCTTCATGAAATCCATTTATCATATCCAGCACCATGTATATACTGCTTGGATTTATATTACTTTCAGGAAGAATTAATAAATTAAGGTTTAGCAATTCAAAGTAGTAAGGGCCTGCTGTTTAGCAAGAACATTACATTGCAAACATGGGTGTACTTACTTATTTGTCGCTGGGCCGCACGTGGCTGCTGGTCATACTGGGGGAAGAGGGAGCCACACACGCTCCTCCATGCAGCTTGTTTTACTGCCCTGTTCGCATAGTTGGGGTCTCTTTGGTCCCAGATTTCTGGCCTCTCCTGTATCAAAATGATCAGCATGTCTACATTAATTATGCTGGCCATGCTCAATCTCTCACTCCGTGGAGGCGTGCAGCAGACTTCCGGGTTCACTGTCTGGCTTTTTCAGCTAATTAGCATGTCTCACCTGCCTGATTGAGGGCTTTAGACAGTTCAGGACATCTGCCAGTGAGTAGCGTATTTCTCGCAAGTCACACGCATGGTCCGTATGCATTCCGTATTATACGCTCTCCCATAGACTTGCATTGGCGTATTTTTTGCGCAATACGCTGACAAACGCAGCATGCTGCGATTTTGTACGGCCGTAGAACGACGTATATTACGGATCCGTAATATACGGCTGATAGGACTAGACCCATTGAGAATCATTGTGCCGTATGTTTTGCGAGTTTTACGGACGTAGATTCTGCGCTCTTACGTCCGTAAAACTCGCATGTGTGACGCCGGCCTAATATTGTAGCAATTTCTCGGATGGGTTTTTTCTGTTTTTCGCAGCTTAAGGAAGGCTTGTTTCACCTGCATGGAGAGCTCCTTTGACCGCATGTTTACTTCACAGCAAAACCTTCCAAATGCAAGCGCCACACCTCAAATCAACTCCAGGCCTTTTATCTGCTTAGTTGAGAATGACATAACGAAGGGATTGCCCACACCTGTCCATAAAACAGCCTTGGAGTCAATTGTCCAATTACTTTTGGTGCCTTTAAAAACAGGGTGGCACATGTTAAGGAGCTGAAAAACCTAAACCCTTCATCCAATTTTAATGTGGATACCCTTAAATTAAAGCTGAAAGTCTGACCTTCAACTGCATCTGACTTGTTTTGTTTAAAAGTCATTGTGGTAATGTCTATAACCAAAATTAGAAAAATGTTGTCTCCGTCCAAATATATATGGACAAAACTGTATATATATAGTTTTGAAGAATATTTCCTTTTAAAATGATGTGTCAATGACAGAGAACTGCTGTATGTAAAAGCTCATGTTAAAATCGCATTGCATACGGATGTCATACGGATACATAGATGCGTGGAAATCGCATCATCGCATTGCAAACAGATTACACACGGATCACCATACAGAGAACATTGGTGCGATTCTCGGCCATCAAAATTGGACAGATTTTTTTTATACGTTGAGTGTGACTCCGACTTAAGTAAAGAAAAAGTGCATTAAACTTTATAAAGAAAAAAGTACAGAAAACATAATCAGAAAAATCTGTTTCGCCATTAACCCCTTAAAGACCAACGGTATTTCCGTTTTTGTGTTTCCAATTTTTGCTCCCCTTCTTCCCACGGCCATAACTTTTTTATTTTTCCGTCAATATGGCCGTGAGAGGTCTTGTTTTTTGCGGGTCGAGTTGTACTTTTAAATGGCACCATTGATTTTGCCTTTTTATGTACTGGAAAACAGGAAAAAAAATCCAAATGCGGTGACATTGCAAAAAAAGTGCAATTCCACAATTGTATTTTGGATTTGTTTTTAATCATGTTCATTAAATGGTAAAAATGACCTGCCATTATGATTCTACAGGTCATTACGAGTTCACATACATCAAACATGTATAGGTTCTTTTTTATTTAAGTGGTGAAAAAAATTCCAAAGTTTGTAAAAAGAAAAAAAGTTGCCATTTTCCGAGACCCATAGCGTCTCCATTTTTCGTGATCTGGGGTTGAGTGAGGGTTTATTTTTTGCATGCCGAGCTGACGTTTTTAAAGATACCATTTTGGTGAATATACGATCTTTTGATCGCCCGTTAGTGTATTTTATTTCAATGTTTCAGTGACCAAAAAAAATGTAATTCTGGCATTTCGATTTTTTTTATCGCTATGCTGTTTACAGATTGGATTAGTTCTTTTTATATGTTGATAGATCGGTGATTCTGAACTCGGCGATACCAAATATGTGTATATTTGATTTTTTATTGTTTTATTTTAAATGGGGCGAAAGGGGAGTGATTTGAATTTTTATTTTTTCAATTTTTTAAATATTTTTAAAAACATTTTTTTTTTTCTGGCTTCAATAGTCCCCATGGGAGACTAGAAGTTGCGATCATCCGATCGCTTGTACTACATAGAGCAGGGCTGCAGCCCTTCTATATGTAGCAGATATGCTCACTTGTTATGGGCGCCGACCGCTGGGCGGCGCTCATAGCTATCTGGCTATGACAACCACAGGGGTCTCCTGCTGATTCCGGGTTGTCATGCCAACCCATTGGCGACCAACGGTCATGTGACACGGACACCGATGGGAGGAGTTGAGCAAATTTGTTCAGATTCGGTCGCTGAATCTGAATTTGCCATATTTGTGCCACATTGGTACCCTATTCGTGCCGAATGTATGTTTGATGATCGGTTCCGAACATATTCGGTAATTTCTTCTCCCATTGACTCTAATGACGTTCGGCTGTGTTCGACGAATTTTGCAAAAACAATATTCGCTGCTGATCTTACTAAGAAGGGTTCCAATACTGTCCAATGGTCCCTTGAGGCTGTTAAGGCTTTTGAGCATCTCAAAGAGAAGTTTAGCTCTGCTCCTGTTTTGATCCAGACAGATGAGACTAAGCCCTTTCTGGTAGAGATGGACGCCTCATCAGTAGGAGTGGGAGCTGTTCTGTCCCAGGAGGGAGAGGATGGGGTGCATCCCTGTGCTTTCTTTTCTAAGAAATTTTCAGACGCGGAGCTCAACTACGATGTTGGGAACCGAGAATTGCTGGCTATTAAGCTTGCGTTTGAGCATTGGCAACATTTTTTGGAGGGCGCTAGACGTCCTATACAAGTCTTTACTGATCATAAGAACCTGATCTATATGGATGCTGCTAAATGTTTGAATGCTCGTCAAGCTAGGTGGGCATTGTTTTTTGCCCGGTTCCATTTCTCTGTGACATATATCCCTGGGACAAAAAATGTTAAAGCTGATGCTTTGTCTCAAAGTTTCTCCTCAGCGGTTAATACTGAAAAGGAAGAATCTATTCTGCAGAGAGGGCTTGTGGTGGCAGCATTAGGTTCTGAGTTGGAAAATAGCATTCTTAAAGCCCAGGATGCAGTACCAACTAATACTCCATATGGGAAATTATTTGTGCCTAAAGCCCTGAGGAGAGCTTTGTTTATGGAATGTCATGAGTCTTGTTTGGTGGGTCATCCAGGGATTGCCGAAACAAGAAAGTCGATCGGTCGGAGTTTCTGGTGGCCGGGGTGGCTGAGAGAAATTGTCAAGTGGGTGTGTCAGTATACCGTGTGCGCTAGGTGTAAGGCTTCTCATGCTCCGGCAGCAGAGTTGCTTTGCCCGTTAGAGGTTCCTAGTTCTCCAAGGATACATCTTGCAATGGATTTTATCACCGACCCGCCGGTCTCTGAGGGTTTTTCTGTTATCTGTGTTGTTGTGGACCGGTATAGTAAGATGTGTCACCTGGTCCTGTTCAATAAATTATCCTGCGCTGAGACACTTGCCAAGGCATTTGTGAAAGAGATTGTCAGACTCCATGGTGTTCCACGGACATTGTCTCCGATAGGGGACCACAGTTTGTGGCTAGCTTTTGGCGTGCCTTTTGTGACAGACTTAAGGTACATTTGTCATTTTCATCCGCAGTCCAATGGACAGACCGAGAGGAAGAACCAGGACGTTGAGCAGTTTTTGAGATGCTTTGTAGTGGACAATCAGGAGATGTGGTCGGAATATCTACCATTAGCTGAGTTTGCTCTCAATAATCATACGTCTTCTTCGGCTGGGTGTTCTCCTTTCTTTGGTTATACTGGGAAGAATCCATCTTTCGGTCCTTTTTCTAGGATTGGGACGGCGGTGCCTGAAGAGGAGAGTTTTTCTGGAAATTTGGAAATGGTTTGGACCAGTGTGAGCCATAATCTTAAACAGGCTAATAGGAGGTCTAAGAAATATTTTGACAAGAGAAGAAGGGAGGCGAGGTTTGTTGTTTGGGACATGGTTTGGTTGTCATCTAGGAATCTGCGTTTTAAGATCCCTTCTAAAAAGTTGGGGCCGAAGTTTGTAGGACCTTTCAACGTGGTTCACATTGTCAACTCGGCAGCGGTGAGATTAGACATTCTTTCGTCCTGGAAAATTAATTCAGTTTTTCATGTATCTTTGCTGAAGAAGGTTGACACACCAGATAAGGTGGCTATACCATCTGCTCCTCCAATTGATGAGGACTGCGAGTTTGAGATTTCACGCATTCTTGATTCCAGGTGGCATAGAGGAGGGTTACAGTATCTTGTGTCCTGGAATGGTTTTGGTCCCGAGGACAATTCCTGGGTGAAAGCTGTGGACGTCTCAGCCTCAAGGTTAATTAAGGCTTTTCACAGGAGATTTCCGAATAAGGCCTGGCCTAGAGGTTCCGGGGGATCCTCATTAAAGTGGGGGTACTATTAGAATCTGTTTAGAGTTGTGACTATCCACCATTTTCTTGTGGAGTTCTGGCTGCTGGTCTTTTGCCTCTGGTGCTGGGTTTGTCTTGGGTCAGGTGTTTGTATCACTCTTTATTAACCAGCACCTGCCTCCCAGTCCTTGCTGGACAACAGTGTTAATCTCAAACAACGTTTATTCCATAAATAGTACATAATCAAACATGAAGTTTAATAGCAATTAACATTATCATACAATCTTCTGTCTCCAAGCACAGACAGCCCCCTCATGCCCTCTCCTGCTCCCACCTGCTAACACTTTCTCTGCTCCTTCTCACTGCTGGTGATATCTCTCCAAATCCTGGTCCTCCTCACCATATTCCCACAATCATTTCTACCTCCCATCCACGCTCTATCACAAACTTCCGTAACGTCTCTAACCTTATACCCATTCGCCCAGCCCCCGCCTCCCCAGTCCCACTAACAGGAGCTCTGTGGAACGCTCGCTCTGTCTGCAACAAGCTTTCCTACATCCATGATCTTTTTGTTACTACCAAACTTTCCTTCCTCGCCATCACCGAAACCTGGCTCACCCCTTCTGACACAGCCCCCCTGCTGCACTCTCTTACGGTGGCTTCCACCTTTCCCACACACCCCGGACCAGCAGCAAACATGGCGGAGGAGTTGGCTTTCTCCTGTCAGATAACTGCTCCTTCACCCCAATCCCACTGCCACCCTCTGTTACCCTCCCTTCCTTTGAGGTGCACTCAGTGCGCATCTATTCCCCCACCAACCTCCAACTGGCTGTCATTTACCGCCCCCCAGGGCCAGCCACCACCTTCTTTGACCACTTCACCACCTGGCTACTTCATTTCCTTTCTGCGGACATCCCCACTATCGTCATGGGCGACTTCAACATACCCATTGACACTTCCCTCTCAGCTGCCACTAAACTTCTAACTCTCACTTCCTCCTTCGGCCTCACTCAATGGTCTTCTGCAGCCACTCACAAAGACGGTCACACACTGGACCTCATCTTCACCCACCTCTGCTCTCTATCTAACCTCTCTAACTCACCTCTTCCACTCTCTGACCACAACCTTCTCACATTCTCATCTCTCTCCACTCCATGTCTACAATCCCCACCCCACAAACTTTCACACCCTCACAGAAATCTTAAACATCTTGACCTACATTCATTCTCTGAATCCCTCCTCCCTCTCACAGACATAAGTTCCATACACAATGCGGATGACGCTGCCGCTCTATATAACACCACAATAGCTGTAGCTTTGGAATCTGCTGCCCCACTTACACATACCAAAGCTCGCAAAATCAACAGACAGCCCTGGCACACCAGCCTGACCAAAGAACTGAGGCGAGCTTCCAGGGCTGCTGAGCGCAGATGGAAAAGATCCACTCTAACGAGCACTTCATCGCATTCAAACAGTCCCTCACTACTTTCAAGACCACAATCGCCACAGCTAAACAAACCTACTTCTCATCTCTCATATCCTCTCTGTCTCACAACCCTAAACAGTTATTCAACACCTTCAATTCTCTCCTCCGTCCCCCAGCACCTCCTCCCTCCCCACTTATCTCCGCTGATTGATAGCATCAGAGACAGTTTTGGTCAACAACCCCCAGAGCCCTTCCTCCCCATTTCCCAGCCCTTCACCTCCAAAACCAACTTCTCCACCATTACAGAAGATCAACTCTCCACTCTACTCTCAAGATCGCATCTCACCACCTGTGCACTTGACCCGCTCCCATCCCACCTCATCCCAAACCTCACCACAGTCTTCAGCCCAACCCTAACCCATCTCTTCAACCTATCACTAACAACTGGTGTTTTCCCCTCAAGCTTTAAACATGCCTCCATCACACCTATCCTCAAAAAACTTTCTCTTGACCCATCCTCTGTAACTAGCTATTGCCCTATATCACTTCTCCCCTATGCCTCCAAACTACTAGAACAACACGTTTACCTTGAACTGTCCTCCCATCTCTCTACTTGCTTCCTCTTTGACTGCCTACAATCTGGCTTCCGGTCACACCATTCCACTGAAACTGCCCTAACTAAAGTCACCAATGACCTCTTAACCGCCAAGAGCAAGCGACACTACTCTGTCCTCCTCCTCCTCGACCTGTCGGCTGCCTTTGACACAGTGGACCATTCCCTATTATTACAGACCCTCTCATCCCTTGGCATTGCAGACTTGGCCCTATCCTGGATCTCATCATACCTAACAGACCGGACATTCAGCGTCTCCCACTCACACACCACCTCCTCACCTTGCCCTCTATCTGTCGGAGTCCCACAAGGTTCAGTCCTTGGGCCCCTGCTCTTCTCCATTTACACCTTTGGCCTGGGACAGCTCATAGAATCTCATGGCTTTCAGTATCACCTCTATGCTGATGACACACAGATCTACATCTCTGGACCAGATATCACCTCCCTTCTAACCAGAATCCCTCAATGTCTGTCCACTATTTCATCCTTCTTCTCCGCTAGATTTCTGAAACTTAACCCTGCTGTTTTGTTTGCATTTACTATACACTTGTAGTGTTCCGGGTCATTATGACCCGGCTTATTAAACCTTGATTTTAGACACTCTAACTCCATTTTTTTTATACTTTTTGCTTACTAGACTGTTTGTGAACATGTTTGGTAGTAAAAAAAAAAGAAAAATGAACTAGAAATCTTTTTTTTTTGCTTTTATTCTGAAAAAACAGATCCATCCAATGAGCAAAACGAAAATAGAAAACTACACATATTTTGTAAAAAAACAAAAAACAAAACAATCAAATCAAACATTTTGTGATAAAAAATTAAAGATAATAAACATTACAATGTGAATATATTTACATGATCATATAAATTTACGGATTCTTGCATGAAAAACAATACACATGATTTTTGCATAGAAATGTTTTACAGCCAGAACATGTTATACTCGTCTTGTTGTCACAAGTAGAAAGGCAATAGCTGCATCTTTTTCTTTTGATGCCGGAAGAGGCCATGGGGGTAGAAGCACACAGCTGCTCTCCAAAGAAACTGAAAGGTAACATGTCTGGGCTAGCATATGTGCACTGATAAGAGCAGAGAAGATAAGAACCCTTCTGAAAACAAGCAGATAAGCCAGGAAGACAGACTTACTTAGCAAAAAAAATTATTTGCAAGACTTTACAGCTCAGCTTTACAAAAAAAAAACGTCTTAGACAGCGCGTTCTGAGCAGTCCGTTCTGCGCATAATATACACGTGTAGTGCACACCTAGTGATCTCTCCGGATGCAGTCTACATTTTAGAATAGACTGCCATTTTTATGGTGCGCAGATCTCAATGCATACCCCCGGTAGAGCGCGTGTACGACCCCATTGAAATAATTTAGGAAATAAATCAATTGATATACAATAGTGGATGCGATAAATAGACCCAACTGAGGTTATAACTCCTTTATTTCACTGAAAATATGGCCTCACAGCCGTAAAAAACGATGTCGGGTCACTATGACCCGAACACAACAATTGTAACTTTTTGTAAACGAAAAAAAACAAAAACTCATAGGTAGGTCCCCCCAAATGAGAAAAAGTCAAGGAGTCTCAAGTTTTATAGACTTACAGAAAAAAATCTACAGGGCCGCATAAAGTCTGTTCGGGTCACTATGACCCGAACAGAACAGCAGGGTTAACATGGACAAAACAGAATTCATCATCTTTCCCCCATCTCACGCGACCCCCCCCCAACGAACCTATCCATTACAGTAAATGGCTGCCCACTCTCCCCAGTCCCACAAGCTCGCTGCCTCGGGGTAATCCTTGACGCTGATCTCTCCTTCAAACCACATATCCAAGCCCTTTCCACTTCCTGCCGACTTCAACTCAAAAATATTTCACAAATCCGTTCATTCCTCAACCATGAATCTGCAAAAACCCTAATCCATGCACTCATCATCTCTCACCTTGACTACTGCAACCTCCTGCTCTGTGGCCTCCCCGCTAACCCTCTCGCACCCCTCCAATCTATTCTAAACTCTGCTGCCTGACAAATCCACCTGTCCCCCCGCTATTCCCCGGCCTCTCCCCTCTGTCAATCCCTTCACTGGCTCCCCATTGCCCAGAGACTCCACTACAAAACCCTAACCATGACGTACAAAGCCATCCACAACCTGTCTCCTCCATACATCTGTGACCTCGTCTCCCAGTACTTACCTACACGCAACCTCCGATCCTCACAAGATCTCCTACTCTACTCCCCTCTTATCTCCTCTTCCCACAATCGTATACAAGATTTCTCTCGCGTATCACCCCTACTCTGGAACTCTCTACCACAAAACATCAGACTCTCGCCTACCATCGAAACCTTCAAAAAGAACCTGAAGACCCACCTCTTCCGACAAGCCTACAACCTGCAGTAACCACCGATCGACCAAACCGCTGCATGACCAGCTCTATCCTCGCCTACTGTATCCTCACCCATCCCTTGTAGATTGTGAGCCTTCGCGGGCCTAGGAAATGCTGACAAAAACCCCCATCCCAAACCCACAGATGATGTTCCCTGTTGTGAATTCTGTGGCTGAATTCACTCCTGTGGTCACAAGTGGTACTGCAGCTTCTGAGCTTCCTCCCTCAGGTGTTCTGGTGAGCTCGTTAACTGCTTCATTACTTAACTCCGCCTGATGCTGCTATCCTTGCTCCTTGTCAATGTTTCAGTGTTGGATCTGAGCTTCTCCTGATTGTTCCTGTGACCTGCTGCTCTGTATAGCTAAGTGCTTTTTGCTTTTTTGTTGCTTTTTTTCTGTCCAGCTTGTCTTTTGTTTTGCTGGAAGCTCTGAGACGCAAAGGGTGTACCGCCGTGCCGTTAGTTCGGCACGGTGGTTTTTTTTTGCCCCCTTTGCGTGGTTTTGCTTTAGGGTTTTTTTGTAGACTGCAAAGTTCGCTTTACTGTCCTCGCTCTGTCCTAGAATATCGGGCCCCACTTTGCTGAATCTATTTCATCCCTACGTTTTGTCTTTTCATCTTACTCACAGTCATTATATGTGGGGGGCTGCCTTTTCCTTTGGGGAATTTCTCTGGGGCAAGTCAGGCCTATTTTTCTATCTTCAGGCTAGCTAGTTTCTTAGGCTGTGCCGAGTTGCCTAGGTAGTTGTTAGGCGCAATCCACAGCCGCTTTTAGTTGTGTTTAGGATAGGATCAGGTGTGCAGTCTACAGAGTTTCCACGTCTCAGAGCTCGTTCTTGTATTTTTGGGTATTTGTCAGATCACTGTGTGCGCTCTGATCGCTAAGCACACTGTGTTTCTGGATTTCCTTCATAACACCTGTCATTAGCAAACATAACAGTTCCCCAAACGAGAAGCATGCAAAAAGCCCCCCCCATGATCACACGTAGTAAAGTGCTGTATGCAAAAGAAGGGCCACCTCCCGGCTGTCTCCCCACCTCGCCCCCGTTATTGGTAAGTCTTGCACCGATACCAACCACCTTACTTTGTGGTGTCACCATGGAGTCCTACTTATGGACACTTGTTTGGTAGGCTGGTGCTACATTTAGGCTAGGCCTATTGTGGCCCTTCTTTTGCATACAGCACTTTACTACGTGTGGTCATTGGGGGGGGGGGGAGCTTTTTGCATGCTTCCCGTTTGGGGAGCATCGTCTGTGGGTTTGGGATGGGGGTTTTTGTCAGCATTTCCTAGGCATTCATTTTGCTCTTGTTACTACGTAATGTTAATTGCTATTAAACTTCATGTTTGATTATGTACTATTTATGGAATAAACGTTGCTTGATATTATTTGATATTATGTTCATCGATGCTCTGTATCTTTCTCCTCAAATTAATTATGGTATTTTTTGAGCTGATTTAGTTAGTTTGGGGGGGTGGTTGGTAAGATTTCCGCCAGACCTCGTTTTTCACATATGCATTTGGGATTTTTGTTCTCAACAGTGTTAATCTGCTTGAGCTCTAGCTTGGTGCTTTGCTTTGTGTTCTGTGTGTGTTATTTGTGCAGTGCTGGTTCTTCTGGTTCTGCTAGTGCCGGCCGTAAAGCAGAGTGGTGACGTCACCGCTGTGCTCTGCTTTACGGCCGGCCGGCGCTCACACAGTGCAGAGAAGCTGACGCCGGGGGACGCGACAGACACCGGAATGTAAGTATGTAGTGTATTTTTTTTTTACATTTACAATGGTAACCAGGGTAAACATTGGGTTACTAAGCGCGGCCCTGCGCTTAGTAACCCGAAGTTTACCCTGGTTACAAGTGAACACATCGCTCACATCGCTGGATCGGCGTCACACACGCCGATTCAGCGATGTCAGTGGGTGATCCAGTGACGAAATAAAGTTCTGGCCTTCTAGCTCCGACCAGCGATGTCACAGCAGGATCCTGATCGCTGCTGCGTGTTGCTCAGTGTGAAGGTACCTTTAGTTTCTGTCTTCTATTGGTTTATGCAGCCTTCTCTTTGTTTTCTATTAGGAGGTGACACGTTTTGTACCCAGTCCTTAGTTGTTTTAGGGAACTGCAGCGCCCCAGAGACCTGGTCGTTGCAGTATAGCGCTCTGCCACTAAGGGGAGGAGCGGTACGTCTGATGGCACTAAGGAGTTCTCCTTACCGGGTATCACTAGAACACATTACACTTCACACTCCGGCCACTAGAGGGAGAAAAAGGCTTTATTTATTGGGCCACTCCTCACACTGGTAAAACTAGGGGCTGGGGAGGAAGTTAGGGAGAAGCTGACTGGGTTGGAACCAGGCAACATCCCGTGGCAGGGGGTGTTGCAGGGAGAAGGCACAGGGGGGTCCCTGTCAGGCGTGGGAACCTGGCAGGTGCCTAGCGAACAGAACAGAACGTAACGGAACCGCGCCTGCACACCCTGCGGCGGTATCCTAAGAAGGAGACACGAAGGGAAGGATATTGTGGAAACGTGTAAACGAGATCAGCACAAAGGAGAGCCAGTAAGAGTCGTGCCGAGAGAGAAAGGCAACATCTTACTGAGGCGTGTAGTCGGTGGCCGGATCACCGTGGGAGTAACTGACTTCAGGCCTTACTTCAAATTCTGCTGGATAGTTAATCATAGGTTGGCTGTCTACCTTCTACACCTACGAAGACATAGGGGGCAACATTGGGAGAGGGGCGTCTCTAGGATCCCGGAAGACCTCCAAGCCTTCCCGTCAAACGGGTGGCGTCCTAGCCATAACATATCTGGGGGACGTTAGAAACTAGCAACATCTGGAACCAAAGAACGAGAGAGAGGAAGAAAGCTGTAGAGAACAAACGATAGCAGCAGTTGTGAGGACTATTCCGAATGCTCAGCAGGGTAGGACTACAACACACAGGCGCTATTGGTAGGCAACGATTTCCATCTGCGAGGGAAACTCTGGTTGTGCACATCGGACCGGCCGGTCTCTGATAGCCCGGTTGAACCAGTGCTCTGGACTGAGTATATTGAAGCCTTCAGTAAAAAGGTAAAGAGACTGCAACCTTGTGTCCTCGTTATTGCCTGCACCTCACACCATCACCATCCCCCTTACTGGGAAGCCCTGGGGACATACTTCACCTGTGGGAAGTTATACCACCCAGCTGCCATTCCATCACCCCAGCGGATTCCACAGCAGCGTCGGTCATCCTGACCGAACACCACAGGTGGCGTCACGAACCCCTGACAGACTGTTCCACTACTTTCATTGGACGCCCCTTAGCAGGGTCGCGGACCAGGTCTAGCCACCGTGACTGCGTCAGAACCGAACCAGAGAGGCCCGGTACCGAAACGCGTGGCCCTGTGTCTGGGGGCGCTCCAACTTGGCGTCACGAACAGGATCCTACTTAAGCCTGAAGGATTGGGTCATGTGTGCCTTGAAACTGTGATTGAGACGTGTTGGAATTGTGATTTATGGCAAGGACTGCGTACTGCTGTTGCCGCAAGATTCCCGCCAAAACCGCCGCCATTGCCGTGCCACGAGGAGCGCAGGAGAAGAAGGGCGTGGTAGTGGGCGTGAGTAAGCTGGAGAGCTCGAAAGATAATGGCCGCCCAGTCTAAATACTTCTGCACCATGAGGACGTGTCCGTCAGCAGCAGAGATCCGCCTCCTGATCCTCAATGGGGAGCGGAGGAACAAGAAACGAAACCGCCCACGAAGAAGAGAACGGGAAAGAGACCAGGAAGCAACCCACGTGGAGGACGCCATGGCCAGTAGCTCAGACCCAGACTGCGGGGTTGAAGCGGAGGGCTCCCCCAGCTACCCGGACGAGCCCAACAGCCAAACCTCCACCATTGGGACTGGTCTCCTGCAGAGTGAGATGGAAGATCTTATGGAGCAGCTGCTCCAGTGGCGGCTGGAGGCTAAGGCCCTGTGCCAAGAGATGCCAGCGGAAGAATCCCTGATCCCGGACCCTCTGCTATCGCCGAAGCCGACCGCGGGTGAGGAAGTCGCCTCGACCGGTGAGTCTGCTGACCCCGTCCCGCCGGCGAAGGACCTGTTAATCGGCCCCGTCGCAGCGCCCCCTCTCCCTGGGACCCATAGACTCCAACGTCTCCCACAATGGGACCAACCCACGGCCATGGAGCACTTCCTTAAGGTCCCGATCTCGCCGCTTACCATGCCAGGCGAGGTCTACGCAGAGCGTACGGTGTGCCGCCGGGTGAACCCGGGGACGAACATCATGGGGTTTCCCGGAGTGCAGACGCAGGAGGGAGAGCGGGTCGAGGCCCTTAGCTGGGAGCAGTACCAGGCCCAGCTGGATCAGCGGTGGAAGGAGTCGGAGAAACACCGCCAGGCCCAGCGGGAGGCCCACTACCGGCGGGATCTCGCAGTGAAAGACCGGGCCCATAAGGACCGCACCACCCACCAGGCCCTGCGCAGGCAGGGCACCGTTGTCGAGTTCCGGCTCCATGGAGGATGGGGCTTCATCAAGGAGCCGGATCTATACTCCGAGGTCTTCGTCAACTGGAGAGATGTGGAGTCCCATCTCAGGGAAGGCCACCCGGATCGGGATCTGTACAAGGGGGACGAAGTAACCTACACCCGGCACTTCGGAGGGGATGGTCCGCCCTCAACGTACGCAAGCAGCCAGGCCCCATGCCCTCACCAAGCAAGGCGCCGGGAAAGCCATCCCCCGTAGCGAGGGTGCCCCCTTGTGACCAGACCGTGACCATCACGGAGACCACAGTGGTGACCCCCACCTGCACCATCATGAAGACCACTACATGCACCGTAAACACTACCACTATGGTGGTGGCAGGAAGCTCGGCCTCCGGAGTGGTTGACACCTCGGCCGCTAGGGGATCCAGGACCATTGCTACACAGACTCCCGTTTGGAGCCCAGAATCTCCTGTGACCACGCCGAGTGCCCATGCGTACCCGGCGGGATGGCCCCTCCCACTGCTGCCGGCGGAGCTGTCCCGGTCACCAGCATCGCAGCACTAAACCTCGAAGATCCGAAATTTGTATATAGTTCACTGTTTCCTGCTGCTACCTTCATCCCGTAGGGGTTAGAGAGAGAGTCCTCCTGAGAAACGTACAAAGATGTTCGGCACAATGGCAGTAGGCTCAGCCAAGGAGCTAGGCGGTCCTGCATTGGTGAGGTTGGAACGGAAAGAAAGTTGAGATGTTGTAATAGTATTTTATGGAAGGCCTTTAGTGGGCTCAGCGAATACGCCCATAAAGGAAGAGTTAGTTATTTGTTCAAAATTTGCACTTAAGTAGAATACCCGGCTGGGTACTAAAGGTTATTTATAATCTAAATGTTATTTAACCCCTTAGTGACAGAGCCAATTTGGTACTTAATGACCGAGCCAATTTTTGCAATTCTGACCACTGTCACTTTATTACTTTATAACTCTGGAACGCTTCAACGGATCCCGCTGATTCTGAGATTGTTTTTTCGTGACATATTGTACTTCATGTTAGTGGTAACATTTCTTCGATATTACTTGCGATTATTTATGAAAAAAACGGAAATATGGCGAAAATTTTTAAAATTTTGCAATTTTCAAATTTTGTATTTTTATGCCCTTAAATCAGAGAGATATGTCATGAAAAATAGTTAATAAATAACATTTCCCACATGTCTACTTTACATCAGCACAATTTTGGAAACAAAATTTTTTTTTGTTAGGTAGTTATAAGGGTTAAAAGTTGACCAGCAATTTCTCATTTTTACAACACCATTTTTTTTTAGGGACCACATCACATTTGAAGTCATTTTGAGGGGTCTATATGATAGAAAATAATGAAGTGTGACACCATTCTAAAAACTAAACCCCTCAAGGTTCTCAAAACCACATTCAAGAAGTTTATTAACCCTTTACGTGCTTCACAGGAACTGAAACAATGTGGAAGGAAAAAATGTACATTTAACTTTTTTTTGCAAACATCTTAATTCAGAACCATTTTTTTATTTTCACAAGTGTAAAAACAGAAATGTAACGATAAATTTTGTTATGCAATTTCTCCTGAATACGCCAATACCCCATATGTGGGGGTAAACCACTTTTTGGGCGCACCGCAGAACTTAGAAGTGAAGGAGCGCCGTTTGACTTTTTCAATGCAGAATTGGCTGGAATTGAGATCGGACGCCATGTCACGTTTAGAGAGCCCCTGATGTGCCTAAACAGTGGAAACTCCCCACAAGTGACACCATTTTGGAAACTAGACCCCTTAAGGAACTTATCTAGATGTGTGGTGAGCACTTTGAACCCCCAAGTGCTTCACAGAAGTTTATAACGTAGAGCCGTGAAAATAAAAAAATCGCTTTTGTTTACACAAAAATGATCTTTTCGCCCACAAATTCTTATTTTCACAGGGGTAACAGGAGAAATTAGACCACAAAAGTTGTTGTGCGATTTCTCCTGAATACGTCGATACCCCATATGTGAGGGTAAACTACTGTTTGGGCGCATGGCAGAGCTTGGAAGTGAAGGAGCGCCGTTTTACTTTTTCAATGTAGAATTGGCTGGAATTGAGATTGGACGCCATGTCGCGTTTGGAGAGCCCCTGATGTGCCTAAACAGTAGAAACCCCCCACAAGTGACCCCATTTTGGAAACTAGACCCCTTAAGGAAGTTATCTAGATGTGTGGTGAGCACTTTGAACCCCCATGTGCTTCACAGAAGTTTATAATGTAGAGCCGTGAAAAAAAAAATCGCATTTTTTCTACAAAAATGATCTTTTTGCCCACAAATTTTTATTTTCACAAGGGTAACAGGAGAAATTAGACCACTAAAGTTGTTGTGCAATTTCTCCTGAGTACGTCGATACCCAATATGTGGGTGAGCCACTGTTAGGGCGCACCGCAGAGCTTGGAAGAGAAAGAGTGCTGTTTTACTTTTTCAACGTAGAATTGGCTGGAATTGAGATCGGACACCATGTCGCGTTTGGAGAGCCCCTGATGTGCCTAAACAGTAGAAATCCCCCACAAGTGACCCCATTTTGGAAACTAGACCCCCCAAGGAACTTATCTAGATGTGTGGTGAGAACTTTGAATGCCCAAGTGCTTCACAGAAGTTTAGAATGCAGAGTCGTGAAAATAAAAAATATTTTTTTTTCCACAAAAAAGATATTGTAGCCCCCAAGTTTTTATTTTCACAAGGGTAACTGGAGAAATTGGACTGCAATTGTTGTTGTCCAATTTATCCCGAGTACGCTGATGCGCCATATGTGGGGGTAAACCACTGTTTGGGCGCACGGCAGAGCTCGGAAGGGAAGGAGCGCCTTTTTGGAATGCAGACTTTGATAGAATGGTCTGTGGGCGTTATCTTGCGTTTGCAGAGCCCCTGATGTGCCTAAACAGTAGTAACCCCCCACAAGTGACCCCATTTTGGAAACTAGACCCCCAAGGAACTTATATAGATGTGTGGTGAGAACTTTGAATGCCCAAGTGCTTCACAGAAGTTTATAATGGAGAGTCATAAAAAAAAAATATATATATTTTTCCACAAATAGGATTTTGTAGCCCCCAAGTTTTTATTTTCACAAGGGTAACAAGAGAAATTGGACCCCAGAAGTTGTTGTCCAATTTATCCCGAGTATGCTAATGCCCCATATGTGGAGGTAACCCACTGTTTGGGCGCACGGCAGAGCTCAGAAGGGAGGGTGTTCTGAACTGGTGATTCAGAAACACAATGGACCTGGTGATTAAGAGCACACAAAGTGACCTGATAGTTACGAATAACATAGGACGAGCTCTGAGACGTGGGAACTCTGTTGACCGCAATCCCTAATCCTATCACACCACACTAGAGGTAGCCGTGGAGCGCTCCTGACCAGACCTAGGCGCCTCGGGCACAGCCTGAGAAACTAGCTAGCCCTGAAGATAGAAAAATAAGCCTACCTTGCCTCAGAGAAATTTCCCAAAGGAAAAGGCAGCCCCCCACATATAATGACTGTGAGTAAAGATGAAAATACAAACATAGAGATGAAATAGGTTCTAGCAAAGTGAGGCCCGACTTACTGAACAGACCGAGGATAGTAAAGATAGCTTTGCGGTCAGCACAAAAACCTACAAACAACCACGCAGAGGGCGCAAAAAGACCCTCCGCACCGACTAACGGTACGGAGGTGCTCCCTCTGCGTCCCAGAGCTTCCAGCAAGCAAGAAAAACCAATATAGCAAGCTGGACAGAAAAAATAGCAAACAAAAGTAACACAAGCAGAACTTAGCTTATGCAGGGCAGACAGGCCACAAGACGATCCAGGAGAGAGCAAGACCAATACTGGAACATTGACTGGAGGCAAGGAACAAAGAACTAGGTGGAGTTAAATAGAGCAGCACCTAACGACTTAACCTCGTCACCTGAGGAAGGAAACTCAGAAGCCGCAGCCCCACTCACATCCACCAGAGGAAGCTCATAGACAGAACCAGCCGAAGTACCACTCATGACCACAGGAGGGAGCTTACCCACAGAATTCACAAGAGTACCCCCCCTTGAGGAGGGGTCACCGAACCCTCACCAGAGCCCCCAGGCCGACCAGGATGAGCCAAATGAAAGGCACGAACCAGATCGGCAGCATGAACATCAGAGGCAAAGACCCAGGAATTATCTTCCTGACCATAACCCTTCCACTTAACCAGGTACTGGAGTTTCCGTCTCGAAATACGAGAATCCAAAATCTTCTCCACTATATACTCCAACTTCCCCTCAACCAAAACTGGGGAGGAGGATCAACGGATGGAACCACAGGTGCCACGTATCTCCGCAACAATGACCTATGGAATACATTATGGATGGAAAAAGAAGCTGGAAGGGTCAAACGAAAAGACACAGGATTAAGAACCTCAGAAATCCTATATGGACCAATGAAACGAGGCTTAAACTTAGGAGAGGAAACTTTCATAGGAATATAACGAGATGACAACCAAACCAAATCCCCAACACGAAGTCGGAGACCCACACAGCGCCTACGGTTAGCGAAACGTTGAGCCTTCTCCTGGCACAATGTCAAATTGTCCACTACATGAGTCCAAATCTGCTGCAACCTATCCACCACAGTATCCACACCAGGACAGTCCGAAGACTCAACCTGCCCTGAAGAGAAACGAGGATGGAAACCAGAATTGCAGAAAAACGGCGAAACCAAAGTAGCCGAGCTGGCCCGATTATTAAGGGCGAACTCAGCCAAAGGCAAAAAGGACACCCAATCATCCTGATCAGCCGAAACAAAACATCTCAGATATGTTTCCAAGGTCTGATTGGTTTGTTCAGTTTGGCCATTTGTCTGAGGATGGAAAGCCGAGGAAAAAGACAAATCAATGCCCATCCTAGCACAAAAGGTTCGCCAAAACCTCGAAACAAACTGGGAACCTCTGTCAGGAACGATGTTCTCCGGAATGCCATGTAAACGAACCACATGCTGTAAAAACAATGGCACCAAATCAGAGGAGGAAGGCAATTTAGACAAGGGTACCAAATGGACTATCTTAGAGAAGCGATCACAAACCACCCAAATGACCGACATCTTTTGAGAGACGGGGAGATCCGAAATAAAATCCATAGAGATATGTGTCCAGGGCCTCTTCGGGACCGGCAAGGGCAAAAGCAACCCACTGGCACGAGAACAGCAGGGCTTAGCCCGAGCACAAATCCCACAGGACTGCACAAACGAACGCACATCCCGCGACAGAGACGGCCACCAAAAGGATCTAGCCACCAAATCTCTGGTACCAAAGATTCCAGGATGACCAGCCAACACCGAACAATGAACCTCAGAGATAACTGTACTCGTCCATTTATCAGGGACAAACAGTTTCTGCGCTGGGCAACAGGCAGGTCTATTAGCCTGACATTTTTGCAGCACCCGCCGCAAATCAGGGGAGATGGCAGACAAAATTACCCCCTCTTTGAGAATACCCGCCGGCTCAGGTAAACCCGGAGAGTCGGGCACAAAACTCCTAGACAGGGCATCCGCCTTCACATTCTTAGAGCCCGGAAGGTACGAAACCACAAAGTCAAAACGGGAGAAAAACAGCGACCAACGAGCCTGTCTAGGATTCAACCGTTTGTCAGACTCGAGATAAGTCAAGTTCTTGTGATCAGTCAAGACCACCACGCGATGCTTAGCTCCTTCAAGCCAATGACGCCACTCCTCGAACGCCCACTTCATGGCCAACAACTCTCGATTGCCAACATCATAATTACGCTCAGCAGGCGAAAACTTCCTGGAAAAGAAGGCACATGGTTTCATCACCGAGCCATCAGAACTTCTCTGCGACAAAACAGCCCCTGCTCCAATCTCAGAAGCATCAACCTCGACCTGGAACGGGAGCGAAACATCTGGCTGGCACAACACAGGGGCAGAAGAAAAACGACGCTTCAACTCCTGAAAAGCTTCTACAGCAGCAGAAGACCAATTGACCACATCAGCACCCTTCTTGGTTAAATCAGTCAATGGTTTAACAATACTAGAAAAATTATTGATGAAGCGACGATAAAAATTAGCAAAGCCCAGGAACTTTTGCAGACTCTTCAGAGATGTCGGCTGAGTCCAATCATAAATGGCCCGAACTTTAACAGGGTCCATCTCGATAGTAGAGGGGGAAAAAATGAAACCCAAAAATGAAACCTTCTGAACACCAAAGAGACACTTTGACCCCTTCACAAACAAAGAATTAGCACGCAGGATCTGGAACACAATTCTGACCTGCTTCACGTGAGACTCCCAATCATCCGAGAAGACCAAAATATCATCCAAGTATACAATCAGGAATTTATCCAGGTACTCTCGGAAGATGTCATGCATAAAGGACTGAAATACTGATGGAGCATTGGAAAGCCCGAATGGCATAACCAGGTACTCAAAATGGCCCTCGGGCGTATTAAATGCTGTTTTCCATTCATCGCCCTGTTTAATACGCACAAGATTATACGCACCACGAAGATCTATCTTGGTGAACCAACTAGCCCCCTTAATCCGAGCAAACAAATCAGACAGCAGCGGCAAGGGGTACTGAAATTTGACTGTGATTTTATTTAGAAGGCGGTAATCAATACAAGGTCTCAACGAACCATCCTTCTTGGCCACAAAAAAGAACCCTGCTCTCAATGGCGACGATGACGGGCGAATATGACCCTTCTCCAAGGATTCCTTTACGTAACTCCGCATAGCGGCGTGCTCAGGCACAGACAAATTAAACAGTCGACCCTTAGGAAACTTACTACCAGGAATCAAATCGATAGCACAATCGCAATCCCTATGCGGAGGTAGGGCACTGGACTTGGACTCATCAAATACATCCCGGTAATCCGACAAGAACTCTGGGACCTCAGAAGGGGTGGATGATGAAATAGACAGAACTGGAACATCACCATGTACCCCCTGACAACCCCAGCTGGACACAGACATAGATTTCCAATCCAATACTGGGTTATGGACCTGTAGCCATGGCAACCCCAACACGACCACATCATGCAGATTATGCAACACCAAAAAGCGAATATCCTCCTGATGCACAGGAGCCATGCACATGGTCAGTTGGGTCCAGTACTGAGGCTTATTCTTGGCCAAAGGCGTAGCATCAATTCCTCTCAATGGAATAGGATACTGCAAGGGCTCCAAGAAAAACCCACAGCGTCTAGCAAAGTCCAAGTCCATCAAATTCAGGGCAGCGCCTGAATCCACAAATGCCATGACAGAATAGGATGACAAAGAGCAGATCAAAGTAACGGACAAAAGAAATTTCGACTGTACAGTACCAATGGTGGCAGACCTAGCGAACCGCTTAGTGCGCTTAGGGCAATCGGAGATAGCATGAGTGGGATCACCACAATTAAAACACAGCCCACTCTGATGTCTGTGTTCTTGCCGTTCAGCTCTGGTCAAAGTCCTATCACATTGCATAGGCTCAGGTTTATGCTCAGATAATACCGCCAAATGGTGCACATTTTTACGCTCACGTAAGCGTCGATCGATCTGAATGGCCAAAGACATAGACTCATTCAGACCAGCAGGCATAGGAAATCCCACCATGACATCCTTAAGGGCTTCAGAGAGACCCTTTCTGAAAATAGCTGCCAGCGCACATTCATTCCATTGAGTGAGCACAGACCACTTCCTAAACTTCTGACAATATATCTCTACCTCATCCTGACCCAGAGCCAGCAAATTTTTCTCTGCCTGATCCACTGAATTAGGTTCATCATACAGCAATCCGAGCGCCAGAAAAAACGCATCAATATAGCATAATGCAGGATCTCCTGGCGCAAGGGAAAATGCCCAGTCTTGAGGGTCACCACGCAATAAAGAAATAATGATCTTAACTTGTTGAACTGGGTCACCAGAGGAGCGGGGTTTCAAAGCCAGAAACAGTTTACAATTATTTTTGAAATTCAGAAACTTAGCTCTATCTCCAGAAAACAAATCAGGAATAGGAATTCTAGGCTCTAACATAGATTTCTGAACCATAATGTCTTGAATTTTTTGTACTCTTGCAGTGAGATTATCCACACAAGAAGACAGACCTTTAATGTCCATCACTACACCTGTGTCCTGAACCACCCAAATGTCTAGGGGAAAAGAAAGACAAAACACAGTGCAGAGAAAAAAAAATGGTCTCAGAACTTCTCTTTTCCCTCTATTGAGAAGCATTAGTACTTTGGGCCTCCAGTACTGTTCTGAACTGGTGATTCAGAAACACAATGGACCTGGTGATTAAGAGCACACAAAGTGACCTGATAGTTACGAATAACATAGGACGAGCTCTGAGATGTGGGAACTCTGCTGACCGCAATCCCTAATCCTATCACACCACACTAGAGGTAGCCGTGGAGCGCTCCTGACCAGACCTAGGCGCCTCGGGCACAGCCTGAGAAACTAGCTAGCCCTGAAGATAGAAAAATAAGCCTACCTTGCCTCAGAGAAATTCCCCAAAGGAAAAGGCAGCCCCCCACATATAATGACTGTGAGTAAAGATGAAAATACAAACATAGAGATGAAATAGGTTCTAGCAAAGTGAGGCCCGACTTACTGAACAGACCGAGGATAGTAAAGATAGCTTTGCGGTCAGCACAAAAACCTACAAACAACCACGCAGAGGGCGCAAAAAGACCCTCCGCACCGACTAACGGTACGGTGGTGCTCCCTCTGCGTCCCAGAGCTTCCAGCAAGCAATAAAAACCAATATAGCAAGCTGGACAGAAAAAATAGCAAACAAAAGTAACACAAGCAGAACTTAGCTTATGCAGGGCAGACAGGCCACAAGACGATCCAGGAGAGAGCAAGACCAATACTGGAACATTGACTGGAGGCAAGGAATAAAGAACTAGGTGGAGTTAAATAGAGCAGCACCTAACGACTTAACCTCGTCACCTGAGGAAGGAAACTCAGAAGCCGCAGCCCCACTCACATCCACCAGAGGAAGCTCATAGACAGAACCAGCCGAAGTACCACTCATGACCACAGGAGGGAGATTACCCACAGAATTCACAACAGGAGGGAGCACCATTTGACTTTTTGAGCGCAATATTGGCTATCGTGTTTGGAGACTCCCTGATGTACCTAAACAGTGGAAACCCCCCAATTCTAGCTCCAACCCTAACCCCAACACACCCCTAACCCTAATCCCAACCTGATCCATAATCCTAATCACTAACCCTAACCATAATCACAACCCTTACCCCAAAACAACCCTAATGTCAACCCTAACCATAACCCTAATCAAAACTCTAAATCCAACACACCCCTAATCCTAATCTCAACCCTAACCTCAAACCTAACCCTAATCCCAATACACCCCTAATCACAACCCTAACCTTAACCCTAATCCCAAACCTAACCCTAATCCCAAGCGTAACCCTAATGCCAACCCTAACCCTAATACCAACCCTAATCCAAACCCTAATCCAAACTCTAACCCTAACTTTAGCCCCAACCCTAGCCCTAACTTTAGCCCCAACCCTAACCGTAGCCCTAAGGCTACTTTCACACTTGCGTTGTTTGGCATCCGTCGCAATCCATCGTTTTGGACAAGAAACGGATCCTGCAAATGTGCCCGCAGGATACGTTTTTTGCCCATAGACTTGTATTGCCAACGGATCGTGACGGATGGCCACACGTCGCGTCTGTCATGCACTGGATCAGTGTTTTGGCGGACCGTCGGCACAAAAAAAGTTCAATGTAACGTTTTTTTGTACGTCGCATCCGCCATTTCTGACCGCGCATGCGTGGCCGTAACTCCGCCCCCTCCTCCCCAGGACATAGATTGGGCAGCGGATGCGTTGAAAAACTACATCCGCTGCCCACGTTGTGCACAATTTTCACAACGTGTGTTGGTATGTCGGGCCGATGCATTGCGACGGCCCCGTACCGACGTAAGTGTGAAAGAAGCGTAACCCTAAATTTAGCCCCAACCCTAACTCTAAATTTAGCCCCAACCCTAACCCTAAATTTAGCCTCAACCCTAACCCTAAATTTAGCCCTAACCCTAATCCTAGCCCTACCCCTAACTCTTCCCCTAACCCTACCCCTAGCCCTAACCCTACCCCTAACCCTACCCCTAACCCTAACCCTACCCCTACCCCTAATGCTAACCCTACCCCTAACCCTAACCCTACCCCTAACCCTAACCCTACCCCTACCCCTACCCCTAATTTTAGCCCCAACTGCTCTTCTCCTGCCGGCCGGCAGATGGAGACAGATGGCGGGCGCACTGCGCATGCGCCCGCCATTTTCTTTTGCCGGCGGCCAGGAGGAGCAGCAGGAGGACCCAGGGACACAGGTGAGTATGGCAGGGTCCCCAAATCCCCCTATTTCTCTGTCCTCTGATGTGCGATCACATCAGAGGACAGAGAATTACACTTTAGACTTTTTTTTTTCTTTTTTGCGGTCGCCGGTAAACAGTTAATTACCGGCGATCGCAAAACAGGGTCGGTAAAACCGACCCCGATCATGCTCTTTGGGGTCTCGGCTACCCCCGGCAGCCGAGACCCCAAAGATTCTCGCAGGGGACGGCCGGCGGGCGCACTGCGCATGCGCCCGCCATTTATAAGATGGCGGTGCCCACCGGGAGCCACGAGGAGCATCGGGGGAGATAGGTAAGTATTGGGGGGCTACCTGGGACCCCTTTTCTCTGTCCTCCGATGTGCGATCACATCGGAGGACAGAGAAATTAAAAAGAGATCGCGTTTTTGTTTTTTTTTGCGATCGCCGTTAAACGGTTAATTACCGGCGATCGCAAATGCGGGCTGGGTTAAAACCCCCCCCGAATCATGTTCTCTGGGGTCTCGGCTAGCCCCGGTAGCCGAGACCCCGGAGAAAATCCGACTCTGGGGGGCGCTATTTACTTTTTCCACAGCGCCGTTAATTAACGGCGCTGTGGTTTAAGTACCCTTAGCGGCCGCCGTTAAAAGGCGTATCGGCGGTCGCTAAGGGGTTAAAACTATTTAATCTTGTTATTGTTTGCAACGTTTAAGCGTCCTCACCTCCCATAAAGGGAAGCACCTTTTCAATGTAATTGTTCTTAGCATTCAAAAATTTTGTATGTCTTTTACTGCATTATATTGTTGTTCTTCTTTCCCAGTCCAGGAGTACTGGATTTAACCCGGGGGGGGGGGGGGGGGGGGGGGGTAGTGCAGCGCCCCAGAGACCTGGTCGTTGCAGTATAGCGCTCTGCCACTAAGGGGAGCAGCGGTACGTCTGATGGCACTAAGGAGTTCTCCTGACCAGGTATCACTAGAACACATTACACTTTACACTCCGGCCACTAGGGGGAGAAAAAGGCTTTATTTATTGGGCCACTCCTCACACTGGTAAAACTAGGGGCTGGGGAGGAAGTTAGGGAGAAGCTGACTGGGTTGGAACCAGGCAACATCCCGTGGCAGGGGGTGTTGCAGGGAGAAGGCACAGGGGGGTCCCTGTCAGGCGTGGGAACCTGGCAGGTGCCTAGCGAACAGAACAGAACGTAACGGAACCGCGCCTGCACACCCTGCGGCGGTATCCTAAGAAGGAGACACGAAGGGAAGGATATTGTGGAAACGTGTAAACGAGATCAGCACAAAGGAGAGCCAGTAAGAGTCGTGCCGAGAGAGGAAGGCAACATCTTACTGAGGCGCGTAGTCGGTGGCCGGATCACCGTAGGAGTAACTGACTTCAGGCCTTACTTCAAATTCCGCTGGACAGTTAATCATAGGTTGGCTGTCTACCTTCTACACCTACGAAGACATAGGGGGCAACATTGGGAGAGGGGCGTCTCTAGGGTCCCAGAAGACCTCCAAGCCTTTCTGTCAAATGGGTGGCGTCCTAGCCATAACATATCTGGGGGATGTTAGAAACTAGCAACATCTGGAACCAAAGAACGAGAGAGAGGAAGAAAGCTGTAGAGAACGAACGAACGAGAGCAGCAGTTGTGAGGACTATTCCGAATGCTCAGCAGGGTAGGACTACAACACACAGGCGCTATTGGTAGGCAACGATTTCCATCTGCGAGGGAAACTCTGGTTGTGCCCATCGGACCAGCCGGTCTCTGATAGCCCGGTTGAACGTGCTCTGGACTGAGTATATTGAAGCCTTCAGTAAAAAGGTAAAGAGACTGCAACCTTGTGTCCTCGTTATTGCCTGCACCTCACACCATCACCATCCCCCTTACTGGGAAGCCCTGGGGACATACTTCACCTGTGGGAAGTTATACCACCCAGCTGCCATTCCATCACCCCAGCGGACCCCACAGCAGCGTCGGTCATCCTGACCAAACACCACAGGTGGCGTCACGAACCCCTGACAGACTGTTCCACTACTTTCATTGGACGCCCCTTAACAGGGTCACGGATCGGGTCTAGCCACCGTGACTGCCTTAGAACCGAACCAGAGAGGCCCGGTACCGAAACGCGTGGCCCTGTGTCTGGGTGCGCTCCAGAACCCCTTCCCCTTATGTGTAGGTCTTCACTTGAGATTAACCTAGGGTCATCGGTGGGTCTATTCGCAAGGAATGGGTCACCCACTCCATCGTAAGGTTTCAGCTTAGTCATAGTGCAGGGTCAGATTTCCCCCTTCTACCTTAGTCCTGTGTTGCAGATTCGTAACATTTATCTTGCGCTCTCCACTTACAGTGCTTATACTGGGGTTTCCTTGTAAACCTCTGAAATAAGTGATACAGATGGAACCCCCGGCGGAAGATTCCCTATAATGAGACAGGTGGTAGCACTGTGGACGCCTTAGGACCTGTGATCTGGCGTTGTTTGTCTTTTTTAGTATTGCATAAACATGCAGTCAGCCACAGATTTGTGCACTTCTGAAAAGAACACCACTGACCAGAGGCCAGACGGAGTCCAGAGTAAGGGTACCGTCACACTATACGATTTACCTACGATCACGACCAGCGATATGACCTGGCCGTGATCGTAGGTAAATCGTAGTGTGGTCGCTGGGGAGCTGTCACACAGACAGCTCTCCAGCGACCAACGATGCCGAGGTCCCTGGGTAACCAGGGTAAACATCGGGTAACTAAGCGCAGGACCGCGCTTAGTTACCCGATGTTTACCCTGGTTACAAGCGTTAAACTAAAAAAAAAAAAACAGCACATACTTACATTCTGGTGTCCGTCAGGTCCCTTGCAGTCTGCTTCCCGCACTCAGTGACTGCCGGCCGTAAAGTGAAAGTGAAAGCACAGCCGCTGTGCTCTGCTTTCACTTTACGGCCGGCAGTCACAGCGGGACTATGTTGTGCCCATAATACTGTTTGGAGCAATGCATGGGGTTCATTATACTGTATGGAGGACTATGTGGTGTAGACAATACTGTATGGAGCAATATATGGGGCTTATTATTCTGTATGGAGCACTATGTGGTGCCCATCATACTGTTTGGAGGACAAATCTGTCCAGTTTCGGAGCTATTGATATCACTCATGTAATGTAAGAAGTGAAATATTTGGCATTGTACTATACCTATATTTCTCTGCCGTATCCATGCATCATAAATCGTGGTATCTGTGAAAGGGGCCCCCTGAGACTCTTTTGCCCAGGGCCCACGAAAACCTGGAGCCGGCCCTGCTGGTTGGTCCAGCAGATTAGGTGCTGAGCTGTTTTATTTATGATAGTTCTGCGCTGAGTTTTATTGGAGTGATGAGGAGGATTTAGTAGTAGGACTCATCACTCTCACTCCCGCTCAAGTTCAGGTAGTACTGGAGTCTAAGCCAGCTCAGCTGAGAGAGATTGTCACTACAGACACAGAAAAGGCTGAAGGAAAAGCTTTAGTGAGACACGACCTCTGGCTAATATGATGTGTTCCTAAGGGCGCATACTCACCTGCGAGAAACTCAGATGAGTCTCGCACTTCAATGCCCGGCCCTGCAGGGCTGCCACTAGGAATTTCGGGGCCCCATACTGGCAAAATTTTCAGGGCCCCCTTCAGACTCCACCCCAGCCCCACCTCCACCCCTCAAACTGTCCACAGTCAAAAGATTTTTAAAGCCGCCATCACGACAAAGTCGGGCCCTACCCTACTCTAACCTATTAAACATTTATTAAAATATCCAATACAATTTAGGTATATTTTTATTTATTGTTCCATTTTTTAAGTTACCAATACCACATACAGGGGACAAATACCACCGCAAAAATGACCAGACACCATATTACCACCACATAGTGACCAAATAATAGCACATACAAGGAACAAATACCACCACACCATGTCCAGACCACATATTACCACCATATGATCACCAATAATACCACATACAAGGAACAAATACCACCACACCATGACCAGACCACATATTACCACCACATAGTGACCAAATAATAGCACATACAAGGAACAAATACCGCCACACCATGGCCGGACAACATATTACCACCACATTGTTACTGAATAATACAATAATGATTAGTAATAAAAAAAACACAATACTAATATGACCATAAGTGCCCGTATTCACCGGAGATCTGTACTTAGTATGCAGTGTGTGTCAGTGTTCAGGTAATACAGTGCTCACCGGTGACATTATTGTCATGGTTTACTGTGCTCTCGGGTCAGGTAGTTGCAGGGTTAACTAAGGCCTCTTTCTGGGTCCTGGGAGGCTTTTTATAGCCTCACTCTGAGGTCAGTCCTTGTCGTTTATACTCTGACCATTGGCTGAGTGTGTCTGACCCTGGTGTGCCTCTGCTTTGTGCAAGTACTAGTCTGTCTGTTTAGTTTCTGATTTGGTTCTGTCGCTGTTGTGATTTCTGCCTGCTGTTTTTGTGCTGTCTATTGCCCGTTCTGGTTTTTCTGATCTATTGCTACGTCCTGACTATTCTTCTGATTGCCCCTGTGTACCGCGCCGCCCTCTCTGTGTATGACCCCCGCCTGTCCGACCTGAGTTCCCCTCTCCTTTACTTTAGTTTCCCTGTAAAGACTTACACCCATCTCCAGCAGCAGGATGCTAAGCCCCACCTCCTGTGGTCACATGATCGCAGGTCATCCTGTTCTCTACCATACTCAGCACGCTGTGCAGGTCCCGTCTGTCTAAGTTTTCCTTGTGGTATCTGACCCCGGGTCCTCCTGTAGTTTTTTCTCTTTCTCCCTTTTTCTCTCTCTCTCTCTTTGTTAGGGGGAAGTTTAAGAGTGTTATCTGAATGGATCCTATGCAGGCATTAGCGGATCAGGTGAAACACCTAACGCAAATGTTCCAGAAATTGAATGTGGAGCAGCGCACGATGGCTCAGACCCAGCAGCAGCTGGTAGATTCTGTACAGGGGGCTGTCGCTGCGGGGTCTTTTGGTACTGGTAGTACAGATGTGTCGTTGGTGTCTCCTGAATCTCCAGTAAAACTACCCGACACCTTCTCAGGGGATAAAAAGGAGTTCAGAGCCTTCAGGGAGGGATGTAAACTTTTTTTTCCCCTGAGGCCTCGTTCTTCTGGGGATGAGTTCCAGAGGGTGGGGGTCATTATTTCTTTACTTCGCGGGGCTCCTCAAGCCTGGGCCTTTTCTCTATCTACTTCTGCTCCTGAGAGGATGACTGTTGATGCCTTTTTTTTGTGCCCTGGGCCGCATCTATGATGAGCCTGACAGAGTCCGTATGGCTGAGGACATGGTAATGAGTGTTCGGCAGGGCAAACATTCAGCTGAGTGGTTCTGTTCTGAGTTCCGACGGTGGGCTGCAGAGGTGTCCTGGAATGATGCCGCCCTTCGAGGGCTATTCCGCAGGGGCCTGTCTGAACGCCTCCAGGACGCTTTGGCCCTTCATCCTCCACCTGACACTCTGGAGGATGCCATAACCCAGGCCGTACGAATGGACCGCAGGTTACACGCCAGGGGTGTAATGCAGTTTGAAACTTCCCTGTTTGCTGGCAGCAAAGAGATTGGGTCTGCTCCTGAGCCCATGGAAATCGGTGTCACCTCGCTAAAAGAGAAGGAGAGAAGACGCCGCTGGGAGAACAAACTCTGTTTCTATTGTGGAGAACCCGGACACTGGAGAAAAGATTGCCCCTCATGTCCATCATCCTCTCAGACGACGGGAAACGACTAGGTCTGGGTAGCGGTCGAGGAAACTGCTCAGACCTTCAGGTACTGTCTTCCTCGTGTACTAAAGTCTTGTTAAAGGTGGAACTATGGGTAGATAATTATCGTTTTTTGTCTACAGCTTTGGTGGACAGTGGTTCATCCCTCAACCTGGTCAGTTCCTGTGTCATCTCCCAACACAAGATAGGGACAGTCAGGCTGGAAACGCCACTTAAAATTGTGGCCATCGACTCTTCCCCTCTTACACGTACAGGAATTCTTTATGTTTCCAAAAGGTTTTCTTTACAGATAGGTTCTTCCCACAAGGAAGAGATGGAATGTTTTGTTATGGACAAATTGCCCGCAGGGCTAGTGCTGGGCATGCCATGGCTTCAACGCCACAACCTGGTAATTGACTGGGAAGCAGGGGAGATTATTAGATGGGGATCCAAATGTGTCGATTGTTGCCATAAACCTGTTTGTTGTTTGAAACTTGCAAAACCTGTCTCGGTGTCTTCTGTTAGTCTGGAGGGTATTCCGGAGTACCTAAAAGACTTTGAGGACATGTTTTCTGAAAGTGAGGCTGAGGCGCTGCCCCCGCATAGGCCATTTGACTGTGCTATTGATCTTATCCCTGGAGCCAAATTGCCCAAAGCCCGTCTATTTAATTTGTCAGGCCCGGAGCGCCTAGCTATGAAGCAATACATTGCTGAAAGTCTTCGTAAAGGGCATATAAGACCTTCTGTGTCCCCAGTAGCTGCGGGGTTTTTCTTTGTTAAAAAAAAGGATGGCGGCCTACGTCCCTGCCTCGACTTTCGGGAACTTAATAAAATTACAGTCAGGAACACATACCCCCTGCCTCTGATTCCTGATCTCTGTAACCAGCTCTCTGGGGCCACGTGGTTTTCGAAGTTGGACCTCAGAGGAGCTTATAATCTGATAAGAATACGGGAAGGTGATGAATGGAAAACTGCATTTCTTACATCAGAGGGGTTATTAGAAAATCTGGTGATGCCATTTGGTCTCACCAATGCCCCAGCTGTGTTTCAAAATTTCATTAATGTTGTTTTTTCGGACCTCATTGGTCGCTTTGTTGTTATCTACTTGGATGATATCCTGATATATTCCTCTGACAGACATTCTCATTTATCACATGTTAGAACAGTGTTTCAAAGACTCAGGGAAAATCAATTATTTGTTAAACTAGAGAAATGTTCTTTTTTCGTTCAGGAGCTATCATTTTTGGGTCCCATAATCTCTCCACAGGGGTTTCGTATGGATCCCAAGAAGGTGCAAGCCATTATGGAGTGGGTCCAGCCTCGGGACCTTAGGGGACTCCAGCGCTTTTTGGGATTCGCTAATTACTATCGCAGGTTTATCAAAGGTTTTTCTCAGATTGTTAAACCCCTTACTGACCTCACATGTAAAGGGGCAGATGTCAGGAATTGGTCCTTGTCAGCCAAACAATCTTTTCTATCTTTGAAAAACTGTTTCACAACTGCTCCTGTTCTAGTGCAACCTGACTCATCCAAGCCATTTGTAGTGTGGGTAGTGTGGGGACAAGGTGTGGCTCTCTACGCGAAATATAAGTCTCCGTATGCCCTCCGCCAAACTGGGACCTAAGTTCATCGGTCCCTACGAGATCATTGAGGTTGTAAACCCGGTGGTGTATCGTCTTCGCCTCCCTCCCTCGTTGAAACTTCATAATGTATTCCATAGATCCTTGCTTAAACCTTTAGGATCGGTGGTGGAAGATCCAGGTGCTGATCCTTCCCCAGTCTTGGTCGAGGGGCATCTGGAATTCGAGGTACAACATATTGTAGATTCCCGGCGGGTTCGTGGGTCTCTACAATACTTGGTGCATTGGAAGGGGTACGGGCCGGAGGACCGGTCTTGGGTGCCAGCTAGGTCGGTACATGCTGATCGTCTGGTTCAGGCATTCCATGCTCGGAATCCTGAGAAACCTGGGGGTCCAGAGGCCCCCCATTAAGTAGGGGTACTGTCATGGTTTACTGTGCTCTCGGGTCAGGTAGTTGCAGGGTTAACTCTTATGGCCTCTTTCTGGGTCCTGGGAGGCTTTTTATAGCCTCACTCTGAGGTCAGTCCTTGTCGTTTATACTCTGACCATTGGCTGAGTGTGTCTGACCCTGGTGTGCCTCTGCTTTGTGCAAGTACTAGTCTGTCTGTTTGGTTTCTGATTTGGTTCTGTTGCGGTTGTGATTTCTGCCTGCTGTTTTTGTACTGTCTATTGCCCGTTCTGGTTTTTCTGATCTATTGCTACGTCCTGACTATTCTTCTGATTGCCCCTGTGTACCGCGCCGCCCTCTCTGTGTATGACCCCCGCCTGTCCGACCTGAGTTCCCCTCTCCTTTACTTTAGTTTCCCTGTAAAGACTTACACCCATCTCCAGCAGCAAGACGCTAAGCCCCACCTCCTGTGGTCACATGATCGCAGGTCCTCCTGTTCTCTACCATACTCAGAACGCTGTGCAGGTCCCGTCTGAGTTTTCCTTGTGGTATCTGACCCCGGGTCCTCCTGTAGTGTGGGTGAGTCACCCTGTTCAGCCGTGACAGTGCTTCAGTGCTGACAGGATCTTGACAATTATACACAGGAGCTCTATATATAGTGTCATTGTAAAGGTAATGCAGTGATCACTGGTGACATTGTACATAGGACCTCTGTATATAGTATACAGTGTATAGCATCAGTGTACAGGTAACACACTGACTCACCAGTGACATCTCTAGGTGAAGGCCTTCATCTTTGCTTTTAATCTTCATCCAGCACAGACTGCCATCACTTCATCCAGCCAGGGCTTGTTTCTGCAGGAAATAACAGTTATCTAGAGCAGGGGTGTCAAACTGCATTCCTTGAGGGCCGCAAACCATGCGTGTTTTCAAGATTTCCTTAGCATTGCACAAGGTGCTGCAATCATTGTGTGTGTAGGTGATGAAATTATCACCTGTGCAGTACAAGGAAATCCTGAAAACATGACCTGTTTGCAGCCCTCGAGGAATGCAGTTTGACACCCCTGATCTAGAGTACCGCTTGCAGAACACATTACTTTTTTTTCCCCAAATTCTAAACTACAGCAGATGAAGAAAAAAAGTGACAGTGTTGCTCTGCACAGTAACAGGACCGTTCCCCTCATTTAAAACAGTATTCTCAAAAAATTAAATAAATACATCACTGCAGTAATAATATCCCTTAATTAGCCCCTATGGTAATAATATCCCCCATCCTGGCCCCCGTGTGTCTCATTCCTGGCTCCAGCCATATGTTCTCCTATTCTGCCCCCATGTGATGTCCCATCGTGCCCCATATGATCTCCCCATCCTGCCCCATGATCCTGCCCCATCTGTCTCCATCGTATCGATTCTACCCCATGATCCTACACCATCTGTCTCCATCCTGCCCCATCTGTCCCATGATCCTGCCCCATCTGTCTTCATCCTACACCATGTCTCCAACCCCGTGTCTCCATTCTGCCCCCTTGTCTCCATTCTGCCCCTTGTCTCCATTCTGCCCCTGTGTCTCCAATCTGCCCCTTGTCTCCATTCTGCTTCCTGTCTCCATTCTGTGCCGGGCTGGATGGAGACACAAGGTCCATGTGTTTCCATCCTGCTGGTGAAACATTGCGGTTTGCCGCTTTCCATACAAAAAAAACTTTCTTCTTACCATGCCGCGCTCCTGCGGCGGAAATCCCTCCGTGTTTCAGCGAGCACTTGCCAGCGAATGACATTGACGTCATACGCCGGCGATGCGCGCTGACGTCAGCTGCCAGCCTCCAATTGGCTGGCGCCTTTAACCATTGCCATGCGGGCCCACAAGGCTGATAGAGTAACTGAACCTGCGTCTCGGACGCAGGTTCAGTTACCGATAGGAGCCTGCCGCTGGGGCCCAGGCCTGATGAACAGAAGAGACTGGGCCTGATGCGGGCCCCCTCTGCCTACCGGGCCCCATACGCCAGTCAGGCAGTAGTAAGATTCCTAACGCTGGGTTCACACTGCGTTGTGTGAACCCGTTTAACGGACTACGTTACACCGCGGCATAACGCCGCCATTACTGGCAATGGCGAATGCATCGCTAGCGCACACCCACAATGGGCGTGCACTAGCAATGAGCAGTCATTGAGTGACGGACCCGAGACGCGGGCTGCAGCGTTTCCAAGTCCGTCACTGCTAGCGCAGATGGAGCTAGCAGATGCTCCATCTGCGCTAGTACAGTGCCAAAGTCGGCACTTGCATTAGTGCAGTCCGTTTAACGGATTTGTTGAATGGACTGCACAACACAAGTGTGAACCTAGCCTAATGTATTCAGTTCATAAAACCTGGCCTGCACAACGTCAGCCTTAATGCATCAGGGCCACTGTTCTTGTTAGTGCGTTGCTAACTTTTAATTGAAAAACATTAGAAATGTGGTTTATTTGACGGTGCAACCAGACGGCTGTACATGGACGACGATCACAGTGCACTGCTCGGACTGGCCGGTGGCTCTCCTGACCCGGGCATAGAAATATAGGCTGTCACGGTCAGGTCAGTAGGGTTACCGGCCAGTCTGAGCAGTGCGATGCGCTTGTCTATGAAAGGTCACATTCACACTATCAGTATTTGGTCAGTATTTATGAGCCAAAACCAGGAGTATAATAGAAACACGTCACTTCAGGTTTTGGCTTAGAAATCCTGAGGTAAAATACTGACTAAATACTGAATGTGTGAACGTGGCCTTATACAGCACTGCCTGGGTCCGAAGTGCTTCGCGACCTAGTATGAAATTCGCCATTGGTTTCGGACACCATGAACTTCAGCATCAGCAGGACATTTCCCCACACTGCTAGCGCTACTGGATGACACCCTGCTGCTGGAGGACACCCTGCTGCTGGAGGACACCCTGCTGCTGGAGGACACCCTGCTGCTGGAGGACACCCTACTGCTGGAGGACACCCTGCTGCTGAATGACACCCTGCTGCTGGAGGACACCCTGCTGCTGGAGGGAGGACACCCTACTGATGGATGACACCCTGCTGCTGGAGGACACCCTGCTGCTGGAGGACACCCTGCTGCTGGAGGACACCCTACTGATGGATGACACCCTGCTGCTGGAGGACACCCTGCTGCTGGAGGGAGGACACCCTGCTGCTGGGGACACCCTGCTGCTGGAGGGAGGACACCCTACTGATGGATGACACCCTGCTGCTGGAGGACACCCTGCTGCTGGAGGACACCCTGCTGCTGGAGGGAGGACACCCTACTGATGGATGACACCCTGCTGCTGGAGGACACCCTGCTGCTGGAGGACACCCTGCTGCTGGAGGGAGGACACCCTGCTGCTGGAGGGAGGACACCCTACTGATGGAGGACACCCTGCTGCTGGAGGACACCCTGCTGCTGGAGGACACCCTGCTGAATGACACCCTGCTGCTGGAGGACACCCTGCTGCTGGAGGACACCCTGCTGCTGGAGGACACCCTACTGCTGGATGACACCCTGCTGAATGACACCCTGCTGCTGGAGGACACCCTGCTGCTGGAGGACACCCTGCTGAATGACACCCTGCTGGAGGACACCCTGCTGCTGGAGGACACCCTGCTGAATGACACCCTGCTGGAGGACACCCTGCTGCTGGAGGACACCATGCTGAATGACACCCTGCTGCTGGAGGGAGGACACCCTGCTGCTGGAGGGAGGACACCCTGCCGCTGGAGGGAGGACACCCTGCCGCTGGAGGACACCCTGCTGCTGGATGACGAGCTGCTGGAGGACACCCTGCTGCTGGAGGACACCCTGCTGCTGGAGGACACCCTACTGCTGGATGACACCCTGCTGAATGACACCCTGCTGCTGGAGGACACCCTGCTGCTGGAGGACACCCTACTGCTGGATGACACCCTGCTGAATGACACCCTGCTGCTGGAGGACACCCTGCTGCTGGAGGACACCCTGCAGAATGACACCCTGCTGCTGGAGGACACCCTGCTGCTGGAGGACACCCTGCAGAATGACACCCTGCTAGAGGACACCCTGCTGCTGGAGGACACCCTGCTGAATGACACCCTGCTGGAGGACACCCTGCCGCTGGAGGACACCCTGCTACTGGAGGACACCCTGCAGAATGACACCCTGCTGGAGGACACCCTGCCGCTGGAGGACACCCTGCTGCTGGAGGACACCCTGCAGAATGACACCCTGCTGGAGGACACCCTGCTGCTGGAGGACACCCTGCTGAATGACACCCTGCCGCTGGAGGACACCCTGCTACTGGAGGACACCCTGCCGCTGGAGGACACCCTGCTGCTGGAGGGAGGACACCCTGCTGCTGGAGGACACCCTGCCGCTGGAGGACACCCTGCCGCTGGAGGACACCCCGCCGCTGGAGGACACCCTGCTGCTGGAGGACACCCTGCTGCTGGAGGACACCCTGCTGCTGGAGGACACCCTGCTGCTAGATGACGAGCTGCTAGAGGACACCCTGCCGCTGGAGGACACCCTGCCGCTGGAGGACACCCTGCCGCTGGAGGACACCCGGCCGCTGGAGGACACCCTGCTGCTGGAGGACACCCTGCTGCTGGAGGACACCCTGCTGCTAGATGACGAGCTGCTAGAGGACACCCTGCCGCTGGAGGACACCCTGCCGCTGGAGGACACCCGGCCGCTGGAGGACACCCTGCCACTGGAGGACACCCTGCCGCTGGAGGACACCCTGCTGCTGGAGGACACCCGGCTGCTGGAGGGAGGACACCCTGCCACTGGAGGACACCCTGCCGCTGGAGGACACCCTGCCACTGGAGGACACCCTGCCGCTGGAGGACGCCCTGCCGCTAGAGGACACCCTGCTGCTGGAGGGAGGACACCCTGCCGCTGGAGGACACCCTGCCGCTGGAGGACACCCTGCCGCTAGAGGACACCCTGCTGCTGGATGACACCCTGCCGCTGGAGGGAGGACACCCTGCCGCTGGAGGACACCCTGCCGCTGGAGGACACCCTGCTGCTGGATGACGAGCTGCTGGAGGACACCCTGCTGTATCCGCCCTATGACTAGACGCAGAGCCGCCGTGTCACACAGGGGCCGGGCAGCGGAGACATTGCTTCCGCCCACTGTGGAGACGCCGCTTCTGCGTGGACCTACATTTTGTCACTATGGTCATGGCGGAGGGCGCTACAGTCCTGAGAAGAAACAGGCCGGGCACCAGGAGCCAGGTACGAGCTGCTCGGCCCGTGCGGTGACGGTCCCCGGGGATGTGTGGCGGAGCTCCTGCGCTTCTCGGAGCCTTTGCCTCTGTGGTACGGAGCCGGCTGGGAGCTGGAAAGCGCCATTTGCACACGGAGTGTCGGCCGCCATACTTTGTTTTGCTACCCTGCCCTGGTAACGAGAGCCATTAGTACCGGAGAGCAGGGCCGTGTGTACGGTGCTGGAGCCGCCGCAGGAATGGCTGCGCCCTGGGCCTCCCGGCTCCGTACTGCAGCCTGTCAGCGGGGTGCAGAGCTCCATAGTCGGAAGGGTAGAAGACCACCCATGGGAGGCTGTGACAGGACCCAAGTCTCTGGCAGCGGCCTTTGTAGTGCGCCCAGGGGCCGGGGCAGTAGGTAAAGTGGATGGGGCCTCTCAGCTGCCATGTTTACTTCTAGCCCACACACTGCAGTAGAGCCACGTCCCATAAAGAGTTAAAAAATGTCCAAAAACGAAATGTACACTGAACTGGCACATAAACCTACAACCCACCCAATGCCCTGTAGTTTTGTCACCAGGGAAAAAAATAGTTCTGGATATTTCAAATGATGGAAAGAAACGTGTGTGTGTGTGTGTGTGTGTGTGTGTGTGTGTTTTATTTTCCTTTAAAGCTACCAAAAAATGGGTACTCGAGGGGTTAAACTTATACCAGGCCAGCTTCACTGTTGGGAAGCCCATGAATTGTCCCCTGACCTGTGCCATGCTATGGCCACTTCTGCCCTACATCTGTAGTTACAGATTATACCAAACTGGAGTGTTCCTTCCAGTAAGAGAAGGGGAGGCAACCAGGAGCGGCCTATGGAAGGGCCTATCCGGCTGTCCTAAAAGTGCTAGTGTTGAGCGATACCTTCCGATATCCAGAAGTATCAGATTGGATCAGCCGATATCCCAAAAATATTGGATATCGCTGATACCCGATACCAATGCAAGTCAATGGGACACAAATATCGGAACGTAAATAAGCCCTTTCTGTCCTTCTACATCCTGTTCCAGAGGAGGGAAGAGTGTGGGCGGACACTGTGCGTGCCTGCTGGGGCTCTGTGTCTGTACATGTGTGCAGGCATCGTGATTGACACATTAGCCAATGATGGGAGACTAGTAGTCCCATCGACCGGCTAATGTGTTGAATGAAAAACAAACAAAAAAAAAACAACACATACAGTGGTGTTCAAAAGTCCTGCATAGGATAAATTGATTGATTTTTCAAGTTTTAAACGTTTTCTGTCGAATATTTTCGATGCTAATATGACATATTATATATGGTTTTGTTCAGAATACAATTTTGCATTCTTTCCCTGTAATATTTTTAGCGTTTGAAGCAGTTTTGCCTGAATTTATTGCAACAATATGGGAATTGAAAGCAGAACTAAACATTGTACAGCTTCAGATCCAAAATTAGCCAATCACAGATGAGGTTCTTGTGACCATCATAACCGGGATATGGCAGCCAATCACATTGCATTACATTGCATCACATCTGCTGCTTTATTTGTTTGTTTTATCTGTTGGTCTATCTAGTGATCATACTGTAGAGTTTTATGATGGGAGCCTTCAGATTTTTGCCAGCGGAGGACCGTGTGCGAGTTGTGGTGCTACATGAAGAGGGTTATACTGGCCCCCAGATCGCAAGGAAGGTCGGCTGTAATCAGAGTAGAGTCATAAGAATTTTGCAGAAACATAAGCAGCTTGGAATCACCCAGGACAGGCTCAGATCTGGTCGGCCCAGAAAGTCAACTAAGGGCCCCTTTCCACTTGTGTGAGAAAAAAACGGTCCGATTTACAGACCAAAAAAACTGATGTAACGTCTGCGAGTGCCATGCGAGTGTCATGCGATTTTTTTTTTATCGCAACATCCGTATGACATCCGTATTGCTGTCCGATTTTTACGCACGGGTCTCCTTTGAAAAGCCGGTAATTCAGCGCAGAGTACAGTAAAATCACAGTGACAGGTTAGATTAGAGTAGATATATACACATAGAATAGGTATATATACATATATATATGTCAGGGAGACACCTATATATATATATATATATATATATATATATATATATATATATATATATATATATATATATATATATATAATTTATATTTAATGCAGCGTGAGATAGCTTTAAAGCTGGTAATTCAATTACCGGCTTTTGCTTTCTCCTTCACAAACCCGACATGATATGAGACCTGGTTTACATACAGTAAACCATCTCATATCACCATTTTTTTTGCATATTCCACACTACTAATGTTAGTAGTGTGTATATGCAAAATTTGGGCGTTCTAGCTATTATATTTAAGGGTTAAATGGCGGAAAAAATTGGCGTGGGCTCCCGCACAATTTTCTCCGCCAGAGTAGTAAAGCCAGTGACTGAGGGCAGATATTAATAGCCTGGAGAGGGTCCACGGTTATTGGCCCCCCCCTGGCTAAAGACATCTGCCCCCAGCCACCCCAGAAAAGGCACATCTGGAAGATGCGCCTATTCTGGCACTTGGCCACTCTCTTCCCATTCCCGTGTAGCGGTGGGATATGGGGTAATGAAGGGTTAATGCCACCTTGCAATTGTAAGGTGACATTACGCCTAATTAATAATGGAGAGGCGTCAATTATGACACCTATCCATTATTAATCCAATTGAAAGAAAGGGTTAAAAAAATACACACACATTATTAAAAATAAAAATAATAAACCAACAATATACTTACCTTCCACAGATCTGTAAAGTCCAACAATGTAAATCCTTCTGAAGGGGTTAAAACATTTTGCAGCCAGGAGCTTTGCTAATGCAATGCTACTCCTCGCTGCAAAACCCCGGGGAATGAGGCTAAATATAGATCAATGAGCTATATTTAGCTTCATTTGCGGTGAGGCGCCCTCTGCTGGCTGTTCATAGATCGTGGGAACTTTCCTAGAAAGCTCCCAGGCAACCTTTGTTTTTATTTCATTAATATAATTTTTAATAATGTGTGTGTGTATTTTTTTAACCCTTTCTTTCAATTGGATTAATAATGGATAGGTGTCATAATTGACGCCTCTCCATTATTAATTAGGCTTAATGTCACCTTACAATTGCAAGGTGGCATTAACCCTTCATTACCCCATATCCCACCGCTACACGGGAATGGGAAGAGAGTGGCCAAGTGCCAGAATAGGCGCATCTTCCAGATGTGCCTTTTCTGGGGTGGCTGGGGGCAGATGTTTTTAGCCAGGGGGGGGGCAATAACCATGGACCCTCTCCAGGCTATTAATATCTGCCCTCAGTCACTGGCTTTACTACTCTGGCGGAGAAAATTGTGCGGGAGCCCACGCCAATTTTTTCCGCCATTTAACCCTTAAATATAATAGCTAGAACGCCCAAATTTTGCATATACACACTACTAACATTAGTAGTGTGGAATATGCAAAAAAAATGGTGATATGAGATGGTTTACTGTATGTAAACCAGGTCTCATATCATGTCGGGTTTGTGAAGGAGAAAGCAAAAGTCGGTAATTGAATTACCAGCTTTAAAGCTATCTAGCGCTGCATTAAATATAAATATATACAGTGGGGCAAAAAAGTATTTAGTCAGTCAGCAATAGTGCAAGTTCCACCACTTAAAAAGATGAGAGGCGTCTGTAATTTACATCATAGTTAGACCTCAACTATGGGAGACAAGCTGAGAAAAAAAAATCCAGAAAATCACATTGTCTGTTTTTTTATCATTTTTTTTGCATATTATGGTGGAAAATAAGTATTTGGTCAGAAACAAACAGTCAAGATTTCTGGCTCTCACAGATCTGTAACTTCTTCTTTAAGAGTCTCCTCTTTCCTCCACTCATTACCTGTAGTAATGGCACCTGTTTAAACTTGTTATCAGTATAAAAAGACACCTGTGCACACCCTCAAACAGTCTGACTCCAAACTCCACTATGGTGAAGACCAAAGAGCTGTCAAAGGACACCAGAAACAAAATTGTAGCCCTGCACCAGGCTGGGAAGACTGAATCTGCAATAGCCAACCAGCTTGGAGTGAAGAAATCAACAGTGGGAGCAATAATTAGAAAATGGAAGACATACAAGACCACTGATAATCTCCCTCGATCTGGGGCTCCACGCAAAATCCCACCCTGTGGGGTCAGAATGATCACAAGAACGGTGAGCAAAAATCCCAGAACCACGCGGGGGGACCTAGTGAATGAACTGCAGAGAGCTGGGACCAATGTAACAAGGCCTACCATAAGTAACACACTACGCCACCATGGACTCAGATCCTGCAGTGCCAGACGTGTCCCACTGCTTAAGCCAGTACATGTCCGGGCCCGTCTGAAGTTTGCTAGAGAGCATTTGGATGATCCAGAGGAGTTTTGGGAGAATGTCCTATGGTCTGATGAAAACAAACTGGAACTGTTTGGTAGAAACACAACTTGTCGTGTTTGGAGGAAAAAGAATACTGAGTTGCATCCATCAAACACCATACCTACTGTAAAGCATGGTGGTGGAAACATCATGCTTTGGGGCTGTTTCTCTGCAAAGGGGCCAGGACAACTGATCCGGGTACATGAAAGAATGAATGGGGCCATGTATCGTGAGATTTTGAGTGCAAACCTCCTTCCATCAGCAAGGGCATTGAAGATGAAACGTGGCTGGGTCTTTCAACATGACAATGATCCAAAGCACACCGCCAGGGCAACGAAGGAGTGGCTTCGTAAGAAGCATTTCAAGGTCCTGGAGTGGCCTAGCCAGTCTCCAGATCTCAACCCTATAGAAAACCTTTGGAGGGAGTTGAAAGTCCGTGTTGCCAAGCGAAAAGCCAAAAACATCACTGCTCTAGAGGAGATCTGCATGGAGGAATGGGCCAACATACCAACAACAGTGTGTGGCAACCTTGTGAAGACTTACAGAAAACGTTTGACCTCTGTCATTGCCAACAAAGGATATATTACAAAGTATTGAGATGAAATTTTGTTTCTGACCAAATACTTATTTTCCACCATAATATGCAAATAAAATGTTAAAAAAACAGACAATGTGATTTTCAGGATTTTTTTTTCTCAGTTTTTCTCCCATAGTTGAGGTCTACCTATGATGTAAATTACAGACGCCTCTCATCTTTTTAAGTGGTGGAACTTGCACTATTGCTGACTGACTAAATACTTTTTTGCCCCACTGTATATATATATATATATATATATATATATATATATATAGGTGTATCCCTGACATATATATATGTATATATACCTATTCTATGTGTATATATCTACTCTAATCTAACCTGTCAGTGTGATTTTACTGTACTCTGCGCTGAATTGCCGGCTTTTCAAAGGAGACCCGTGCGTAAAAATCGGACAGCACTCGCATGGTGCGAGTGCTGTGCGTTTTTTTTCTCGCACCCATTGACTTGCATTAGCGAGTCTCGTCCGAGAATCTCAGCAATACGCAGCATGCTGCGATTTTTTTTTTTTCTCAGCTGACACAGATTTTTCTCAGTCCGATTTCGGCTGGGAAAAAAATCGCAAATGGAGTGTCACATATTGATTAACATTGGTCCGAGTGCAATCCGATTTTTTATCGGATTGCACTCGTCCGTTTTCCTCACAAATGGAAAGGGGCCCTAAAAGGGAGGATAGAGTACTCATAAGAACATCCCTTGCCAATCGAAAGCTCACCTCTCCTCAGCTTCTGCGAGAATGGCAAGAAAAGTGCAGGGACGGACTAAACTGCATATTGGGATGATGGGATGATGGGCTGCAATACTAGACTCCACCACTAGATGGCAGCACATTTTAGAAATGCAGCCCAGGAAATGACTTCTTGTAATATAGCAAGAAGGGAATTCAATGGAAATACTTAAATGAATCAGAACATCCACAGGGCTGGATTAAAGTTTAATAATAGAACCAGGGAAAAAAGATTGTAACTATATGGCATTATGTGTAGAATATCGGGTTACACACGCCTGGTGATATATCTCATCAACATGTCATAGGAATATGGGTATAACTATTGTTCTGTATGGGGATTATGGGTGAAATATCACAAATACACATGCCCAGGAACATACTTCATCTACTTCTGATAGGAATATGCGTATAATTATTGTTCTGTATGGGGATTATGGGTGATATATCATGAATACACATGCCCAGTGTCATATTCGATCAATTCCTGGTAAGAACACGTATGTGTACAATTATTGTTTTATATGTTGATTATTGGTAAAATATGATGAAACATTTCATTAACTTACGGTAAGAATATGGGTATATTTATTATTCTATATGGGGTTATGGTCAGAATGCTATGGATATACAGATCCTGTAACCTATTTGCATCTGACAGGATTACATGTCCATTGACTTCTCCCACCCCTGGGAGATGACGAAGCTGAAGTTGGTTTCTTATTCGTCAGTTTCTTATTCGGCATTTTTTTCATTTCTGTTTTTTATAGGGTTAACAACAAAAAATAATCATCACAATAATAACATACAATGCAGTGAGGAGCCCTAATGTGAATACACTTAAAAACGGCAACAAAAACAATAAAACTGGCACAAAAATGGGCATCAAAGTGGGCACCAAAGAGCGCTGAAGAAAGGGTTAAATGCCTTTGGGCCACTGATCTAACACTGCAGACATATAGAACAGGGCGCCCCACATAAAAACCAGTTATTTCGAGCCTGGCCCAAATGGGTTCTGGGCATCAGAACTGACATCAAAGTGGGCAGACAGTCAATTTTGGACATATGAATAAGTAACTGATGTTTTTAAGGGGTTAAATGCCTTTGGGCCACTGATCTGATGCACAAAATACACAGACAGGGATGCCCTGCATCAAATCCACGTCCCTCCAGCCTGGCCCAAAAGGGTTCTGGGCACCAGAACTGGCATCAAAGTGGGCAAACATCCCATTTTCTTAGATTTGAATAAGTAACTGATGTTTTTAAGGGGTTAAATGCCTTTGGGCCATTGATCTGACACTTAAAATATACAGACAGTGATACCCTGCATCAAATCCACGTCCCTTCAGCCTGGCCCAAATGGGTTCTGGGCACCAGAACTGGCATCAAAGTGGGCAAACAGCCCATTTCCACAGATTTGAATAAGTAACTGATCTTTTTAAGGGGTTAAATGCCTTTGGGTCACTGATCTGATGCACAAAATACACAGACAGTGATGCCCTGCATCAAATCCACGTCCCTCCAGCCTGGCCCAAATGGGTTCTGGGCACCAGAACTGGCATCAAAGTGGGCAAACAGCCCATTTCCACAGATTTGAATAAGTAACTGATGTTTTTAAGGGGTTAAATGCCTTTGGGCCACTGATACAACACTTAAAATTCACAGACAGTGATGCCCTGCATCAAACCCAGGTCCCTTCAGCCTGGCCCAAATGGGTTCTGGGCACCAGAACTGGCATCAAAGTGGGCAAACAGTCCATTTTCTTAGATTTGTATAAGTAACTGATGTTTTTAAGGGGTTAAATGCCTTTGGGCCACTGGTCTGACACTTAAAATATACAGATAGTGATGCCCTGCATCAAATCCACGTCCCTCCAGCCTGGCCCAAATGGGTTCTTGGCACCAGAACTGGCATCAAAGTGGGCAAACAGCCCATTTTCTTAGATTTGAATAAGTAACTTATGTTTTTAAGGGGTTAAATGCCTTTGGGCCACTGATCTGATGCACAAAATACACAGACAGTGATGCCCTGCATCAAACCCAGGTCCCTTCAGCCTGGCCCAAATGGGTTCTGGGCACCAGAACTGGCATCAAAGTGGGCAAACAGCCCATTTTCACAGATTTGAATAAGTAACTGATGTTTTTAAGGGGTTAAATGCCTTTGGGCCACTGATACAACACTTAAAATTCACAGACAGTGATGCCTTGCATCAAACCCAGGTCCCTCCAGCCTGGCCCAAATGGGTTCTGGGCACCAGAACTGGCATCAAAGTGGGCAAACATCCCATTTTCTTAGATTTGAATAAGTAACTGATCTTTTTAAGGGGTTAAATGCCTTTGGGCCATTGATCTGACACTTAAAATATACAGACAGTGATGCCATGCATCAAATCCACGTCCCTCCAGCCTGGCCCAAATGGGTTCTGGGCACCAGAACTGGCATCAAAGTGGGCAAACAGCCCATTTTCACAGATTTGAATAAGTAACTGATCTTTTTAAGGGGTTAAATGCCTTTGGGCCACTGATCTGATGCACAAAATACACAGACAGTGATGCCCTGCATCAAATCTACGTCCCTCCAGCCTGGCCCAAATGGGTTCTGGGCACCAGAACTGGCATCAAAGTGGGCAAACATCCCATTTTCTTAGATTTGAATAAGTAACTGATGTTTTTAAGGGGTTAAATGCCTTTGGGCCATTGATCTGACACTTAAAATATACAGACAGTGATGCCATGCATCAAATCCACGTCCCTCCAGCCTGGCCCAAATGGGTTCTGGGCACCAGAACTGGCATCAAAGTGGGCAAACAGCCCATTTTCACGGATTTGAATAAGTAACTTATGTTTTTAAGGGGTTAAATGCCTTTGGGCCACTGATACAACACTTAAAATTCACAGACAGTGATGCCCTGCATCAAACCCAGGTCCCTTCAGCCTGGCCCAAATGGGTTCTGGGCACCAGAACTGGCATCAAAGTGGGCAAACAGTCCATTTTCTTAGATTTGTATAAGTAACTGATGTTTTTAAGGGGTTAAATGCCTTTGGGCCACTGGTCTGACACTTAAAATATACAGATAGTGATGCCCTGCATCAAATCCACGTCCCTCCAGCCTGGCCCAAATGGGTTCTGGGCCCCAGAACTGGCATTAAAGTGGGCAAACAGCCCATTTTCTCAGTTTTGAATAAGTAACTGATGTTTTTAAGGGGTTAAATGCCTTTGGGCCCCTCATGTAGTACTGAAAATTTTTTTTTTTTTTACTCTGTTTTTACAAAATATTTACAGCATGCTTTTTATTATTTTTTAAAGTGTGCAAAAAAGGACCCATGCTAGGCAAATGCAAAACCGCGAAAAATGCTGTCCACTGCAAGAGTTGGGCCTCAGGATGCATTGGTTGTCGTGATTGCATAAGTCTGTGTACGCAACCTCATCTTCATCCTCCTCCTCTGCTGAGCTAGTTAGCTGCATGCCTCGGGGTTTACAACATGTGTGAGCTACTACCTCATCGTCATCCTCTCTGTTCTCCCATTCCTCACCCTGAGAGGCACTCTCCTCCTCTTACTGCCTTGACAGCACAGTACAGTCTGTGGACGCCTCAAATATCTGAGTCTTGTCACAAATGGATCACCTTCACCCAATGGATTTAACGTCTGTTCAAGAGGGTTTGGTTTATGCTCTGAATAAAATTTGTCAAGTCATAGATCTAAGTGTGAAAATATGTGCCCATTGGTTCAGATTATTTAATAAACTTGACTCTGTGAATGTTTAGAGCAGCCATATGATACCTATGGAATATAGTGTGTGAACAGCTCTGCAGAATCGTCCATCTGTGGTTCCCCACAGTCAGTTGGGAGCTTGGAGAGTTGTGATGTTGGGGAAAAAAAGTTTAGTTGGAGTGTCACCACTGAGAACTATACTGTGTGTGATGTTAAAGTGGAGGAAGAAGAGCAGAGGCCACTTGATGCAGCGGTTGCCATATACTGGATCACATGTTCTTTCTGGCCCTCATCTACAAAGCGTACCATTGTACGGCTGGCAAAGAAAGTGAGAGGAGTTACCCATCCAGTAACAGAAGTAGTAAAAATTCTGTTGAAATTATGAATGAAGCAAAACCAACCGCCTTCTCAGCCCTCATATCATACCTGTCTCACAACCCTAAACAGCTATTCAGTCATTTCAATTCTTTTCTGCGTTCACCAGTTCCCCCACACTTTCCTCTCATCTGAATACTTTGCCTCACCACCTGTGAACGTGACACAATAACATCCCACCTCATTCCAAAATTTAACACAGTCTTCATCACAAGCCTAACCCACCTCTTCAACCTGTCACTAATAACTTGTGTCTTCTCTCCTGATTGACACATATCTCAATCACACCCATCCTCAAAAAGCACGCCCTTGACCCATCCTCTGTGATCACCTATTGCCCCATATTTCTCCCCTAGGCTACGAAACTACTGGAGCATGTTCATTTTAAACTAATCCCACCTCTCCACTTCCTCCCTCTTTGACCAAGTACAATCTGGCTTCAGACCGCACCATTCCACTGCAACTGCCCTGACTAACGTCATCAACAACCTACTAAGGCTACGTTCACATTTGCGTTGTTGTGTGCTGCGTCGGTGACGCAACACACAACGCACGCAAAAACGCATGCAAAACGCAGCAAAACGCTGCGTTTTGTGACGCATGCGTTCATTTTTATAGCGCAAAAAAATACAACAAGCTGCGTCCTCTGCGCCCTGATGCTTGCGCCCAAAAAATGCATGTGTCACAAAACGCAACAAAACGCATGTCCATGCGCCCCCCCATGTTAAATATAGGGGCGCATGGCGCATGCGTCGCCGCGGTTGCGCCAGACGCACCGCAAATGTGAACGTAGCCTTACTGCAAAATAAAAGCAACACGAGTTTGTCCTCCTCCTGTATCTGCCATCTGTCTTTGATACAGTGGACCATTCCCTCTTACTACAGACGTTCTGATCTGTTGACATTACTGATTTGGCCTTTAGTTGGATCTCCTCATACCTAACAGACAGGACATTCAGTAACTCCCACTCACACACCACCTCCTCATCTCGCCCCCTATGTGTCAGTTTCCACCAAGGTTTAGTTGTTTGACTGTGAACTTTGCTTAGAGGTCACCATCGCACTCTCCTTATTAATGTGACCACACACCTCAACCTAAGGTATTCCCTACCTACAGCTGGGTGACACCTTCTATTTAAAGGGCTTCTCCTTGAATATGGAGGTGCCAGAGCTACAGTGTTAGTTTTCCTTGCATGCTTGCTAGTTGTCAGGTTCCCCAGGTCAGTCTGTCTGCTTGTCTACCCTGTACCCATCTGCTATTACCTGCCTGTGCCCAACTGCTCATACCTGTCTGCGCTCTTCTGTCCATCAGCCGAGCCAGATCGCACCTGCCAGCACCCATCTGTCCTAACTCCCAGTCCAGAGCGCACCTGCCAGTACTTTTCTGTTCCTCAGCCAGTCACATCTGCACCCGTGGTTCCAGAGTCCCTACAGTGCCTGACTGCATTTTTCATCAATTCATTGGGCCTTATCAACTTAACCGCTCTAGGGGGTCAGCTGCCACATTCTGTAGGTCAGCTATGGAGTAGCACCTGGTGCCACCTCTTTGTACCTCCTTGGGTCACAGTTTTCCCCTGCTGCCACTTGTCCGAGTAGGGATTTGGTAGGCCACCTAGTTACACCCCTTCCATGCTTTCAGAGGGATACGGAACAATGATTCCACCACCTTGCCCATTACAGTCTCAATCTGCTGTGTTGGCTGTAGTGTAAGAGGTGTCGGTCCCCGCTATACTAATTATACTTTACTGCAATTGATGCCACTTTATTGGTGTCTGCCACTAATTGTTGTAAATGTGTATGCTCCTGGTTGGGTCTACTTTCAAAAGAATATAGAAGAGACATGTCATAAAGTAGGGACCAACAAATCTATAGATAATATCTTAAAAAGTCAATTTTATTTGGGTGTACAAGAACAAACAAAAAAACAAAAACAAATTAAAACCATCTAAAAACAATGTTTGCAGTATAAGAAACAGAAATCATGTTGGCTGGGTCTCCTTCTAAGGGTACCGTCTCACAGTGCCACTTTTGTCGCTACGACGGTACGATCCGTGACGTTCCAGCGATATCCATATGATATCGCTGTGTCTGACACGCAGCAGCGATCAGGGACCCCGCTGAGAATCGTACGTCGTAGCAGATCGTTTGGAACTTTCTTTCGTCGCTGGATCTCCCGCTGTCATCGCTGGATCGGTGTGTGTGACACCGATCCAGCGATGCGTTCGCTTGTAACCAGGGTAAACATCGGGTTACTAAGCGCAGGGCCGCGCTTAGTAACCCGATGTTTACCCTGGTTACCATCGTAAATGTAAAAAAAAACAAACACTACATACTTACATTCCGGTGTCCGTCAGGTCCCTTGCCGTCTGCTTCCCGCACTGACTGACTGCCAGTCGTAAAGTGAAAGCAGAGACCCAGCCAACATGATTTCTGTTTCTTATACTGCAAACATTGTTTTTAGATGTTTTTAATTTGTTTTTGTTTTTTTTGTTTGTTCTTGTACACCCAAATAAAATTGACTTTTTAAGATATTATCTATAGATTTGTTGGTCCCTACTTTATGACATGTCTCTTCTATATTCTTTTGAAAGTAGACCCAACCAGGAGCATACACATTTACAACAATTAGTGGCAGACACCAATAAAGTGGCATCAATTGCAGTAAAGTATAATTAGTATAGCGGGGACCGACACCTCTTACACTACAGCCAACACAGCAGATTGAGACTGTAATGGGCAAGGTGGTGGAATCATTGTTCCGTATCCCTCTGAAAGCATGGAAGGGGTGTAACTAGGTGGCCTACCAAATCCCTACTCGGACAAGTGGCAGCAGGGGAAAACTGTGACCCAAGGAGGTACAAAGAGGTGGCACCAGGTGCTACTCCATAGCTGACCTACAGAATGTGGCAGCTGACCCCCTAGAGCGGTTAAGTTGATAAGGCCCAATGAATTGATGAAAAATGCAGTCAGGCACTGTAGGGACTCTGGAACCACGGGTGCAGATGTGACTGGCTGAGGAACAGAAAAGTACTGGCAGGTGCGCTCTGGACTGGGAGTTAGGACAGATGGGTGCTGGCAGGTGCGATCTGGCCCGGCTGATGGACAGAAGAGCGCAGACAGGTATGAGCAGTTGGGCACAGGCAGGTAATAGCAGATGGGTACAGGGTAGACAAGCAGACAGACTGACCTGGGGAACCTGACAACTAGCAAGCATGCAAGGAAAACTAACACTGTAGCTCTGGCACCTCCATATTCAAGGAGAAGCCCTTTAAATAGAAGGTGTCACCCAGCTGTAGGTAGGGAATACCTTAGGTTGAGGTGTGTGGTCACATTAAAGGGAACCTGTCACCCTGTTTTTTGAGATATAAATACTGTTAAATAGGGCCTGCGCTGTGTGTTACTATAGTGTATGTAGTGTACCCCGATTCCCCACCTATGCTGAGAAATAACTTACCAAAGTCGCCGTTTTCGCCTGTCAATCAGGCTGGTCAGGTCGGGAGGGCGTGTTCACAGCGCTGGTTCTTCCTCAGCTTTACGTTGGTGGCGTAGTGGTGTGCGCCTGTTGAAGTGACTAATCCACTGTGGGCACGTGAACAAGCAGCGCGCGATCTGAGCTGTCATCCCTTTCGTCGGTGGGGGCGGCCATCTTCCTGGGGCCGCGCGTGCGCAGATCGAGTGCTCTGCTGCACGGGGCTTCAGGAAAATGGCCGCGGGATGCCGCGCGTGCGCATTAGAGATCGCGGCGGCCATTTTCCCAAAGCCGAGTTTGCATCTCGGCTTTGGGAAAATGGCCGCCGCGATCTCTAATGCGCACGCGCGGCATCCCGCGGCCATTTTCCTGAAGCCCCGTGCAGCAGAGCACTCGATCTGCGCACGCGCGGCCCCAGGAAGATGGCCGCCCCCACCGACGAAAGGGATGACAGCGCAGATCGCGCGCTGCTTGTTCACGTGCCCACAGTGGATTAGTCACTTCAACAGGCGCACACCACTACGCCACCAACGTAAAGCTGAGGAAGAACCAGCGCTGTGAACACGCCCTCCCGACCTGACCAGCCTGATTGACAGGCGAAAACGGCGACTTTGGTAAGTTATTTCTCAGCATAGGTGGGGAATCGGGGTACACTACATACACTATAGTAACACACAGCGCAGGCCCTATTTAACAGTATTTATATCTCAATCTCAAAAAACGGGGTGACAGGTTCCCTTTAATAAGGAGAGTGCGATGGTGACCTCTAAGCAAAGTTCACAGTCAAACAACTAAACCTTGGTGGAAACTGACACATAGGGGGCGAGATGAGGAGGTGGTGTGTGAGTGGGAGTTTCTGAATGTCCTGTCTGTTAGGTATGAGGAGATCCAACTAAAGGCCAAATCTGTAATGTCAACAGATCAGAACGTCTGTAGTAAGAGGGAATGGTCTACTGTATCAAAGACAGATGGCAGATACAGGAGGAGGACAAACTCGTGTTGCTTTTATTTTGCAGTAAGGCTACGTTCACATTTGCGGTGCGTCTGGCGCAACCGCGGCGACGCATGCGCCATGCGCCCCTATATTTAACATGGGGGGGCGCATGGACATGCGTTTTGTTGCGTTTTGTGACACATGCGTTTTTTGGGCGCAAGCATCAGGGTGCAGAGGACGCAGCTTGTTGTATTTTTTTTGCGCTATAAAAATGAACGCATGCGTCACAAAACGCAGCGTATTGCTGCGTTTTGCATGCGTTTTTGCGTGCGTTGTGTGTTGCATCGCCGACGCAGCACACAACAACGCAAATGTGAACGTAGCCTTAGTAGGTTGTTGATGACTTTAGTCAGGGCAGTTGCAGTGGAATGGTGCGGTCTGAAGCCAGATTGTACTTGGTCAAAGAGGGAGGAAGTGGAGAGGTGGGATTAGTTTAAAATGAACATGCTCCAGTAGTTTCGTGGCCTAGGGGAGAAATATGGGGCAATAGGTGATCACAGAGGATGGGTCAAGGGCGTGCTTTTTGAGGATGGGTGTGATTGAGATATGTGTCAATCAGGAGAGAAGACACAAGTTATTAGTGACAGGTTGAAGAGGTGGGTTAGGCTTGTGATGAAGACTGTGTTAAATTTTGGAATGAGGTGGGATGTTATTGTGTCACGTTCACAGGTGGTGAGGCAAAGTATTCAGATGAGAGGAAAGTGTGGGGGAACTGGTGAACGCAGAAAAGAATTGAAATGACTGAATAGCTGTTTAGGGTTGTGAGACAGGTATGATATGAGGGCTGAGAAGGCGGTTGGTTTTGCTTCATTCATAATTTCAACAGAATTTTTACTACTTCTGTTACTGGATGGGTAACTCCTCTCACTTTCTTTGCCAGTCGTACAATGGTACGCTTTGTAGATGAGGGCCAGAAAAAACATGTGATCCAGTATATGGCAACCGCTGCATCAAGTGGCCTCTGCTCTTCTTCCTCCACTTTAACATCACACACAGTATAGTTCTCAGTGGTGACACTCCAACTAAACTTTTTTTCCCCAACATCACAACTCTCCAAGCTCCCAACTGACTGTGGGGAACCACAGATGGACGATTCTGCAGAGCTGTTCACACACTATATTCCATAGGTATCATATGGCTGCTCTAAACATTCACAGAGTCAAGTTTATTAAATAATCTGAACCAATGGGCACATATTTTCACACTTAGATCTATGACTTGACAAATTTTATTCAGAGCATAAACCAAACCCTCTTGAACAGACGTTAAATCCATTGGGTGAAGGTGATCCATTTGTGACAAGACTCAGATATTTGAGGCGTCCACAGACTGTACTGTGCTGTCAAGGCAGTAAGAGGAGGAGAGTGCCTCTCAGGGTGAGGAATGGGAGAACAGAGAGGATGACGATGAGGTAGTAGCTCACACATGTTGTAAACCCCGAGGCATGCAGCTAACTAGCTCAGCAGAGGAGGAGGATGAAGATGAGGTTGCGCACACAGAGTTATGCAATCACGACAACCAATGCATCCTGAGGCCCAACTCTTGCAGTGGACAGCATTTTTCGCGGTTTTGCATTTGCCTAGCATGGGTCCTTTTTTGCACACTTTAAAAAATAATAAAAAGCATGCTGTAAAAATTTTGTAAAAACAGAGTAAAAAAAAAAAAAAAAAAAAATTCAGTACTACATGAGGGGCCCAAAGGCATTTAACCCCTTAAAAACATCAGTTACTTATACAAATCTGAGAAAATGGGCTGTTTGCCCACTTTAATGCCAGTTCTGGTGCCCAGAACCCATTTGGGCCAGGCTGGAGGGACGTGGATTTGATGCAGGGCATCCCTGTCTGTGTATTTTGTGCATCAGATCAGTGGCCCAAAGGCATTTAACCCCTTAAACATCAGTTACTTATTCAAATCTAAGAAAATGGGCTGTTTGCCCACTTTGATGCCAGTTCTGGTGCCCAGAACCCATTTGGGCCAGGCTGGAGGGACGTGGATTTGATGCAGGGCATCACTATCTGTATATTTTAAGCAAAAGGAAAAAAAATGGACAGAAAAAACCAGCTCACCTACTAGGCATTTGTTGTGGGGAAGCCCGGATGACGTGCAGTCTTCACGTGAAACAGTGGCACAAATAGAAGAGAAAATCCAGCTTCCAGAAATATCCAATTTATTAAAGTTAAAATCCAAGGTCCAAAAGCATGGTTCACAGGAGAGAAGATAGCAGCATGCTACGCGTTTCGAACACTAAGTTCTTTTTCAAAGCTGCCTACTATGCACCAGAATGAGGTTTAACCCCTTAGTGACGAGCCAAATTTTTTAAATCTGACCAGTGTCACTTTATGTGGTAATAACTCTGCAATGCTTCAACAAATCCCAGTGATTTTGAGATTGTTTTTTCGTGACACATTATACTTTATGATAATGGTAAATTTTGTTCAACATTTTTTGTCTTTATTTATAAAAAATATCAAAAATTTGAGAAAAATGTTAAAAAATTAGCAATTTTCTAAATTTGAATGATTATCCCTTTAATCCAGATAGTCATACAACAGCAAACCATTAACAAATAACATTTCCCACATGTCGGCTTTACATCAGCACCATTTGTAAAATGTTATTTTATTTTGTTAGCATTTTAGGAGGTTTAAAAATGTAGCAGCAATTTTTCATTTTTTCAAAGAAATTTACAAAATTTATTTTTTTAGGGACTTATCCATGTTTGAAGTGACTTTAGGGGTCCCATATATTGGGAAACCCACAAACGTGATACCATTTTAAAAACAGCACCCCTAAACATATTGAAAACTGCTGTCAGGTAGTTTATTAACCCTTCAGGTGCTTTACAGGAATTAATGCAAAGGGGCATGACAGAAATGAAAATGTGTATTTTTACCACCTAAATGTTGCTAACTTCTAAACAGATTACTACAGCCGTCAGACTCTAAGGCCGCTATTTGGTCATGAATTGCCATGGCAAACATCACGACAACAAAATCATGATCTGAGGGCACCAATTGTGACAAAGAAGAAGCCCCCACACACTGTTAACCATTTATAATGATGTAGTCACTATTGACAGCAGCATCTAAGGGGTTAAACAGATTTAGATGGTGCAAATACTGATCGTGGCTGATGCAGAAAGTTGTCAGCTATAGTGCACAACCGACAGCTGCTGTATTGTCATCTGTATGGGGAGGCTAGTCTCTTATATCTCAGGTCAGTTAAAAGACGTATTGGCGGTCATTAAGGGGTTAAATAGCAACTGTGACCAATCACAGTGAATCAATCCACCACCTGATACATCAGTAATTATATACAATAAAAACACAATAATATTACAAAGAAAGAAAAAACACAAGAAATATATGAAAAAAATATATATAATACAAACATATAAGAAACAAATATAACTAAACACTATTGATCACTCAGTAATGAAACATGATTTCTTTGCGAGCGTTTAAGCCCATGGGATAGCAAGTGTTAAGGCAGAACATCCAATAGGCTTCACGCGTCATTAGGCATCTTTTCAGATCTCCTCCTCTGGCTGTTATCAGAAGCTTTTCAATGCCGACAAACCGAAGGAATGCAGTATCTCTTTGATGACTGGTAATAAAATGCTTAGAGGCGTGAGACATAGAGCGATTGTAATTAGTTGAAACAACAATATCAGTGATATGTTCAGAAATGCGCGTCTTTAACATGCGAGTGGTGCAGCCTATATAGCTTAAGCTACATTTAGTGCATGTTATCATATAAATTACATTCTTACTATTGCAGTTGATAAATTGCTGAATTTTATGTTCTTGTCTGTTACTGCTATCAGTAAAAGAATGCATAACAGTGGAATGGGCACATGTGCGACATTTAGAAGCACCACAATGATAAAAGCCTTTATGATGTAACCATGTGTGGGAGACTTTACTAGATTTAAATAGGCTGGGTGAAAGAATATCAGACAAAGTAGTAGCCTTTTTTGCAATCACCTGACAGCCCGAAGACAGAATTTTGGAGAGAATATCATCCTCATAAAGAATAGGAATGTTTTTCAAAATAAGAGATTTGATGTTATTGTATTGAGGACTATATTTAACCCCTTAATCCCATATGACGTACTATCCCGTCCAGGTGACCTGGGACTTAATTCCCATGGACGGGATAGTACGTCATATGCGATCGGCCGCACTCACGGGGGGAGCGCGGCCGATCGCGGCCGGGTGTCAGCTGCCTATCGCAGCTGACATCCGGCACTATGTGCCAGGAGCGGTCACGGACCGCTCCCGGCACATTAACCCCCGGCACACCGCGATCAAAGATGATCGCGGTGTGCCGGCGGTGCAGGGAAGCATCGCGCAGGGAGGGGGCTCCCTGCGGGCTTCCCTGAGACGATCGGTACACGGTGATGTGCTCACCGTGTACCGAGCGTCTTCTCCCTGCAGTCCCCGGATCCAAAATGGCCGCCGGGCTGCATCCGGGTCCTGCAGGGAGCACTTCCGGGTCAGGATCAGGCTGCAGCTGCAGCTCTAATCCTGCCCGGCTGTATGTCAGATCACCGATCTGATAGAGTGCTGTGCACACTGTCAGATCGGTGATCTGTGATGTCCCCCCCTGGGACAAAGTGAAAAAGTAAAAAAAAAAATTTCCACACTTGTAAAAAAAAAAATAAAAAAAAAATTCCTAAATAAAGCAGAAAAAAAAAAATATTATTCCCATAAATACATTTCTTTACATAAAAAAAAAACAAAAAAACAATAAAAGTACACATATTTAGTATCGCCGCGTCCGTAACGACCCGACCTATAAAACTGGCCCACTAGTTAACCCCTTCAGTGAACACCGTAAGAAAAAAAAAAAAAAAACGAGCCAAAAAACAACGCTTTATTATCATAACGCTGAACAAAGAGTGGAATAACACGCGATCAAAAAGACGGATATAAATAACCATGTTACCTCTGAAAACGTCATCTTGTCCCGCAAAAAACGAGCCGCCATATAGCATCATAACCAAAAAAATAAAAAAGTTATAGTCCTCTGAATAAAGCGATGCCAAAATAATTATTTTTTCTATAAAATAGCTTTTATCGTATAAAAGCGCCAAAACATAAAAAAAATGATATAAATGAGGTGTCGCTGTAATCGTACTGACCCGAAGAATAAAACTGCTTCATCAATTTTACCAAACGCGGAACGGTATAAACGCCTCCCCCAAAAGAAATTCATGAATAGCTGGTTTTTGGTCATTCTGCCTCACAAAAAAATCGGAATAAAAAGCGATCAAAAACTGTCACGTGTCCGAAAATGTAACCGATAAAAACGTCAACTCGTCCCGCAAAAAACAAGACCTCACATGACTCTGTGGACCAAAATATGGAAAAATTATAGGTCTCAAAATGTGGAGACGCAAAAACTTTTTTGCTATAAAAAGCGTCTTTTAGTGTGTGACGGCTGCCAATCATAAAAATCCGCTAAAAAACTCGCTATAAAAGTAAATCAAACCCCCCTTCATCACCCCCTTAGTTAGGCTAGGTTCACATTGCGTTAATGGGTTAACGCTAACGGACAGCGTTGCACGGCGAAAATGTCACAATTAACGCCGTGCAACGGGTCCGTTAGCACAACCATTGACAGCAATGTGATTTTTGGGTGTAGCGCATCGCTAGAGCGTGCCATTTTCGGCTCGCGCTAGCAAGGTGCCATTCTTTTGTGGCGCGCCTCAGACGCTGCTTGCAGCGTCCGCGGCGCGCCCGAGGTCCGATCCCCGATCTTCCAGAGCGGGGACGTTAACGCGACCACTAAACACGACACCTAAAAAGACATTGTGTTAGCGCAATCCGCTAGTGCTAAACGGATTTCCCTAACGCAATGTGAACCTAGCCTTAGGGAAAAATAATAAAATTAAAAAAAATGTATTTATTTCCATTTTCCGGTTAGGGTTAGGGTTAGGGTTAGGGCTAGGGTTGGGGCTAGGGTTAGGGTTTGGATTACATTTACGGTTGGGATTAGGGTTGGGATTAGAATTAGGGGTGTGTCTGGGTTAGGTGTGTGGTTAGGGTTACAGTTGGGATTAGGGTTAGTGGTGCGTTTGGATTAGGGTTTCATTTATAATTGGGGGGTTTCCACTGTTTAGACACATCAGGGGCTCTCCAAACGCGACATGGCGTCCGATCTCAATTCCAGCCAATTCTGCATTGAAAAAGTAAAACAGTGCTCCTTCACTTCCGAGCTCTCCCGTGCGCCCAAACAGGGGTTTACCCCAACATATGGGGTATCAGCGTACTCGAGACAAATTGGACAACAACTTTTTGGGTCCAAGTTCTCTTGTTATCCTTGGGAAAATAAAAATTTGGGGGGCTAAAAATCATTTTTGTGGGAAAAAAAAGGATTTTTATTTTCACGGCTCTGCGTTGTAAACTGTAGTGAAACACTTGGGGGTTCAAAGTTTTCACAACACATCTAGATAAGTTCCATGGGAGGTCTAGTTTCCAATATGGGGTCACTTGTGGGTGGTTTCTACTGTTTGGGTACATCAGGGGCTCTGCAAATGCAACGTGACGCCTGCAGACCAATCCATCTAAGTCTGCATTCCAAATGGCGCTCCTTCCCTTCCGAGCTCTGCCATGAGCCCAAACAGTGGTTCCCCCCCACATATGGGGTATCAGCGTACTCAGGACAAATTGAACAACAACTTTTGGGGTCCAATTTATTCTGTTACCCTTGTAAAAATACAAAGCTGGGGGCTAAAAAATCATTTTTGTGAAAAAAAAAAGAATTTTTATTTTCACGGGTCTGCGTTATAAACTGTAGTGAAACACTTAGGGGTTCAAAGTTCTCACAACACATCTATATAAGTTCCATGGGAGGTCTAGTTTCTAATATGGGGTCACTTGTGGGGGGTTTGTACTGTTTGGGTACATCAGGGGCTCTGCAAATGCAACGTGACTCCTGCAGACCAATCCATCTAAGTCTGCATTCCAAATGGCGCTCCTTCCCTTCCGAGCTCTGCCATGCGCCCAAACAGTGGTTCCCCCCCACATATGGGGCATCAGCGTACTCAGGACAAATTGGACAACAACTTTTGGGGTCCAATTTATTATGTTACCCTTGTGAAAATACAAAACTGGGGGCTAAAAAATTTTTGCGAAAAAAAAATAAATTTATTTTAACGGCTCTGCGTTATAAACTGTAGTGAAACACTTGGGGGTTCAAAGCTCTCAAAACACATCTAGATAAGTTCCTTAGAGGGTCTAGTTTCCAAAATGGTGTCACTTGTGGGGGTTTTTAATGTTTAGGCACATCAGGGGCTCTCCAAACCAACATGGCGTCCCATCTTAATTCCAGTCAATTTTGCATTGAAAAGTCAAATGGCGCTCCTTCCCTTCCGAGCTCTGCTATGCACCCAAAAAGTGGTTTACCCCCACATATGGGGTATCGTCGCACTCAGGACAAATTGCACAACAACTTTTGTGGTCTAATTTCTTCTCTTACCCTTGGGAAAATAAAAAATTGGGGGCGAAAAGATCATTTTTGTGAAAAAATAAGATTTTTTATTTTTACGGCTCTGCATTATAAACTTCTGTGAAGCACTTGTTGGGTCAAAGTGCTCACCACACATCTAGATAAGTTCCTTAAGGGGTCTACTTTTCAAAATGGTGTCACTTGTGAGGGGTTCCAATGTTTAGGCACATCAGGGGCTCTCCAAACGCAACATGGCGTCCCATCTCAATTCCAGTCAATTTTGCATTGAAAAGTCAAATGGCGCTCCTTTCCTTCCGAGCTCTGCCATGCGCCCAAACAGTGGTTTACCCCCACATATGGGGTATCGTCGCACTCAGGACAAATTGCACAACAACTTTTGTGGTCTAATTTCTTCTCTTACCCTTGGGAAAATAAAAAATTGGTGGCGAAAAGATTATTTTTGTGAAAAAATATGATTTTTTATTTTTACGGCTCTGCATTATAAACTTCTGTGAAGCACTTGTTGGGTCAAAGTGCTCACCACACCTCTAGATAAGTTCCTTAAGGGGTCTACTTTCCAAAATGGTGTCACTTGTGGGGATTTCAATGTTTAGGCACATCAGGGGCTCTCCAAACGCAACATGGCATCCCATCTCAATTCCAGTCAATTTTGCATTGAAAAGTAAAATGGCGCTCCTTCCCTTCCGAGCTCTGCCATACGCCCAAACAATGGTTTACACCCATATACGGGGTATCAGCGTACTCAGGACAAATTGGCCAACAATTTTTGAGGTTCAATTTCTTCTCTTACTCTTGGGAAAATAAAAAATTGGGGGCGAAAAGATCATTTTTGTGAAAAAATATGATTTTTTATTTTTACGGCTCTGCATTATAAACTTCTGTGAAGCAATTGGTGGGTCAAAGTGGTCACCACACATCTAGATAAGTTCCTTAGGGTGTCTACTTTCCAAAATGGTGTCACTTGTGGGGGGTTTCAATGTTTAGGCACATCAGTGGCTCTCCAAACGCAACATGGTGTCCCATCTCAATTCCTGTCAATTTTGCATTTAAAAGTCAAATGGCGCTCCTTCCCTTCCGAGCTCTGCCATGCGCCCAAACAGTGGTTTACCCCCACATATGGGGTATCAGCGTACTCAGTACAGATTGTACAACAATGTTTGGCATCCATTTTATCCTGTTACCCTTGGTAAAATAAGACAAATTGGAGCTGAAATAAATTTTGTGTGAAAAAAAGTTAAATATTCATTTTTATTTAAACATTCCAAAAATTCCTGTGAAACCCCTGAAGGGTTAATAAACTTCTTGAATGTGGTTTTGAGCACCTTGAGGGGTGCAGTTTTTAGAATGGTGTCACACTTGGGTATTTTCTATCATATAGACCCCTCAAAATGACATCAAATGAGATGTGGTCCCTAAAAAAAAATGGTGTTGTAAAAATGAGAAATTGCTGGTCAACTTTGAACCCTTATAACTCCCTAACAAAAAAAAATTTTGGTTCCAAAATTGTGCTGATGTAAAGGAGACATGTGGGAAATGTTACTTATTAAGTATTTTGCGTGACATATCTCTGTGATTTAAGGGCATAAAAATTTAAAGTTGGAAAATTGTGAAATTTTCAAAATTTTCGCCAAATTTCCGTTTTTTTCACAAATAAACGCAAGTTATATTGAATAAATGTTACTACTAAAATGAAGTACAATATGTCACGAGAAAACAATGTCAGAATCGCCAAGATCCGTTGAAGCGTTCCAGAGTTATAACCTCATAAAGGGACAGTGGTCAGAATTGTAAAAATTGGCCCGGTCATTAACGTGCAAACCACCCTCGGGGCTTAAGGGGTTAATGGAGCAAAAAATTTTTTGATTTTGATGCAATTTACTCTTATTTTTAGGTAGCAGCATATCACTGCGTTTTTTATGTTGTACTATATTTTTGGCTCTATCCAGAGACCAATTAGAATAGCCTCTTTTTTCCAATTTTTTACAACACAGATCAGTTTCTTGTTTCAAGATACTAACATCACTGCAATTTCTAAAAAATTGCAGTGATGTTAGTATCTTGAAACAAGAAACTGATCTGTGTTGTAAAAAATTGGAAAAAACCCATTTGGGCCAGGCTGGAGGGACGTGGATTTGATGCAGGGCATCACTGTCTGTGTATTTTGTGCATCAGACCAGTGGCCCAAAGGCATTTAACCCCTTAAAAACATCAGTTACTTATTCAAATCTAAGAAAATGGGCTGTTTGCCCACTTTGATGCCAGTTCTGGTGCCCAGAACCCATTTGGGCCAGGCTGGAGGGACGTGGATTTGATGCAGGGCATCACTATCTGTATATTTTAAGTGTCATATCAGTGGCCCAAAGGCATTTAACCCCTTAAAAACATCAGTTACTTATTCAAATCTGTGAAAATGGGCTGTTTGCCCACTTTGATGCCAGTTCTGGTGCCCAGAACCCATTTGGGCCAGGCTGGAGGGACGTGGATTTGATGCAGGGCATCACTGTCTGTATATTTTAAGTGTCAGATCAGTGGCCCAAAGGCATTTATCCTCTTAAAAACATCAGTTACTTATTCAAATCTGTGAAAATGGGCTGTTTGCCCACTTTGATGCCAGTTCTGGTGCCCAGAACCCATTTGGGCCAGGCTGGAGGGACGTGGATTTGATGCAGGGCATCACTGTCTGTATATTTTAAGTGTCAGATCAGTGGCCCAAAGGCATTTATCCTCTTAAAAACATCAGTTACTTATTCAAATCTGAGAAAATGGGCTGTTTGCCCACTTTGATGCCAGTTCTGGTGCCCAGAACCCATTTGGGCCAGGCTGGAGGGACCTGGGTTTGATGCATGGCATTGCTCTCTGTGTATTTTAAGTGTCAGATCAGTGGCCCAAATGCATTTAACCCCTTAAAAACATCAGTTACTTATTCAAATCTGAGAAAATGGGCTGTTTGCCCACTTTGATGCCAGTTCTGGTGCCCAGAACCCATTTGGGCCAGGCTGGAGAGACGTGGATTTGATGCAGGGCATCACTATCTGTATATTTTAAGTGTCGTATCAGTGGCCCAAAGGCATTTAACCCCTTAAAAACATCAGTTACTTATTCAAATGGCAAAAATTGACTGTCTGCCCACTTTGATGCCAGTTCTGATGCCCAGAACCCATTTGGGCCAGGCTGGAAATAACTGGTTTTGATGTGGGGCGCCCTGTTCTATATGTCTGCAGTGTTAGATCAGTGGCCCAAAGGCATTTAACCCTTTCTTCAGCACTCTTTGGTGCCCACTTTGATGCCCATTTTTGTGCCAGTTTTATTGTTTTTGTTGCCGTTTTTAAGTGTATTCACATTAGGGCTCCTCACTGCATTGTATGTTATTATTGTGATGATTATTTTTTGTTGTTAACCCTATAAAAAACAGAAATGAAAAAAATGCCGAATAAGAAACTGACAAATAAGAAACCAACTTCAGCTCCGAATAAGAAACTGAACGAATAAGAAACCAACTTCAGCCTCGTTGGGAGATGTGAGCCCTGGCATCATAGGTCTTTGACCCAGTGATCCCACCTCCTTATTAGGCCGGCCATGTCATAGAGATGAGCAGTCTTGCACCATACTTCTTGCTTATATACCTATATTATTTTCAATACATTGTTCTTTATAGGATGTTGGATCTTTTGCAGGATTTTATTGGTTACTTAGGTTTGTTGACATCAATAACTTTTAATGGAGATATATAGAATTTTTTTTAAATAACTTTTAATAAAATAATAGGTTTTATCTTAACAAAAATATTTGGAAATGGAACATGTATTTTAGTGTATACTGGTCTCTAGGTTAATACGAAGGCCATCATAACAAATCCAACAAAATAGCTTTCATGGAACAATAAATGATCCTGCTTACGTTCACATGTCTGATATAGGACTCGGTATTGCTTCTTCGTCAGTAGGCAAGGCATAATTGAATCTTATGTGCCTGTTTTCCATCCAGGTTCACTTGAATGGGAATGGAAACCTTCATATTGTTCCCCGCTATACAGGGCAGATTTTTTTTTTTGTGTGGCTGTGGGAAAAAGATGAGGGTAACGTATACAGTCATGGCCAAAAGTTTTGAGAATGACACCAAAATTATATTTTCACATGATCTGCTGGCCTCTGGTTTCTATTAGTGTTTGTCTGATGTTTATATCACATACAGAAATATAATTGCAATCATATTATGAGTACCAATAGGTTATATTGACAGTTAGAATGAGTTAATGCAGCAAGTCAATATTTGCTGTGTTGACCCTTCTTCTTCAAGACCTCTGCAATTCTCCCTGGCATGCTCTCAATCAACTTCTGGGCCAAATCCTGACTGATAGCAGTCATTCTTGCATAATCAATGCTTGCATTTTGCCAGAATTTGTTGGTTATTGTTTGTCCACCCGTCTCTTGATGATTGACCACAAGTTCTCAATGGGATTAAGATCTGGGGAGTTTCCAGGCCATGGACCCAAAATCTCTGTTTTGTTCCATGAGCCATTTAGTTATCACCTTTGCTTTATGGCAAGGTGCTCCATCATGCTGGAAAAGGCATTGTTGGGCGCCAAACTGCTCTTGGACGGTTGGGAGAAGTTGCTCTTGGAGGACATTCTGGTACCATTCTTTATTCATGGCTGTGTTTTTAGGCCGATTCCCTTGGCTGAGAAGCAACCCCACACATGAATGGTTTCAAGATGCTTTACAGTTGGCATGAGACAAGACTGGTGGTAGCGCTCACCTCTTCTTCTCCGAATAAGCTGTTTTCCAGATGTCCCAAACAATCGAAAAGGGGATTCATCAGAGAAAATGACTTTGCCCCAGTCCTCAGCAGTCCACTCCCTGTACCTTTTGCAGAATATCAGTCGGTCCCTGATGTTTTTTCTGGAGAGAAGTGGCTTCTTTCCTGACCTCCTTGAAACCAGGTCTTGCTCAGAGAGTCTCTGCCTCACAGTGCGTGCAGAAGCACTCACACCAGCCTGCGGCCATTCCTGAGCAAGCTCGGCACTGCTGGTAGTCCGATCCCGCAGCTGAAACAGTTTTAAGATACGTTCCTGGCGCTTGCTGGTCTTTCTTGGGCGCCCTGGAGCCTTTTTGACAACAATGGAAGCTCTCTCCTTGAAGTTCTTGATGATGCGATAGATTGTTGACTGAGGTGCAATCTTTGTAGCTGCGATACTCTTCCCTGTTAGGCCATTTTTGTGCAGTGCAATGATGGCTGCACGTGTTTCTTTAGAGATAACCATGGTTAACTGAAGAGAAACAATGATACCAAGCACCAGCCTCCTTTTAAAGTGTCCAGTGATGTCATTCTTACTTAATCATGACTGATTGATCGCCAGCCCTGTCCTCATCAACACCCACACCTGTGTTAATGGATCAAGCACTAAAACGATGTTAGCTGCTCCTTTTAAGGCAGGACTGCAATGATGTTGAAATGTGTTTTGGGGGTTAAAGTTCATTTTCTGGGCAAATATTGACTTTGCAAGTACAGTAATTGCTGTTAAGCTGATCACTCTTTGACATTCAGGAGTATATGCAAATTGCCATTACAAAAATGAAGCAGTAAACTTTGGAAAAATTACTATTTGTCTCATTCTCAATACTTTTGGCCATGACTGTACAGCACTTTGCCAGCTAATTTACTGCTTTATCCAAGCATCCAGGCGGCTGCCCAGGGCTCCCCTTTTAGACACAAAAAATGGACAAAAGCGGACAGTAGACCATAAAAGGGAGGTAGGATGACACAAAAGGAGGATACTCAGAGGGACAGAAGGATACAAGAGGGACAGGAAGACCCAAAGCGGGACAGCAGGATACAAAGGGGGGCATTTTATTCAGTTGTTTGAGTTATCCCAGTTTTTCACAAATCCAAGCACCCTCTGCTTCCGTTTAGCTTGGATAAAAGAGACTCTACTGGATATTTTTATCAGGTAAAGGATAAATATGGGAGTTGGGATTTGTAGCCATGTTATCCAAATCATAATCCCCATATAAATGAATATTGATAATAATCAATAATATAATCATCCACATCTGATGATCATATCACATTACATTTTATGTGAAATTAGTGGGGTAAGGTGTTTGTTGGTTGACAGCACACGCTATGCACGATTGAGCAGCTAAGTATTAAATTTCACAAGGAAAACACAGGCAATTTTCAACTCGACGCTTTAAAGAGGACCTGTCATCACATTCAATGCCACCAAGCCGCAGCTATGGTGGCATAGTTGACAGGTCCAGCTGTGTGGAGAGACCTTTGTCCACCTTCCTGGGTGCCTCCTCATTGAAATACTAAACTTTATTGCCCCCTTGGCGCGCGTAACGGGAATCAAGAAGTGGTCCTGTTGGTGTTTTGGAGTGTGAACCAATCAGTGCTTGAGCCCTGCGCTGTGCCGCGTCATCAGTCGCTGGGCAGTAAAAAAATTCCTGCCCAGCAACTGATGACGCAGTGCATTGTAGATAGAGCAGATTTGTTCACACTCCATCGGACCGATACAGACACTTCATGCTTCCAGTGGTGCCCGTCGAGAGGAATAAAGTGTAATATTTTAGTGCGGAGGCACCAGGGAGGCGGATAGAGGGCTGTCCACACTGCTGGACCTGTCAGCTATGCCACCATAGCTGCGGCTCGGTGGCATTGAATGTGATGACAGGTCAGCTTTAAGCCTTTTTTTCAGTACTGAAGATAAGCAGTTAAAAGTCTCTTAAATCAGCCTTTATTTACTTATTTCAGCAACCTTGACGTCCAACCACAAAATATATCAATAAAGTCACAAAAGCTATTTTCAAGTCAACGCTTCAGACAGTTTTCACAATCTTGAAGAAAAAAAAAAAAAGCAAAAACTTTGTTAAACCCGTCTTTCCAGGCCTGTTTCAGCATCTTTGAGCGTATAAACACTGCATATGTCAGGAAATCAATGCAGATATTTTCAAATTAATAGTTCAAACTGTTATCGCTATATTAATGAAAAGCTGTCATATAGAGACAATAAACAGCCTATACTGACTTATTACAGCGCTATTGAATGCAGAATTACCAAGCTGTAAAAGGAAATTACTTAGCCTATTTGACGCTGTAATATAAATGTACATATAGGTATTCATTTATTATGGAGCTTAGGTGCCCACAAGTTTTTAAAGATATTTTTTCAAACAAAGCTGCAAAATTATTTGGCCTCTGTAAATATAATATTTCACATTGAATTACCATGGAGGTGAATAATTCTATTCATATTATTATGGGAAATTCATCAAATGTGGTACTGGGCATGACTATTTGGGATAAATATATATGTTCTTAAAATAATGATAAAATATGTTCCTGGGCATGTGTATTTGTGATATTTCACCCATAATCCCCATACAGATCAATAGATATACCCATATTCCTATCAGAAGTAGATGAAGTATGTTCCTGGGCATGTGTATTTGTGATATTTCACCCATAATCCCCATACAGATCAATAGATATACCCATATTCCTACCAGAAGTAGATGAAATATGTTCCTGAGCATGTGTATTTGTGATATTTCACCCATAATCCCCATACAGAACAATAATTATACCCATATTCCTATCAGAAGTAGATGAAATATGTTCCTGGGCATGTGTATTTGTGATATTTCACCCATAATCCCCATACAGAACAATAGTTATACCCATATTCCTATCAGAAGTAGATGAAATATGTTCCTGGGCATGTGTATTTGTGATATTTCACCCATAATCCCCATACAGAACAATAGATATACCCATATTCCTATCAGAAGTAGATGAAATATGTTCCTGAGCATGTGTATTTGTGATATTTCACCCATAATCCCCATACAGAACAATAGATATACCCATATTCCTATCAGAAGTAGATGAAGTATGTTCCTGGGCATGTGTATTTGTGATATTTCACCCATAATCCCCATACAGAACAATAGATATACCCATATTCCTATCAGAAGTAGATGAAATATGTTCCTGGGCATGTGTATTTGTGATATTTCACCCATAATCCCCATACAGAACAATAGATATACCCATATTCCTATCAGAAGTAGATGAAATATGTTCCTGGGCATGTGTATTTGTGATATTTCACCCATAATCCCCATACAGATCAATAGATATACCCATATTCCTACCAGAAGTAGATGAAATATGTTCCTGGGCATGTGTATTTGTGATATTTCACCCATAATCCCCATACAGAACAATAATTATACCCATATTCCTATCAGAAGTAGATGAAATATGTTCCTGGGCATGTGTATTTGTGATATTTCACCCATAATCCCCATACAGAACAATAGTTATACCCATATTCCTATCAGACGTAGATGAAATATGTTCCTGAGCATGTGTATTTGTGATATTTCACCCATAATCCCCATACAGAACAATAGATATACCCATATTCCTATCAGAAGTAGATGAAATATGTTCCTGAGCATGTGTATTTGTGATATTTCACCCATAATCCCCATACAGAACAATAATTATACCCATATTCCTATCAGAAGTAGATGAAGTATGTTCCTGGGCATGTGTATTTGTGATATTTCACCCATAATCCCCATACAGAACAATAGTTATACCCATATTCCTATCAGAAGTAGATGAAATATGTTCCTGGGCATGTGTATTTGTGATATTTCACCCATAATCCCCATACAGAACAATAGTTATACCCATATTCCTAACAGAAGTAGATGAAATATGTTCCTGAGCATGTGTATTTGTGATATTTCACCCATAATCCCCATACAGAACAATAGTTATACCCATATTCCCTTCTTGCTATATTACAAGAAGTCATTTCCTGGGCTGCATTTGTAAAATGTGCTGCCATATACCCATATTCCCTTCTTGCTATATTACAAGAAGTCATTTCCTGGGCTGCATTTGTAAAATGTGCTGCCATCTAGTGGTGGAGTCTAGTATTGCAGCCCATCATCCCATCATCCCATCATCCCAATATGCAGTTTAGTCCGTCCCAAAGTGCAATATTGAGGAAGCAACATCAACTGTTAGGAAGAGATGTTTGGAAGCAGGATTGAGAGGGTGCAAGGCCCGAAAGAAGCCATTGATGACAGCCATACAAAGACAAAGGCGAAAACTGTGGGCATTGAAATAGTTAAAATGGAGGAAGGAGGAGTGGGAAAAAGTGCTATTTAGTGATGAAAGCACTTTTTGCATTTTAGGAAATGATGGCAAGTCTTATGTGAGAAGGTTCCCACATAAAGAGTACAAGCCAGAGTGTTTGAGCTCCTCTGTGAAACATCCTATGAAAGTAATGGTCTGGGCTGTATGGCAGCCAATGGTGTTGGAAGGCTTCATATTGTGGAGGGTATGGTTAATGCAAAAAAATACATAGACATCCTTAATAAGAAAATGCTGCCTTCTGCTCAACACTCTGAATTAAATAAAAAATAATAAATCTTAAAAAGTAAAATTTAAGTCTGTGTGAACTTGCATTGGAAGTTAGTGAACTTAGAAACATGTTCACCATTCTACACACTGTACTAGTGTAGGTATGGTTATGCTGTAAAAAAATTATCAAAAATGCACATACCATAACAATTTATACACTTGGGACATTCAAAAATGAGTATGGCATACAATGAGGAATTACAAAAACACATATGTTCCACCAGTTTCACTGTAGAGATGCAGAAGTATGAAACATATAGTTTTCTTCACGCCTATGCAGGACTTTTGAACACCACTGTACGTACATACATACATACAATACTGTCATACATTACATACAATACATACATATAGACATACAGTACATTAAACATAGAGTACATGCTCACCATTACTTGTCATTTTGTTCCCCGAAGCCAGTGTCATCTGTAAAAAAGATTAAAATAACAAACAACCAAGGTATGAAAGAGGCCTTAATGAGCGTTTACCGGTAATTTAAAAATAAAAACGGCGTGGGCCCCCGCGCAATTTTCTGCGCCAGAGGGGGAAAGCCGACGGCCGGGGGCCAATATTTGTAGCCTGCTATGAATATCAGCCCGCAGCTGTCTGCATAGCCTTTAATGGCTATTAAAATAGGGGGACCCCCACCCCCCAAAAAAAAATGACATGGGGTCCCCCTATATTTTATAGCCAGAAAGGCTACGCAGACAGCTGCGGGCTGATATTCGTAGCCTAGAGAGGGGCCATGGATATTGCTGCCCCCCCGGCTACAAATACCCGTCCGCAGCCGCCCCAGAAATGGCGCATCTGTGAGATGCGCCAATTCCGGCACTTAGCTCCTCTCTTCCCACTCCCTTGTAGCGGTGGGATATGGGGTAATAGGGGGTTAATGTCACCTTGCTATTGTAAGGTGACATTAAGCCGGGTTAATAACGGAGAGGCGTCAATAAGACGCCTATCCATTATTAATACAATAGTAATAAGGGGTTAATAAAACACGTACACATTAGGAAATAGTATTTTAATATTCTTCATTTAATCACGTTACTATACTTCAGCGCCTGCAAAAAGCGTAAAATAATAAACCGTATACTACCTGTCCGCCGTAGTCCAATTAATAACGAGTGTCCCACGACGATCTCCCCTATAGAACAGTGACATCGGGTGATGTCACTGCTCTATAGGACCCTCAGTGACACACTTACAGGAGATAATGGCTCCTGCAGTGCATCCCTGAGAGGTTACCTGAGGACAAAGTCTCACTTAATGGCAATTGCTGCATGGGAAAATTTCTCACACAGCAATGCCAAAAGTGAGACTAGGGACTATTTTTTTTTACAGCGGCGGAGGAATACAGTGTGGAAGGATACCTTCCTCCCGTCATTGTGTTCCTGGAGCCCCTGGAGCGCGGTTGCATCTCCCCATGGGCGATCGTCGTGGGTCACTCGTGGCTTTTTGCGGACAAGGAGTATATTGTTTTTTTGTTATTTTAATCTTTTTTTACAGATGACACTGGCTTCAGGGAACAAAGTGACAAGTAATGGTGAGTATGTACTCTGTTTAATGTACTGTATGTCTATATGTATGTATTGTATGAATGTATTGTATTTAGTATGTAGTATATATATATTTTTTTCATTCAACACATTAGCCGGATGATGGGGCTACTACTGTCCCATCATTGGCTAATGTGTCAATCACTGTGAGTGGAGCAGGCATCGTCCGATGGGACTTGTAGTCCCATCAGATGATGCTTGCACACACGCACAGACCCCCGGCAGGCCCGCACAGACCCCCGACAGGCCCGCATAGAGCCCTACGTTCACGCACAGACCCAGCCCGCACACACACGCAGTCTCTGTCCACGCACCGCCCACACTCTATTATAGTGCATCATTGCACTATAGAAACTTCCGATTCCGGTATCCGATATCGCAAAAGTATCGAAACTTGGTATCGGAATTCCGATACAGCGAATATCGTCCGATACCCGATATTTGCAATATCGGAATGCTCAACACTAGCCAGTTCTCATATATAGCTGAATGCTAACTGGAGCAAGTTCAGAGAATGGTGACCGGTCTGCAAACCATGTCCTATGAGGAACGGTCACAGGATTTGGGAATGTTTAGCTTGCAGAAAAGAAGACTGCGAGGAGACTTACCGTATATACTCGAGTATAAGCCGACCCGAGTATAAGCCGACCCCCCCCCCCCCCTAATTTTGCCATAAAAAACTGGGAAAACTTAATGACTCAAGTATAAGCCTAGGGTGGGAAATGCAGCAGCTACCGGAAAATGTCAAAAGTAAAAATAGATACCAATAAAAGTAAAATGAATTGAGACATCAGTAGGTTAAGTGTTTTTGAATATCCATATTGAATCAGGAGCCCCATATAATGCTCCATACAGTTTATGATGGGCCCCATAAGATGCTCCATATTAAAATATGCCCCATATAATCCTGCATAAAGGTTAATAATGGCCACATAAGATGCTCCATAGACACATTTGCCCAATATAATGCTGCACAAATGCTGATTATGGCCCCATAAGATGCTTCATAAAGATATTTGCCCCATATAGTGCTGCACAAACCTTGATTATGGCCCTATAAGATGCTCCATATAGACACTTGCCCCATATACCGTAATGCTCCACAAACGTTAATTATGGCTCCAAACAGACACTTGCCCCATATAGTGCTGCACAAATGTTATGGCCCCATATAGTGCTGCACAAATGTAATGGCCCCATACAGTGCTGCACAAACGTTATGGCCCCATATAGTGCTGCACAGACGTTATGGCCCCATATAGTGCTGCACAAATGTTATGGCCCCATATAGTGCTGCACAAATGTCATGGCCCCATATAGTGCTGCACAAATGTTATGGCCCCATAGATGCTCCATACAGAGACTTGCCCCATTTGCTGCGATAAAAATAAATAAATCACATACTCACCTCTCCGTCGCTCAGGCCCCCGGCACTTTCAATAGTTACCTGCTCCTTGTTCCGGTGCCGCTCCATCTTCTGCACTGAAGTTCAGTAGAGGGCGCGCACTAATCATATCACCGCGTCCTCTGACCTGAGCGTCACTGCTGAAGACAGAGCGACACCCGGAACGAGGAAAGGTGACTCGCGCAGCGCTCCCCTCCCCGTATACTATGCAGTCCCTTCTTCCCCGGCGCCGCAGCTTCATCCTGTACTGAGCGGTCACCGTTACCGCTTATTACAGTAATGAATATGCGGCTCCACCTCTATGGGAGGTGGAGCCGCATATTCATTACTGTAATGAGCGGTACCATGTGACCGCTCAGTACAGGAAGAAGCTGCAGCGCCGGGAACCGAACCAGGGACCGCGCCAGGAGTAGGTGAGTATAATTTCACAGCCCCCACTCCCCCTCCCCTGCCGACCCTGCGTATGACTCGAGTATAAGCCAAGAGGGGGACTTTCAGCCAGTCTGAGAAGCCCCCTGCAGAGAGCAACAAAGGAACACAATGCCCCCCAACAGAAGCAGGGTAGGAAATGTAAGACTACGGTCACATTGCGTTAGGGCAGTCCGTTTAGAGCAGGGGTCCCCAACTCCAGTCCTCAAGGCCCACCAACATGTCATGTTTTCAGGATTTCCTTAGTCTTGCCCAGGTAATAATTGCATCACCTGTGCAATGCAAAGGAAATCCTGAAAACATGACCTGTTGGTGGGCCTTGAGGACTGGAGTTGGGGACCCCTGGTGTAGAGCATAGCGCTACAGACTGAGCTAACGCAATGTCCCAAAAGGGATCGCGTTAGCCGATCTTGCTAGCGCAAGCAGCGTTCACGGTCCGTCACTCAAATGACGGCACATCGCTACCGCACGCCCAATGTGGGCGTGCACTAGCGATGAGTTCGCCATTACAATAAATGGCGGCGTTAATGGACTACGTTACACCGGGTTATGCCACGGTGTAAAGTTGTCCGTTAAACGTACCGTCATAACGCAGTGTGACCCTAGCCTTAGAAGTATGGTCTATGAAATCAGGGCGGGGGTGGTACTCCATTACAACCCCTTCCCCTCTCAGGCTGGAGTCACACTAGCGAGTTTTACGGATGTATGAGTGCAGAAAATACGTCCGTAAAACTCGCCTAACAAACGTCCCAATTATTCTCTATGCCCCTGCTCCTATCTGCCGTATTTTACTGATCAGTATTATACGGCTTTCTACGGCCGTAGAAAATCGCAGCATGCTGCGTTTGTCACCGTATTGCGCAAAAAAAAACGCCAATGAAAGTCTATGGAAGCCAGAAAAATACGGATTACACACGGACCAGCAGTGTGACTTGCGAGAAATACGCAGCGGTGTTAGAGAGAAAAGCCAGCAATTCAGTGCGGTGTACAGTAAAATCACACTGACCGCTTACAGTAGAATAGGTAGAATAAATGGGTACACATAGAATAGGTATATACATATGTCACTAAACCCGACATGATATGAGACATGGTTTACATATAGTAAACCATGTCATATCACCTTTTTTTTTTTTGCATATTCCACACTATTAATGTTAGTAGTGTGTATATGCAAAATTTGGCCGTTCTAGCTATTACATTAAAGGTTAAATGGTGGAAAAAATTGGCGTGGGCTCCCGCGCAATTTTCTCCGCCAGAGTAGTAAAGCCAGTGACTGAGGGCAGATATTAATAGCCTGGAGAGGGTCCACGGTTATTGCCCCCCCCCCCCGGCTAAAAACACCTGCCCCCAGCCACCCCAGAAAAGGCACATCTGGAAGATGCGCCTTTTCTGGCACTTGGCCACTCTCTTCCCACTCCCGTGTAGCGGTGGGATATGGGGTAATGAAGGGTTAATGCCACCTTGCTATTGTAAAGTGACATTAAACCAAATTAATAATGGAGAGACGTCAATTAAGACACCTATCCATTATTAACCCCTTTACCCCCAAGGGTGGTTTGCACGTTAATGACCGGGCCAATTTTTACAATTCTGACCACTGTCCCTTTATGAGGTTATAACTCTGGAACGCTTCAATGGATCCTGGTGATTCTGACATTGTTTTCTCGTGACATATTGTACTTCATGACAATGGTAAAAATTCTTTGATAGTACCTGCGTTTATTTGTGAAAAAAACGGAAATTTGGCAAAAATTATGAAAATTTCGCAATTTTCCAACTTTGAATTTTTATGCAATTAAATCACAGAGATATGTCACACAAAATACTTAATAAGTAACATTTCCCACATGTCTACTTTACATCAGCACAATTTTGGAACCAAAATTTTTTTTTGTTAGGGAGTTATAAGGGTGAAAAGTTGACCAGCAATTTCTCATTTCTACAACACCATTTTTTTTTAGGGACCACATCTCATTTGAAGTCATTTTGAGGGGTCTATATGATAGAAAATACCCAAGTGTGACACCATTCTAAAAACTACACCCCTCAAGGTGCTCAAAACCACATTCAAGAAGTTTATTAACCCTTCTGGTGCTTCACAGGAATTTTTTGAATGTTTAAATAAAAATGAACATTTAACTTTTTCACAAAAAATTTAATTCAGCTCCAATTTGTTTTATTTTACCAAGGGTAACAGGAGAAAATGGACCCCAAACATTGTTGTACAATTTGTCCTGAGTACGCCAATACCCCACATGTGGGGGTAAACCACTGTTTGGGCGCATGGCACAGCTCGGAAGTGAAGGAGCGCCATTTGACTTTTCAATGCAAAATTGACAGGAATTGATGGGACGCCATGTTGCGTTTGGAGAGCCACTGATGTGCCTAAACATTGAAACCCCCCACAAGTGACACCATTTTGGAAAGTAGACCCCCTAAGGAACTTATCTAGAGGTGTGGTGAGCACTTTGACCCACCCAATGCTTCACAGAAGTTTATAATGCAGAACCGTAAAAATAAAAAATCATATTTTTTCACAAAAATTATCTTTTCGCCCCCAATTTTTTATTTTTCCAAGGGTAAGAGAAGAAATTGGACCCCAAAAGTTGTTGTACAATTTGTCCTGAGTACGCTGATACCCCATATGTGGGGGTAAACCACTGTTTGGGCGGATGGGAGAGCTCGGAAAGGAAGGAGCGCCGTTTGACTTTTCAATGCAAAATTGACAGGAATTGAGATGAGACGCCATGTTGCGTTTGCAGAGCCCCTAATGTACCTAAATAGTAGAAACCCCCCACAAGTGACACCATTTTGGAAAGTAGACCCCCTAAGGAACTTATCTAGATGTGTTGTGAGAGCTTTGAACCCCCAAGTGTTACACTACAGTTTGTAACGCAGATCCGTGAAAATTTTTTTAAAAAAATCTTTCCCCCAAAAATTATTTTTTAGCCCCCAGTTTTGTATTTTCCCGAGGGTAAGAGGAGAAATTCGACCCCAAAAGTTGTTGTCCAATTTGTCCTGAGTACGCTGATACCCGATATGTTGGGGGGAACCACCGTTTGGGCGCATGGGAGGGCTCGGAAGGGAAGGAGTGCCATTTGGAATGCAGACTTAGATGGAATGGTCTGCAGGCGTCACATTGCGTTTGCAGAACCCCTAATGTACCTAAACAGTAGAAACCCCCCACAAGTGACCCCATATTGGAAACTAGACCCCCCAGGGAACTTATCTAGATGTGTTGTGAGAACTTTGAACCCCCAAGTGTTTCACTACAGTTTATAACGCAGAGCCGTAAAAATAAAAAATCTTTTTTTTTCCCACAAAAATTATTTTTTAGCCCCAGTTTTGTATTTTCCCAAGGGTAACAGGAGAAATTGGACCCCAACAGTTGTTGTCCTATTTGTTCTGAGTACGCTGATACCCCATATGTTGCGGTAAATCCCTGTTTGGGCACACGGGCGAGCTCGGAAGGGAAGAAGCACTGTTTTACTTTTTCAACGCAGAATTGGCTGGAATTGAGATCGGACGCCATGTCGCTTTTGGAGAGCCCCTGATGTGCCTAAACAGTGGAAACCCCCCAATTATAACTGAAACCCTAATCCAAACACTCCCCTAACCCTAATCCCAACAGTAACCCTAACCACACCTCTAACCCTGTCAACAAACTGTCATGTCAACTATGTAATTCCTTTATGATTTTTATGATTTAAGTTGTGTTGCTGTGATACCATAATTTCCCACGGGATCAATAAAGTGTATCGTATCGTAACCCTAGCCCTAACCCTAGCCTTAGCGGGAAAATGGAAATAAATACATTTTTTTAATTTTTCCCTAACTAAGAGGGTGATGAAGGGGGGTTTGATTTACTTTTATAGCGGGTTTTTTAGCGGATTTTTATGATTGGCAGCCGTCACACACTGAAAGATGCTTTTTATTGCAAAAAATATTTTTTGCGTTACCACATTTTGAGAGCTATAATTTTTCTATATTTTGGTCCACAGAGTCATGTGAGGTCTTGTTTTTTGCGGGACGAGTTGACGTTTTTATTGGTAACATTTTCGGGCACGTGACATTTTTTGATCGCTTTTTATTCCGATTTTTGTGAGACAGAATGACCAAAAACCAGCTATTCATGAATTTCTTTTGGGGGAGGCCTTTATACCGTTCCGCATTTGGTAAAATTGATAAAGCAGTTTTATTCTTCGGGTCAGTACGATTACAGCGACACCTCATTTATATCTTTTTTTTATGTTTTGGCGCTTTTATACGATAAAAACTATTTTATAGAAAAAATAATTATTTTGGCATCGCTTTATTCTCAGGACTATAACTTTTTTATTTTTTTGCTGATGATGCTGTATGGCGGCTCGTTTTTTGCGGGACAAGATGACGCTTTCAGCGGTACCATGGTTATTTATATCTGTCCTTTTGATCGCGTGTTATTCCACTTTTTGTTCGGCGGTATGATAATAAAGCGTCGTTTTTTTTCCTCGGTTTTTTTTTTTTTCTTACGGTGTTTACTGAAGGGGTTAACTAGTGGGCCAGTTTTATAGGTCGGGCCGTTACGGATGCGGCGATACTAAATATATGTACTTTTATTGTTTTTTTGTATTTATTTAGATAAAGAAATGTATTTATGGGAATAATATTTTTTTTTTCTTTTTCATTATTTAGGAATATTATTTTTTTTATTTTTTTATTTTTTGGAAATTTTTTTTTTTACTTTGTCCCAGGGGGGGACATCACAGATCGATGATCTGACAGTTTGGACAGCACTCTGTCAGATCACCAATCTGATAGGAGTGCAGGCTGCTTCAGAGTGCCTGCTCTGAGCAGGCTCTGTGAAGCCACCTCCCTCCCTGCAGGACCCGGATCCGCGGCCATCTTGGATCCGGGGCTCGAGCAAGCAGGGAGGGAGGTAAGACCCTCGCAGCAACGCGATCACATCGCGTTGCTGCGGGGGGGCTCAGGGAAGCCAGCAGGGAGCCCCCTCCCTGCGCGATGCTTCCCTGCACCGCCGGCACATCGCGATCATCTTTGATGGCGGTGTGCCAGGGGTTAATGTGCCGGGGGCGGTCCGTGACCGCTCCTGGCACATAGTGCCGGATGTCAGCTGCGATAGGCAGCTGACACCCGGCCGCGATCGGCCGCGCTCCCCCCGTGAGCGCCGCCGATCGCGCTGGACGTACTATCCCGTCCGTGGTCATGGGGGCCCACCCCACCTCGACGGGATAGTACGTCCGATGTCAGAAAGGGGTTAATCCAATACTAGTAAAGGGTTAAAAAAAACACAACCACATTATTAAAAATTATTTTAATGAAATAAAAACAAAGGTTGTTGTAATATTTTATTCTACGCTCAATCCAATCACTGAAGACCCTCGATCTGTAACAAAAAAATAAAAATAAACCAACAATATCCATACCTTCCGCAGATCTGTAACGTCCAACGATGTAAATCCACCTGAAGGGGTTAAAATATTTTGCAGCCACAAACTCTGCTAATGCAGCGTTTTTCCTGGCTGCAAAACCCCAGGGAATGAAGGTAAAGTAGGTCAATGACCTATATTTACATTCATTTGCGGTGAGGCGCCCTCTGCTGGTTGTCCCTAGATCGTGGGAACTTTCCTAGAAAGCTCCCAGGCTCGAGTTCATATGAGGACAACCAGCAGAGGGCGCCCTCTTATGAACTCGAGCCTGGGAGCTTTCAAAGAAAATTTGCACGATCTAGGAACAACCAGCAGAGGGCGCCTCACCGCAAATGAAGGTAAATATAGGTCATTGACCTACTTTACCTTCATTCTCCGGGGTTTTGTTGCAAGGAGCAGCGATGCATTAGCAGAGCTCCTTGCTGCAAAATATTTTAACCCCTTCAGATGGATTTACATCGTGGGACTTTACAGATCTTCGGAAGGTATGTATATTGTTGTTTTTTTTTGTTACAGATCGAGGGTCTTCAGTGAGTGGATTGAACATAGAATAAAATATTACAACAACCTTTGTGATTTTTTTCATTAAAATACTTTTTAATAATGTTTGTGTATTTTTTAACCCTTTACTACTATTGGATTAATAATGGATAGGTGTCATAATTGACGACTCTCCATTATTAATTTTGGCTTAATGTCACCTTACAATAGCAAGGTGGCATTAACCCTTCATTACCCCATATCCCACCGCTACACTGGAATGGGAAGAGAGTGGCCAAGTGCCAGAATAGGCGCATCTTCCAGATGTGCCTTTTCTGGGGTGGCTGGGGGCAGATGTTTTTAGCCGGGGGGGGGGGGGGGCAATAACCATGGACCCTCTCCAGGCTATTAATATCTGCCCTCAGTCACTGGCTTTACTACTCTGGCGGAGAAAATTGCGCGGGAGCCCACGCCAATTTTTTCCGCCATTTAACCCTTTAATTTAATAGAACGGCCAAATTTTGCATATACACACTACTAACATTAGTAGTGTGGATTATGCAAAAAAAATGGGGATATGAGATGGTTTACTGTATGTAAACCATGTCTCATATCATGTCGGGTTTAGGAAGGAGATAGCAAAGCCGGTAATTGAATTACCGGCTTTAAAGCTATCTAGCGCTGTATGAAGTAATAATATATATACATATGTGTCTACTGACACATATGTATATGCAGTGGGGCAAAAAAGTATTTAGTCAGTCAGCAATAGTGCAAGTTCCACCACTTAAAAAGATGAGAGGCGTCTGTAATTTACATCATAGGTAGACCTCAACTATGGGAGACAAACTGAGAAAAAAAAATCCAGAAAATCACATTGTCTGTTTTTTTAACAATTTATTTGCATATTATGGTGGAAAATAAGTATTTGGTCAGAAACAAACAATCAAGATTTCTGGCTCACACAGACCTGTAACTTCTTCTTTAAGAGTCTCCTCTTTCCTCCACTCATTACCTGTAGTAATGGCACCTGTTTAAACTTGTTATCAGTATAAAAAGACACCTGTGCACACCCTCAAACAGTCTGACTCCAAACTCCACTATGGTGAAGACCAAAGAGCTGTCAAAGGACACCAGAAACAAAATTGTAGCCCTGCACCAGGCTGGGAAGACTGAATCTGCAATAGCCAACCAGCTTGGAGTGAAGAAATCAACAGTGGGAGCAATAATTAGAAAATGGAAGACATGCAAGACCACTGATAATCTTCCTTGATCTGGGACTCCACGCAAAATCCCACCCCGTGGGGTCAGAATGATCACAAGAACGGTGAGCAAAAATCCCAGAAGCACGCGGGGGGACCTAGTGAATGAACTGCAGAGAGCTGGGACCAATGTAACAAGGCCTACCATAAGTAACACACTACGCCACCATGGACTCAGATCCTGCAGTGCCAGACGTGTCCCACTGCTTAAGCCAGTACATGTCCGGGCCCGTCTGAAGTTTGCTAGAGAGCATTTGGATGATCCAGAGGAGTTTTGGGAGAATGTCCTATGGTCTTATGAAACCAAACTGGAACTGTTTGGTAGAAACACAACTTGTTGTGTTTGGAGGAAAAAGAATACTGAGTTGCATCCATCAAACACCATACCTACTGTAAAGCATGGTGGTGGAAACATCATGCTTTGTGTTGTGAATTCTGTTGTCGAACTCCCTCCTGTGGTCGTGAATGGTACTTCGGCGAGTTCTGTCCATGGACTCCCTCTGGTGGCTGTGAGTGAAGCTGCTGCTTCTGAGGTTCCTTACACAGGTGACGTGGTTTATCCTTTGGTTGGCTGCTCTATTTAACTCCACTCAGATCGTTACTCCATGCCAGCTGTCAATGTTCCTGCATTGGTTCAGTTCGCTCTTGGATCTTTCTGGTGACCTGTCTTCTCCAGCAGAAGCTAAGTTCCTGATAGTTATTATTTGTTCATTGTTTCCTTGTCCAGCTGGTTATCATGATTTTGTCTTGCTAGCTGGAAGCTCTGGGATGCAGAGTGGCATCTCCGCACCGATAGTCGGTGCGGAGGTCTTTTTGCACACTCTGCGTGGTCTTTTGTAGTTTTTTGTGCTGACCGCAAAGTTACCTTTCCTATCCTCTGTCTGTTTAGTAAGTCTGGCCTCCCTTTGCTGAAACCTGTTTCATTTCTGCGTTTGTGACTTTCATCTTTACTCACAGTCAATATATGTGGGAGGCTGCCTTTTCCTTTGGGGAATTTCTCTGAGGCAAGGTAGGCTTTATTTTCTTTCTCTAGGGCTAGCTAGCTCTTGGGCTGTGAAGAGGCGTCTAGGGAGAGTCAGGAACGCTCCACGGCTATTTCTAGTTGTTGTGATAGGATTAGGGCCTGCGGTCAGCAGAGCTCCCAAATCCCAGAGCTTGTCCTGTGTGAGTTTAACTATCAGGTCGTGCCGGGTGCTCCTAACCACCAGGTCATAACAGCTTTGGGGCTGTTTCTCTGCAAAGGGGCCAGGATGACTGATCCGGGTACATGAAAGAATGAATGGGGCCATGTATCGTGAGATTTTGAGTGCAAACCTCCTTCCATCAGCAAGGGCATTGAAGATGAAACGTGGCTGGGTCTTTCAACATGACAATGATCCAAAGCACACCGCCAGGGCAACGAAGGAGTGGCTTCGTAAGAAGCATTTCAAGGTCCTGGAGTGGCCTAGCCAGTCTCCAGATCTCAACCCTATAGAAAACCTTTGGAGGGAGTTGAAAGTCCGTGTTGCCAAGCGAAAAGCCAAAAACATCACTGCTCTAGAGGAAATCTGCATGGAGGAATGGGCCAACATACCAACAACAGTGTGTGGCAACCTTGTGAAGACTTACAGAAAATGTTTGACCTCTGTCATTGCCAACAAAGGATATATTACAAAGTATTGAGATGAAATTTTGTTTCTGACCAAATACTTATTTTCCACCATAATATGCAAATAAATTGTTAAAAAAACAGACTGTGATTTTCTGGATTTTTTTTTCTCAGTTTGTCTCCCATAGTTGAGGTCTACCTATGATGTAAATTACAGACGCCCCTCATCTTTTTATGTGGTGGAACTTGCACTATTGCTGACTAAATACTTTTTTGCCCCACTGTGTGTGTGTGTGTGTATATATATATATATATATATATATATATAATGTGTTTTTTGGTTTTTTTTACACATGGATCCCTTGTATAGCCGTATGTTGGTTTTGCAAGCCTGCGAGAAAAACACGCAGTACGGATGCCATACGGATTACATACGGAGGATGCCATGCGCAAAATACGCTGACACACCCTGCCTACGGAGGAGCTACGGACCACTTTTTTGGGGACTTTTCAGCGTATTACCGCCGTAATATACGGACCATATTGTCTTACGCTGAGTATGACTCCAGCCTAAGATTGTGTACAGACTAGTGACCTCAACAGGTCGCTTGTCAAGTACACTTAGACATGGCCAGCATGACTTATGACTCCTCCTGCCTGGACAATCCATCAGCATTTTGGTGTTGGCTCCCTCTTCTGTATTGTATGGTGAAATTGTAGGGCTGAAGTGCCAGGCTCCACCGCAGTAAACATCCATTGTCATTCACCCAAGTGAGGGGATTGTGGTCAGTAACCACAGTAAATTCTCGACCATACAGATATGGCCTCAGTTTTCTAAGGGCCAAACTACAGCCAGGCATTCCTTTTCTACAGTTGCATAGGCCACTTTTCGGTCCAGCAGTTTCCTGCTAAGGTAGGCAATGGGGTGCTCCTCCCCAGGGGCATTCACTTGGCTGAGAACAGCTCCCAGCCCATAAGAAGAGGCATCTGTCTGCACAATAATCCTCCTCTTGCAGTCCGGGGCAGCAAGAACAGGATCACAGACGAGGTCGTTCTTCAGCAGGTTAAAAGCCTTGTCACGTGCTGGAGTCCAGGTCACCACTCTGGGCATGGCTTTCTTCGTAAGGTCCGTAAGAGGTTTGGCCACAGTACTGAAATGAGAAACAAATTTCCTGTAAGGCTGTGTTCACACGTTGCGGTTTTTTCGCGGTTTTTCCCAATAAAAAGGCTATAAAACCGCAAAAAAAAGCATACAATAAGCATCCCATCATTTAGAATGAATTCCGCATGTTTTGTGCACATGATGCGTTTTTTTCCGCGAAAAAAAAACGCATCGCGGCAAAAAACGCAGCATGTTCATTAATTTTCCGTTTTTTTTTTTGCGGATTTCCCACTCCAAAATGCATTGGGAAGTGTCCGGAAAAAACCGCGGCAAAAACGCGTCAAAATCGAGGCAAAAACGCATGCGATTTTCTTGCGGATTTCTTGCAGAAAATGTCCGGAATTCTCAGGAATTTTCTGCAAGAAATCCTGAACGTGTGCACATATCCTAATAGCTAGCAGTGCCCAAAAAAGCCATAACTTGTTTCTTGGTTTGGGGTACAGGCCATTCTCTGATAGCCTGTATTTTGGCAGGTTCAGGACTTTGTTTCCCTTTCCCTACCCTATGCCCCAGGTATTGTGCTTCACCCATCCCCAACTGGCACTTATCAGGTCGAATTGTTAGGCCAGCTGCATAAAGCTGGTCGAGAACAACAGCTTCTTGACTCAAATGATTCTCCCATGTGTGACTAAATATAGCAATATCGTCCAAGTAGGCACAAGTAAAGTCGCCGCATCCCCGCAGTATCTGGTCCACCATTCGCTGAAATGTTGCAGGGGCATTCTTCATACCGAACGGAATGTATAGGAATTCAAACAGACCAAAGGGGGTTATAAAAGCAGATCTTTCTGTTCCTCCCTCCGTTAGAGGGATTTGCCAGTATCCCTTGCTGAGATCCAAGGTGGTGACATATTTTGCCCCAGCTAGCCGATCTAGAAGTTCATCGATGCGGGGCATTGGGTAGGCATCGCTAATGGTATGGTCATTTAACCACCTGCAAAATCTAATACTGCTATCTTTCTTGGGTACTAACACCACAGGAGAGGCCCAAGGACTTTGTGAGGCCTGAATTACCCCCAGCTGTAACATCTCCAGCTCATGTTGCATGGTGCTTCTAATAGACTCTGGTACCCGGTAAGGAGCCTGCTGTATAGGGCGGATGCCCTGGGTGTCCACATTATGCTGAGTTACTGTGGTTTGCCCTGGTCGGGATGAGAAAGCAGCCTGTCTTTGGTGAAGCACTTCCAGCATTTGTTTCTGTTGTAAGGAATTCAAGTGGTCCCCCAGAGGAACCTGTTCCACAGTGTATGGGGTTCTCGCAGCTTCAACAAGATCAGGTAACGGGTCCTCGTCCTGACTCTCTTCTGAAACTAGCTGACAACTGGCTATCACAGGTAGGGTCCGGTCATTATATTCCTTGATCATATTCACGTGGACAGTCTTTTGCCTTCGACCCTGGTCATCTAAAGCAAGGAGGTAATTGGTGTTTTTAAGTTTTCTGAGAACTCGGAAGGGACCTTCCCAAGTGGTCTGAAGTTTATTTTGTGGGTGGGGAACAATCATCAAGACCCGTTGTCCTTCGGCAAACTCTCGATAGCGTGCTTTGCGGTCATACCATGTCTTCTGTCTGGTTTGAGCCATCCGTACATAATCCTGAGCAAACCTACCCAGTTGAGCCAGAGTTTCGCGAAGCTTCAGGACATATGGGACAACAGGGATTCCTGTATCTTCCACTTGCCCCTCCAAATATTCTTTTAGCAGGGTTAAATGTCCTCTGACCTTCCTTCCATAGATCAGCTCAAATGCAGAAAACCCTGTGGACTCCTGGGGAACTTCCCGGTAGGCAAATAGGAGATGGGGTAGATACTTTTCCCAGTCTGAATCTATTTCAGTGAAGGCCTTTAGCATATTCTTCAGGGTGCCATTAAACCTTTCACAAGGCCCATTGGTCTGAGCATGATATGGTGTAGTTCGGATCACTCGTACTCCACAAGTGTGCCAGAGACACTGTACCAGCTCTGACATGAACTGGAATCCTTGGTCCGATAGGATCTCACTTGGGAATCCCACTCTAGTGAAGTGTGTAACCAGGGCCTCGTCTACTTTGTCGGCAGAAATACTTGACAGGGCCACCGCTTCTGGGTATCTAGTGGCATAGTCCACAACAGTGAGAAGGTAATGCTTTCCAGATTTACTGGGTTTAGCCAGGGGTCCAATAATATCAACAGCTACTGTTTGGAAGGGCTCTTCTATTATGGGGAGAGGTTGCAAGGGTGCCTTTGGATGATTTCCTGGTCGCCCTCTACGCTGACATATGTCGCAAGTTCGGCAGAAATGTGCTACTGCTTGAGAAATCCCAGGCCAATAGAAAACCTGAGTTAATCGTCTCTACGTTCGAGTTTTCCCTTGATGGCCGGCAGTAGGGATATCCTGAGCAAGGTGAAGTAGGGAAACCCTGTATTTCTGAGGAACAATCAGCTGCTTACTAGAATTCCAGGGTTTATCTGGAGAGGTAGTATTGGTAACACGATATAGAAGTCCATTTTCTTTCATAATTTTTTCCCCATATTCCCCTATCCGCCCCACTTCAGCCCTAACTCTAAAACTGGCTAGGGTAGGGTCAGTCTCTACTTCTTGTCTAAACTGAGCTTTATCCCAATGAACACTTACATTATCCCCAACAGAAGAGTCACTCACCGGCTGCGAAGGCAATGCTGATGGTCTTAGCTCCAATGACGGGTTGAGCATATCCATTTGTGCTTCTCTCTTGGCTTGACTTCAGGTTACTGCACCCACAAAGTGGCACTGAAGATCCCCCACATCATTTCCTAGAAGAATGTCTGCAGGAAGGCCACTCATCACACTAATCAGGAATCGTTTTGCCCCAAAGCCATAGTACAAGATCACGTTGGCTTTTGGGATATTCCTCTGGGTGCCCCCAGCCAATTCAATGGCAATCCCTGTTCCATTTTTGAATGGCTTCTGGCTGAACCACCCGGGGATCAGCTATAGTGAGAAATGCCCCCGAGTCACTGAAGCCAACAACCTTTTGGCCATCCAGCATAACTTCCTATAGATGTTTGCTCCGCAGATCAGAAGAACAGGTGGCGGTGGCCCGCACCCCGTAAACTCCAGGTAGTGGGGCAGACATTTCATGGTCACTTGGCAAGTCATCACGGAGTGAAACAAGCTCTTCCTCTGTTGAAGGTGTCTGTAGATAATGGATTGGCCAAATTGGGGTGTGGCCATTCCCCCTCCGACCACCTGGACAGGCAGCTTGCAGATGCCCAGGCTGCCCACATCTATAACATCTACGTTCTGCTATTCTTCCCCAGCGTCACATTCCAGAAGATGCGGTAGCAGCTACAGGCACATACACATGGGTATCAGTATGAGGTGGTGGTCCAGTAGGGCGGTGAACATTGGGGACTGAAGGTAAAGGAGCCACTGGTGATGAAGGGGAGTTGGTAGTTCTCCATCTATCAGTAACTTTTTCCACTGAGGCTTGATGGTGAGAACCTCATCAGCGAAGGCGGCAGCTTGTTCTACTGTAGCTGGCTTTCTCTCACGCACCCATTCCCTGATCTCTGTGGGACACTTCGCAAAGAACTGTTCTTTTAGGATAGCCTGGAGGATGGTCTCTGGTGTTAAGGCCCCCTCCCCCTCCAGCCAGCGATGGCATGCTTTTTTAATTCTATGGGCATACATTTTAAAAGACCCATGCCCCCTACATGTTAGCAAGCGGAACTGAGTACTGTAGGTCTCTGGAGTCACAGCATAATGTTCCAGAATGGTTTCTTTGATGTCCTCATACTCTCGATTCCACCGAGGGTCCGTAGCTCGGTATGCATCCGCAGCCCCACCGTCTAAAAGTCCCACCAGATGTCTGACCCGCTCCATTTCTGGGACTTCCATTAACTGACATTGATGTTCAAAGTCTTGGAAGAATCCCTCAATGTCCCCTGCAGCCTCGTTAAATGGCTTAAAGTCCTTGCGGGACACTCTTGGAGGTTCCCTCATGGTGGGAGTTATGGTGGAGGTCTGCCTGTGGGCTCTAGCTGCTTCCTCAGAGAGCTGCCTTTCATGAGCTCTCCGAATAGCCTCCCGTTTATTTTCTATGGTGGCTTCTTCTCCCAGCAAGGCCATCTCCTCCTCATACCACACAACCCACTGACTTTTCTGAGTATTTACCTCCAGGTCCCGTCTTTCCTCCAATTGCTCTGGGAGTCCCTTTCCAGTGCCATCTTGAAGGCTAGCTCCTTCCAAAGCCTCAATCAGCTGATCCTTGTACATTCCTTTGTAACTGACCCCTAATTCATGGGCCTTTGTCTGTAGGTTCATCACTGTCCAGTTTGTGTATCCTGAGGTTCTGGTTCCATTCGTTGCTGGGCTGCTGATCTCCATTCCCTCTGATCCCGCTGCTGCCACCAGTTGTGACGGGGTGTGCGACAGAGCAAGCTGGGACAGCAGACCGATGAATATCCAAGAGACCTTTATTGCAACTGAGAGAATATTCTGGCAAACAGTGATCAGGTTCTTCAACTTGCAATAAGGCCGCAACAAAATAACAAATCCAGGGCGACACCCGATAATCCGACTCCAGGGAAAACAAAACACTAGTTCATAGACAGGCACCAGGATCTGGCCGCAGCAGCAGATCCTAGCTCCTCACACCACACAGGTCCCAGAAGAATGATAGTATATCCATGGGCTTATTGTTCCACCCTCTAGGGATTAGCCCCTTGGATGGGTGGAGGGGCTCACACCCACCCTCAAACATTTGTTACCTGGAGCTGAAAGTACAAAAGAGGCTCCAGATGTCCAGTCCCAGCCAGTCTGAGAAGCCCCCTGCAGAGAGCAACAAAAGAACACAATGCCCCCCAACAGAAGCAGGGTAGGAAATGTTAATGAAGTATGGTCTATGAAATCAGGGCGGGGGTGGTACTCCATTACAGTGAGTTCTCCTTCAATAGAAGTCTTCAAACAGAGGCTGGACAGACATCTGTCTGAGATGGTCATATAACAACAGTCGCACTCAAGGAAAAATTTTCAGAGTTTCGGTTTTAGCCGAAAAACGTGTTTTCTCTTTATTGTAAACACCAACATAAAGGTAAAGAAATCACTGCAGTGTTTCAAAGTAGGTAACGTTTCGACCCACAGGGTCTTTCTCAAACCTCACTGAAACATAAACAAAAAGTACAAAAAAAAATCACCAAACATGAATATACAATATACACAAAATGGATTACATTTACGGTACACAAAAAAAATATATATAGAAAAATATATAGAAAATTCACAAGATCCCTCTATATTAGAGATGCGTGCTATGTCGCCAAAAATCATCTGAGACAAAACGACGGAAATCAGGATAAATCGGGAACACAAGTGCACAACTTCGGTATGGTCATAGGATGCTGACATAGCGGTGAGGCACAAAAGAATATCGGACTAGCAGAGGGCTGCAGGAGAAGGAAGCGTTGAGACCACACTATCGTAAGGGAACAGGAGTATAATTAAAATACAATAGGGTACACTGTGTTGCAGCGGTAAAAAATACGGTATAATAAACAAACATAGTAAACAGGTCCAGTGCTATAGAGGTATCCAGGTGGTAGGATCTCTGAGGAAGAACTAACCAGGTGGTGGAGTCTCTAAATGATAGGAGACTAACCTTATAATTGTAGGAGCAGAGCTGAGGGCATAGATGCCTGGAAGGGTGTACGAGTCCCAGTTCGGGGCTATGAGTGAAAGGGCCACCATATTAAAGGGAACCTGTCACCCCGTTTTCAGATTGAGATAAAAATACTGTTAAATAGGGCCTGCGCTGTGCGTTACAATAGTGTACCCTGATTCCCCACCTATACTGCGAAATACATTACCAAAGTCGCCGTTTTCGCCTGTCAATCAGGCTGGTCAGGTCAGGTGGGCGTGGTGACATCGCTGTTTCTTCCCCAGCTTTCTGTTGGTGGCGTAGTGGTGTGCGCATGTCCAAGTGCCGAATCCAGTGCACGCACGTGAAGAAACAGCGCACGATCTGCACTATTACCTGTTACGCCCACAGGGCATGGGGAAATATAGTGGACTCACTAGACCACTGATGGAGCAGTGGCAGCTGTATACCCGGTACACAAGAGACAGGAGAATGGCTTCAAAATGCAAAGGTATTTAATTAAATGAAGTTTTAAACAAACAGAAAGAGGTGCCTGAGGGAAGAACCCTCTGGACCACAACACTGAACCACGTAGTGGAGCACCGGGCAAGGTGTACCCCTATACAGGGATTCCCCCGTCACAACACCAGATGGCCTAAATGCCGCAGTACCCGGACCAGAGGGACGACCCGTACAGACCATATAAACAAGACGGTGGAATTCAAGCTCTATCAGTGAAGAGGATCCTGGAAGCTCTGTGTAGTTTCGGAAAGGCTGATCCAGCCGGCAGCAATATCAGGATAGTTCTGCGAGGAGCAGCTCAGTCAGCCTGGAGTGGAAACCGGGAAGTCCAGAAGTATCCAGAATAGGGAACTGCCAGCGGAGGATACTGAGGAGACAGAGGGATTAGAAAACCAAAAGTAAACTACACTTTGCAGAGCACAGCAGAGTGTGGACTGAGCAGAGGGCCATAAACAATAGAATGAACACATTGTCCAGGCACCTCCCATAATGGGAGGATGCCTTTTATGCACAGAGCATCATAGCACAGAGAGCCTTAATAGAGAACAGGTGTTCTGCTGTTTTAAGTATGTGCAGGAAGCGGGGCACGCCTCCTAAGAGCTTTTCCAGGAGACCTGCCAAGAGGATGCAGGTTCTTAGCAGAGAAAGGAGCCGCTGATCGTCTGGAGCCACGGACAGGGTGAGTAGTACCAGTGGAGCTGTGTGAAAGGTGCCGGTCTCCCTTCACAGCAGATACCGAACCTGCAGCTGAGGGCATGATATTACCCTTGTCATCCTGGGGCCGCACGTGCGCAGATGGAGTGCTCTGCTGCACGGGGCTTCAGGAAAATGGCCGCAGGATGCCGCGCGTGCGCAGATGGAGATAGCGGCGGCAATTTTCCCAAAGCCGAGTTTGCTTTTTTTTTTTTTTCTATTTTAACCCCTTCATGACCAGGGGATTTTTCGTTTTTCCGTGTTCGTTTTTCGCTCCCCTCCTTCCCAGAGCCATAACTTTTTTATTTTTCCGTCAATTTGGCCATGTGAGGGCTTATTTTTTGCGGGACGAGTTGTACTTTTGAACGACATCATTGGTTTTAGCATGTCGTGTACTAGAAAACGGGAAAAAAATTCCAAGTGCGGTGAAATTGCAAAAAAAGTGCAATCCCACATTGGTTTTTTGTTTGGCTTTTTTGCTAGGTTCACTAAATGCTAAAAATGACCTGCCATTATGATTCTCCAGGTCATTACGAGTTCATAGACACCAAACATGACTAGGTTATTTTTTATCTAAGTGGTGAAAAAAATTTCCAAACTTTGCTAAAAAAAAAAAAATAAAAATTGCGCCATTTTCCGATACTCGTAGCGTCTCCATTTTTCGTGATCTGGGGTCGGTTGAGGGCTTATTTTTTGCGTGCCGAGATGACGTTTTTAATGATAGCATTTCGGTGCAGATACGTTCTTTTGATCGCCCGTTATTGCATTTTAATGCAATGTCGCGGCGACCAAAAAAACGTAATTCTGGCGTTTCGAGTTTTTTTCCCGCTACGCTGTTTAGCGATCAGGTTAATACTTTTTTTTATTTGATAGATCGGGCAATTCTGAGCGCGGCGATACCAAATATGCGTAGATTTGATATTTTTTTTATTGATTTATTTTGATTGGGGCGAAAGGGGGGTGATTTAAACTTTTATGTTTTTTTTATTTTTTTCACATTTTTTTAAACTTTTTTTTTAAACTTTTGCCATGCTTCAATAGCCTCCATGGGAGGCTAGAAGCAGGCACAGCACGATCGGCTCTGCTACATAGCAGCGATCTGCTGATCGCTGCTATGTAGCAGAATTGCAGGTGTGCTGTGAGCGCCGACCACAGGGTGGCGCTCACAGCGACGGGCAATCAGTAACCATAGAGGTCTCAAGGACCTCTATGGCTACAATGGAGACGCATCGCCGACCCCCGGACATGTGACGGGGGTCGGCGATGACGTCATTTCCGGCCGCCCGGCCGGAAGCGGTAGTTAAATGCCGCTGTCTGCGTTTGACAGCGGCATTTAACTAGTTTATAGGTGCGGGCAGATCGCGATTCTGCCCGCGCCTATTACGGGCACATGTCAGCTGTTCAAAACAGCTGACATGTCCCGGCTTTGGTGCGGGCTCACCGCGGAGCCCTGCATCAAAGCAGGGGAGCCGGCATCGGACGGTATAGTACGTCCGATGCCGGTAAGGGGTTAAGGGAACACAATAAACTACTAAACTACTGTGTGTTGTACTAATATGGCATTGGTACTCAGGAGCTGGCTAAATAATGAAATTCTCCTATATATACTCACTTTTAGGACGCAGTCAGACGTATTACAGGGATGACTCGCATTGCAGTTCCCAGACTGGCCTGCGGCTCTCCTGATCTGAGCGTGACAGCATGTATTTCTACATTTGGGTCAGGAGAGCCGCCAGCGAGTGCGAGCATTGTGATGCTATCCTCAGCCGTGCTATATGACTGTCTGACTGCGCACTTAAAACTGCTCATTATCCCCTGCTGCTCATGTCCTGTTCTATTAAGGTAGCACAGCGCTCCGGTGTCAGGCACGGGTGGCACCCACATGCACAGCGCTCCGGTGTCAGGCACGGGTAGCACCCACACACACAGTGCTCCGGTGTCAGGCACAGGTAGCACCCACACACACAGCGCTCCGGTGTCAGGCACGGGTAGCACCCACACACACAGCGCTCCGGTGTCAGGCACGGGTAGCACCCACATGCACATCGCTCCGGTGTCAGGCACAGGTAGCACCCACATGCACAGCGCTCCGGTGTCAGGCACGGGTAGCACCCACACGCACAGCGCTCCGGTGTCAGGCACGGGTAGCACCCACACACACAGCGCTCCGGTGTCAGGCACAGGTAGCACCCACACACACAGCGCTAAACAATTGCTGTATTCCCTGCTTCTCTCTTCCTTAGGACGTAAGTGACATTCAGAGGAAATCTGAGCAGCAGCTGCAGCTCTCACAGGTGTCTGCTTTGTACATAGGAAGTGAGAGTAAGGTGGCCAAAGATTGGGTGCCGGGCTCATGTGATAGCGTCATGTGATATCCAGGGATCCGCGCCAGCATGGCAGGGGAGTATGGGCTGCTGTCATTTTACATTGGAGAATATAGCAATTGAGAAGAGTTTTTTGAGCAATGGACAAACCTCTAGGGCCCAGTCACACTGGCCGATAATCAGGAATGAGTGTCACTAGACCGCCTACTTCCTATCGGTCAGTCTATTGTCAGGTAAAATTGTTTTTAAAGGGATTGTCTAGTAAAGCACTCTATCCCGATTTTGCAGTGTTCTTCAGGTGGTTGGTCTCATCCAGTTTTTTTTCAATAGAAGAGAATAGAGAGAAGCTGGTTGAGACTTGTCAGTACGTGACCGCAAGTATGCAAATCTCACAGATGCCGTCATGTGACTATCCACCCGCACAGGGGGGTTGTTAGGGGGCACACTGTCACAATTAAACAATCTGCAGTCATGTAGAGCACCTGCAGATATTTTCTTCGGAGTCTGGACAACCCCTTTAGGCTTACTTTAAAAATCATTGATGTGCAGCATATGTCCACAGAATAATCAGTTCTGTGCCCAAGGAAGTGCAGTCGACCTTCGTAAATAAGCAATTAAACTAAAACCGATCAGCCTTTCATATAGCTGATTGTCGTTCGTTTAACAGCTGCGGTCGTCAGTGTAAATGGGCCCATAGTCCTGGTATAATTACGGTATATATATCTGCTCTTTTGTATGAACAGGTACACAGAATTGCCAGTTCCCAGCCCTGATGCCCGTTAAGCCTCTCCTCGCTTGCGGAGTGGGTGAGGGAGGGCAAAAAAAGAAACAACTTCACTGTGCCCAATGTAAAGATGAACAGGACATTATACAAGTAGAGGGACATCCCTGCACAAGCTGCTGTCACACAGTGCACAGTGATAGGAGCCTCTCAGCAACCAATGAATGCTGTGTTACTACTAGGGGAAGCGCTCATTGGTTAACCCTGTCACCCCGAAGCCTGTTTTCAACTTCCTGACCAGGCTATATTTTTCAATTCTGACCACTGTCACTTTATAATGTCACTAGATGGCAGCCCGATTCTAAAGAATCGGGAGTCTAGAATCCATATATACTTTATTTATTCAAATGTAAAAATAATACAATTAAAGGGAACCTGTCACCCCGTTTTTTGAGATTGAGATATAAATACTGTTAAATAGGGCCTGTGCTGTGCGTTACTATGGTGTTTGTAGTGTACCCTGATTCCCCATGTATGCCGAGAAATACATTACCAAAGTCGGCGTTTTCGCCTGTCAATCAGGCTGGTCTGGTCAGGTGGGCGTGTTCACAGCGTTCTTTTCTTCCCCAGGTTTCCGTTGGTGGCGTAGTGGTGTGCGCATGTCCAAGGTCCGGATTCCCTGTGCCCACGTGAAGACACAGCGCGCGATCTGCGCTGTCATTCCTTTCATCGGTGCGGGCGGCCATCTTCCTGGGGCCGCGCGTGCGCAGATGTAGTGCTCTGCTGCACGGGGCTTCAGGAAAATGGCCGCGGGATGCCGCGCGTGCGCAGAAGAGATCGCGGCGGCCATTTTCCCAAAGCCGAGATGCAAACTCGGCTTTGGGAAAATGGCCGCCGCGATCTCTTCTGCGCACGCGCGGCATCCCGCGGCCATTTTCCTGAAGCCCCGTGCAGCAGAGCACTACATCTGCGCACGCGCGGCCCCAGGAAGATGGCCGCCCGCACCGATGAAAGGAATGACAGCGCAGATCGCGCGCTGTGTCTTCACGTGGGCACAGGGAATCCGGACCTTGGACATGCGCACACCACTACGCCACCAACGGAAACCTGGGGAAGAAAAGAACGCTGTGAACACGCCCACCTGACCAGACCAGCCTGATTGACAGGCGAAAAAGCCGACTTTGGTAATGTATTTCTCGGCATACATGGGGAATCAGGATACACTACATACACCATAGTAACGCACAGCGCAGGCCCTATTTAACAGTATTTATATCTCAATCTCAAAAAACGGGGGTGACAGGTTCCCTTTAATAAATAATAGTAAGAAAGAACAAAAAATGGCTGCACTCACCAGCTCTTGACAATTCTTGTTATTTAAGGTACAGTTACACAGGATCCATGAACATGCTTATGAGGGGAGGGATGAAAGACATCAGACGACAACTTTGCGTGTTGTGGCAAATGCCACAACAACGGTTCTTTGCTTAAGAACAATGTCAGGTAGTAGGAAAATAGCCAGTTAATAATAGGCAATAGTTCTTTGCAGGAATGCAGATATTAATAAATAGGCAGTTTATATTGCAGAGAAATTGCTGGTCAATAATGGACAATGTCCTTATGTGGCAAATAATAGAGCAATATACCCAATGTGGCAAAGAAGAGGTTAATAAACGGCAGTCTCTCAGTATAACAGTCAGTGAATAATAGGCAGTATATGGAGAAAACACCAAACAAAAGTTCAAAATTGGTGTGAAAATGTCACTGAACCACTTCACAACTAAATATATATAGTTTTGGTAAATGGTATTATCATTTTTTTGACGAAATTCGGCAGGAGCTTGAAGAGCAACGTCACTGGGCCCGCCTCCACGCAGTAGAAACTTGCTGTGAGGTAAAAATTCAAAAATCACACCAAAATGGCGGACGGAGTGTGTCACAGTACGGCACGTTTCTGATTGGTCGCTCGCAGCAGGCGGCAACCAATCAGACACTGGACACTGTTGACGTCACTTATCTCCGGACATTAGCTCCGGACATTAGCTCCGGACAGGAAGTTGGCACAAATTGCAGGAAGTAGTATTCTAGGCAATTATATATTAGAATAACTCTGAAACACTTCAACGGATCCTGGTGATTCTGAGATTGTTTGCTCGTGACATATTGTACTTTATGATAGTCATAAAATTTATTCGATTTGACTTGCGTCTATTTGTGAAAAAAAACCAAAACGGAAATTTGGCGAAAATTTAGCAATTTTTAATCTTTTAGTCTTTATGCCCTTAAATTAGTCATTTTTTTTGTAAGGAAGTTATAAGGGTTAAAAGTTGACCAGCGATTTCTCATTTTTACAACAAAATTTGCAAAACCATTTTTTTTTTTTTTAGGGACCACCTCACACTTTAAGTGACTTTAAGGAGTCTATATGACAGAAAATGCCCAAAAGTGACACCATTCTAAAAACTGCACCCCTCAAGGTACTCAAAACCACATTCAAAAAGTTTATTAACCCTTCAGGAGCTTCACAGGAATTTTTGGAATGTTTAAAAAAAAAATTGAACATTTCACTTTCCCCCCCCAAATTTTTACTTCAGATCCAATTTGTTTTATTTTACCAAGGGTAACAGGAGAAATTGGACCACAAAAGTCGTTGTGCAATTTGTCCTGAGTACGCTGATACCCCATATGTGTGTGTGTGTGGGGGAAACCACCGTCTGGGCGCATGGCAGAGCTCGGAAGCGAAGGAGCGCTCTTTTGGAATGCAAACTTTGATGGAATGGTCTGCGGGCGTCACGTTGCGTTTGCAGAGCCCCTGATGTACCTAAACAGTAGAAACTCGCACAAGTGACCCCCATATTGGAAACTAGACCCCCCCCCATCCCAAGGAACTTATCTTTTGTCGGATACCCACTGTTTGGGCACATGGCAGAGCTCGGAAAGAAAGGAGCACCATTTGACTTTTCAATGCAAAATTTGCTGGAACTGAGATCGGACACCATGTCACGTTTGGAGAGCCTCTGATGTGCCACAGTGGAAACCCCCACAAGTGACACCATTTTGGAAAGTAGATCCTCTAAGGAACTAATATAGATGTGTGGTGAGCACTTTGAACCTCCAAGGGCTTCACAGACGTTTATAATGTAGAGCCGTAAAAAATAAATAAATCATTTTTTGTGAAAAAATATAGTAACATAGTAACATAGTTAAGGTTGAAGGAAGACTTTAAGTCCATCTAGTTCAACCCATAGCCTAACCTAATATGCCCTAACATGTTGATCCAGAGGAAGACAAAACAAACCATGTGGCAAACGGTAAGCTCCACAATGGGGAGAAAAATTCCTTCCCGACTCCACATACGGCAATCAGACTAGTTCCCTGGATCAACGCCCTATCAAGGAATCTAGTGTATATAACCTGTAACATTATACTTTTCAAGAAAGGCATCCAGTCCCCTCTTAAATTTAAGTAATGAATCACTCATTACAACATCATACGGCAGAGAGTTCTATGGTCTCACTGCTCTTACAGTAAAGAATCCGCGTCTGTTATTATGCTTAAACCTTCTTGCTTCCAGATGCAGAGGATGCCCCCTTGTCCCTGTCTCAGGTCTATGATTAAAAAGATCATCAGAAAGGTATTTGTACTGTCCCCTCATATATTTATACATTAACATAAGATCACCCCTTAGCCTTTGTTTTTCCAAACTAAATAGCTCCAAGTGTAATAACCTATCTTGGTATTGCAGACCCCCCAGTCCTCTAATAACCTTGGTCGCTCTTCTCTGCACCCGCTCTAGTTCAGCTATGTCTTTCTTATACACCGGAGACCAGAACTGTGCACAGTATTCTAAGTGTGGTCGAACTAGTGACTTGTATAGAGGTAAAATTATGTTCTCCTCATGAGCATCTATGCTTCTTTTAATGCATTTCATTATTTTATTTGCCTTTGTAGCAGCTGCCTGACACTGGCCACTAAATGCGAGTTTGTCATCCACCCATACTCCCAGGTCTTTTTCATTGACGGTTTTGCCCAGAGTTTTAGAATTAAGCACATAGTTATACATCTTATTACTTCTACCCAAGTGCATGACCTTACATTTATCCCCATTAACGCTCATTTGCCGTTTATTAGCCCAAGCTTCTAGTTTACATACATCATCCTGAAATATAAAATTGTCCTCCTGTATTGATTACCCTGCAGAGTTTAGTGTCATCTGCAAATATTGAAATTCCACTCTGCATGCCCCCTGATATGAACTTTTTGCCCCACATTTTTTATTTTCCCAAGGGTAACAAGATAAATTGGACCCCAAAAGTTGTTTTGCAATTTGTTCTGAGTACGCTGATACCCCGTGTGTGGGGGTAAACAACTGTTTGGGCGCATGGCAGAGCCCGGAAGGGAAGGAGCGCTGTTTGACTTTTCAATGCAAAATTGGCTGGAATTGAGATCGGACACCATGTCGCGTTTGGAGAGCCCCTGATGTGCCTAAACAGTGGAAACCCCCACAAGTGACACCATTTTGGAAAGTAGACCCCCCTAAGGAACTAATCTAGATGTGTGGTGAGCACTTTGAACCCCCAATTGTTTCACTAAAGTTTAGAATGTAGAGCTGTGAAAATAATAAAAAAAATAAATCTTTTTTTTTCCACAAAATGATATTTTCCCAAGGGTAACAGGATAAATTGGACCCCAAAAGTTGTTGTCCAATTTGTCCTGAGTACGCTGATACACCATATGTGGGGGGGGGAACCACCGTTTGGGCGCATGGCAGAGCTTGGAAGGGAAGGAGCGCTGTTTTGGAATGCAAACTTTGATGGAATGGTCTGCGGGCGTCATGTTGCGTTTACAGAGCCCCTGATGTACCTAAACAGTAGAAACTTCCACAAGTGACCCCATATTGGAAACTAGACCCCCCCCAAGGAACTTATATGTGTTGTGAGAACTTTGAACCCCCAAGTGTTTCGCTAAAGTTTATATCGCAGAGCCGTGAAAATAAATATATTTTTATTCAGTCGCCATGACAGCACAACGAGAGAGGGGATCCGCCCTTCAGGGACAGGAAACCTACAGACATAAAAGGGCGGTACCTCTCTCCCACGTCAGTTGGTTTCCTGTCCCTGACAGCGGAACCTCTTCAGACAGGCCTGTGAAGAAGGTCGAAGGTATGTCACGTCCCCACCCCTGGCAGGCCGATACTGGTAGCGGGGGTCCCCTACCCCGGCCTGATCAGGGGGCAGGAAGCACCACACGGCAGGGGAACTGTTGGTGTAGGTGGTAGCAGGAGGAAGCAGCCTCTGACAGATTGGCTGGCTTCTGCGGTGTCCGCAGTAAATACCTGGGAGGATCTGGAGGAGGGAGTCGTCGCTTGGTGCGGCTGCTGGGTCCCAGAGGTCTGTCCGTGCCTAACGGGGGTCGGTATCGGTCCGGTGAGCCGTCTGCTGCCGTCCCGGTCCGCGTGTCGGCTTGGCGCCGCTGCCGCGTCCGGAAGGGGCGTGTCCGGATGACGCGGTGAGCGGCGCGGCCGAATGACGTGGCTGGGCATGCGCAGTAGCGCTGTTCTTTTCCGGCCAATGGCGGCGCCCAGCTGAGGGCAATCCGGGCCTCGGGGGGGGGGGGGGGGGGGGCGGCGCAGCACGGAGCGGTGGCGGTCCCTCATCGATTAGGCGGCACCTGGGATTCCCTGCTAACCCCCATCGGGGGCGGTACCCTGGGGGCCTTTTTAAAAACGCTGCACACAGAGTGGCTGGTGTTCCTGTTCCATTCCGTAATGGAGTCGCCAGAAGGAACGCAAAGCAGCCAACAGCAGCAGCAGGAGCTTCAGCAGTCAGAGAAGCCTCGGAGGAGCTCCCAGCGTCGGTCTAGTGGCAGTAGCCGCGCTGGTGGAGCTAAGGAGGCTCAAATTTTGAGACCAAAGTCCTCAAGCCGTAAAGAATTGCCGGCTGGGAAGGACCCCCCATCTACGGTACCATTCATTACTGGCGGGGTAAGTGATCTTCGTGAAAGTTCACTTAGTCATTATTTGTTCCCCTTATTTTCCTTATTAGGGGAGGAAAAGTTTAACTAAGGCCAAACATAGGCAGTGTGCTGAATGTGCGGAGCCACTTCCGGACGGGCATTTAAGGAAATTGTGCAAAATATGTATACAACGTTTGCTGGAGGAAGAGGCTCCCGATCTCACCTCCACAATTAGAGAGATGGTTAGGCACGAAATGAGAAGTGCTGTAAAGTCCAAATCACGGTTGACGGAAGTAGAAAGATCATCCCCGTTATCTGACGTAAATTCAGACTCTGGTGAGCTGAGCTCTGGGTCCCTCGCGTCTTCTTCCTCCTCTGAAGATCTGGAGTCTAGTCGGGCCTGTTTGTCCTTGGATAGGGTTAACCATCTTGTTAAAGCAGTTAACAGTACAATGGGGATAGAGGACGCCCAATCAGAAAGCTCCATTCAGGATGTCATGTTCAGAGGTATTGAGCGGAAATCCCGTAGAGCCTTTCCAATAGTGGACAAGATTAAATCACTAATTTCAAAAGAATGGAAGAAACCCGAGAGGAAAGGGTCACTTCCGCCTGCGTTTAAAAGGAGATATCCCTTTGAGGAGGAGGCTTCATCCTCATGGGATAAAGTCCCGAAGCTGGATGCGGCAGTCGCCAAAGCATGCAAAAAAACATCTCTCCCCTTTGACGACTTGGGGAACCTAAAGGACCCTTTAGACAGAAAAGCAGATACCTTTCTTAAAGGAGCTTGGGAGACTTCAGCAGGGTCCTTGAGACCAGCTATAGCAGCCACCTGTACAGCCCGGTCCTTGATGGTATGGTTAGGACACCTCGAAGATCAGCTCAAGGATAAGGTTCCCAGAACTGAAATATTATCCTCTATGCCTATAATCCAGGATGCGGCAGCTTTTCTTTCGGACGCATCAGCAGATTCGGTCAGGTTGGCCGCCAGGTCCTCAGCGTTATCTAACGCGGCCCGGAGAGCGCTATGGATAAAATGCTGGCCAGGGGACTTACAGGCCAGAACAAAGTTATGTAGCATTCCCTGTGAAGGAGCTCACTTATTTGGACCGGTCTTGGATGAATTGTTGGAGAAGGCAGGGGATAATAAAAAACGTTTCCCTTTCCTAGGAAGACCCTTTTACAGACGGGACTATAATAGAGGATGGTCTAGCCGTAGAAGGCCGTATAGAGATTCTAACAGGGAATCTACCAGATACGACAGCAACAGAAGAAGGGGTAAAGGATTTATGTTTAACCCTTCACGAAAATTTAAAAAACCGCAATGACTGGCGGACCAGGTGGGGGGTAGGCTTTCGGCCTTCTACCCGGCCTGGATACGGATCACGAGTAGCCCATGGATTCTAGGCATTGTAGAAAAGGGTCTAAAGTTTGACTTCCACCATATTCCTCGGGATAAGTTTATGTTGACACCTGTGCGCTCCTCCCCTACAGAGCAGTTGGCGCTGGAGTCTGAGGTCCGGGAACTTCAACAAAAGAGAGTTCTGATCAGAGTTCCTACGAGGGAGGAAGGTAGGGGGTTTTATTCCCCTCTTTTCCTAATCAAAAAACCTGACGGCTCATATCGCACGATCATTAATTTGAAAGGCCTGAACAATTTTTTGTTGGTTCCCTCCTTCAAGATGGAGTCGGTTAAAACAGCAATAAAGTTACTCTTTAACCATTGCTTTATGGTTGTCTTAGATCTCAAAGACGCCTACTACCATGTTCCAATACATGAAGATCATCAGAAGTTTCTTAGGGTGGCAGTTTCACTAGCGGGCACGATAGAACATTTTCAGTATCAGGCACTTCCCTTCGGAGTCGCAGTTGCACCCAGGGTGTTCACAAAAATCATGGTGGAGGTAATGGCACACTTACATGAACAGGACATATTAGTAATCCCATACCTGGATGATTTGCTAATTGTGGGTCATTCAGAATCACATTGCAAGGACCAGCTAGAGAAAGTGATGACTGCCTTGCACGGGTTGGGCTGGATAATCAATCTCAAAAAGTCACGTCTCCAACCCTTAAAAGTGCAGGAGTTTCTGGGATTTATTGTAGACTCCAGTCGGCAGGAGTGTCGCCTGCCGGACGCCAAGGTAGCTAAGGTTCAACGGCTGGTCTCCAGGGCGATTGACAATCCCTTAGTGTCACTTAGAAGTGCAATGTCTCTCTTGGGCACTCTTACGTCTTGCATCCCGGCGGTCCTCTGGGCCCAGTTCCACACAAGGGCACTACAATGGGACGTTTTACACAATTCCCGTCGTCTAGGGGCTCACCTCGATAGTAAATTTACACTTTCTACGGAAGCTACACATTCACTTGTTTGGTGGACTCACACTTCAAATCTACATAGGGGGGTCCCTTGGATAAATCATATTTCTAGAGTTTTGACTACGGATGCTAGCCCTAAGGGATGGGGGGCTCACTTAGGGGAGGATTGGGTTCAGGGGCTATGGCCTCAGTCTGATCAGGACTCCTCCTCCAACTTGAAAGAGCTGTTGGCTGTAAAACATGCCTTAAATAAATTCCTTGTACCCCTACAGGGTCAACACGTCAGGCTATTATCAGACAATCGGGTAACTGTGGCCTACATTAATTGTCAAGGTGGTACACGATCTAGTTCGTTGATGAGGGTCGCAAATCATATTTTTCAGGTGGCCGAAGAACATCTTCTCTCTCTGACGGCACTTCATATAAAAGGAAGTATCAATACCAAAGCCGACTACTTAAGCCGCAACAGTCTCAGACAGGGAGAGTGGTCGCTGAATCCAGCCGTCTTCAAGCAGATCATTCAGTTATGGGGTTGTCCAGAGATAGACCTTTTTGCCAGCAGAGGGAACAAAAAATTACACCAGTTCTGCTCCCTAAATCCAAAAGACAACCCATATGCGGTGGACGCTCTGCTGATATCATGGCGCTTCAGGCTCGCATATGCCTTTCCCCCTCTAAATCTAATACCATTAGTTCTGAGGAAGATTCGGGAGGACAGGGCCCAGGTAATCTTGATAGCCCCATTTTGGCCCAAGAGGCCATGGTTTCCTTGGCTGAGGAAAATGTCGGTCTGCCAGCCATGGATTCTCCCAGAATTGCCAGATCTACTCTCCCAAGGCCCAATCCTCCATCCACGGGTAGCCAATTTACACCTAGCGGCATGGAACTTGAAAGGTCTTTACTGAGGAGGAAGGGATTCTCTCAGAATTTAATAAATACACTCCTTAAAAGTAGGAAACCCTCTACAACGAGCATCTATGTTAGAGTGTGGAGAAAATTTCTATCATATTCAGGGGCTCAAATTGAACAGAAACCATGTATAAACCAGATTCTTGAATTTTTACAGAGAGGACTAGAGATGGGCTTGGCCACAAGTACTCTCAGAGTACAAGTGTCGGCTCTGGGGGCACTATACAATCTCAACTTAGCCAGTAATAACTGGATATCCAGATTTTTCAAAGCAGTCACTAGGTCCAGACCAATCATAAAACAAAGGTTAGTCCCATGGGATCTGAATCTGGTTCTCTCTGCCCTAACGCAGGCCCCATTCGAGCCTATCGATACCATTCCTATAAAAATCCTTTCAATCAAAACAGCCCTCTTGGTTGCACTCACATCTGCTAGAAGGGTTAGTGATCTGCAGGCACTTTCCAGACATCCACCATACATACAGTTCAGGGAGGATAGAGTAATTTTGAAACCCGATCCCCTCTATCTCCCAAAAGTTGCCTCAAAGTTCCACAGGGTACAGGAGGTAGTCCTACCCTCATTCTGCTCCAACCCTGCTAACGATAAAGAACGTAAATATCATTGCTTAGATGTAAGAAGGTGCCTCCTTAGATATATTACAGTTTCAGATGCCTGGAAGAAAGATAACTCTCTGTTTATAGCCTATCAAGGGGTGAGGAAAGGTCTTAGAATATCTAAAAACTCTCTGGCCAGATGGATCAGGGAGGCGATCTCTCTTGCTTATACCGCAGGTGGCAACGAAGTTCCAGATGGAATAAAGGCACACTCCACGCGGGCTGTAGCATCTTCCTGGGCGGAGAGGTCAGAAGTATCGATCGAAGATATATGTAAGGCGGCCACATGGTCTTCTCCTTCTACCTTTCTTAAACACTACAGATTAGATCTGGGTAGTTCCTCAGACCTTACGTTTGGGAGAAGGGTGCTGGAGGCTATTATCCCCCCCTAGTCTTCTTTGTTTTCTCTGAAAGTCTCTTGTTGTGCTGTCATGGCGACTGAATAAATACGTACGCTACTCACCTGGTAGCAGTGTTTTTTCAGGAGCCATGACAGCACCCTTAGATTCCCTACCCTATGTTTGGATGATTCAACACCCTTTTTGGTTTGCCTTAAAATTGCTTGTTTACTTACATAATAAAATGTATTTGTTTATACGCTGCATCTGTGTTATTAACCTTGGTGGTCCTCTCATGCTCTGGAACCAACTGACGTGGGAGAGAGGTACCGCCCTTTTATGTCTGTAGGTTTCCTGTCCCTGAAGGGCGGATCCCCTCTCTCGTTGTGCTGTCATGGCTCCTGAAAAAACACTGCTACCAGGTGAGTAGCGTACGTATTTTTCCACGAAAAATTATTTTTTAGCCCTGGTTTTGTATTTTCCCAAGGGTAGCAGGAGAAATTGGACCCCAAAACTTGTCCAATTTGTCCTGAGTACGCTGATACCCCATATGTTGGGGTATACCCCTGTTTGAGTGCACGGGAGAGCTCGGAAGGAAAGGAGTACTGTTTCACTTTTTCAACGCAGAATTGGCTGGAATTGAGATCGGGCGCCATGCTTCTTATGTGCCTAAACAGTGGAAACCCCCCCCCAATTCTAGCTGAAACCCTAACCCAAACACTAGCGCCGATCGTGGGCATTGCTTCGGGGTGTCAGCTGTCACATACAGCTGTCACCTGCACGCGATCGCCATGGTGCTCACTGTGAGACAGCGCGATCGTGCCGCCGTACTAGTACTGCGGTTTGCGGGAACTCAGTTCCCGCAGAGCTGTACTAGTATGGCGCATTGTCGGGAAGGGGTTAATGTAGACTACTGTCTGCCACTGATAGAAGCCTGTATTCTGGGCAGGTAAACTAGTCATTTGCCCAGGGCCCCCCAGCCAGTGGCTGCTATGGGCTCATGAACCTGGGGGCCCTGGTGCCAGCGCTGGCTCTGGCCTCCCTCCCCTTGGCATTGCTCTTTCAACTCATACAGTTGAAAGCAATTATGGAGGAGAGTGTCTGTGTTCCAGACCGGAGCAGCGGGGGAAGGTGTGTGTGTGTTTTTTTTTTTTTTTTAAATCAGTCAGTACGTGGAGGCCATAATACTAGAGGACTATACCGCTGCATTATACGCTATCGAGGACTACGGGGAGTGCATTAGGCTATATATGTACTATATGGGGACTGCATTATACTGTGTCAAGGACTATAGGTTGTGTATTATACAGTATGTACTATATGGGGGCTGCATTATGCTCTTATCGTGGACTATGGGGAGCATTATACTATATTGAGGTCTATGGAGAGTGATATTATATTGAGGACTATGGGGAGTGTATAATACTGTATGTAGGACTATGGGGTGCACATTATACGGTATGTAGGACTATAGGGAGCGCATTATACTATATGGAGGACTATGGGGAGCGCGTTATACTATATGGAGGATTATGGGGAGCGTGTTATACTATATGGAGGACTATGGGGAACGTGTTATACCATATGGGGAGCATATTATTGTACATGGAGTGCTATGGGGAGCGTATTATTCTATATGGAGGGCTCTGGGGTGCATTATAATTATCAAGCAAAATGCTAACATTCATGAGGTGATTGGATTGTTCATGGCGGAACAAAAATCATTGTTCTCAGCAGTACTTCGGCCGGTGACAACTGCATATGTGCTGCTGCTAAAATGATATTGTATGATGGCAGATTGATAGTGATTGTTCTGTGCCCATCATTCTTCAGCCGGTGGAAGAAGAGTCCGGGAATGAAGCGCAGAATGACTTTAGTATTGTTAATCTCGCTCGTTTAGCAGCCTGAACAGCGCGTGTACATATCACCAAAATGTTTCTGTGTGATGGTGCAACATGTTAGCATTTGGAGCCCCACTTTGTCTTAAACGGGCCCTGGCTGTAATAACCAATGAGCGCTGTCCTATGCAGTGGAGGAAAGCACAGATTGGTTACTGTGAAGCTTAGTAGCTGCCAGCCCTCAGCGGTCTTCATGCGGTGACACAGATTGCACAGGTTTGATCAGCTGTTTGTAGCCCCGGCGCCCAGGAGCAGGGTGGGCTTACTGCATGTGGACCGCAGATTGTGCACCCCTACACAAATGTGAAAGTAACATGACCGCTTGCAGCCGGAATTCTGTTCTCCCGATAATTCTCCAAATCCAATTGCAGAAGCCATGTATAAGGCTACGTTCACATTAGCGTTGCGCCGCCGTGCGTCGGCGACGCAACGCGCGACGCACGCTAAAACGCGCGCAAACGCGCGCAAAAACACGCGCGTTTTGCGACGCGTGCGTCGTTTTCCGACGAAAATCGGACGCACAGAAAATGCTACATGTAGCGTTTTCTTGCGTCCGACGCTAGCGTCGGAAACGACGCACGTGGCGAAAAACGCCACCAAAACGACGCACGCGTCCCCTATGTTAAACATAGGGGCGCGTCGCCGGCGCAACAGCGACGCACATTGGCGGAACGCCAATGTGAACGTAGCCTAAGTGAGATGATAGTGAATAGTAATATAACCAGCATTCTGCTTCTCAGCACATCACAATTGAGCAACAAATGGACAAGCCTTACTAGAAGAGAAAACACGTAGAACTGGTTCTGATGAAGGCTGCTGTTTTATATGCGAATAAATCATGTTGTTTATTTGCTAATTTGGGACGTGCGGAAAAGTATTTTTTTTTTTTTAAATCCTTATGAAGAGTGTTTAAATATATTATCTGTCACGGGGTTACCTGCAACAGGAAAGCCAGAAAACTGCAGCGTCTGATTTCTCCTACTCCTGCGCTGAAAAAAAGCACTTTATCTTCTTTTTAAATGGTGCTAATTTAATTTGGCAATACAGGGGTTATTCAGCAATGTTGGGAGCTCTGGGAGTCTGCGCTCTCAGCTGCACTTGGTTAGCCACTCCTATCACCTGTATAGTCTGGGTCCTGATTCAAACACATCAGCAGAGCTAGCTTATGCTGCATGGCTTGGAGAAGAGGTGTTTTGGTGCTTATTATGAGGAGTTTGGAGGAGAGGTGTTTATATGAGGAGTTTTGGAGAAGTTACCTGTGACTATTGCGTGGATTTGTTAGTGTGATATTTCCCTTCCCTTCTCTTACTTTGCTTTTTCCCCATCCTCCACTTCCTTCCGTGTGCATTCCTCTTTTATATGTGAGTGAATATTTGTATGCCTGGTATTTTCAGTTACCCCTTGTTCGTGTTGCCCTGTTCGTCGGGTTAGTGTACTGTGGTGCACGGCAGCTCCCCTCTTCCCTGGGTAGTGGAAGGGAACAGACGGAGGACTGATTCAGGAGATAAGGCAAGAGTGGCGGCCCCGGCATCTTCACCTTCAGAAGTATCCCGGGGAATAAGGCAAGCTAGGGCACCCCCTAGAGTTGGGGACAGGGAAGGAGCCCCTGGTCCCGGGTCACCCGATGGCTGTCGTGACATTATCCTTTTCATCTTTATGATGATGGAATCTTAGGGTGGCATGTTCTTTTCAGGAAAAGTTTTTCGTAGTGTCGGTGTTTGTATATATGTATGTATATATGTGTGTTTAAAGGGAATCTGTCAGCAAAAAGCCCAGAACTGCATTTACCTACCAACATGGTTCTAATATGCAGGTGCATACTTTTTAAAATGGTCGTCGGGGCTTAAATATAAAGTTTGCAGTCACTCTGAATTGTGGCCGTGTGCGATCTCTCTCTGTATGCCCCATGCGAGTGGACAGTCTCAAGACCTCATGTATGTGATTTGCATATGTTTGGTCACCTGCCAACTAATCTTGCAATAAAAGAGAATTAAGAGGAACTCTATTTGATCATCCAACTAATAAGGCCGGGTTCACACTGCGCTAGGAGCAGCCTGTTCAGTACATACGCGAACGGGCTGCTGCTAGCGCAAGTGCCGGCGTTACATTGCACTGTCCTCCCTCCCCCACTGCATCTAGTTCACTCTCTGACTTTGAACCAGTTACAGAAGAAGAAGTAAGCAGGCTCCTTGCATCTTCTCGCCCGACCACTTGCACCAGTGACCCCATTCCGTCACATTTCCTCCAGTCCCTTTCCCCGGCTGTCACCTCTCACCTAACAAAAATATTCAACCTTTCCCTCACTTCCGGTATTTTTCCCTCCTCATTTAAGCATGCCATCATACATCCATTACTTAAAAAACCATCCCTCGACCAAAACTGTGCCGCTAATTATAGACCTGTCTCTAATCTTCCCTTCATCTCTAAACTCCTCGAACGCCTGGTCCACTCCCGTCTTACCCGCTATCTCTCAGATAACTCTCTTCTCGACCCTCTTCAATCTGGTTTCCGCTCTTTACACTCTACTGAAACTGCCCTCACTAAAGTCTCTAATGACCTACTAACAGCTAAATCTAATGGTCACTACTCCATGCTAATTCTCTTGGATCTCTCTGCAGCATTTGATACTGTGGATCATCAGCTCCTCCTCACTATGCTCCGCTCCATCGGCCTCAAGGACACCGTTCTCTCCTGGTTCTCCTCCTATCTCTCTGACCGATCCTTCACTGTATGTTTCGCTGGTTCCTCCTCCTCTCACCTTCCCCTTACTGTTGGGGTTCCTCAAGGATCAGTCCTAGGCCCCCTCCTCTTCTCTTTGTATACTGCCCCTATTGGACAAACAATCAGTAGATTTGGCTTCCAGTACCATCTCTATGCTGACGACACCCAACTATACACTTCTTCTCCTGATCTCACGCCTGCCTTATTAGAAAACACCAGTGATTGTCTTACCGCTGTCTCTAGCATCATGTCCTCCCTCTATCTGAAACTAAACCTGTCAAAAACTGAACTCCTCGTGTTTTCTCCCTCTACTAACCTACCTTTGCCTGACATTGCCATCTCCGTTTGCGGTTCCACCATTACTCCAAAGCAACATGCCCGCTGCCTTGGGGTCATCCTTGATTCTGACCTTTCATTCACCCCCCACATCCGATCACTGGCTCGCTCTTCTTACCTGCATCTCAAAAACATTTCTAGAATTCGCCCTTTTCTTACTTTCGACTCTGCAAAAACTCTTACTGTTTCACTTATTCATTCTCGTCTGGACTATTGTAACTCTCTACTAATCGGCCTCCCTCTTACCAAACTCTCCCCGCTCCAATCTGTCCTGAATGCTGCTGCCAGGATCATATTCCTCACCAACCGTTACACCGATGCCTCTACCTTGTGCCAGTCATTACACTGGTTACCCATCCACTCAAGAATCCAGTACAAAACTACTACCCTCATCCACAAAGCACTCCATGGCTCAGCACCACCCTACATCTCCTCTCTGGTCTCAGTCTACCACCCTACCCGTGCCCTCCGCTCCGCTGATGACCTCAGGTTAGCATCCTCAATAATCAGAACCTCCCACTCCCGTCTCCAAGACTTTACACGTGCTGCGCCGATTCTTTGGAATGCACTACCTAGGATAATACGATTAATCCCCAATCCCCACAGTTTTAAGCGTGCCCTAAAAACTCATTTGTTCAGACTGGCCTACCGCCTCAATGCATTAACCTAACGATCCCTGTGTGGCCTATATTAAAAAAAAAAAAAAAAAAAAAAATTAATTAACTGGTTCATGCAGCTTTACATGAACACCCAAGCCTTACACTATGGCTGGTCCGAATAACTATAGCAATTGTTACCATCCACCTCTAGTGTCTCCCCTTTTCCTCATAGTTTGTAAGCTTACGAGCAGGGCCCTCACTCCTCTTGGTATCTGTTTTGAACTGTATTTCTGTTATGCTGTAATGTCTATTGTATGTACAAGTCCCCTCTATAATTTGTAAAGCGCTGCGGAATATGTTGGCGCTATATAAATAAAAATTATTATTATTATTATTATTATTATACATTGTGCTAGCGCAGATAGAGCATCTGCTAGCTCTATCTGCGCTAGCAGTGACGTCCTGGAAATGCTGCAGCCCGCGTCTCCGGGTCCGTCACTCAATGACGGCACATCGCTAACTCACGCCCATTGTGGGCGTGCGCTAGCGATGCGTCCGACATTGCAGTCAATGGCGGCCGTAACTGACTACGTTACACCGCGGTGTAACGTAGTCCGTCTAACGGACTTCCTTGACGCAATGTGAACCTACCCTAATGTTTAATAAAAAAAATAATACAGAAAGAAAAAATCCAATTTGCCTATTATGTTTTCTGCAACTTTTAGTCCCCAATATCAAAAAATTCTAGCATAATAAAAAAATTCCTATTTTATAACATCATGGCTAGCTTGCAAACATTATATGGAAATCTGAAAAATCTTACAAAATAAACAGTTAACCCCTTTCTGACATCGGACGTACTATCCCGTCCATGTGGGGTGGGCACCTATGACCATGGACGGGATAGTACGTCCAGCGCGATCGGCGGCGCTCACGGGGGGAGCGCGGCCGTTCGCGGCCGGGTGTCAGCTGCCTATCGCAGCTGACATCCGACACTATGTGCCAGGAGCGGTCACGGACCGCCCCCGGCACATTAACCCCTGGCACACCGCCATCAAAGATGATCGCGATGTGCCGGCGGTGCAGGGAAGCACCGCGCAGGGAGGGGGCTCCCTGCGGGCTTCCCTGAGCCCCCCGCAGCAACGCGATGTGATCGCGTTGCTGCGAGGGTCTTACCTCCCTCCCTCCCTGCTCGAGCCCCGGATCCAAGATGGCCGCGGATCCGGGTCCTGCAGGGAGGGAGGTGGCTTCACAGAGCCTGCTCAGAGCAGGCACTGTGAAGCAGCCTGCACTGCTCTCAGATCGGTGATCTGACAGAGTGCTGTGCAAACTGTCAGATCACCGATCTGTGATGTCCCCCCCTGGGACAAAGTAAAAAAGTAAAAAAAAAATTTTTCAAATGTGTAAAAAAAAAAATATTCCAAAATAATGAAAAAAAAAAAAAATATTATTCCCATAAATGCATTTCTTTATCTAAATAATAAAAAAAAAACAATAAAAGTACACATATTTAGTATCGCCGTGTCCGTAACGACCCGACCTATAAAACTGGCCCACTAGTTAACCCCTTCAGTAAACACCGTAAGAAAAAAAAAAAAAAAAACGAGGCAAAAAACAACGCTTTATTATCATACCGCCGAACAAAAAGTGGAATAACACGCGTTCAAAAAGACAGATATAAATAACCATGGTACCGCTGAAAACGTCATCTTGTCCCGCAAAAAACGAGCCGCCATACAGCATCATCAGCAAAAAAATAAAAAAGTTATAGTCCTGAGAATAAAGCGATGCCAAAATAATTATTTTTTCTATAAAATAGTTTTTATCGTATAAAAGCGCCAAAACATAAAAAAATGATATAAATGAGGTGTCGCTGTAATCGTACTGACCCGAAGAATAAAACTGCTTTATCAATTTTACCAAACGCGGAACGGTATAAACGCCTCCCCCAATAGAAATTCATGAATAGCTGGTTTTTGGTCATTCTGCCTCACAAAAATCGGAATAAAAAGCGATCAAAAAATGTCACGTGCCCGAAAATGTTACCAATAAAAACCTCAACTCGTCCCGCAAAAAACAAGACCTCACATGACTCTGTGGACCAAAATATAGAAAAATTATAGCTCTCAAAATGTGGTAACGCAAAAAATATTTTTTGCAATAAAAAGCGTCTTTCAGTGTGTGACGGCTGCCAATCATAAAAATCCGCTAAAAAACCCGCTATAAAAGTAAATCAAACCCCCCTTCATCACCCCCTTAGTTAGGGAAAAATTAAAAAAATGTATTTATTTCCATTTTCCCATTAGGGCTAGGGCTAGGGTTAGGGCTAAGGTTAGGGTTAGGGCTAGGGTTAGGGTTAGGGCTAGGGTTAGGGTTAGGGCTAGGGTTAGGATTAGGGTTAGGGCTAGGGCTACAGTTTGGGTTGGGGCTAAAGTTACAGTTAGGGTTTAGATTACATTTACAGTTGGGAATGGGGTTGGGATTAGGGTTAGGGGTGTGTCTGGGTTAGAGGTGTGGTTAGGGTTACTGTTGGGATTAGGGTTAGGGGTGTGTTTGGATTAGGGTTTCAGTTATAATTGGGGGGTTTCCACTGTTTAGGCACATCAGGGGCTCTCCAAACGCGACATGGCGTCCGATCTCAATTCCAGCCAATTCTGCGTTGAAAAAGTAAAACAGTGCTTCTTCCCTTCCGAGCTCTCCCGTGTGCCCAAACAGGGGTTTACCCCAACATATGGGGTATCAGCGTACTCAGGACAAATAGGACAACAACTTTTGGTGTCCAATTTCTCCTGTTACCCTTGGGAAAATACAAAACTCGGGGCTAAAACATATTTTTTGTGGGAAAAAAAAAGATTTTTTATTTTCACGGCTCTGCATTATAAATTGTAGTGAAACACTTGGGGGTTCAAAGTTCTCACAACACATCTAGATTAGTTCCCTGGGGGGTCTAGTTTCAAATATGCGGTCACTTGTGGGGGGTTTCTACTGTTTAGGTACATTAGGGGTTCTGCAAACGCAATGTGACGTCTGCAGACCATTCCATCTAAGTCTGCATTCCAAATGGCGCTCCTTCCCTTCCGAGCTCTGCCATGCGCTCAAACGGTGGTTTCCCCCAACATACGGGGTATCAGCGTACTCAGGACAAATTGGACAACAACTTTTGGGGTCGAATTTCTCCTCTTACCCTCGGGAAAATACAAAACTGGGGGCTAAAAAATAATTTTGGGGGGAAAGATTTTTTTTTTTAATTTTCACGGCTCTGCGTTACAAACTGTAGTGAAACACTTGGGGGTTCAAAGCTATCACAACACATCTAGATGAGTTCCTTAGGGGGTCTAGTTTCCAAAATGATGTCACTTGTGGGAGATTTCTACTGTTTAGGTACATTAGGGGCTCTGCAAATGCAATGTGACACCTGCAGACCATTCCATCTAAGTCCTCATTCCAAATGGAGCTCCTTCCCTTCCGAGCCCTCCCATGCGCCCAAACAGTGGTTCCCCCCCACATATGGGGTATCAGCGCACTCAGGACAAATTGGACAACAAATTGTGGGGTCGAATTTCTCCTGTTACCCTCGGGAAAATACAAAACTGGGGGCTAAAAAATAATTTTTGTGGGAAAAAATTTTTGTTTTATTTTTACGGCTCTCCATTATAAACTTCTGTGAAGCACTTGGTGGGTCAAAGTGCTCACCACACCTCTAGATAAGTTCCTTAGGGGGTCTACTTTCCAAAATGGTGTCATTTGTGGGGGGGTTTCAATGTTTAGGCACATCAGTGGCTCTTCAAACGCAACATGGTGTTCTATCTCAATTCCTGTCAATTTTGCGTTGAAAAGTCAAACGGCGCTCCTTCCCTTCCGAGCTCTCCCATCCGCCAAAACAGTGGTTTACCCCCACATATGGGCTATCAGCGTACTCAGGACAAATTGTACAACAACTTTTGGGGTCCAATTTCTTCTCTTACCCTTGGGAAAATAAAAAATTGGGGGCGAAAAGATAATTTTTGTGAAAAAATATGATTTTTTATTTTTACGGTTCTACATTTTAAACTTGTGTGAAGCACTTGGTGGGTCAAAGTGCTCACCACACCTCTAGATAAGTTCCTTAGGGGGTCTACTTTCCAAAATGGTGTCACTTGTGGGGAGTTTCAATGTTTAGCCACATCAAGGGCTCTCCAAACGAAACATGGCGTCCCATCTCAATTCCAGTCAATTTTGCATTGAAAAGTCAAATGGCACTCCTTCGCTTCCGAGCTCTGCCATGCGCCCAAACAGTGGTTTACCCCCACATGTGGGGTATTGGCATACTCAGGACAAATTGTACAACAATGTTTGGGGTCCATTTTCTCCTGTTACCCTTGGTAAAATAAAACAAATTGGAGCTGAATTAAATTTTTTGTGAAAAAAAGTTAAATGTTCATTTTTATTTAAACATTCAAAAAATTCCTGTGAAGCACCAGAAGGGTTAATAAACTTCTTGAATATGGTTTTGAGCACCTTGAGGGGTGTAGTTTTTAGAATGGTGTCACACTTGGGTATTTTCTATCATATAGACCCCTCAAAATGACTTCAAATGAGATGTGGTCCCTAAAATAAAATGGTGTTGTAGAAATGAGAAATTGCTGGTCAACTTTTAACCCTTATAACTCCCTAACAAAAAAAAATTTTGGTTCCAAAATTGTGCTGATGTAAAGTAGACATGTGGGAAATGTTACTTATTAAGTATTTTGTGTGACATATCTCTGTGATTTAATTGCATAAAAATTCAAAGTTGGAAAATTGCGAAATTTTCATAATTTTCGCCAAATTTCCGTTTTTTTCACAAATAAACGCAGGTACTATCAAAGAATTTTTACCATTGTCATGAAGTACAATATGTCACGAGAAAACAATGTCAGAATCACCAGGATCCATTGAAGCGTTCCAGAGTTATAACCTCATAAAGGGACAGTGGTCAGAATTGTAAAAATTGGCCCGGTCATTAACGTGCAAACCACCCTTGGGGGTAAAGGGGTTAAAATAGTAAACACATGGCTCACATATAAGGGATTCTATTGATGTGGACACATTCCCTGTAAAACATGCAATAATGTCAATAAAACCATGACTTTCTCTTCTAATGTCACAGGTCAAGAATTCCCTATAAAAGCTTAAACTCAGCCTGTTGTATTGCAGTTATCTAGCGGAATGCATTACATGCAAACTTCAATAGGTTGGTTGCCCTTCAGGACCACTGAAGAAGCGCATCAGAAGACACCTTTCTGATGCGACTTGCGCAACAGCAATAAATGCGGCTTTCAGATATTGTATACAAATGCATATAGGTAATACCAGCTGTGTAAGGGTCACAATAATAGGAAAAATATTTAACCATCTAGAGGAGGGGATTTAAGAAGAAAAATCCTTAATAGGGAATCGTATTGGATTTTTATATTACAAAGCAGAGTTCCACAAGGTCTTAATAAGTGACACGATCTAAAACTGATATAACATGTTACATTTTTCTCTTTGTACTGAGCTTAGTTTCTATTCATGTTGTTCTGTATGTCACGCTGTGCTTTCCTGTGTATCCGTTATGCATGGGCACTATAGGGTTACATTTTCCCATCATGATTCAATACTGATTCAGCTGTTGGCCCCCAGGAAAGCATTTAGACTATGTGCACACGTAGAATAGGCCACTGCAGATTTTTCCGCAGCAGATTTGCTAAATCCGCATTGGAAAACCTCTGCGGTTTTTCCTGCGGATTTATTGCGGATTCCGCTGCGGTTTTCCATTTGCATTTTTCTATTGGAGCAGATGAAAAACTGCTGCGGATTCCGCACAAAGAATTGACATGCTGCGGAAAATAATCTGCTGCGTTTCCGCGCGGCTTTTTCCGCAGCATGTGCACAGCGTTTTCTGTTTCCCCTAGGTTTACATTGTACTGTTAAACTTATGGGAAACTGCTGCGGATCCGCAGCTGCGGAAACGCTACGGATCCGCAGCAAAATCCCTATCATGTGCACATAGCCTTAAGTTTTCAACCTAGAATATTGTGACAGACCATGACTAAGACTTTCTACTCAAAACGTGTCTGTCTTGTACCCCTTGGGATATTCATTGGTGTACCCAACATGTCTTCCTTTTAACAAGTACAGAATAAATGTGAAGTTTTACCCTTTCTTCTGCATTGGAGAATTTTCTTCTATTTCCGATTGAGAGAAGTGTGGCAGTATAGTCGTCAGGCTCTGCACACAGCCGAATGTCACGTGACCGCCCACTTGAACATTATTAACATGGTATTCCTCCGCAGGTTAGCTGTTTAGCTGCAGGTAGATAACACTTTATGGTGTCATATTCCCTTTAAAGGTTACCCATTACTATATATATCTATATATATATAATTGTCTAAGGGTTTTTCCGTCTGTCTGTCTGTCTGTCTGTCTGTCTGTCTGTCTGTCTGTCCTGGAAATCCCGGCTCTCTGATTGGTCGAGGCCGCCAGGCCTCGACCAATCAGAGACCGGCACAGCATCGACGTAGAAATCCCGCGTCTCTGATTGGTCGAGGCCGCCAGTCTGATTGACACTTCTATATTGATCAGTCCTCCTGATACCTCTATATTGATCAGTCCTCCTGACACTTCTGTATTGATCAGTCCTCCTGACACTTCTATATTGATCAGTCCTCCTGACACTTCTATATTGATCAGTCCTCCTGACATTCTGTATTGATCAGTCCTCCTGACACTTCTATATTGATCAGTCCTCCTGATACCTCTATATTGATCAGTCCTCCTGACACTTCTATATTGATCAGTCCTCCTGACACTTCTATATTGATCAGTCCTCCTGACACTTTTATATTGATCAGTCCTCCTGACACTTCTATATTGATCAGTCCTCCTGACACTTCTATATTGATCAGTCCTCCTGACACTTCTATATTGATCAGTCCTCCTGATACCTCTATATTGATCAGTCCTCCTGACACTTCAATATTGATCAGTTCTCCTGACACTTCAATATTGATCAGTCCTCCTGACACTTCTATATTGATCAGTCCTCCTGACACTTCTATATTGATCAGTCCTCCTGACACCTCTGTATTGATCAGTCCTCCTGATACCTCTATATTGATCAGTCCTCCTGACACTTCTATATTGATCAGTCCTCCTGACACTTCTATATTGATCAGTCCTCCTGACACTTCTATATTGATCAGTCCTCCTGACACTTCTATATTGATCAGTCCTCCTGATACCTCTATATTGATCAGTCCTCCTGACACTTCAATATTGATCAGTTCTCCTGACACTTCAATATTGATCAGTCCTCCTGACACTTCAATATTGATCAGTCCTCCTGACACTTCTATATTGATCAGTCCTCCTGATACCTCTATATTGATCAGTCCTCCTGATACCTCTATATTGATCAGTCCTCCTGACACTTCTATATTGATCAGTCCTCCTGACACTTCTATATTGATCAGTCCTCCTGACACTTCTATATTGATCAGTCCTCCTGACACTTCTATATTGATCAGTCCTCCTGACACTTTTATATTGATCAGTCCTCCTGACACTTCTATATTGATCAGTCCTCCTGACACTTCAATATTGATCAGTCCTCCTGACACTTCAATATTGATCAGTCCTCCTGACACTTCTATATTGATCAGTCCTCCTGACACTTCTATATTGATCAGTCCTCCTGACACTTCAATATTGATCAGTCCTCCTGACACTTCTGTATTGATCAGTCCTCCTGACACTTCTGTATTGATCAGTCCTCCTGACACTTCTGTATTGATCAGTCCTCCTGACACTTCTATATTGATCAGTCCTCCTGACACTTCTATATTGATCAGTCCTCCTGACACTTCTATATTGATCAGTCCTCCTGACACTTCTGTATTGATCAGTCCTCCTGACACTTCTATATTGATCAGTCCTCCTGACACTTCTATATTGATCAGTCCTCCTGACACTTCTATATTGATCAGTCCTCCTGACACTTCTATATTGATCAGTCCTCCTGACACTTCTATATTGATCAGTCCTCCTCACACTTCAATATTGATCAGTCCTCCTGACACTTCTGTATTGATCAGTCCTCCTGACACTTCTATATTGATCAGTCCTCCTGACACTTCTGTATTGATCAGTCCTCCTGACACTTCTGTATTGATCAGTCCTCCTGACACTTCTATATTGATCAGTCCTCCTGACACTTCTATATTGATCAGTCCTCCTGACACTTCTATATTGATCAGTCCTCCTGACACTTCTATATTGATCAGTCCTCCTGACACTTCTATATTGATCAGTCCTCCTGACACTTCAATATTGATCAGTCCTCCTGACACTTCTGTATTGATCAGTCCTCCTGACACTTCTGTATTGATCAGTCCTCCTGACACTTCTGTATTGATCAGTCCTCCTGACACTTCTGTATTGATCAGTCCTCCTGACATTCTATATTGATCAGTCCTCCTGACACTTCTATATTGATCAGTCCTCCTGATACCTCTATATTGATCAGTCCTCCTGACATTCTATATTGATCAGTCCTCCTGACACTTCTATATTGATCAGTCCTCCTGACACTTTTATATTGATCAGTCCTCCTGACACTTCTATATTGATCAGTCCTCCTGACACTTCAATATTGATCAGTCCTCCTGATACCTCTATATTGATCAGTCCTCCTGACACTTCTATATTGATCAGTCCTCCTGACACTTCAATATTGATCAGTCCTCCTGATACCTCTATATTGATCAGTCCTCCTGACACTTCTATATTGATCAGTCCTCCTGACACTTCTATATTGATCAGTCCTCCTGACACTTCAATATTGATCAGTCCTCCTGACACTTCTATATTGATCAGTCCTCCTGACACTTCTATATTGATCAGTCCTCCTGACACTTCTATATTGATCAGTCCTCCTGACACTTCTATATTGATCAGTCCTCCTGACACTTCTATATTGATCAGTCCTCCTGACACTTCTATATTGATCAGTCCTCCTGACACTTCTATATTGATCAGTCCTCCTGACACTTCTATATTGATCAGTCCTCCTGACACTTCTATATTGATCAGTCCTCCTGACACTTCTATATTGACTAAGGGTTTTTCCGTCTGTCTGTCTGTCTGTCTGTCTGTCTGTCTGTCCTGGAAATCCCGGCTCTCTGATTGGTCGAGGCCGCCAGGCCTCGACCAATCAGAGACCGGCACAGCATCGACGTAGAAATCCCGCGTCTCTGATTGGTCGAGGCCGCCAGGCCTCGACCAATCAGCAACGGGCACAGCGACGATGATGTCATAATGGTTGCCATGGCGACGATGATGTCATAAAGGTTGCCTCGACCAATCAGCGACGGGCACAGTGTGCCACGAATTCTGGAATCATCATTGTCCATATACTACGGGGACATGCATATTCTAGAATACCCGATGCGTTAGAATCGGGCCACAATCTAGTATATATATATATATATATATATATATATATATATATATCGGTATATATTTTTATTTGTTGCATGATCGGTCTGGGTCCTCTTATTATAGTTTTTATGTCTGGTGCATTGTATGCATGCTCTTTTTAACCATTTTGGGGCTGGTTATTTACATATATATTTCTCTACCGTTTCTTTTCTGCGGTTTGCTATTGTTTCCACACTCTTCAAGTTTTTCTGTTACTTTGCTCCCCAAATCAGTCAGTCCAATTACAGTGGCTTGTAAAAGTTTGGGCACCTCTGGTCAAAATCTTAACGGCGCATGCGCACTTATGTTTTCGGCTCTGCCTGGACTAGGGCAGAGCATAGTGCGCAGGCGCGACATAACACCTGGCTGTGTGTATGACAAAGGAGGCACCATCCACGTCAATTACAGCAGGAGGACGGCGAGTAGCAGCTGAGGGAGGGATAGAGAAGCCGGGAGGGGGAATGGAGACCGTAGAAACAACGCCTACTAGACCGGACAAACCAGAGTAACACACAGTGCAGCAGAGCTTCAGAAGTGTTTTGGGGCTGGTTATACAGTGGGAGTCGGGGTTATATAACCATTGATGGACTGCAGTACAGGCGGTGATTAAGGTCATAGTTTTAGTTGACAAAGGACAAAACTGGTGACAGGTTTCCTTTAAACCTTTTTTTTTTTCCTTGGTTGATCCCTTTGTTAGGGTTCACATATGTAAATGTGATCCATGTAGCTATATACTCACTGGTCAGTGTCTTCATCTGTTTTTATCCCTGTGCCAGTCGCTCTGGCACCATTTAACTGTTTTTGTAGGCTGCCGGTTCGCTGTGTGTTCTGGAGGTTTTTTTCCCCCTCAATACAAGTCTATGGGACTCTGTCTTGTTCTGAATTCCCACAGACTACACGATTTAGAAATGTGACCTCCACGTCACACCGCAACCACTGCGTAATTTGGCAGGTGACAAGAGCAGCCAGTCATATGGTGTCGGAGCGGGTCTGAAACCGGGTGGAGACTGCACTGGTGAGTTTGTGACTACAAGCATTAATCATACATGAGCCCTAACAAAGGGATAAAAATACAAATACTGGCATGTTGCTTTAAGCGTACCCTATCCCTTTTATCTATAGCTAGAGAGAGGACCAAAAGGTATTATAGAAAATCTATATATATAATTGTCTAAGGGTTTTTCTGTCTGTCTGTCTGTCTGTCTGTCCTGGAAATCCCGCGTCTCTGATTGGTCGAGGCCTGGCGGCCTCGACCAATCAGCAACGGGCACAGTATCGACGTAGAAATCCCATGTCTCTGGCGGCCTCGACCAATCAGCGACCGACACAGCGACGATGATGTCATAAAGGATGTAGAAATCCCACGTTTCTGATTCAGCGACGGGCACAGTATCGACGTAGATGTCATAATGGTTGCCATGGCGACGATGATGTCATAAAGGTTGCCTCGACCCATCAGCGACGGGCACAGTCTGCCGCGAATTCTGGAATCATCATTGTCCATATACTACGGGGACATGCATATTCTAGAATACCCGATGCGTTAGAATCGGGCCACAATCTAGTATATTATATCCACTTTGGTTCTCTACTGTACAACATGACCTGCACTTGGACTCCTTAAAAGCAACTTGTCACCTGGGCTGTGGAGTCAGTGTCCATTTTGGTGGAGTCAATATAAAAAGGATTGACTCCTAAAATGAATAATAAATTGTGTACTGTAGTACAATGCTGTATATTCTGTAACATTTTCCTAATAATTTGGGAAAGTTATGAAATGTCCTATAAATGTCTGTTCCTGATCTAAGGATCTCTGGTTTTTAGCGGAGATGAATCTGTGCTGCACTTTATGTACATGTTCAGTAGTGTCCAGTGCTGTGGAGTCGGAGTCAGGGAAACTGAGTCGGAGGTTTGGTTTCACTGGGTTTTGATATGTCATTTGAGAGTAGTGTAATGTAGGAAAGAGACCCTGATTCCAGCGATGTATTACTTAGTTTACTGGCTGCAGCAGTAATCAATTTTTAGACGTAGCAGAGCTCAGAAAGCTAACCCCATCCAGACCCCTGATTAGCAGTTTTCTGTGTACATTGTGTATTGACAGTAAGCTGGTAATCGGTGCTAGTTGTGGAGCTGGACAAGCACCAGTCTGGGCAGTGATAATCTGCTGTTGATAAAACACTCATTGTATTAAAACAGCACACAGCCTCGTCCCCTCCCATATTCGCCACCACCCCTCTGGGTTGGACTGAAATCTCCCTCCTTGACCTCCTATCTGAAATCCCAATATCTAGGATGGGTCATAACTGCCTAGTGGGAGGTCCAAACGGGACGACTGACGTCTCAATGGGTTCATTGGGGCTGGACCAATATGGAGAGTTCAAACTTGGATCAGCAAAGTGGTTCTGGAGAGCCAGTTTTGATAGCTCGGTATCCGGGACCGCTAGAGAAAGATGAGATGCAGGGGTGTGTGCGGAGGGCTCACAGGGTTCTGCTGGTATATTGGACTTAACCCTGAGATGCACAGTACTCTCATAATTCATCTCTAGGTGTTGGTGGCGCTCAGTCTAGAGTCAGGGGTGGGGAACCTCAGGCCCCAGGGCCATTTACGGCCCTCGATTACCTTTTATCAGGCCCCCGAGCAGATTCTCAGGGACCGCATTCTTGGGCAGGGAGGTGTATGTTGATTACAACCAGCTCATTAATTTCTTCTTGCTCTGTTGATGTACAATAACAAATTATATTGTGGTACCGTGTTAGCCAGAAAAATCGATGTGAATACTTTTCTGCCCAATGACGACAAAAGTATTCTGGGAGCGATACCTTTGTAGGCTAATTTTCTGGTTAGCCAACAAAGGTGGCAAATTTTCTGGTTAGCCAACAAAGGTATCACTCCCAGAATACTTTTGTCGTCATTGGGCAGAAAAGTATTCACCTCGGTTCTTGCTCTGTTAGCACACACATGCTGTGTTCACTACTGAACACTGAAGGGCATGCAATGAAAGATTACGTCCTGACACCAGTGCCAGAGTAAGGATGTGCTTTGTGGGCAGAGTTTGTACGGCCCCGAAGGATGGTATAAATATCCAAATGGCCCTTGGTAGAAAAAAGATTCCCCACTCCTGATCTAGAGCTTCCATTGATGGCTAATTGATGTTGGTCACCTTGCACAAAAGACATCAGGGGTCCCAGCTTTTCGCCTCACCTTCATTAACACGTGGCCTCTGTTCTTTTGGGAATTGTGTACTTTTCTCATGGGTGGGGGCCACAACCCTGCTGTGACGGGAGATCTCTGGATAATCTATGGGGCCAGAATTTAATAAATCCAAAGTGGAGTCTCCCTCGTCCCTCACAATCGCTTACTTACTATTATGATTTTTGGGAGGCAGAATGAGCAATCACCAGCAATTCGGCAATTGTTTGTTTTTATTTAATTTTTTTTTAATACCGTTCCATGTGTGGTCAGTACGGGTCAGTACGATTACAGAGATACCACATTTATGTCCCTTTTTTTTTTAATGTTTTGGCACTTTTACACAATAAAACCTATTTGAGAGAAAAAGATTTTTGCATCGCTTTGTTTCTGAAAGCTGTGACTTTTTCTAACATTTTTTTGCTGACCAAGCTTAAGGCTGTGTGCACACGTTTCGGATTTTGTTGCGGAACCGCAGCGGTTTTTCCATGTGGATTTGCACCAAATCCACAAAGGGTAACTCAGGCAATGTTAATCAATGGGAGTCCAGAATTGATGTGCACATGCTGCGGAAAATTCTGCACTGATTCTCAGCGTTTTATTTTCTACAGCATGTCAATTCTTTTTGCAGATCTGCAGCGTTTCTGCATCTATTGACTTACATTGAGTCAGTCAAATCCGCAGGTATAAAAAGGTCTGCGGATTAGCTGCAGATTTGCGTGCCAAAAATGCTGTGGAAAGGAAGGAGGAAGAGTGTGTGGGCGGACAATATGTGCGGGTGTCTGTGTGTGTGTGTGCATCTGATGGAACTACTACTCCCATCCGGCTATGTCTGGTGTCACGTATAACAGTGACAGCATGAGCCGATAATGGGACAGTAGTAGTCTCATCATCCGGCGACTGTGTTCAATTGTAAAACAAACAAAAAAAACACATTCATACTCCCCAAACGCCTAATTCCCTGACGCCCTCGATTTCCTACAATAAAAATATAATAATAAACCACCATACACTCCCTGTCTGCCATAGTCCATTTAATAAAGAGTGTCCCACGACGATCTCGCGTGTAGAACAGTCACATCGGGAGATGTGACCGCTCTACCCGGCCTCCGGTGATGCACTGCGGGAGGATACCTCCTGTCAGTGTATCACTGCGCCGCCATCAGAGGTCACCGGAGTTTGTGCTGTCACTTGAGTAACCGCTGTGTGAGAACATTTTCACACAACGGTAGTGCCGTAAGTGCGAGCACAAACTCTGGTGGACTCTGTGTATCACTGGAGGCCGTGTAGAGCAATTCCATCTCCTGATGTGACTGTTCTACACGTGAGGTCGTCGTGAGACACGCGGTAAATGGACTGCGGTGGACAGGGAGTATTTATGTTGGTTTATTTTTGTTGCAGGGGATCGAGGGATTCAGGGATTGGTGGATGCAGTAAGTATGATTTAATTAAGATTCAATAACGGAGTCTCCAAATCGAATGAACAGCGCTCCAGCCTGGTGTAGTAGTATTGTAGAAAAAAGTATTTATTCAGCCATGGTAAAGCGACGTTTCGACCACAAATCGGTCTTTTTCAAGCATACAAAATGGTGCAAAAGGCTGGCTTAAATAGTGTTGATACCACGCAGGGCACCAATCACCATCAAGTCACAACCCACATTAAAATACTGTACATAAATATAATGCATATCAGACATATGTGTATAAACAAATCCCCTATGAACATATATCCACCATATAAATCAATCAAATAATCCATATATAGATACAAATCCATGCTTTGTTTATGTTATAACCCGCAAATCCTCTGGATGCATCATCGTTTCCATAGAGATCTTCACCCAATGGATCCGTTCCCATTATAGACTTCCTGGTCAGTCAGATCCAATAGAAAATAACGGCGCCAAAAGGACAGGCAACCTATCCAACAACTCCATATAACATGGCGCTTCTCCAATAGCCAATCCGGCATACCTTTCCATGCTTAATATGCCTACATCATCGCCATGCGTTCATACCTCTGCATTACCGCTGCGTCGCAGATCACCATAGAGACCACAGCGTAAGAGCGCAGGCGCACCACGTAGCAGCCGCGTTCCATCACATGATCGCAATGGAAACACGCCCGACGTGACGCGCACCTACGTCACACAGCAGCGGTCCCATGTGATCGCCACTCAGACCGGTTACCCGGGAAACGTAAACAAGCAACGAATGCGTGGTTCACAACATGGAAGGAATCTAAGAAGAGGAAAAAAACTTAAAAGAGGAAACATATTATATATAGAGAGACAAGGCTGCAATATATCATAATAGCGTAAAGCAATGGGAAAAATACTGCTGGATAAATAAACAGCAAACACGGCAAACATAATAGGACAGTCGGAAAACAGACTGGAGGCAACTGATATCACATATCCATGCTTTATATATACGATATGTTCAATGTGCCAATCATGCACATAATCCAAATCTTGAATCGTCCTAGCCCTCCGTCCACCGACTGTCACATTCATTGTCTATATCTGATAAAACAAAAACATATTCATAAAAAACATAAACACGCACGTGTCATAAGAACATCCTAAAAACAATGACGACATCATCCTTAGGAGAGGTACAATGACGACATCATCCTTAGGAGAGGTATGATCATATTAGGGGGTACACATCTGTAGATTAAAATCTATATTCAAACCCCTAGGTTGTAATGAGCCCAGGGTATAGATCCATCTCATTTCCTTGGTCTTGAGTATCCGTAATCTATCCCCTCCCTTCCTTAGGGTTGGAACACTATCTATAACTCTAAATCTCAGTTGGTTTACCGAATGTTTACTCTCTATGAAATGCTATGGACCAGCAATTCAGTAAGTCCCGTCCTGATGGTGCTTTTATGTTTACTGATACGGGCCCTCACTTCCATAGTGGTCTCCCCTATATAGGTAAGTCCACAGGGGCAGGTAATCATATAGGTGACATAAGTCGATGTACAGGTATATAGGAAGTTATTTAAAACCTGTGACTTCAGGTAAACCACGTTGCAAAAGGGCCCAATGTTTTTTTATGATCCCACTATTAGTGGGATCATAAAAAAAACATTGAGCCCTTTTGTAATGTGGTTTACCTTAAATAACTTCCTATGATGTCTTATAGGAGGAGAAGTAATCTGGGTGACAATCTGGTTAGATCAGATATTGGTACATCAAAGGTTTCATGTCAACAGACTTTGAGCTGCCAAGAAATGGGAACTTCCCATGCCTTGGCTGTGCCTGTTGCAATAATATGTTGAAAGGAGAATTTTTTTGTCATCCTCATACCGGGAAGAAGATATATTTAAAAGAGAGATATACCTGTACATTGAGTTATGTCATCTATATGATTACCTGCCCCTGTGGACTTACCTATATAGGGGAGACCACTATGGAAGTGAGGGCCCGTATCCGTAAACATAAAAGCACCATCAGGACGGGACTTACTGAATTGCCGGTCCATAGCATTTCATAGAGAGTAAACATTCGGTAAACCAACTGAGATTTAGAGTTATAGATAGTGTTCCAACCCTAAGGAAGGGAGGGGATAGATTACGGATACTCAAGACCAAGGAAATGAGATGGAAATATACCCTGGGCTCATTACAACCTAGGGGTTTGAATATAGATTTTAATCTACAGATGTGTACCCCCTAATATGATAGTACCTCTCCTAAGGATGATGTCGTCATTGTACCTCTCCTAAGGATGATGTCGTCATTGTTTTTAGGATGTTCTTATGACACGTGCGTGTTTATGTTTTTTATGAATATGTTTTT